>NC_064439.1:25585598-26202265 GCF_023343835.1 Lagopus muta
TTGGATTGCTCAGGAATGGAAAGGAAGGCATGGCCAGCATTGGACATATAAATATTTTTGGTAGGATCAAAAATTACCTACAGAAAGAAAAGGAATTTTAGGATAATACAGGCAACCTTCATCATGGAAATATATATAAAATTGAACATCCTCACTTTGACTTCATATATTCTTATTAGTGGAAATAAGGGCAATGAAACTTTTAAATATGAAAATCATGTGAAAAAAATATTCTTTCATTCAGGTAGGAGGAACATGAAGAAAAAGAAAATGAGCTAGATGAATGAGTAACCACAGAAAAATGTATCAGTGCCTATCATGCTGCAGGGGCTATCTGAAAAAATGCACTGCGCAGTGCAGCTTTCTAAATTAACTGTATCTAAAGTAACCAACGGAACACTGACCATGCTACAGGATATCTCAGCAGAGGTCACAGTTAATGTGCTGTTGAAAACACAAAAAGTAATGTAACAAGTATGATGGAATGGGGAATATTTATTTGCATCAATTCAGGATACTATCATAGCAAAACATTATTTTTGAAGAGTATGCAACAAGTATGGTCAGAATAAAACAAATAAAACAAAACAAAAACCAGAGCAACAACGCGTAGTTTAAAAGACTGGAAAGACCAGAAGTTCTGCATTCAAAAGACAAAAGCAGAAGCAATAAACACAAATAAATTCAGATGCATAAGTCATAAATAGTATTAAATTAAAAACCTGTGGGCTTTTTTTCTAATATAACCCAAGAATAAAGAGGCACTCAATTTCTAAGTGAAAGAATATAAAGTTGAAAAAATGAACTCTTTTTCATATACAATGAACAAAAGCATAGAGTTCTTTCATAGGTGAAAAACTTTACATGAGCCAGCATGTGTGCCCTTGCAGCTCAGGAGGCAAATGGTATCCTGGGCTCCATCAAAAGAGGTGTGGCCAGCAGGGACAGGGAGGTGATTGTCCCCCCTCTACTCTGCTTTTATGAGGCCCCATCTGGAATACTGTGTCCAAGTGTGGAGCCCCCAGTACAAGGAAGACAGGGAGCTGTTGGAGAGGGTCCAGAAGAGGGCCATGAAAATGATCAGGAGACTGCGGGAGCTCAGGGGATAGGGGAACACCTCCCCTGTGAGGACAGGCTGAGGGAGCTGGGCTTGTTCAGCCTGGAGAAAAGAAGGCTGCAGGGTGACCTCATTGCAGCCTTTCAGTACCTAAAGGGAGCCTATAAACAGGAGGGGAGTCAACTCTGAAAGGGTAGATAACAACAGGACGAGGGGAAATGGTTTTAAGTTCAGGGAGGGAAGCTTTAGTTTGGATGTCAGGGGGAAGTTCTTTACAGAGTGGTGAGGTGCTGGAACAGGCTGCCCAGAGAGGCTGTGGATGCTCCATCCTTGGAGGTGTTCAAGACCAGATTGGATGCAGCCCTGGGCAGCCTGGTCTAGTGTTAAATGGGGAGGTTGGTGGCCTGCATGTGGCAGGGAGGTTGGAGCTTCTCCCTTCCAACCCTGCTCATTCTGTGGTTCTGTGATTCTGTGTGATTTGTCACAGAAAATCGGTAATAACAAAAAATGTTACAATTATAAAAACATAAATAAGGCTACTTAGCATTAACAATCACTAAAGGAATATTTATAATTTTCTTAATGTTTTATCTTGGACTGTAATTCTTAAAGGTCAGAGAGAGCAACAGGTTTCTTCACATTAGGTTATTCAAAGCTATTCTAAATTTCTCTTAAGCCAATCACTCTCAGAAATGTATATGACCTATTATTGTCACATCTGTTTTCTGCTACTTCACTGTAAAATACGAATAGAATAGATACACAGAAAGGAAAAGGCAGAAAATAAGAAACGTATTTATACTGAAGAGTAATATCTTTCATTTTATTGAATGATACCTTGCATGTGTCTAAGCATCATTAAGTTTGCTGTTATTTGTCATTCAGGAAAGATGACACGAGAGTCCAAAATAAAATATGCAGAGAGGAAGGTTGTTTTTTTTTTTTTATGTTTATATGAAAAAGTATAAATTTTATTTTGTTATGCAGTTTTTTTTTTTTCCTTAAAAACTGATAAATTGAATTCATTTTTTCCTATTTCAATAAGTACCAATCTAAATTTTGATAATAATTCAGTCTTACTGAAGTGAGTTCTGAGGAGCTGTATGTAGAAACAGAATAGGTGTGATGAAATAGGAAATGCAAGTCCAGTTAAGAACTTATTGCAGACATTTTATTTGGGGTCAAAAAGCACCACTGTTCTGCAGTTTTCTAAATACTGGCGCAACTTTTGCTGCTCTCATCACTTAAGGAATTACTCTGTTCTTTAAATGCAGAGGGGAAAAAAAAAAAAGTTTATTATCAGACTGCAAATCACATGGCACATGGTGTGTTAAGCAGATCTATAGATTCCAAATTAAAGAACCAGACTCAGAAGTCATTAGAAGTATAATCTGAAGGTTAATCTTTAATCCATACCTGTAATTTTTCAATAAAAACATTTATTTAGTGAATGGAGGATTACAGGGTGTTGTCTACTGGTACAGAAATGCAAGTTCATTCAGCCATATGTTTTGTTAAGATTGAACTATGAATAGTTAAGTATTTGCTGTGATTTAGCTAATGTTTTTACTATATAAGATGCAATCTAATTCACTGTGTGTGCTTATAAAGGAAAGAGAGACAAATGATTAGGTATTAAGCTTTTTTTCTTCATTTCATGTTGCTAAAGCTGTCTCTAGAGAAATAAAAAGGTTTTTTCTCTTATTTCTCATAATGGAGTTCTAATGAGATCTTTAATCGGTTATCATGAGTTTTTCCCTTACATTCTAGATTTTAAAGTCATCATTCAGTATTTCCCAGTCATGAATTTCTATTGTATCTCTATTCTGTTATTTCACTAAAATAAATTCAAGAATACTGTCTTATTTTAGACTTTGGTTAATCCATTTTATTGCCACAACAGCTGGAACCAAAGCAGCCAAGAATCATCAGATACTTGTTACTGGGTAGATCTGCCAATCACTGAGAGAAATATTTTCTCACATCTGTAAATTTTTTAGAGACTTTTATAAATTGCATACATGAAATGACCATTAAAAAACAGTCTACTTCTGCTACCTGCAGTTATTCTTACTTTTTGTTTAAAAATTGCGATAGTGTTAACTTTTTCCCTTAATTTGTTTGTAGAGCATGCTGTATCTCTTTTGAGATTACACTAAATTCTTACAAAGAAATAAAAAATCCTGATCCTGAGCTCCCTTCTCAGGTTAACTTCTAGGCTTGTATAAAAGTCCTGCAGTTAAGTCTGGAATATCTTTCCATTTGTCCTGAGAGATATGACTTATATGCAGCATTCATTTTTTTGTGTTATAAATATCATGACATTTTCGCTAGTACTGTGTTATACATTGAAGCCCTCAGTTTCCCAGAAGATGTTTTTATTGCTCTATTGTTGTTTTTCTGCTTGTTTATTCTTATTTTTCAGGCAAAGTACTCCACTGAATGAGAAATTTCAGAATGGAAAGAATATACATTGTTCCGAAAGTAATGTCACTTATTTATTTCAGTGGAAACTACAATAGATACAAAGAGCACAATAACACTATTTCATAGAGCAAATTCTCAGCTACAAAACACTGCTTTTCAACATAGTCACCACCACATATTTTCTCCAGCCATGAACAAAAGCCTGCATGCCACTCTTGTAAAAATCTGCACCAGAACAGATGACCCACTGTTGCTGTCACCAGCGCTGAAACACACCATCACAACCTCATTCTGTTCATATCCACTGTTTAATCTCCATAATCATTCTCCAAAGTCAATGAAAGTCAATGGATGCATTTTTATTTTTATTTTTATTTTTATTTTATTTATTTATTTATTTATTTATTTATACATAGAGGAATTAAATTTCACACCTTTGCTTTGTGTGCTCTTCCATGACAGAAGCCACTCTATCAGCTTGCCTCTCTGCTTCCATCTGCCATACGGCAACAACAAGTAATGGAATATCAGTGGAAAGGTTCAGTTTCTACTGCCATATCACCAACATACTCCACTGATGCTGTGGGCCAAATAAAAAATAAAAAATATGAGGCATTCCTGTTGAAGTGATTCTTATATTTCTGTAAAAGAGTGTGTGTTAATGAACAGGATTCAAATAAACCACTGATCTTAATTCATGTCCTCTGCTCCCTAGTTGCAAAATGAGGACAAATATATTGATTTCTTCTGCTGAGCATTTCAGATTTACTCAAGAAAAATTGCCATTCAGAAGGTACTTGATGATGCTGATGTTAAACTCCATATGAAGAGCACCAGCATTTTGGGGATCATGTATCTGACAAATAAGCTCTATATTTTTATTGCTACTTTTCTGTAATACACATTTCACAGTCACTAAAAAATGAGAAATCATTACTAGTAAGTCTATGAAAAACAGTACAAAGAAGCAGATTTTCCAGTGTTTTATCACAATTTTAGAAATGCTGTGCAGTCTTTTCCACAGAGAGGCTAATAAAAAATATATTGGAGGTGGCAATTAGAGAAATTCAGTTGAAACATATTCAGCTTATTAAGTATTTAATTTTGTGCATAAAATGAGAAATCATTAACACATTTGAATGCAGAAGGAAAAAAAATATTAAAAAAAATGTAGGAAAAAAAAAAAAGCAATAGAACTGTACATAAATGATCTGATATCCCTATGCTTTCCTCAAATGTTGAAATAACCTTACTAAACTTGTGCTGTTATTTCATAAGAAGACTACCATACAGGGAGCTCAGTTGTGCAGGTGGTTTAAAAAAACAAATAATAACATACAAACAAAACCCACAACAGGTTGTTTCTTAGCAACTTTTATTGAAGGCTAAGACATTATCTAAGACATTCACAACTGTTTTGAGGACACAAAAATTCACAAAAATTACTCTTTCAATAAAACTTTTTACTCTCTAACTTCCTCACAATGTATAGGGCCCTTCTTACCTAAAGGCTGTCAAGTAGGTAACTCCAGCTAGCACACAATTCACTTTAAAGGGGAAAAGTGAACAATCTGGTACCTTCAGCTTCAGATTTTTCACTCTTGTTTAGAAGCAAAGGCTCATAAATTATTTTGTGCTGTGGTTGCACTCATAGTCATTGCAAATTTATGCTAGAAACTGCAATTTACAACTTTAGCAGATTTCTTACATGTAGTTTTAAAAGTTACACAAGAACATGTTTTTGTTTCGTAGCCACACCTGAAGACCTACTTCGCCACTAGGACAAAAGAAAGCATTGCTGGGTACAAGGAAGGAGGAACTTTAGAACATTGTATTTACCGATATTGAAACTGTAACAAAACTACCTTCCAGTCAATTCCTGCTTATTTCCTCCAGAGAGTTAAGTTTTCTTAAGTTCCAGTGTGCAAGTGCCTCCAACTCTCCTTCTAATGAAATTGTTCCATCATGGAATGTACTCTGCAGTCAGAATTTCATCCAATTTTTCCTCTTTGCAATCAGAAATTTGTTGTTTTTCTCTTGACAGATTCTTTTGCTATTAAACTGCTGTATCTATGCAATCGTATTATATACTAACATTCCTAGTGTTTCTGCAATTCTGGATGTTTCTCCACATCTTATTTGCAACATAACAGGTGCTCCATAACAGTCATGAAAAGATTTCAGAAGTTGCTGCATGGGCTCTTCATGATTGCAGAAAATTTTGTGTGGATTAGGCTCTTGGAGAAACAAATCCTTCTTTCATGGAAATCAGCACCAAATCTGAGTTGAGTGATAGGGTCAAGCCAGCACTTGTATCATTTTTTTGCTCCAAAGAACAATGCCATTGCAGACAAAAATTGATTTTTGTGTCCTTTTCCTTGTCATACATTACAATCTCATATCTAATTTGTGATCCATATCATCTCTAAATCTCTTCCAGCATGTCTGCCTACTAGGAGCTTTCTTTCTATTGACCATCTGTGTATTTGTATTTTCTTCCCATGAAAGTATTATACTGAATTTGTCCAAGGTAGGTTTTTTCCTTTTTTTATTTTATTTTTTTCCTATTTAAAATCTTTCCTTTATTGTTGCTGCTCACAACCTTTCACAATGACTTCTTCGTGATATTGCTTTACAGAGTATTCAACTAAAATCACAATCAATTATTATAGAAGAAAGTATTTTAATTTATAAGCCTTTAGGCTCCATTTTTAGTCTTTTCTGTGCTTTGTGATGTTCCATAATCCACTGACTTTTAACATTTCCCTCTTGAAGGAATCTGGCCTACTCGACAGGAAGCTTTAATTGGAGAAGAAGAATCTGCAGAGCTAAAAAAGCTGGTTCTAATAGGAGTCAGATTTTACAATGAGAAGGTTGAAATGTTGCAGGGAGAAAGCTGCTCATTATCAGAAAAGTGTCTGAATCCCAGGGTATGTATTTCACTGAAAAAAAAAAAAAAAAAAAAAAAAAAAAAAGTTATCGGGGAAGAAAACTGACATTTTATTAGCTCTTAGTTGCAAATTAACAGCTAATAGTAGTTTTTCATTGAAAAACCTAGTAGGAACATAACAAATGTTTTTACTTCTATAATGTTACCAAACTAAGAACATTTCAGATTGCAACTATAATTACTGTAATTCAAAGTGGTTTGCAAATGTTAGTTTTATGCATTACTATGCATGTATTTAATTTGACAAACACTGGGAGAGATCACTGATTTCCCTGACACTTGTTCTTTTGTACTGATGTTGAGAGACAATGAAGGATTTGCATGAATGTCAGCATTACCTTTTTATTTGTATGCTGGAGGTATCTAACTGGATGTCTGAAACCTGCATCTGCTTTCATTAATTTTATCTAATTTAACATAACTTCTTGCATAATCTAAAAATTCACTGCAGATATATGAACTCTTGCCATATTGACTGCAGAATGAAATAATTTCTTCAGAATATCCACTGAAAAGATAAACTGGCATGCTAACTTTTTTCCAAGTCTTACTTTTGTTGCCTTCTAGAAAGTATTCTGAATTAATGGTACTGCCTTGCTCATTGTAAGCAACAAGTCTTCCAGAGAGAATTCTTTTTGAAGTCTTTCAAGTGATGTTTTAGATCACCTCAGTCCAAAGTATTCATATCTCTCCATTAGTCCAAAGAATCATTTCAGTTCAATTTTATATATATTAAAAAAAGCTTTTTTTTTTTAAATCGAGGTCACGAGCATTTAGACAGTTCTTAACTCCTGTCAGGCACTGTTTCCAATGTATGGATATTTTGTCATTCATTCTCTGAAGTAAAATAGAAATTTAACTAGAGAGATGGACTGATTGAATTAAGAAATATCAATAATCCACCATTAACACTTATTCTCAAGGATAAGTAAATTAAATTATTTTTAGAACAGACATTAAAGGTAGATTTACACAATGTTACATATGAGGGCAACTCTATTTTAGTGTGTGGAATGTCTATTCTTTATTTTTCTCCACTCTCAAGGCAACAAAGTCCTCTGATTCCAGTGCTATAAATCCCAAACAATTTCTGAGTGCATATGGGTTTCTGCAAAATTTTGTAAGCACAAATCCCAGAACGAAGTTTCTAAAGGAAGTAGTTGAATCTCTTTGGGAAAGAAGAATTTCTGCTTATTGTTTGCAGTTTTACTATGTTTATGAAACCCTTGAAATGAAAATTGCTCAAGACTTACCCTCAGCTAAAATTGTCCACCCTTTTTCCCTAAAGTAAACAAGAAAAAGGGAATAATTTATGCTGTTTTAAATTTAAGTGGAACTCTTTAAAACACTGAATATCATTCTTACTATTTTCTCTGGGCTCTCTCATATCTCTTATTTATACAGCACTTTTTCTCTTCTTCATTGAGCAACAATAACAAGTATTTTTTCATTTCCTCATTGTACACTGCTGGTAGCTCTTTCTTCATCCTCATCCTAATACTGTGTATAAGCTGCCTTCTGCAGAATGGTTGGTACAAAAGGGAACATTCCTTCTTCCTACTTTTGGTCTTCAAATAGCCCATTTGCACTAGCAATTACTGAGTGAATTTTTAAAACATCTTAAAATAACCTTTGAGTAGGGATCTGCATCCTAGTTCTTACTTTCTATGTAACCATGAAATTTTTGTGTTAAGAAAACTGTTTTTGTGGAAAGAAATAAAAATCAATGTATCAAATTTGAATTAAGTTGGTGCAGATGTAACAATACCTGAGTAAGCAATCTTTCTAAATTGCTTAGATTCATGGCAGTGTTCGGAGTAATTTAAGTTTTTGACTTCAAAAGCATTAACTATAGCTATTCAGTATAACATACACATTACATATAACATATGGAAAATATAAATGATGAAAATGACTTTAGAAGTATTGATGTTGAAAGAAGACTGGAGTCCTTTCTGGAAAGGCAGGTAGATGATTAACTGAACAAAAAGACTGTTTTGCTTAGAGCCTTCCATTTCAGTTCTGAGGAGAAATTTGACACATTGCATTTGTACAACAGAAGGAAAAGGTTTATCAGCAACTAAATCAATTATCTAATAACTATTGTTAATGCCTGGAAAAACGACACTGGCTGCATATAAAATAGTCAGAGCATAAAGAGACTAAGAATTGCCAAGTTCTGCCAATAGGTGAAGAGTTCAGAGAAAATGAAAAGCAGTAGAGCACTCTGTTCCTTCTTCTTGTATAAGTATACATAGTATATGCATATTCATTATTGTTTTTTTTAAGATTATTTCCAATTGAAATATTGTTGTAAATATTTAGACTCCTGTTATATATAATACCCTACAGAAAATAATGTTAAATTCACCATTAATTGTGCAGAGAAAAACACAATACTTATTCAAGGAAAGGAATTGCAACCTCTATTTCTGTGTTTCCTTGAACAACATGGGCTCTGGGACTTGCAGATCATCATCTATAATGGTCTTCAGCTTAGAGCACTTACCCATTAAGCACAAGATACAACATTTCTTCCTCTGAGACTATATCTGTGTTGCACACAGAGTTGTCTATTCATGGAAATACATTCTTCTCTCCAGCAGCTGTGAAATGTAAGATAGAAAAATAAAAATAAAAATAAAAAAACAGACTTTGAGACATGGAACAGAATATTCAACCCTCCAATCTGCTAGTTTTAAGTGCTGCAATACAGCTTTGCTTCAGGAACATTCCTCCCATTCCAGCCAGCCCAGAATATGGCTTGTGAATTAGGGTATTTTCTGGGACATATGGTGGTCTGTGTCTGAAGTTCCCAGAATACAAGTATCACATGGATACAAGTCTCTTTCTTCATGGACAATTGCTTCTATACAGAACTGTCATTATTTTTTGTCCTCCTTTCAGAAAAATCCATTTGTAATTTATTGCACCTCAAACTGTGGAATAAGTTCAACCCCTGGGTACCTGTTAGATTAACTTCTCTAAGGAATATGCCAATTTTCCTTAACTTTCTTGAGCTTAGGCTGCTGTAAATTCCAAGGTGTTCAGACTGAAACAGTAGAATTTAGAAGCAGATTCACACATGTATGAATATTTTTTTAATAAAAGCATGGAAGTAGCTAAATATCTTTTTAAATATCTCAACAGAGAGAAAACAGACAAAGCTTCCACAAAAGGCAAAGTTTCAAATTCGATTATTTCTCAGCCCACAAACACTACCCTGCAAAATTCCCTGAGCGTGGGGGACAGTGATGAACATTTGGACATCTCCCTTTAAGAGCATAGCTCAGTGTCCTACTCATGCTTCTCAGAAAAAAAAAAAAAGTATTTATTATTAAAAAAAAAAAAAAATCAAATTGAAGACTAAGTACGTTTTCTGTGTCATATAATTAGAAAAAAAAGAGAGACAAGCTCAACATAAAGGTGATTGAAAAGGACCCAAGGTGATTAAGGCTCACCAGTGCTTGAATGTTTCCTAGTAGCTCTGACCCATAAAGGATAGTTGGTCCTTCAAGCACTGCACAGAAGGCAGATGCCTTTAATACTGTCTGAAATCTGAAAAGCAGAGTACATGGAGAATATGCTTATCTACTGGTTTCAGGATGATTTACTGATTTCAGTAGCTATCTGAATTAGAAAAAAAAAAAAAAGAAAAATGTGTAAAGATCAACTCTGAAAACAAAGAAATTCCTTTTTTTCCAAAAGGAGTGGCTTATAATAAGGTTAAATAGAATCTTACCAAAACCAATTTTTTATAGTTATGCATAGAAATTTGGAGAGGGAAGGGAAGGGAAGAGGAAAGGGGAAAAGGGAAAGGGGAAAATATAGACAGAAACAAAAGAAAGGGGAAAGGAAAAAGGCAAATAAAAGATCAGTGTTGTTTACTTCAAAATATAGTAGAGGAGATAATGTAATTTCAATCATAGTTAGAAAAGATATCTCCTGATCCATCTATTTCTTTTAAACACACTGTCATCACCACAACCAGCATTCAAAGAGCAAAGGTTACATACAGTTATTAAACAGGCACTTGATTTTCATGATACACTTTATTATCACCTTATTACTAAAAGAACTTCATTTTTTTTTTCCTTTTAATTATCTTTTTAACTAAGTGAGAATTTAGGAAGATCTAAAATAGCAGGACTTATTGTGCTTAGACACATGAAGGAGAACTGTGTATTGTTTGCAGTATTTGTATTAGTGATTCTTCTCTTTGTACCATTTTCTATTTGCTTCTTTTTTTTGAATACTTTTTGTCATTATAAAAACGCATTTTCATCTTCATCAATCTTTTTCAGAAAAATATGCAATACAACAATCTGTACATAATATACTAGAAACCCAGAATATTGTTTCCATAATGTTTATTAATGAAGTATTTTAGTTTAGGTACATCAAAAATATATAAATGCATTTAAAAAAAAATAATTCTGAATCACAGTGTCAGCAGCCTGCCTTGTTTGTAGTGGTGATGGAATATATCTCCCAGATTTCAGAAAATGTGTGTTTTCAAGTCATAAGACAATATCTGAGACAGTCCTTGAATGCCATAGCATTCTTTTACCCTGGCACTGATCCCAATCTGGGAGTTTCACCTCAAAAACATGATTATGTATGAATAAGTCTATTAGTTAGCTTAATAAAGAAAAAAAAAGAAAAAGTATATTTGGATTTTGTCATTTGGTATTAGCAATGTGTCCAAATTTTCTGAATGACTTATTTATTGCCATTGCTTTTTTTTTTTTTTTTTTTTTTTTGTATGGAATTCAAATCATGCAAATTTATCCATTATGGAAAGATACACAGACTTGTTTTCTCTCCTTAACGTAAATAAATATTCTGAACCAAGAAAGGTATAAGTTTTTCCAGCATCTCTACAATGGAGGCTTGCAGCACCTATAATGCATTTGCTTTTCCACAGCAAAATTGTGCTATTCGATTTGTCTTCTCTAAGTGCTCATACACTGTACTACTTCTGCATACACAGTATCAACTACATTTTATTTCTTGTCTTAAGTTGACTGGCACCACACTCCAAGGACACTAAGGAAGAATACGTGTTCTCTGCTGCCCCGCTCCCCCAAAAACAAACCACTTGGGGAAAAATAACTGCTAATCATACAATAATTAAAGCTTTGATTTTCTTTCTAGTGTGACAAGAAATCAAGTGAAGAGATTGCATGTGTTGTATGGTTAGTACAATTTGGGCTTGAGGAAGGTTACCTAATACACATTTAACATTAGTCAGAAACAAAGCTATTGTTAATTCCCTGCAGATTCTCTTACTATGGCAACCCAGCAAGATAAAGATGAAAAGAACTCTATCTTTTGCTGTTGCTGTACAAATCTTTATGCAGTTTTCTTTTAAATGCTTTCAATTAAAGCTGCTTGACAGCTGTTTGAAAACTTGGAGCTTAAAAAAACAAAACAAAACAAAACCAAAAAAAAAAAAAAAAAACAACCACAAAAAATAGAAAGTGAGATTGTAAAGATTACCGATGATAAAAAAAACAGTCAGGATTCATCTCTACTTCCCCTCTTCTGTCATTCCTTTTTCATTCCTGCTTTCCTGTTTATTAATATTTTGATGTTTAGCATGGTGCTTACTGTAACTAAGTGTTAATTTGTTCTTTGGCATGTTACACTGAGATGAACCTGATTAATTAAAACAGGAAGCACCATCCCTGAAGCAAAATGAGTGGTGCATTGGTGTTGATGCCTTGGGTTCTGTATATAATGAGTCTCTTAGCTTCAGGCAAAGAGAGACTGCATGCTCTCCCATCTCTGGTGTGGAACAGAATTAAGCATTAACTCTGTAGCAGACCCCTGCTTATCAGCAACCTTGCTATTACTACACTGACCCTGATGTGCATAAGCAATATTTTCATCCACTTCCCAAGAGATTTATCTAGCTGTTGAAGTAGAAAATGAATATTTTACAGTTCACTTGTCTGATCAATTACCTACAAGCTGCTGCAGTATTTTATAGCCAGTGGGAGAGCTGTGTAGGTGATGATAGAGAAATCTGGAGGGAATCTGTTAGCCAACTACAAAAAAGAGACTGAAATTGTGAATGAGCCATCAGTAACAGTCCTTTTGTTCATAAGGATCTATCAAGAAATTACAGTGTAACCAATTAAAGTACATAAATTATAATCAGTAGAATGTGAATTCCAGAGGTGAAGAAATTTGATTGCTTGATTGGAGGGTAATGAAGTGCAGAGATGATTCAAAGCCAAACCCTTCTCAGTGAAACATCTCCCTCAGTGCTTTATTTGCCATTTTTGTCTTTTAGATAATTGGAAGAAACTCTTTCCTAGAGACACTTTGGAAATTAAATGAAATCAAAGTTAAACTGCATACACTTTGTAGTCAAGACATTACTGATCATAACACAGAAAGTTTCAACAGCCTAAGTTCCCAGAGGTTTATTTTAATAGGAAAAAATTATGTTGGTAATTCATTTTAAGAACTTTACACGTGATAACTTGAGTAAGTGTCATGGTTTGGACTGGGATATTCTCTTTGTACAGCCTTATCTGATGCTGAGTTTTGGATTTTTGAAGAAAATAATGATGACAACACACCAGTGTGTCATTTGTTGCTGAGCAGTGCTGCACAAAGCCAAGGATGCTTTAGCTTCTTATGCTGCCTTGCCAATGGGCATGCACAAGGACTAGAAGGGGACAGAACTAGGACAACTGACCTAGACTGACTAAAGGGATGTCTCATGCCATATGGCATCATGCTGAACTGTAAAAGCTGGGACAAAGAAAGAGTAAGGGAGGGATGTTTGAAATAATGGCATTTGTCTTCCCGAGGAAGAATGATGCAAGATGAGCCCTGCTTTCCTGTGAGTGGCTGAACATCTGCCTGCTGATGGGAAGCAGCAAATGAATTCTTGTTTTGTTTTGCTTGTGCATGCAGCTTTTGTTTTACTTTACATTAAACGACAACAAATAATTTAGTGAAATCTCTCTTAACTGATTGCATATGAATGATATTTTCTCTCTGAACTACTGAATGAATTTTTATTCTTTTGATTACTGTGGCAAGTTGAAACTCTTCGAAAATGATAAAAATATAAAGAAGCAACCTTGAGGATTCACAAGATACTTTGTGTTTGCCTGTTTAAAATTCCCCCAGTTTGGCCCAAGAGTTTTAAATGTATCTTCATTCTTTAATTTACATACAACCCTCTGAGAAACATAAATTTGTATTTATAACAAGAAAATCAAGTCTGATTTAACTGGTGATAACAACAAATATCACTTAGATTAAAATGAGTTTTAGGCCTCAAAATCTAAACCAAAAATAAATATCGGTTTGGTTAAAATTTGTTTACAGCACTGAACGTTTTTTATTTAGTCTACAACGTCATCAAAAAGTAAACGCTGTAAATATATGTAAATGCTGTCTGACTGTGGAGTATTGGCCTCTTATTGCACACTTCATAAATTGCAAGTACTTTCATATTATTATATAGTGCTTCTGAGTTTAAGGAAAACATCTTCTCCATTGCAATTTCTTCATATATCCTTCTATTGTGCTTTTATCAGTGATTTCTAAACATGGGAAAATGAACTAAGGAATGAATTTGATTTTTCTATGGTTTCCTATTTTAAGTAGTATTTGAATTAAAATTATTCAAATACAGGAAAAAAGAACTGCTTTAAATATAAATAAGAATTTAGGGCATGAACAGCTACATTTATTATTAGTATCTGTTACTCTCTAAAAGATAAATATTACTTCCATAGCACACACTTTATCCAAAGGGAAATACAGAGTCACCTTCTGTATTATTATATGGTTGTTACTAAAATGTCTTTTGTCCATTTTGCTGAGTCTCTGAAGACACACTCCTCAGAGCTGACTTTTTCTGTGTTGGCCCAACCATATACCACTCCTTCACAATTCTTGACCTCTTTCAAAGTGCTACTTTATATGTTCATAGAATCATAGAGTGGTGTGGGTTGAAAAGAACCTCAAATATCATCCAGTTTCAACTCCTGCCATGGGCAGGATTGTCAATCACTAGACTAGGTTCTTCAAAGCCACATCTAGCCTGGTCTTGAATGCCACCAGGGATGGGGTATCCACAACTTCTTTGGGCAACCTGTTCCAGTGTGTCACCACCCTCTGTGTGAAAAAACTTCCTTCTAATATCTAACCTAAATCTCCCCTGTCTTAGTTTGAAACAGTTCCCCCTTGTTCTATCACTATCAACCCATGTAAACAGACATTCCCCTCCCTGCTTATACGCTCCCTTCAAGTACTAGAAGGTCACAATGAGGTCTCCCCAGAGCCTTCTCCTCTCCAAGCTAAACAAGCCCAGTTCCCTCAACCTTTCTTCATAGGAGAGGTGCTCCATCCCTCTGACCATCTTAGTGGTGATGATGTCAAAAACCAAGGGTGCACTCAGTTGATAAAGATGTTGAAGAATACTAATTCCAAAACTGATCCTTGGGGGACACCACTTTGACTGCCTTCATCCAGATATAGAACTGTTGACTACTACCCTTTAGCTGTGACCAGCCAACCAGTTCTTAATCCATTGAATGGAACAGGTAGACCTGCTGTTCACCAACAGTGAAGGTGTGGTGGAAGACGAGGACGTTAGGGACTGTCTTGGACAGTGACCATGAAATGGTAGAGTTCTCGATTCTTGGTTGAGCCAGCAGGGGGAGCATCAAAACTGCTATCTTGGACTGCCAGAGGGCAGACTAAATTGTTCAGAAAACTCTTGGTGGGAGTCCCCTGGAATTCAGTCTTAGAGAGTAAAAGGGTCCGAGACAGCTGGTTGCTCTTCAAGAAGGAAGTCTTAAAGGCACAGGAGCAGGTGTTTTGTGGCTCTCTATGTTGAAAGAGTGAAACATTACACAAATGAAATTTCCTATGGAATTCAGCCTAATTCCCCTTCAACTGTGGGATGTGGGTACCAAAAATTTAGCAGTGCCACAGACAACTTTTCCAGCCTGTTGGCTTTCTTGACTTGTTCAACCCTGAGTTGTGTAAATTCACTGAGCTTCATTTGTATCCATAGATAGTTATTTTTTCCTGTATATTCTCTGAATATATTGGATAATTAAACTTACATCTTCTGTTTTCCCCAGATTTACAAAAAATTCTTCCTTCAGGCCTTAAAAGAATTAAAGTTGTGGTCACAGGAAGACAGCTCTCACATCTGAATGGAGGACAGTGTTCTCACAGTAGTACTTATAGAGCAGAATAGACTCCTCATTGTCATAATGCCAAGAGGAACAGTCACAAAACATAGTGAATGCAGAGTGAGAGAATACACTTTACTCCCCCACCTCAAGCTGAGCCACAATGAAGTCAGCGGCTCAGGACTGCCCAGGGCTGATGGGCTGTAAGCAGCAGGGACCATTGCTCCATTCTACTGCTTGCAGCAGAGGGTTAGCTGCTCAAGGAGACCTAAATTTATGGTTCTTTTCATCAGCCCTGCTTCCACTTTTTCTGCATTGACATTTAACTATGAAGTGTGTAGAAATATGTAGAAAGTAGAATGGAGTGCAAGGCAAGTCTTTCCTGAAGGCCAGTCTTTCCCAGTGGATTCCATCCCAAAATTTTGGTATTTAGCAGTCTAACCATAATGTTTTAGGAAGCTACCCTACTAACTGAGCACTGATTAACACCAATACCACTGGGATAAAACAAGAGATTCCTATCTTCTGTTTGTGAAAGATGCACATTTCATATTTTTATACAGAAATTGCTCTTCGTGTGTGGATAGTAAAATGTTTCTAATCTGGGTTCCTTTGAAGTGTTAGCTGTGTGAGAAAACCAGGATGAAAGGACAGACAGTTATGTGGAGCTCTCAACATCATAGAGAAAATCAGTGTGATAGAGCAATAAAACTTAAAAAAAAAAAAAAAGAGGGAGAAATTTCTTAGAAGCATACAACAGTATTTACTACTTGGCAGGTAAAAGAAAACAGTGGAAAAACAGTCTTTCAGGAGTGGATGCAGAATGAAAGTGACAGCGTTTATACAGGTTTTAGGAATTCTTTGTTTTGTTTATTTTATTGTTTTTGTCCAATGAAGAGCTGGTGATATTTTTTTAAATTTTTTTTTTGCTTCTGGTAACTGTTGTAATTAAATAAATAAATAAAATAAAATAAAATAGCACAATTTCTTCTGGACTACATAAAATGGAAACAATTACAAAGTCACTGAATTTCATGCTTTCTCCCACAGTTAAGGAGTCGGGGAGCTTTTGGCTTTACATAATATGTCTTTTCCTATTGACAAATCCATATCCTTACACATAAAGAAGGAAAATCTGCTTACCTGCTTTGCCAGAATAACAATTTGCCATACCTATATCCATAAATGATTTAAGAAAAATTAAGTGGACAACTGTACAGAGATCATGAGCACATACAAGCACAACTGAAGCGAGTAGATAACAATACCAAGTGTCTAATAGGATAAGAAAAAAATCATCGTGGGAGCTTATTTTTTTCTAACTTCTGATATTTTTTTTTTTATTTTACATATAGCACAACAAAAAAAAATTACTAAAAGTTAAAAAAAAATAAAAACAAGGAAGACTACATGTCAATATTTTTCAGTACGTTTTTGTTGAACAAACATATGTCGAGCTTGTGAAATACCAACAGATACATTCATATCTTATCGAAGGGCATGTTGTACTTTGGAAACAAATCCCATAAGTCTGTCAACTGTTTGGGATTTGTTCGAAGAGTGTTTTTGGTGAGCACAAGTTACATTTGATGTAACTTTAATTAGAGGCTTTATTCTAGATTTCTACAAAACGCACACCAAACACTGCCCAAGCCACAGGAGATGGAAATGAATAAAAAACACTTTGCTATCTAAACAGCTCCAAACTAGAAGCATGATACAGGAAATCAGATGAAAATTTAGTCCAAATTCACATTTTTTCCCAAAACTGCATGCAAAGTAAATATCAGTGCAACCATCAGATTTGCTGTGAGCATTTGGCTACTGTAAAGTAATTTCTGGAATTATTTGATAAATATTTGACCCCATACATTCATATGTTTTCATTATCACTATCATTTCTACTAGAACAACTTAAAAGTGTTCTTTTAATCAACACAGTACTATTGCTGAAAGCTTCAAAATACAATATTTGCAGTACACCACAGGAAATTTATTTGTGTTGACTCTCAGTTCAATTTCTATCATGCTCTCACCAAGGCTATGTCTGCATTCATTATCAAAGAATTATATGTGCTGCCTCCAAGTCTAAAGGCTCAGCCCAGCTGAGATACAAGTGCTGGGTGATGTTTGAGATGCCCTGATGTATTTCTTGATTTTCAGATCCCATTCAGGTCAGTCACGTGTCAAATCTGATTGTACCTATCTACTAAACACATACAGCTGTTTCAGATACCTTGGAGCATGTCAGAGGGCTGTAGATACCAACTTCATTAGGCAACTTATTTAATACTATGAGATAGGTAATCTGGGTTCAGGGTGTATAAATGCTGTGAGCTGTATGACATATAGCACTAATCTAGTTCTTATCGGCCTTTTCACAGTCATTTGGGAAAAAAAAAAAAAAGAGAAAAAAAAAGGTATGGAGGTTGTAGCACACTTCACTTTGCATCAGACAGGATACAGTCACCACAGTTTTATACCAAAACACATGTTAATTGTCTTCACATAAACATAAATAAGGACTATATATGCTGGCTAATTTAACAGAAATGACACTGCATGCCTACTTGTTCATGCCTACCCATGCATACCTGTTCTGGAACAGCTGCATGTGGATTTTAGTTTGCAATCTATACGTTAGTGAAAAAATTATATTCTTCATTGACCTAATTTATCCTCATATATATTGCAATATACCAATCATGACTTGTTTTTTTTTGCTTCTGCACCTGAGGAGCCAAAGACCCATATAAAAAATCTTTCACTCATCTAATATATGCAATAATTTTTTTTAACTCTTTTCACTCTGAATTCCAACATGTAGTGCACTCTTCTGCTTTTGTTAATTCCTAGTGCCAGAAGTTTCCCACCAAAGCGTCCCAGACATATGCAGAAATAATTTCTCAGTAAAAATCATGTCTCAAGTACCAGGTGCAAATCTTCAGTTTGAGTCTGAGAAGAGTATCAGTTCCCAGACAAATACAAAACCAGTGATTTTGCCTTCAGAACAAGTAATTTAAGCATTGACTTTTTCATCCTGTCAGGTGCTGCTTGGAACATACTCAGAACATCATCCTACAACTCTGCAATATTTACCCCCAAAACCGTTAAATTTGGCAAAATCAGATGCTTTCACTAATCATTAAATGCCTGTAAGCAGATTGATATATTATTTTTGGAGGGACAATTTTCTGGATTTTGTTCATTTGTTTGTTTTTGGTTGGTTGGTTAGTTTTTTATGTTTGTTTGTTAAATAGGTATGAATGTTTTTCATACAGTTTGACCTGTTCTTTTACACAGGTTCTATCACAGTACTTGAAATTATTTGGAGAAGATGTTATATTGTTGAGGTTCCTTAATATACTGAGAGGATAACAGCTTTCAACAAATGCCTGCTGGTACTTATAGTCAGATTTCCAGAAATATTTTCAGATGATAAAATTCCATTCCTACAAGCAAGTCTGCAAGATTCATGTAAAGTGAATTAAGAAAAATGCTGGGCAATTTTTCTCTTCTGTGTGAGTTTTTGCTCTCAATTATTTCAACACTTCTTATGGCAAACACTGTGATATTTAAAATTGTTGGGACACCCCGAGTGCCAGTGGACTTTGATGACTCTGTAATCTTACAGAAAAGCACTATAATTTCCATATAGTTTTAGATTTGGCCATCATCAAACTCTTTTTCTAAAGTGGTAAAACTTCATCAAAACTTCAAAACTTCAAAAAATAACTCGATCACAACCTACCAGTTATGGTGAAGAACTTATTGGTGCTTCAGGACTTATCTTAGTACAGAGCTTAATCAGTACCTAAAAAAGAAGTCTGGCAAGCAGGTATCTTTTTGATCTGAGGTATTCCTTCTTTGGACTAGTGTCACTGAAGGATAAAATAAACTAGCACTTTTTCTGAAAGGAAAGAAAAATGAAGAAGTTTTAGACATGGATGTCATGATTTTGTGATTTTTGGTTCTCAGTATTCCACATCATAACATCATGTGGGGCACTGTGAGTTTAACTGTTAATGCTCAAGTTCTGGGTACCTGCCCGGAAGAGAAGAAGAACTACATTCCCCAGGGGACTTCGAAGTCACAGAGAGGAGATATAACTCCTGGCAAGGTCACCTGATGCACACTTTTTCATCTGCTCTTCTTCGTCTGCTCTTCTTCGTCGGCTCTCCTCCCGTCTCCCTGCTGCTCAACTGGACTGCACATCTCAACTCAGCATTGCGGTGAGGCCTATCCACCTTTTGGACATTCTCTCTCTCTCATTATATTTGATTTATTAGCTTCAATTCTAATTATATTGTATTATGGTGTGTTATCTTGCATTCCAATACTATATTTAGTAAATTAGTTTGTTTCTCCTCAGATCATTGCCACTGTTTTTAATTATTTTGGGGTCCCCTGTTCCCTTTTTCCAGAGACACGGATTTTGCAAAATCCTTCCACCCCGCTAGTCACGGAACTGGGCCAAACCAGCCCGTAAACTGTTGACAATGGATGATTGTTTAATATTTCAAAAGCTAAGCAGCATAAAATGGCAGGTAGTATACTCAAAACAAAGAAGTAAGCTTCATGATTAAGCTTTGAATTTCTTGCTAAAGCACAGTATGGATGTTAAAGTGAACAAAGGGTGTTCAGAAAACAACCACATTAATGAAGAAAAAATCTACCAAAGTTCATTTAAAAGTAGCAAAAAAACACAGCGCTCCTGGCCCAGCACAGTTGTGCAGGCTGGGAGAGTCTCGTGGTGAATCAACATACTTGCCCTGTTGGCACAATTTTCTAAAACATTCTTTGTGGGTCACTCTTGGAGACACACATCTTGACTATATAGACCTTTGATGTATAGAAGTATATAGGCTTTTAGGTAGATAGTGGTAGCTTTTAGGAATCTCACAAAAATGAACCTGCAGAGCAAGAACTCCATTATTTGCTATTACTGCAAATTACATTACGATTTGCAACAGATTGGCTGCAGAGGTAATAACTTGGGAGTGGATTTTTGGTACATTCTACAAGTCCTATGCTGTGCTCCTGATATTCAAATCTGTTATTACAGATTGTCAGCTAGATCAGTAAAGTGAAGAGAGGATTTCCTCCTGCTCTTTTTTTTCAGTGCAGTCCTTTTTACCATAGAAAATGAGTGGAGGAATCTCTAGCAGTTTGACTTACTGACAATATACCAATCAGCCATTGAGCTACAAATAAAACAACTTCTCGAAAGACTACTTACGACTGCAATAATGAAAGCTGGAACATTCTTGGCCATATCTGCTCAACAGGTCTAAAAACATGTAAAAAGCAAAGACAAGTGTGAAAGCCTGGAGAAATAATCATGAAGGAAATTGTGCCTGCTCTGTAACTGCCTATATTTTAGGGTCGAGGTTAAAAACCATGACAGAGGAAGTGCCTTGAGATATATGAACTTATGGCATTCATAGAAATTAAACTAGAATGGAACAATGGGAAAAAAAAAGAAAAAAAGAAAAAAAAGGAAGAAAAAAAAATCCAAAAACATATTCATCTCTTCTACTAATAAAAAAAAAGCAATGCTTATTCAATTGGACTTTGTCCAGCCATGCAGATCAGGGGACATTATGATCTTAATTCTGGATAAGTTATAATAAAGAAATTAAAATAATATGTTCCCCTGAGAGATTGCTCCAGAAAGCAATTTCACAAATAAATCACCCGTTCAAGTGCTACATTGTTGTTATATACAGATAGGAAATGAAGAGAGTTTGCAAACTCTTCTCCTAATAGCGAGTGAAAAAAAAAGTGGTTTTCCTTCTGTTGTGTGTTTAGTGTCACAGATGTTTTCATATAACTGTTCAGTTGTTCAAGAGTAACAATTTGGTGAACACAAGTTTGACATGGAAAATTCCACTTAAGATATTTATTATTTATTATTACTTATTACAATATTATTAATATTATAAATACTTATTATTATATTATTATATTAATATAATAATAATAACAGCAACAAATATCCAGCCTCTTGTTCTTAAGACAGTTACAGAGGAGACTTAATACATCCACTGCAGAGGATGCATCTACTGATCCTAGTTTCCTCTATAAAGAAAAAGTCAAGTAGGGAGTGGTATTAAAAATAATTTAGTGCAAGGTATGTTACCACTAGTAACCCAGCCATTCAGCCCAGTTGTCAGGGCTAGTCATTCCATCATTTTCCCGGGGACTGAGGTGATTCTGACCAGACAGTAATTTCCTGGGTCTTCCTTCTTGCTCTTTTTGAAGGTAGGGTTGACATTTGCTTTCCGTAAGCACTTATCCCAGTTGTCATAATTATTGGCATTGTTTGTTATTATTGACAGTGGCCACAAAACTAACTCAGTCAACTTCTTCAACACTTATATATTACCTTTGATCGTACTTTTCAATGAAGGAGACGACAACCACCTTACTCCCACTTTCACCGGAATGCCTCACTCACTCTAACATGTTTGTTTCACATGTTCAGATGAAGATATCTTCATTTGATATACAACACTAAGTAGAATGTCAGCACACATCACAATCATAATTTATGGATCCTGCCAAGTATCCTTTTTTCAAACTCCTGAAAATCATAAAAATCATACAGTATCCTTAGTTAACTACACATAGTGACATTTTAATTGGAGCTATAAATGTACTGAAAATGTATAAACTAATTCATTCTGACTTAGTAACTCTTTGAAAAGCTAGAGATTCTTTATCAATATTTGCTGGTGAGTTTGGGGAAAGATGACATTTACTCAGTAACAATAGAGACTTTATACTGTATACTTTACCTATTGAAAGTACTTGTAACAGTACAGTGTTGTTTGCCCTTACAATAATTTCAATATAATGTTGACCAAAGCAAATGAGAAAAGAAAGTAGAGAATATAGTCATACAGCCATAATTCCGGTGTATTACGCTCAGAATATGAGAGTGAAAACACAGTGATATTTCTGTTGCACTCCTGTTTAACTTTTTATTCTATTCTCTGTTTGTACTGCTTCATTTCTTTTGTAGTTTGATGATTTATGAATTTTATTTAAAAATGTAAAAGCATACACTTTAAAAAGTCAGATTTCAGTGCTATGTGTGCTTTATAATGCATAGTCTGTAACCTCCATTATCATTAATGGGAATTATAGGACAGTGTAAAATATATAAATCCTTTTCTGCATCAAATGTGTGATACACACATATATCATTTTAAATTTTGCATCTAGTTTATAAATGCTTTTCAAATATCCATATATTAAAACCTGCTGTACTTCATTTTGAACTAGAATAAAAATAGAGATTTTTATCCCAGTTATTCTTCTTTAACAAAGCTTATGGAAAAAAAATTAATAACTTTAGTGATACTATAGGAGCAACAAGGAAGATAGCTTTACTTATTAAAATTTCTTCTGCCGCCATATCTTTAAAAGTAGAATTTATAGGACAGAGAGGTGCTATCATTTTACATTGTCAAGGATATTAAAGCACAGAGAAATGAAGATCCTGACCTAGGAATTATTCACATTGATTAAGCACTGTAAAACCTAAAAATTCAAAATCAACATTTAAAGATGACATGTGAAATCCTTGAGTTTCTTAAACAGTCTGCAGAGAGAGCTTGGAATTCCTAAAGGAAAATTCTGAGTGCCCTCTAGAGATGCCCTCATCTCTGTCTTCAGTGTGCTACAAGTTAATATTTTTGAACATGTGAACAGCGCAGTTTCATACCAGCAACCAGTTGCTGAGTGACAAATCCTGTTCTGAAAGATGATGTTGAGGAGAAAAGGATGAAGCAGAGCACCTCTTGCACAGTAGTCTTGTTGTTCTGTTACTCAGTCAAAATTAGAGTCCTGGGCTAACTTCCTCTCCTTTACGATATTTCAAACATACTGCTCTTCCTCCCAGAAGTCAGCCTTCATCAAACACCATATCAGTCATTCTGGAGTTTAAAGGGATATTCCCATCTCCATCTGTTCAAACAACTGATTTTCACAGAAAATTAAATATTGACTTTCAGCCAAGAGATTAGGTCTCCCATTTGAAAGGCAGGGATGACAAACAACTCACCTTGTTCCCAGTGAAGTCTCAGAGCAGTAGACCATGTTCTTAGCGGAGGGTAAGAAATATTTTTTTTGTTGTCATTCATACAAAAGCATCTAGAAAAGACAAAAGCCATCTTTCCCTTTCTACTCTTTGCTGAAAAAGATACTTCATAAAAATGAGATATGTGGGTAGGCATTCCTTAAGCAAATAACAACATAACCAGAATCTCCCCTTTTTGACTGCGCTGTGAAGCCTATACTTTATGAAAGGGAAAAGGGTGGAGGGGACAATCTTTTGACAGGAAGAAGATATCAATAATTTTGATAGAAATGATCAAAGAAAATGTGAGACCACACATCCCATAGATCAAGGCCGTGTTCCAGCCTAACTGAGCACATTTTTTTGATATTTGAAATCAATTTTTTCTCTCCTTCAATCAATCCCCGTGCAGTCAGGACTCTCATTTCAGAGTTGTTAATTTGCCTATGGCAGAACAATGGACTAGAGGATGTTCATTCTACCCTGAGCTGCAAATTTTAAATTGAATACTGCCTTTGGGAAAAAAAAAAAAAGTCAGAATACTTATATTCAATTGGGAATCCAAGTGAGTAATATGCTTGTACTAATTGTGGAGTAAGAAACTGAGCTAAGGATTCCGTTATCCAAAATTATTTATCTAGCCACAATATTGTTTTTTTTTTAATTTTGTTTTGTTTTGTTTTTGTTCTCCTTCCTTGTCAAAATTGATATTTGAGAATTTGAAGAGAAACAAAACTAAACTCCTTTTAGGTGGAATATATTTACATTATTTGTTTTGAACATCAAGCCTGTCAGTTCTGGTATTTAATAATTTCTTATATATAAGCTCCTATAAAAAATTTGATTCATTAGTACTTGATACAGACCTACACACAAAGTACCATTACAAATGGTAACCACACACTTTTTATCTTATCCATAGTGAAATCATATTATTACAGATACATTGAAATTGTTTTGTCGAATTAATAAGGCTATGATCATTCACTGAATGCTATTCAAACTGTACTTCCACCTGCTTCAAATTAACTCTACTGATGGATATTTTTTTGCACTGATGGTTTTTCCTAGCTACCTCTAGCTATAGTTAGTCAATGAAAATGGTCTTTCTCTGTGCCGGGAAAATGTTTTATACTCCAGCCATAGCTCTTTTTCCTTGTTAGCGAAAAACCTTTGACTGATAAAATCACAGTAAACTAATGATCAGAAACCCATTCAGGAGCACCCATGACCATTATTCCTCTTAAAAAATAAACAAACAAATATTAAAACAAAACAAACGAACAAAAAAATCTATCCAAATAAGCAAGGCACAACAGCCAAATCATTCAGATTTTTAGTGCATATTTAAAAGTTGGAAATAACTAGCAAGTATGAAAAATATATGCTCTTGGAATTTTACAAATTGCTTTGTTGTCATGAATCGAAAGCAATAATTTGAAAATTGTAAAAACAAAGTTGTTCAAATTATCTTTTTGCTTTTGATTTTTGATATTGCATTGTAATGTAGAAGTTGTATAGAAAAATCTAGCCTTTGTCGATACTAAATCTTTTACTGAGCTTAAAAGGCTACAGTAAACTCACATTCTGTTCCTTTTCAGGATGTTTGTATGAAAGAAAACAGGGAAAGCAGACAAAAAAAAAGAAAAGAAGTTGCAGAGAGTCAAATGGAAGCATCAGGAAAAAGAATACAATTATGCAGTTTACTCGGAGATATCTATATTTTTTTCCTGATGTTCATTCTTTTTATTATTTTACTACAAATTTAATTATATTCATATTATTCCTTTATTAATTTATATTTAAAAACGCAAGTAATTTCTTCTATGTAGGAATCAATGTTCAGAATAAGGCTCAAAGATTCAGTATTTTGAATGTTTCTGTTCAGAACTGCATTTTTACAAAGAAACCAAAAAGCAAGGAAAACAGAATCCCAGGCTCTCAAGATTCTTCAGTATTTATTATGTAAATATTTTATGGGAGCAATATACTGATTTACTATAATAGTGTATAGCACAGTTTACAAAAGGTTTTATGGGTCAGATTGTGAACTCATCTAAGCAGAGTGGCAAAATCGGTGTTAAAAGATGGATACATCTGCCTGGAGATCATGTGTCTGCTCACATCACTGAGTAGGAACTTATACAAATAAGAAGTGAAATGGAAAATCAAAAGCTCAGAGAAGATATGGCTGGATTTTCATCCTGAAATTGTGAACTGACAATTGATTTTACAGTTAGTGGAAAACATAGGTAATCTTGCATGACTTGCTTACAGCACTGTGGAGCAACAATTCCAGTCCCAGCAGACATACACCAGCAGTTACTCAGAAGCATAGTGCAGTGCTATACAAAGCTATATTACTTCTATTTCTCAATCCAGTGTGGTAAGAGTTAGCTTAGCTGTCTTCCCCTTGCTCTGTTCAAGCCCAAGTTTTCTGATAGACTGTTCTTGGAAGCTAAGGTAGAAGTTAGGGACATGGCATATGTCAGTGCAGGCATTTCAAGAGTTGTCAAATATTGCTTGAGTAAATAAGTTTGTATCTCCACAGCCTCTTTTCACTTTGAGGATCACAGATAAATATGCCTTTTAAAAGCTGAGCTGAAGAAGAGGCAAGAAATGCAGAGAGACTTGAACAAAGTACCTAGAGTAATTTATTATTAACTAGGATCAGCATTATGTGCTTTCCTAGTGATAACAGGCCAGTCTCTACCATTACAGGAATCAATCCAAATAGCCTTGCAACAGGGTTGCAGAGGCATTTGTCCGTATAGAGACAGTAAGAGACGGCATCCAAGTGCCATCTCCAGACAGACAGCTTTTTCTCTGTGTTTCATCTCAGGGCTTAAACTTCTCAGGCATTTGAATTCTTTCAGTTTAAGGAGTTTCACATTTTGTTGTCATATTGGTTAGTTATTATTATTTATACCAGTAAGGTCAAAACAGTACAAACCATAGAATATAAATTAGGCTGAGCCATACACTTAGAAATTTAAGACCAGATGACTGGCTTTGTAAAACAGAAGGAGAAATCTGGAAAAGGCTCACCTTTTAGCTGCTTTTTACATGCTGGCTTGTTAAGTGCTCTAGTTGTATGAATGTTTGAAAAGATGATGGAGATAGCCTATTTGCTTATGTGTTTCAGGGAGTAAGACTGCCATGTCAAAAGGACAAATGTAGCAAAGTAAAGAAATGCAGAGATTTCATGAGGAGTGATGTAGGGTAGGTTAAGTGAAGAAACAGTAAAAAAGGAAAAGCTTTGAAGAGTAGTGAGAGAGAACAACAAATACAGAAAACCAATTAAATCTATCCTGATTAACATCAAAGAAATGGCAAAGTGTCACTTGTGTTTATACGAAGAGAAGCTAACATAGATGATCAAGAAGTGCACTCATATAGTGTCAGTGCAGTTCACCTGCAGCATCAGAATCTGGCAAAGAAATTTCATTCTGTGAAGGCAAGGTTTGTCTGTAAATCTATATACCTCTTGTTGTGTTTCCCCCCTCAGCTTCATTCAAATATTCAAACATCGGGTAAAAAAAAAAACCCGTTGCAGAAAACTGCATTACTATGTACCATGGCACTCTGGAAATCCATGTACCAATCTACTTAAAATGTTGTTACATTCAGCTTTTAGAAAAACCCTCAGTACTTCCTATCCCATGCCAGCTTTGCAAAAACAGCTGTGTAGTTGTTTTTTTTTTTTTTCTTGATAATGTACTAGTTCTTTTCTAGACAAGCACATAAATGCATTTAATTCTGTATGCTACATGATAAAAATAACAAATTTCAGAAAGAAAAAGATTCTGTCCTTCAAGTCTGGTTTCCTAGAGTAAAACGCAGACTTCTCTGACAATAAATATGGCTTACTGGTAAACTTATTATAGATGGCATTTTTTACACTGAATTTGGTAAGTTGCTACAGGGTTGCAAAGAACTGATGAAAAAATTTATCTGTAGCAAAACATCTCTCTGGTGAAGAAGGTATATATTAAATGGTCAGATAAAGTTTGGTAGCTAACAGAATAAAAAGACACATTCCCATCTATTGACTTTACTCAACAAGGACAAATGAACTTATCTCTGGCAGAGAATGAGGTCATAGCTACAATCCAATTATAAATAAATTAAGCAAATACTTTTTAAGTGGTTACAGAAGGAGTAGAAGATACTTACAAGCAATCAAATGTTACAGGTACCTTATGCAAAATTCTATTGATGTGAATATATTTCTGCCTTCTCATACTTGCACTGTGCTTAATTATTTTGCCACTTATGTAACAAGCTGCAAACATGTATGTTGCACCAAATGTTATGCCTCCTGTTTATTTCCATGGATTCCACAACAGCTACAAAGAGTACAATAATACTATTTTATAGAGCACATTCTCCGCTACAAAACACAGTTTTTCAACTTAATCACAACCATTACTATATACTTTTGCCAGCGATGAACAAGGGACTGTACACTGTGCTTGTAAAAATCTGCAGGGCTAGTTGGAACGTGGATAGTCTATCATGCCACTGTCACCACCCCTGAAACACAACATGCACTGCCTCACATTCGCTGTTTGGTCTCCAGAAATGCCCAGCAAGCATCAGTAATGTCAACAGGTGACATTTTTTCTTCATGCAGGAATTCTATGACACACCTTTACTTCATCCATACTACCAAGTCAGATCCTGTTCTGTCAGACTCCCCTTCTTCTACTGTCTGTCACGCTGCAACAAAATGAAATGCAATATTGGTGGGAAGATTCAGCGTTTACTGCCATACCACCAACATCCCCCTCTGATGTTGTAGCCCAATATAATAAACTAGGAGACATTACTTTTGGGGCAACCCTTGTATATGGCCAATCATCTAGCACTTCTGTAGAGAATTCATAGTGAAATCTCTTGGGTTTTTGATTTCAAATATATTTTTCAATTATGAGAACAATTCCTAAGCTGATCTTGGGTTTTAGCAAAAGGAAAACCAAGGAAAAGGACAGAATTAGAACTTCATTTTCCAGATGTGGCAGCAATGTAGTATTCATAGATTTTCTAACAAACAGGACATACTCTGTGTCATATATTAATACCGCTTTACTTAGATACACATTTAGAGCAAGATCTATGACTATCTGATTGTGATTCAAATGTGAGTTTGAAGTTTTTTAATGGCACTTGATTTAAAAATCTAAAACCAGAATAAATAAGTATATATTTATATATATATTATAAAGGTCTTCATCACATTTCTTTTAAATATTCTTAGAAACACAGATTTACTGCTAACAAGTTATGATTAATTCAGATGTCTGATATTTGATTAAAAGAAAATTATCTTTTGGAGTTTAGATAGGAAAAATTATTACTGCACATATGGAGATAGATCTGTGAGTTTTTATGTGCTTTAGGTTCCTAGTATCTTATAACCACAATCCTTTTATGTACAATGATTAAAGGAAGCAAACATGACTTTTCATGGTTCAGAAGTGTCTGACATTGTCTCTGCTCAACTAGCTGCCATCTCCTGCAGATTACTGTGCCACTGGAGAACTGCAGGAGTTGGCAGCAAAGGAGAGCCCTCCAAAATCCTGAAGTTGTTTCCCTTAAGTTGAATAGACAGATGTTTCTGTTTAGAAAGCAATTTAGATGTTATGTTCCACAACCACTAATTATAATACACTTCAGCCAGCCTAGAGAAAAGATACTGACCTGTTCATCATCTAGCAATTACCTTCCTCCGCTTGTAAACTAAGAATCCGGTTGTCAACTGAATGTCAAAAGATTATCTTCAGTCTTTTTCATCTTTTAATCTTATTCTGAATGATATATATTGCCTCACTAAACACTAATTCAGATCTCTTCTAGAGGCTATTAATCTGTCTCCATGCTTGCTCTAGTCAGTCCATAGCCTGGTATATAATTTCTTTGTCAGAAAAGTCAAATAGATTATAGAATTGCATTTAAACAGCTATTCCATTGCTGATCAGGAATGTCTGGATTTGTGATATCACACTTAAATACACAAAAATATATACATAGTAGATTTCTGTAGTTACTAATCTCTAGAAAACTGTACTCTATAAGACAAATGGTTAGCCCTTGTTAAAATAATTAGAGAATATGACACACTACTTAGGAATGCTTTCCTGACACTCATGTGCCAGTGTTGGACGATCTTTTGCATCAGAGAGAACAAATCAGACACTGAGTGACATGATTTCCTATTGATTTCTTATTTTTGTGTCCAAGTCTTTTAATCCACCTTGAGCAGTATAAGACAGGAGAAGGAAGCTGTTGTACAGGTTAGAAAGTATGTGACCTCTTTCAAAGGTGATTGATTTCCTATTAGTATATGATTTTCACATTGTTAGGCAGTTCTTTACATATGAATTGTGTTGGGACTGACAAGTTCTGCAGCTGCTGGAGTGGCATGTTGAATCTCATATGGGACATGGCTTGCTCATTTCTACTGTGTCATTTATATTTGCTCATTTCTAATAGTTTTACAAGGTGGATTTTAGTAACCTCTGTTTTTGTAAGCACTGTGAAACTAGCCCTTAGTTTTAAATTATGCATCTGTTAATGTCACATACTATGTTTTCTGCAATAAGAATTAGCAAGGCCAAAAAGCTATGCTCCCTTTATCTCTTGCTCATAAAATATTCAGATTCAATTAAAAGACTGTATTGATCAAGGTGGAAAGGATAACCCAAGCATTATTATAGCTCAAGGGTAATGATAATTGTCACATATTAAGCTACATAGTATAATGTGGTGATATTTCTCTTAAAACACACACACACACAAACACAAAAATAATAAAAAAAAACAAACAGAAAACACCAAAAGAACAGTGCTCCTCCAGTAATCTTTCTGAGATTTGGGCTTGCTTCTGTTTTATGTTTCAGTTTGTTTGTTTGTTTTCACCAAAACACAGAATGCCACAGGTCTAAAAAGCTCACACCAGTATGTCAGGTGAAGATTTATAGAATTACAGTGATTGAAATGGAAAAGCGTTTTACAATAAACTCAAACATCTGCCAAGTGTCAATATTTACTTATAGACAGCTTTTGAAATCTTGCAGAAAAATAGATTATTCTTCCTCTCCCGCCTTCTTTTTCACTGAAATCAATATTACAAAAATAAAAAGGAGAGAAATTATGTTTGGCTGTTCTCTTTCAAGATATTGTTGTACTGATTCTAAACAGTGATAAAGGAAAATGATGACCTTTTACTATTTATTTCATTATTGATCTATCTAAACTCCATCTGTTCATTCTATGGTCAGCTTTCAGCTGTTAATAAGGAACTGACCCCATGCCTACATTTGATGGCTGTGTGTATACAGCTGTGCTTGTTTAAACCATGTTGGCATGCACTGCATATCCGTTGAAATAAGATTTTGCTTTTGAGTTATCTATGTTTTTTAAATTTTTTTCCCCCATTCTATAATCTCTGTTTTCCTTGGATGCAATTATTTATTTTGAAGCAAGTGTAGAATCTTCCTTCACCACAAGCTACAAGAACTACATTATTTTGTATTATAAGACAAAAGAAAGATCAGTTGTGAATCTAAACTTTAATTTTGTCTTCTTTTCTTTTAAAAATATATCAATTATCTTCTGAAAATATATATGTTATATAAAAAATGAATGAACAGCAATAGTAACACTGTTTGGATGAACATATGTAAATATTCTATTTTTTTTAAAGAAGGGTTTTTTTTTCCCCCCTTTTTTGGAAGAAAAGGATTATGTTATTGAGTATTAATTTTTAAATAATTGGATAGATTGGATACCTAAGACTTATTTTATCTTAAATTCTCCAGTGACCGCTGTTCAAGGGTTCCCAAATGGATAGCTCTCAGATAGAGTATTAGCAAATATTAGCGAATACAGTGAAGCAGGACTGCTGTTTATCTGTCTGCTTGTTAGACAGAAATAAACTATTTTATGCAGAACAATAATAATCTGCACCAGTGGCGGTGATCCACTGTCACTGTGGTCACTGCTGAAACTCACCACCCACCACCTCACTGTGCTCACAGCCTCAGTTTGGTGCCCATTAATATTCAGAAAGATTGATGAATAAAATGGATACAATTTTTTTGCTCTTATTTTTCAACTTGTAAAAATCTACACGGTTATTCAGAACATAGCTTGTCTATCATGTGGCTGTTGCCACTCCTGAAACACATCAACTACAGCCTTGCTGAGTTTACTTACACTGTTTGGTCTCCAATAATGTTTAGCAAGCAAGGTTTTCAGACAGTGATTTTCCATATATCCTATTTTAAAGAATTACATATCCTGGCTTACTTCAGAATATCCTATTTATCTTAAGAGAAAACAAGTAATAGATTACTGCTTTCCAATGTATGACTTTGAGGAATAGTAATGTAATGACAGTTACTAAGGTCAGAGTAGGCATCACAAAGAATCTTTAAGTTTTGAATTTGCCAAAAGGATCAAAGGATAGGAAAATCTAAGCAACATTAATGCACTGAGTACTTTCACTGCAATTAAAAAGGCAAGGGGAACTTTGTATTCCTAGAGGGAATATCAAAGTAGTTGATATTGTATCCATGCAAGATATAAACCGAGCATTATTTACAATGGTGTGTATAGCATTGTTCCCATATTTTAGCAAGGGTATTAATGTTCCTGATGAGAGACTGTGTATTATATTAACATGTAGATTATGTGCTAAAGATTTATGTAATAATTAGAATTGCAGAAATAAACTTTAGTAAGCTTCTTTAATTAAAGACAATTCTTTTAAAAGCTAATCTTACAAACCAGCTGTTAGAAGCAACCGTGAAACATATGCAATGTAAACTTGCACTTCTACTGATTACAAGAACTCCAAGTCTATTATTTACCACACCATATTAAAATACAGATTTTAGACTCTAAGCAGCCTAAAGTTCTATGACTGTTGCTGGAGAAGGAAGACCAGCTCAATGACATTATTACATTAAAGCAGGTAGCAGGTGTGAACACAGGTCCCTAACTGACACCCAAATCTAACTCACAGTACAGATGTATGACAAGATTCCTCACGAGCTATCTTTGAGTAAGAGGCTGTTAATGAAGAGGAATATTGTAAAAAATTTTACACTATTTGCATCTACTTATTCTAGGGAAACTGAATTAGTTGAGATTTATTATTTCTTAAAAGCAAAAGAGCAGTGTCCATCTTGCTTTCTACATGGAAAAGGGGCCTTCAAATAGTACTGGAAAATAGAGTATTCACTGGTTTTCCAGAAGAAAGCATCTATATATGAGAAGAGAAGAGAAGAGAAGAGAAGAGAAGAGAAGAGAAGAGAAGAGAAGAGAAGAGAAGAGAAGAGAAGAGAAGAGAAGAGAAGAGAAGAGAAGAGAAGAGAAGAGAAGAGAAGAGAAGAGAAGAAAAGAAAAGAAAAGAAAAGAAAAGAAAAGAAAAGAAAAGAAAAGAAAAGAAAAGAAAAGAAAAGAAAAGAAAAGAAAAGAAAAGAAAAGAAAAGAAAAGAAAAGAAAAGAAAAGAAAAGAAAAGAAAAGAAAAGAAAAGAAAACAAAGGCTGTTCTGTTATCCTTTGCCAATGAAAGTCAAACTGTTTTGATGTCTTCTGTTTATCATGTTTTTGCTCTAGGAATTTGAAACTGAAATTCACATCCATATTATCTTATTTTGGGAAATAAATTGTTTCATTCCTCCATCCATCAAGTAAAGCATACAGCAGTACATTAATTTAGATTAGGGAAGAAAACAAGGAAAAAAATAAGAAGGCAAGAGAAAACTTCAAGCCATATAATGTTCTAACTGCCTCACGTAAAGAGATGATAGCAAGAGAATTCTGAGAATTTTCTAGCCTGAGAATTTTGTCTGGAAATACAGCTTTAAAATTAAAGGGAGTAATATATAAAGAGTGTCATTTTAGATCAACTGCACATCTATATTTATCATTTTATTCTTGTTATCTTAAGTAATCACAGGTGAACTCTTTCCCATTATCTATCATCATATTTTTTCATGAAAATTGTGCAAATACATATAAGTAGTAGAACCATCTAAATTCATAAAATTCATTTAGAAATACAGTAAGAAAAGATTATAGCTCATGTTTCATACCAGGAAACTACAATTATGATTTTTCACTTAAATCTCCACATTTCTCAATGTATTAGCTGTTAACACTTCAACAAACTACAGTTTTATTGTCAACCTTCTATTTTTAAATGCAAGGCCATTCTGAAGTAGCTCATGTCCTCTTTTACTTCTGCGAACAAGGAAAAACAACTACTTCTATGTCTCTTTTGAACCATATCATTACCTACCTGATATGAAAACCAGATAAAATTAACATTATATTTGTATAAATAACAGTTAAAAGTTTTAAATCTTTTTTCTCCTTCTTCTGAGAGCATCTATATGCATGATTACTCAAGAAAGTCAGATATTTCCAGTCTATATGTGGTGAAATATTTGTCTGTCTTGGGTATTTATGTACATACCAAAATGTTTATTGGTAATTGATAAATCTGACCCACCATCTACTTAAAGTGTTGGGGTTTTTGTTTGGTACATGAGGAAATTATCTTGAAAAAAAAAAAAGATTGCTAGGAGTTACAGAGAATGTTCTTTCATCATCATTCATTGTAGAAACAGGACGGAGGAAAAACAGAAACATAAGAAGAGGAGATAAAAGGAGGATTGCAAAGGAAGCCAGACTTCTAAACTGAGCCCTGTGATCTTTCTGTCCTTCTATCTAATGTGTGTCCTCCCTAACTAGCACAACATTATGTTTAGTAATAGGCATGTGGTATTTTGTGCAGCCAGAATTCAGAGAAAGGGAGACAAAGGGAGAGAGTTCTATCCATCAGGATGAATCATCTCATTAAAAAAAAAAAAAAAAAAAAAAAAAAACAACCTTGCAACTTTCATCTACAACTTGAAGCAAAGTACGAAGTACAATCTAAAGATCGTAGCTGTGCAAGTTTATTATATAGGCATCCAGTATCAGAACTAGTGAGCATTACATAGACTACTGGAGCACCTAGGAATTTGCTGCTGTATTACCCTTAAGTGGTTGAGCAGTGTTGCCAAAAATGATTGTTACTTCCTTGAAAAGTATTCACAAAGGAAGAAGTTTGAAGAGTAGGAACAAAATAATCTCCGGGAATCACAAACCAGTGTAAACTTCTCTGAGGTTTTATGGCTTGGTATTCTTCTCCTTTTCTGATGATGTGTATATGGAATAAAAAAAAAGAAGACCACATATTCCCTCAACTTGCAGCTAAAGAAATACAACAGGTATGATTTCTTTTTTTTTTTTTTTTTTAACTTTATTTTATTTTTAATTCTGTTAATAGGAAACTGAAAGTCTGAATTTCCAAGATGTATTTTGTAGCAAAGTGACTTGCATCTATTAGATGGTGGAATCAACTCTACTGGCTTTTTTGAATTTAATTCAAGTTTCTCTTTTTACAGCTTAGTTAATCTCACTATCTCTTCCCATAGATGCGGCAGTAATTTCTTCTTACTTAGTGAATAAAATTGGTGTTTTGATGAAGTGTGTATTCTTTATTCCTGCAGTCTCATGAAGACTGTCTTTATACTTACAGGAATGGTTAATCTGCTTTCAGAACACCAGCAGTAGCGTTAGGATGTATTCATTTTAACCTTAGTTGAAGCAAATCTCCCATCTTTGTGCTCTGCAGTCTAGTTTTTCACTGTTTGCCAGGAAAACGTATACTCTGTTTTCATAAAAAATCAGGATAAGTTGCAAAATTAAACTACTTGAAACAGCTTGGAAAAATACTTCCAGCTACTTACTATGTAAATATGTTATGCTGTCATATTTTGAAGCACACTTTAATATTGCTGAGCTTTGATTCACTGATGGAAAACTATGAAACATATTGTCATGGCTCCATTGATGGCTAAGAGCTGGATTTATGGTATATAGGCACTATTATGATAAGAATCTAAGGAGAATTTTGATATAAAAAATGGAGATAGTAGAATAAATATGGATGAGTTGAGGAAATAATTTTTTTGTAGTCTACGTTTGTTTTCTGTTCATGTATTTCTTATCTTGTGAGGTTCCTTGTTTATTTTAAGTTTGTTTGAATTTCAAGGAGCTGTTTTAAGGCAACTGATGTCTCAGAAAGTCATCAAAAGCTGTATTCAGAAATAGGGTAGTCCAGAATCCTATAGTACTGCCCCCAACACTGTGTCAATTCTTGGTGGGGAGCAATTGCTTGTGCATCACTTGTTATATGCATTCTCATATACATGCATATATAATCGTAACTATTTTCCTTTTCTCTATATTAGTAAGTAGTTTAATCTCAATTCAGAAGTTCTGGTTTTTTTTTATTCTCCCCCACATTCCACTGGGAAAGGGGGTGGCGCTTAGCCATCTGCTGGGTTAAACCACAACACTCCAACAAGGCTGAGAATTGCATGGGCTCCTCTCTCCCCAGGAGTACCAAAGTAAAAATAATTCACCAGAACAGATAGGCAGGTGTGGTAATAGGAGAAATCAGTGTTTCACACTCGTAACAGTTTTATAGAGAATTTTCAAGGGAACTATTTTTGAAAGTAAACATGCTTAAAACATTTTCTTTGAATTTGGAATTAAATTAATGAGCAAAGCATAGAAAGATACAGTTGCAGGAACTCAGGTCTCTGAACAAGTATTAACTAGGTCATGAACTCATGCTTTTTCCTAATTTAAAAGATTTCTTGTATAACTCTAAATGTAGATTTCATTCCAATTCAGACCAAAAATAATCTCCAAAATATGAAAAATTCCCCCAAGATTGAAATTTCATTTTCTTGCTATGTCTATTCATAAGAATGTGTGGTTTGGTTTTTTTTTGTGTGTGTGTGTGTTTTTTTGTTTTTTTTTTTTTAAGAATTAATTCAAAATATGTAACTGAAGTAATCCCCCATAAAATATTGAAATTGGATCTTGGAAAAAAACTTTTTTTTTTTTTTTTTAATCCTTGCAGATTATTTTCAGTGAGTATTGTAAAGGACCAGAATTTTTGGTCAGTAGAAAAAACACCAGCAGATTTTCTTTCCCGTTGTCCAAGACAGCACCCATTTCTTCTAACCATTGGTACAACTATCTTTCTGAAGTGTTTGCAAGTTATACAAAGAAGAGTGGGTCCAGCATCTATAACTTAAACTTTAATGACATCTACTAAATTCCTCTTACTGAACTTACTGAATTAGTGGATATCTTTATCAAAGGAATATAAAAATATGAGATTTTATGTTCCCCTTTACTCATGTGCTTTGGATAGCAGTACCTGTTTCGGCCTACATATTACTAATCACCATAATCTAATAAGCTCACAATAATTTAGTTGTTGAAAGTAGAAAGGTCACAAAATAATTTGTGTAGGTGAAATTCAGGAATACTTATTCGTAAAATACCAGATGTAAAGCCACGTGGAACTGAATTTTTTGTTGCATGCTTTAAAGGAAACACCTGTTGAAGTGATGACAAAAGAAAGCAGATATTACTGAATTTTTACTTGCTATTGCTCTTCAAAATTTTGCCTCACAGCCAGGAATATCTTTTTCCTGATCTGCAAACTGCAAAATTCTATACCTGTAATTAACTGTGAACCCCAAAATTAGCATACATATTTTTAATTACAATTGCAATAAAAACTAGTGAGAAATATAGAAGTTGTCGTTTACTTAATTAATTTTACTAACCATTCCTAGTTATAATTTACATTATGCATGAAGCCACAGACAAAGTAGATTATTTAAGTTTTGCTTTTTCATTATTCTAACCTAAGCCTTCTGGGCCTACGCTTTAGAATAAGATGACAAAATATAATGTTGATCATATTTTCTAGTAGTGAATATAATTGAAATTAATAAGAAAATAGAGTGAATACTCTTTATGCTCAAAATATTCTGGAGAAATTTAGATTATCCAAGATTCAAGACAATATTATTTAAATAATATATGTTAAGCAGTGAAACAGTGTGTAAATTTAAAGTGATAACAAAAATATGGATAGGATAGCTTTTGTACTGAAGATACTTATGTCAAAGAAGCCTACATACATGTATTTCTTCCTGCAATATCATCTGTTAAGTTGTAATTAGTAATTTGAAATAAGAATATTTGGTCTTTCCAGATGTCTCCATTTTCTTCGTGGTCAATGGAGAGTCAAAAAGATGCCTAATATCCAAGAAAATTGAACAGATTTGGGGAACAGGATGTTTGTCAGACTTCACTTGTGAAAACCACAAATGCAAAGACAAAAACAAACAAACAAACCAACGCAGTAAAGGTAGCTTACAGCAGCTGCTCAGAAAATTGCTTAAATAGGTTTTAAGCAGTAAGAAATTATCTGCAGGCATGCCTGATATATGTACATTCATCCTGAATCCAGTTTTAGAGTGCCTAGGACAAGAACGATGTGGACCTGCTAGAGAAGATCTGGAGGAGGGCCACAAAAAGTGATCAGAGGGCTTTAGCATCCGTCCTATGAAGAAAATCAGAGGGATTTGGGCTAGTTCAGCCTGGAGAAAAAAATACTCTGAGGAGACATTATTTATAAAGCAGCTTATATTAAAGACTCAGGAAGAATTTGCGTTCTGTAGTGACAGGACAAGAGGCAATGGTTTTAAACTGAAAGAAGTTAAATTTAAATTAGATACAAGGAAGAAATTCTTTACTTAGGGGGTGGTGAGACACTGGCACAGGCTGTCCAGAAAAGCTGTGGATACCCCCTCCCTGGAAGTGTTTAAGGTTATTTTAGATGAGGCCCTGAGCAAACCTATCGTCACATTAAACAGCAACATCCTGAGTGATGCCGAGTTTGGAGCTGAAAGACCAATTACATTTGATATATGAAATATGACAATTACTGATTCACAAATGCAGCTTTAGTGACTCTAGTCATTACATACCTTTGTTCTGAATGGTGCGAAATTCTCTCCACTTTTAAAGGCACAGGCTAAAAAAAATAGAGCACATGCTCAGTAAGGGATGGTTGCACATAGGAAGTACGTAGGGTAGCTTTTGGGATAGAGGTGTGTTTTGGTATTGTCATGAGCAAAGTTAATTCAAAGGACAGCATTCTGCCAAAAAAATCACAGATTTTCAGCCTGGGGTAGCCAGTAAGAAGTTTATAAGTACCTTGGTATCACCAAGTTCCCATCCCAACATTGCTCTTCTTAAGAGTCAGTATACCAAATTCTCCTGATGCTGCCAACACCTGAGGTTGCCTAGGGAACTATTATAGGTCATAGATCATGGCCTCAATCTCCATGACACTGTGCTGTTTTTGTATTCCTAGGAAAAATCTGTACTTTAAATTCTACTGAAAAAAGTACACCTTAATTTCCAAACCTGTAGCAATTATTCCATACTAATCTAGTGGATGGTAACCCTGTCCATCGCAGAAGGGTTGAAACTAGCTGATCTTTAAGGTCCCTTCCAAACCAAACAATTTTAGGGTTTTGTGCATTTTCATCTTTTGAGACTCTAGAGTGTAGAGCGTTGTTGAAGGGTACAATGGAACTACTGTCTGTGTGCAAACAACCAATCTTCATGTTTTGATCACTTTGAACACCAGCCAAAGCGTAACCAAACAGTGGATTGGATTAGATTATTTTTTAAAGATGTCTTTCAAATAAAACCTTTATATGGTTCAGTGATAAAAGTTTAGTAGGGACAGTTCCAAACCTGTAAAAGAACAAGCTGATCAGAAGTAAGCCCTCACCTGAAAAGTATCACTGTCTCACTTACAATAGCTGTATAATCCTTGACAAAATTAGATATGTTAGGAAAATGTCTCCAGGGCAAAGAAATTTAAAAGACTTTCACATAGATTAAGAACTGTTATACTTGTGAATTAAGACACGAACAAAGCAAAAGCTAGTCTAACTCATTTTTTACAATTTGTTTTCTAACATAATTATGTACCTTGTACACAGCTTGTAGATGTACTAAATACAAGGACAGGAGGTCATTGCAACTTTTTTCCTTCTTTCGGTCTAAATCAGTTGTATATGTTTAGTAAACACTTCTAGAAGCATGGTGAAATTAAGTGAACATTAGTTGTAGTGTTTTGTATTTTCAAACAATGAAAATATTTCTATTAATATTTAGAAAACTTGGACGTACTATTTGAAGTCTATCATATTTATGGAAATAGAAGTTTTCAATGCCTAATAAAATGGAAGAATAAAAGTTGGGTACAGAATTGCCTGAAAATATTGAAGTCTAATATACTTCTAAGGTATTGTTGTGAGAGAACTTGCATTGAATTTAGTCAGGCACTCTCAGGAAATCTTTTGAGGTGGGAGAAAGCTAATCAGGGTATTAAACAACAACAGCACACACAAAAAAACCCACACACTACATCAAGCACATTAAATATTAATTGAGAAACATATTATGAATTCATGAATGAGTAATAGAAAGTAATGATTACTTCTCTGGCTTCTATTAAAAATATTTGCTTATCAATACTTTCATGTTATGGCAATATCAGTCTATGTATTTACATTGTTCCCTGACACTGTGATACAGAAGAAAACACACATTCAAAATCTGCCTTGTGGTATGCCATGGAAAAACAAGTGACAGATTGTTTAAACATCCTCTTACAAAGCACTGTAATCCTTTCTCTCTAATCAGATTTTTTACCTTTCTCTAAAAAGATGATTTGTAGTCACTCTTGTGCATTGGGAAAAGTTGTAAACCCACCTCTTTAACCATAAGGATTTCACCAGTAACACTACTAGTGCTGTAGATATATTGTAACCAGAAAACCCTGGAGATAAAATGGCAGAGAACAGGGATTTTGTATTTCAGGAATTAGAGCTGACATTTTAACGGGTATCTCACTTCACCAGTGCTTGATAACAACTGTACACAGGCATAAAATCTATCCTGCTGTACATGATCTCAGTACCTTCCTATGCCATGGCATTCCAGGATGTTCACTGGCAGCATAACTGTGTTCGTAACTGCCAGCTTATTCAGGCTGGTATTTGAGCCTGTGCTACACCCTCAAGTGAGCATCAGTTTGGGGGGCTCAGATTCTTCATTTAATTCAGGTATATTTATTAATGATACACAGATAAGACAGTTCTTGTTGCTTTTAAGCAAGCTTTCATGCATATCATCAGAGAGGAAAAAACAGAAGGGAGCAATACTTTAAATACATGCATGCATGCATACAAAGAAATATAACTTCTTTTAAATATTGTCAGCACTGGTAAGACAGAAGGTTTTTGTTGTTGTTGTTTGTTGATTTGGTTTTTGTTTTGTTTTCTTTTTCTTTTTTTGGGGGGGGAGAGGGGATGGGGAGGTTCTGGATAATATGTAGTTGCAGAAAAAGACTACTTAGGACATACTAATTTCAAAATACCAGAAAACTTGATTACTACAGAACATGTTTGATTTATGAGAGAACCACAGTGAACCCCTATTTTGATTTAAGCAGAATTCAAAATGAGTGCTAAGCAATCTCTTGAGCATCTAGTCACTTCGCTATTGAGAGTTATTGTCTTGGATTTTTTCCTTATTACTCTTTCTGAATATTCTGATGAAATTCAGTTAGTCTCTCCCTGATGACAACAGTACTGAGGTACAAACTTCAAAAAGGATTTCGTACACACACCTCCACTCCTGCCACCTTGCCTGGATTAAATCATTAATTAGAAAGGTCCTTTTCATTTAGATATTAAATCTGCTGAAGAGCCCCCAGAGCTGGATAAGGGTGCTGTCTGCAGATAGTGGGAAAGTAAAGCTGGGTGTTATCTTCATAGAACTGATGCTGGCGTCCATGTTATTTTTATAATCTTCTCAATTTTAAAATACATAGGAGTCTACAGGTAAGTAAGATCAAGGTAGAGGATTAACTGCCTAGTGGGCTCTTTGAGATTAATTTGAGGAGAGATGGCAGGATTTATTCAAATCTTTCTACTCTAGAAATGTATTTAAAGCTCCTTATTATTAGTTATGCATATTTGAGGCCTACTGATATACCTTGATTTGATACACCTTGAGAGCACTCCATTGATTTAAAAGGTTATATCATTGCTTGAAATATAAACAAACTGTCTCTAGTCTTATGTTTCTATGCCCAGTATTTCAAACACCACAGGAATAAAAAGCATAGTAGTGTAGACATTTGCCCACTGTCAACAGGGCAATTTTTATTCCAAAGATAAAGTAGCTGCATACAGACAGCATAATGCTACTGTTACCATCCATTTATGGGGTCAAGTTTATACTGAGCTGCTTTTCTGTAGTCACATAAAATCTGAACATTTTCCCCTATGGTGCTATAAAGCATTTATTTTGCATCTCCCATCAGGAACTTCAGCAGACACTAATTAACTCTCCAGAGAAAAATTCTATAAAAATAACAAGAAATTAATAGCAATGAAGCAGATATTTTTGCAGAAGAAGCCATACTGAGACAGCTAATGTATTATTGCTAAACTGTGAATTTAACTCATTGGTCAAAAAAATTTAATGATCCAGGGAATATCACTACAAATCTCTTTTGGAATGAGGAAAGGAAATCTATGCACAAGTGTTTGTGTGCTCCCAGACTGGAATCTCCTGCATCGCTCTGTCAGAACAGAGAGCTGTTACAGATTTTTATCTAAATCCTAATCACATTATTACATATGCATCTAAAATTAATTTGTCTTACATGTTCAAAATGACAACAAAAGACAAAAAGCATAATTTCCTAAAAAGTTTGGAAAAAATTTTATCCTGAAAGCCATAAAAAAAATATTATTCACATTCTATGATTTACAGACTCATAGTAATGTATTAGTTTTAATAAGATGTTAGACAGATTATTCAAAGACACCAAATAATTCTATTCAATGTTTCCTGAAGACATGGCAAACATTAGATTTGGATGTTATTTTTGCCTAAGTCCCAAAACAATTTGGGTTTCCACTAAATTTTTGTGGAGATGGTTTCAAGAGCAACTACAAAACAAAAGCAATTTTCCATTGCATTTGTGCTTGAAGAACAGCCTTACATCTAACTGACTAAAGAGTATTAATAGCAGTCTCTTGACTAAACCAAGGCTTGTATTTTCATAATGTCTTTACATGATTAGAGAATACATCTATGCTGCATGCATCTATATCTCAGGAGAGTCATACTGTACCCATGTAGATGTTGATCCTTATAATATTCTCATAAAGAGACACCTAGAGGTATTCACCATGGAGTCCATTGGGAGGTGAGATATATCTCATGGACAAATATACTCTCACAAAGTGAAATATACAAAAAAAAAATACCCAGGAAAATACTAACAGCCATAAAATACTCACCTGTAAAGACATGTCTATCAGACATTACCTCAGAAATGTTTTGCATTACTTTTAGTAATATGGATAATATGGATTTCTTCTAGAAAAATGTTGGGCAACAGTGCATAATAAAACTGTACAATATTTCTGTGATGAAAGACCCATACTGTATATTACAATTTTTTTAATGCAAAGAAAATGACAGATTTCAGCAGGAAAAATCCTTTTCATGATATGCTGTATTTCCCAGAATAAATTTAAGTATATTTTTATATATTTGATAATAAAAAATAGAAAAACTACCAATTTCAAAATTATAGTCTTATCTAATCTTTGAAATGCATTTTAGGAATATTTAGAAGGCTATTGATATCTCAGACTGTATTAATTATTTGCACAAATAATAGTTAATTTTTGTCTGCTAACGTTCCTGATGGAAGATGCAAAATAACTGCTTTATTACAGGAAGAAACAGTAAAGAAGGGTTGCTTTTTGTTTATTTTGATTTGGATTTGGTTTTATTTGATTCATTTTGGTTTTGCTTGGTTGCTGTTTTTTTTTTTTGCCTACTGAAATTCTCTTCTGAAGAAAACAGCTTGAGAAGTTTCTAATTTCTAAGTTCCTGAGTTCTTTTTCCCTTTCCTATTCATAAAATTTGTGGGTTTTTTTTTTTTTTTTTTTCTTTTCTTTTCTTTTCTGGTTATGTTCTGAAAGCAGGAAAAAATATTGTGGAGTAATATAACTTTTTTTTTTTTTTTTTTTTTTTTTTTAACTTACTGGCAATAGAAATTATACAAAAAACATTATACTCTAGAGATCTGAAGGATAAATGAGTAGGGCTTTGCTAAGTACTTGTATTCATTACAGTTCTTGCTATTTGTATGATATCCCTGGCCAATTTACATCCCCTTGAAAATACTCAGTTACTAAGCCATCCCTGAGGCTCAAAGCTCTGATTATAACAATTTTAATACAGTCAATCCTTTTTGCTTCTATAATTTTGCAAGTTCAGAAATTAAAATACAGATCCAAAACACACTTGAAATGTTCTGAAAAAGCAATGAAGTTGCAGGTACAAACAAGTCCAAAATAGAAAGGAATTATGCTACTATGTCTATACAACCACTATTGCATTACTGCCACCTTTACAATCCAATCATTTCTCTTTGAAAGGGAGAGAGAATGAGTGCATAAGGACCCAGTTAAAAAAAATAATAATAATTTTATACGTATATACATGCGTGTGCAAGATTCCAAACTGGAAAGAGCTATGAGAGCTGACATAGAATGCTGATAAAATGATCCAATATTGATGTTAATTTGTTAGTTGAGAAGTTCACAAAATTGAATTGGGTGAAAAACAAATTCCTTCACTTTTTTTTTTTTCCAGCATTGTCAGAAATCTGTATGAAGAAATATCTGTGGTGAGATAAGAAGGGAAAGTCAAATGCTCATGTGACAGAAAGACAAGATTACTTTGATGAGAAAGATAATTGTCTAAAACAATGCAGAGATAGAAAAAAAAAAAAGAGCTTGGAAGGTCTAGCTGGAAAATGAGGAAGGGAGGCCCAGAAATTAACATTCAAAGAAGATTTAGATGCATATTAAGCAAATTAATTTCTCAGTTTATTTTTCTAACAGTTGTATTGACTCTTCTGTAAAGTACTCAGACAATAATGATTGAGTGCTTGGCATTTCCAAAAATACTTTTTGAAATACATCATCACAGTGCTGTTCAATAGCCAGAACTGCATTGGTGTTTTACCTAGTTAAAGGTCAACACTTCTTCAAGCTTGTAATCTATCTTATGTCATTTTTGATTGATTTGATTTTTGAATGCTTGAAGGTATCCAGCTGCTTAGTTGTTTTACTAGTATAGTGTGCTTCTTTCAGATTAGAATTTCAAAGTACATAGCAATCTTGATTAGTCTATTAACCCTAAAGTGACAAGTTGATTTAATTTGAGAACTGTGGCCAAAGAAAAAAAACTATGCAACTAACAACAAAATTCAAGTTGAAACACAAAAAATGACTATGGAAAAATAACTCTTGAATTAAAAGCAAAATATCTATATAGTAGCGCAGTAAGAAAGAAGAATCTCATAAACCTTCAATTTATACCTGTTCATTTAAAATAATGGTGATGACACAAAGAAAACTAAATAAATACTAAAAAAAAAAAAAAAAAAATTCAAAAGTAGTAGATAAAGGTGTTGTAGCTCTCTAATCAAACTATATATAAAATAATTTATTTTTATATATTCATCCATTATCACAGAGTAAGACATTATACAAGTGATTTAAATAACTACTGATTCCATTAAGTCAACCACAGTAAAGGTCTACCACAAGAATTTACTTGCCTGAAATATTAATTGAAATGCATTTTGTTGAGTGTATAAACTCCATTTTTGGAGAGTAATATGGGGCTGCAGAGAAACAGAGATAAAGTTGTCTTATAGAGAACATGCAGACTCACAGTGTAAAGGAAGACTCTTTTTCAAGGATATAACCCGCATTTATAAGAGTGTTGCATTAAAAACGAGTGTTTGAAAAAAATGAAGGGTCAGAACTATGTGACAGATAAATGAGGAAAAATGAAAGCTGGAACTAGGATAAAAATTTTTAGGTTTGGGTGATTTCTGTTCTTGAATAGGAAAGGAATAGAAACATGTCAGTTCTGATGATTATGTTGACGGGTAAAGCTAAATTCTAATTCATGTCCACTTGTGAGAAAGGCAAATGTCATCACGGATGTATAACCTTATTCTGTCATTCTAAAGCAGTTTCTAAGACATATAGAAACAGAAGTCTAATTCCATATTTTCCTTAGATATATTCACCATCTCTCTCTTCAAAGTCTTAATAAATTATATATTAATTAAAACAATTTCTTAATTCATTAACAGTAATTTCTGTCCCACTAAAATAGGTCTTTCTGCAGCAACTATAAACAGCTTGCTCTGAAAGTAATGCCACCTATTTGTTTCCATGAAAACTACAACAAAGAGCACAATAACACTATTTGATGGAGGAAACACTCAGCAACACAACAGTATTCTTCAACACAGTCAACATAGTCACCACCAGTAGCTATGCAGGAAACATTGATGAATGCCAATGAGTGCCATTTTTCCTGGATGAAGGAATTCAATGACATACCTTTGCTTTATACATACTTCTGTGTCAGTCATCACTTTGTTAGGATGTCCCTCTGCTGCCATCTGTCACATAGCCATAAAATCAAGAATCACAGAATTGTAGGGGCTGGAAGGGACCTCTAGAGAACATCTAGTCCAACCTCCTGCCAAAGCAGTCTCCCTAGACCAGGATGCACAGGTAGGCATCCAGGCAAGTCTTGAACATCTCCAGAGAAGGAGATTCCACAGCCTTACTAGTCAAAAATTTTACAGAATAGTGTGGAACGTTCAACTTCTGCCATACCACCACCATCTACTCTGATGTCATAAGCCAACATAATAAAATAGGAGGCATCATTTTCAGAGCGGTCTTTGAAGTTGTATTTCTTTAGCAGAGCACAAAAATCATCCCACTGTAGAACTATTTAAGATTATTCCAAAATATACTTTGAATGTGTAACTGCCACCTCTCAATTCTTACTTAGAAAATGACCAGATTCTTCTATTATATGAAGACACTTTGATCCTGGATTTTCAGGAAAGCCTATTATACACAGAACTGGGATAAAAGTTCTTCCCTTTTGTCCCCTTGTCCCTTGTCTTTTTTATTGTTATTGTCCTTGAGGATTTTATAAGGTTGTCTAATATAGAGATTGGACAATTCTATATACTTACTGATTTTGCATTGCAAGCAAAACACAATATCCAAGTTTTTACATATATTCTATAATAATCATTATGATAATACTTAATACTGTGAAATCAATTTCAGGGGAAAAGAATAGTCATTGTAGAACAAATAGATCCTCTATTGAAGACAATTACTAAAAAAGGATATAACATGGGAAATAGATTGGGGTCAAAATAAATCTGGATTATCAAACCTATTATTTTGGATTAGATTACCAAGGACTCAGTTGTTGCACAGAGAGTATTGAGACTGACTTAAGTATGGACACAATTATTTTTGGTTCCATATCTGATGGCATACTTAACTCTGAAGTTAATGAGAAAAGAAACAGGAAGAAAAAAAAAAGATAGAGAAAGATAAAATAAAGGAGGGGAAATAAAAAGAAGTGGAAAATTCTTTCCAATTAACAATCAGAAGAAGAAAAGGGGTGTGCCCTTTTTGGGGAACTTCTGGCATCCCCTCCAGTGCAACCAGTTCTTCCCTGAACACTTCTCAACAACCATGATGTTTCATCAGGACCTGTTGAGCTGTTCTTCAGATTAGATGCTTATCACACAAGTTTTTCTGACTAGAGTATGTGGATCAGGGCAAATATTTTCCCCTAGTACAAAGTTATAAAAAGAAAAAAAATTAAAGCAAATATTGAAAAGTGAGGAGAAAGTAGGGAAGCAAGAGGGCATCTGTGGCCAATGACGCCTCACAATAAATGCAATATCAGAGGCACAACAACAGTCTAAAGAGTCATGAAGTTTGACTCATAGATGTTGTGAAAGAAGGAACACTTTGAATTACAAGTCTGAGACAGTCTGTAGAGAGAAAGTAGCCAGGAAAAGTATACATGTACTATTCTAAAGTTAGCAATCAGAATCTCACTTTTCTCTAAATTGGAGAGAGATCAATTTGAAGGCTGGATAAAGAATTGATTGGTTTGTCATAGCCAGAGGGTTGCTGTCAACATCTCTGGGTCCAGGTGGAGACCTCTGTTGAGTGGTATTCCCCAGGGGTCTGTCTAAGAATCACTCTTCAACATCTTTATTGATGACATAGATACTGGGATAGAGTGTACCCTCAGTAAGTTTGCTGCTGACATTAAGCTAAATAGTGCTGTTAACACAATAGAAGAAAGGCATGCCATCCAGAGGAACCTGGGCAGGCTCAAAAAGTGGGCATGCAAGAATGTAATAAGGTTCAGCAAGTCCAAGTGCAGGTATTGCTCTTGGGCTGAGGTAGTTCCAGATATGAACACAGACTGAAAGAGCTCCTTGTGAGCATACCTGCTGAGAAGGACTTGGGGGTCCCGCTGGATGAAAAGATAGACATGAGCCAGTAGTGTGCTCCTGTAGCCTGGAAGGCCAGCTCTATCTTGGGCTGCATCATAAAATAATGGCCAGCACAGAGAGGGAAGTGTTTGTCCCTCTTGACTCTACCCTGTGAGGTCCCTTCTGGAGTACTCTCTCCAAGCATGGGGTCCCCAGTACAGGAAGGATGCAGAGCTGTTGGAGCAGGTACAGAGGAGGACTACAAAGATGATCAAAGCAATGAAGCACCTCCAGTATGAAGAAAAGTTGAGGGAGTTTGGCTTGCTTAGCTTGGAGAAGAGTGTGAGAATCCTTCTCTGTTTTTTGGCTCAAAGCTTGCTTCCTGAGGTATTTCTTGTGATAAGACTCTGAATGATTTGTTGAGGAGGCAACTAATGGGTGCTAACCGTGTGACAATGGATATCGCTTTGGGAACATTTGAAAGCCCCTTCCCCCAGAGCTGCTTGCTCTATACAAGAGCGGATGAGAGTATTCAGGAGTGTTTACTGGCGGAAGATCTGGCCTGTGACAAAACAACTCCAGCTAGGTGTGGGAAAATTGGGGAACGATACCATCGTGTCCTGTGAGAAACAGGATGCAGATGGGTACCCCTGCTCCCTCTTATCTGCTGGCAAGGCCCGGAAGATGGGAACAAAGGAGTTTCTGCTGAGATCCCAGAGCCAGAAGCTGCCACTCAAAGGAGAGCTGACTCAACCACTTTGGATTTGAGCTGTCACTCCAAAGATAGCTGACTTCACCACTTTGAAAGCATTGAAAAGGGGCCATCATCGCCATGGTCGTCGTCGTGCTTCTCGTCCTTCGTCGTCAATAGAACAACAATGCCCGACGACCCACCACTACTGAGGATCAAAGACAGAACTACGAACCTCGCTGGATCCATGGTGGTGACTATCTCCCTCTTGCTGCCTATAAAGACTCCTTGCTTCTTCTTTTTTATCTTTTCTATCGCCCTCCTTCCCTTCCCCCATTACCCTAATTCATAATAGTGTCCGTCCTCCCCTTCCCCATTTCCCCTGATTAAGATTTGTAATAAACTGGTTGGACCAACATTTGAACCGTTGCTTCTTAATCTCACGCCGGGTATATAGATAATAAAAGAACCTCCTCTCCCTCCTATAAATTGGAGCGTGACATTTATTTAATGGCGTAGTCGGCAGGATACCCACCGTGAGAGTGTTGTCCTTCCAGATATAGTCTGAAACTTTCTTTGTGTGCACCTCCTGGAGTTGCATGGAGCGATAGTTTTGAAAACTTAGACGTGAGTCCTTCTCCAGGAAGACCGCTCCACATTCTGAAACTTTACAGTTTATGTGTATACCTCTCGGGGACGTATGAATTAATTTTGATTAAGTGTGTGCCTCCTCGAGAAGACCTCTCTGAATTTTGCGATTTTAAGTATCTTGTAACTGAAGTGCGGTGTGTCTGTGTGCGCGCGCCTCTTGGGGAAGTGAGGAAGTGATATTTTGTTACTTAAACGTGTGTGCCTCTCCAAGAAAGTTTATTTACTCTATTGAAACCTAGAAAGTGTTGCTTTAGCTTCTCATTTTTTGTGCTCCCCCAAAGAAAGGGAGGAGTGATTGGAGCATTTGCATTTGTTTAGGTGTGGTGTATCTCCCTGGGAGGAACGGTGAGGAGTAACTGAGCTTTTGAATACGTGTACCTCCTCCTCCCTTAGTGTTGGTCTTTCATTGTATTGAAAAAATGAGCGACAGTAATGCCAGTATGAAAAGTGAAGATGTGTTATTTGACCTTTTAGAAAAGCATGGTGCTCGTCCCTCTTTGTCAGGGGTGGACTGGGCACGCCAAAATTGGCATAATTTGCAGAGTGTTTCGGACCGTATTAGTGTTCTGCAAAACAATGCTCGTACCCGAGCTGGAAAAGGAAAGTCGTTTATTTGTGCCGTACTCGGGGCTACTTTAAAAGCAGCCGTGGAGTTCCGAGATGAAAAGCATTTGGCAGAAACCCAAATTATACAAGCACTGCAGGAATCGGTTAGAGTAACACAAGAATTGGTGAAAACTCTGCAGAATCAAATAGTGAACCTCGAGGAACAATTGGAAAGAGAGAAGAGTAATTCGGCTTTGTTGCAAATGGCTTTTAAGGAACTGCTAACGTGTAAGCATGCCAGCCATACCATCACCCATAGTTTGCCTCGAGAAAAAACTTTTCCTCAGGTGGAACTACCAGGAAAGAAGGAAAGGCTAGATAAATTAGAAACTCCAATAGCCCCATTGCGTCCTTTGATAAAAACTGAATACACATTCGATAACAGTGAGGATCTAGATCCTCAAATGAATGTTAAAGAAATTCCCTTCTCAGCCACTGAACTAGCAAAATTGAAAAAGGATTTCAGCCGCTCTCCAAAGGAATCAGAGACAGAGTATGTATGGAGGGTTAGCCTCACTGGTGGCGACCAGATTCGGTTAACAGAAAAGGAAGCAGAAGGTTATTGGGGACCAGGAGTATTTTTAACTACTGGTAACAATCGTGCTCCCTGGTCATTAACACAAAGGGCTGCCTATTGGGCAGGTGGTCTCAACCCTTTAGAACGGGGAGACCCTCTTGCCATTACTGGAACAACTGATCAGTTAGTAGAGAGTGTTCAAAAGGCTGCTTGTCTCCAAATGATGTACGATAGAAAGCTGCAGCCACACCATGAATCACCTATGATGATGCCTGTTGATCCTGAGAGAATGACTGCTTTAATTAAGGGGCTTCCAGAGTCGTTAAAACCTATAGGTATACAACTGCAAGGAAAAATACAGGCAATGCCTCAGGGAGAGAGAACCCAGCCAGTGTTAAAAGGAACTGTAACCCCCAACCATCCGCAGTCAGGAAACAAAGTATGGACGTGGGGAGAAGTTGCTCAAGAGTTAATTAACTATGGAAGGAAATATGGGCCAGTGGTTTCTTCCTCCACTAACTCTGAGCCAAGAGAAGTAAGACTTGCAGCAGTCAGCCTTGCCCCCAGGCCTCCTAGCCCAAAGCTCAGTGGGACTGGAAGGGTCTCACTGTCAGTAAAAACAGGTAGGCGAAATATTGATCATAAACGTAATTGTCTCTGGAGACTGGGCTGGCAAAAGGGTGTTCCACGAGATTTGATGAATGGATTACCCACTGTAATGTTAGAGAAATTAGTTAACTGGTGGCCAGAACAAAAGCTCCAGAATCTCGAGGAGAGCAAAACCCCAGGTCCTAGGGTCTCTCTCAGGGAACCTGAACGGCTATCTAAGCCATTAGAAAACTGATGTCTTCGCCCCTCCCAAGTGAGCGGGGTGGGGGCGGTGAAGGGTGGATGCATGAGAAAGCTCACAACAAAGGGAAACAAGATCGTCGATTTAAACCTTTTGCTAAAAGTCTCACCACTCCTGCCAGTTATCCCTGTGAGTCACGATCCAGTGGCTGATAAGCCAGGGAAACACTGTTACCTCCCTGGCCAGACTGTGTCGATTGACTCAGCTAACCTGAGGCCAGTTCCCCTAACCTTAACAAGATCCCTTAACAAATATCTTTGGAAGGCTAAAGACACCCCGAAAAAGGAATATGAAATCAACACTTGCTGGATTGTTCCCTCATATTTTTTAACCCTATTAACAAAGCCCCAAAAGGGCAAGTCGGTGTCTTGTTTTATTTCACAGAAGATCCCCGTGGGACCTTGACAGAACACAAAAAGGCTAATAGCTGATTTTAACTATTTGTATTTTGTGACAGAAATACTGAAGATTTGATCATGCTAGAACACTGAATGTACCTCTTGATTACATTTTTTGGTTGCAATAGTGTTATGTTTTGTGTTGTTATGGGTGTGGGTGGTGATTGGTATCAGTCCTTGGATCTGTTAAACTTCACAACTGAGTTCAGGGTTTTTTACAGGTCATCCTGGCTTACTGGTACTCCCTGCACAGTGATACTATTTCTTTTGACCCCTTCTTTCACCCCTTTTTACCAAACTGATTATGATTTGCATGTAACTCCTCCACAGTGTTTCCAAATTCCTAACAAACTGGGAAATGAATCAAGGGGCCCATCTAATATCTGTTAGATGTGGTCACAAAAGAAATCTATCATAAAGCCTTTTGCACTGATGCTTTTCAGTGTCACACCAGTCCAGGAGTTCCATCCAAAACATTGTTGGATGTTGTTGGAACATGGTTTCCAACATGGTTGTTGGAAAGTGCCTAAGTTTTAAAAAGAGAAGTGTATGTTTCTGGGATTACCCCTCTTTGATGGTTTGTACTGTGGGGGTATCCTGCACACACTATCCTGTGAAAAGTTCTGTGGACTGTAACAATACTTGAACTTGCCAAACTAATATTTGTATCTCTTAGCATTTGAATTGCTTTGGAAATGCTCAAGTGTAAAGTTCTCGAGACACTAAATCATCTTAGAAAACATTACATGGCAAGTCCACATATTGTCAAATTAGACTAGATACACTTTTAGTGAATTAACTGAAGTGTAGTATTGTATGGCTATTCATAAACACCACAACCTCTACTGAAGAATTCCCATCTGGATCCTGGCTTACACTGGGAGTTCCTGGGTGGGGAAAGCAGCTGACACAAATACCTAAGTTTGTTTTATTTATTTGTTTATTATTATTGGTTATTGCCAAATGTATGGTTGTCTCTTTTCACTTTCTACCTTTAATTCATCATGTAACATTTGTGCCACCACTCCTGAGGTGTCACCGAGTGGTGTCTGTGGCAAATTGAATGATTCTAATTGTTGTCTAAAGATTGATGATAATGGTAAAGTTGTTAAACAAATTGCCCAGGGTATACGGAAGATAGCCCATGTTCCTGTCCAAACCTGGAAGGGCCTAGACGTTGATTTCTTTTCCTGGCTTCCAGGTGGCCCATGGGTCAAACGTATCCTGTTTTATCTACTGTGTGTTGTTGCAACTCTTATGTTTGTACCGTGTATGATTCCATGTTTTATTCAACTGATACAACGTGTTGTATCCTCCATGTACTTTGTAACCACTTCAACTAATGATGGACAAGTCCAACAGGTCAGGGCAACATTTGTAACCAAGCCCAAGAAATCTTTTATAGTAATTGTGTAACGATTATCTCCCCCTTCTCCCCCTCCTCTTTCCCTCTTGCTTCTTTGCTGTCTTCTTATTTTCTGCCTTTTCCTCACCACCGTGGAGGGTCACTTATGCTTCATTTCAAGCAATCTTTGAGCCACGGGGTGGTGTGAGAATCCTTCTCTGTTTTTTGGCTCAAAGCTTGCTTCCTGAGGTATTTCTTGTGATAAGACTCTGAATGATTTGTTGAGGAGGCAACTAATGGGTGCTAACCGTGTGACAATGGATATCGCTTTGGGAACATTTGAAAGCCCCTTCCCCCAGAGCTGCTTGCTCTATACAAGAGCGGATGAGAGTATTCAGGAGTGTTTACTGGCGGAAGATCTGGCCTGTGACAAAACAACTCCAGCTAGGTGTGGGAAAATTGGGGAACGATACCATCGTGTCCTGTGAGAAACAGGATGCAGATGGGTACCCCTGCTCCCTCTTATCTGCTGGCAAGGCCCGGAAGATGGGAACAAAGGAGTTTCTGCTGAGATCCCAGAGCCAGAAGCTGCCACTCAAAGGAGAGCTGACTCAACCACTTTGGATTTGAGCTGTCACTCCAAAGATAGCTGACTTCACCACTTTGAAAGCATTGAAAAGGGGCCATCATCGCCATGGTCGTCGTCGTGCTTCTCGTCCTTCGTCGTCAATAGAACAACAATGCCCGACGACCCACCACTACTGAGGATCAAAGACAGAACTACGAACCTCGCTGGATCCATGGTGGTGACTATCTCCCTCTTGCTGCCTATAAAGACTCCTTGCTTCTTCTTTTTTATCTTTTCTATCGCCCTCCTTCCCTTCCCCCATTACCCTAATTCATAATAGTGTCCGTCCTCCCCTTCCCCATTTCCCCTGATTAAGATTTGTAATAAACTGGTTGGACCAACATTTGAACCGTTGCTTCTTAATCTCACGCCGGGTATATAGATAATAAAAGAACCTCCTCTCCCTCCTATAAATTGGAGCGTGACAAAGAGAAGGCTCCAGGGAAACCTCATTGCAATCTTCCAGTACTTGAAAAGAACTTACAGGCGGGAGGGGACATATTACATGGTGTGATAATGATAAGATCCAGAGGAATGTCTTCAAACTGAAAGAGAAGAGATTTTGTTTAGATGTCAAGATTTTTTTTTTTTTTTTACTCAGAGCAGTGGTGAGGTACTGAAATAGGCTGCCCAAAAAGACTGTGAATATTCCATCTCTGGTGGCATCATAAGATTGGATGAGATACTGGGCAGCCTGATCTGGTGGTTGGCAACCCTGCTCATGGGAGGGGATTGGAACCAGATGATTCTGTCTGAGGCAAACCAGGAATAAATGGGAAGAAAAATCTACAGATGTTATAGAAGCAGTTTGGGTATATATTGCAAACCTGATTTCACAATGAAGTGAAAAGCTTTTCCTTTCTACATCATGGCTCATCATAATAAAAAACGATCAGTTTCAGGGAACTTTCCTGCCCATTTTTAATTTCTCCCTCGTTGTTTTTTCTTCCTCTCTCTCTTTTTATTTCTGTCAGTCTGTGTTATTTTAAGCTACTTCTTCACTCTCCTTTTATCTGTTTCAGTTACTTCTGTTCCAGTTCTTGCCCCTTTTTTCCCTTCTCATTTCTTTTGAATTCTTCCCTTTTCCTCACATTTAATGTATGCCTCCACATTTTGATCCCCATGTCTGTCCTGTTCTTTGAGTGTTTCTTCTCAAATGCCAAAGCTCCATTTTCTCTTCATCATTACAAAATCCTACCACCTTCTCTTCCTGCCTCCTCTATGCCCCCCTTTATGCTCTGTGCACCCCTAACCATTTTTATTGTTAATCCTCTTCAGCAACCATGCCCTCAACCTTTTCAGCCTTCCTTCCCTCTAGCCATTTCTTTCAGAAACATACTGCAGTAGAGAGGGATGAGGTAGCTCCATTTCTGCAGTAGATTGTGGATGTTCAAGTTAGAGAGTAAAAGTCAAGTAAGTTTTCATTTGGTGAGGTTAAAGAGTGGATACCAAAGAAAAGCTGTGAATGCTTCTGGAAGCTTGTAGTTATACATTTAGTTTTCCACTCTCCTTCAGTACAGGAACACACTAAGATTCTTCAGCTAAATTTTATTTTAAAGTGGGAGGGATAATAATAATACAGTGCAAATAGATTTATCTGGTAGCTTAATAAATCTGACTTGGAAGGGTGAATGTTTTTAAAATCTAATGTACCAATGGTTAACTCCCTAATACTCCAATTATATTTTATGAAGATGGAGAAAAAAAATATGGAAAACGTATGAAATATGCAGTGAGGGTGGTCTCTCATGCACTTCGCTAAGCTAAATTGCAAGGATAAAATCTGAAAATGCACATATCATTCTTATCTAAATTCAGTAGTGCCCTGCTGTTTAGACAAGCACTAGGAAATGGCTGTTTTAACCATATGTCTTCTTATGCTCTTCCCTTCTGCATTCAGACCTAGGGAAGAAGCACAGAGATCATCAGATTTTCTCTGGTGCAGCACCTCTCTCTCTCTCTCTATTTCTCAATAAATAAACAAATAAAAGATACATACGCCAGCTGCTATTGTATAAAAATATTCAATTTCAGTAGCTCTTGTAACCAACTAACCTAGCCTAGTGCAATTTCACCGGTTTGGAATTCATTTTCACAAGCCTCCATTAAGTTCACCCACAGTTATGTAATTAACACCTTTTTGTCTTTTTTTTTTATTTGTTTGTTTGCTTGTTTTGATGAAAACGAGTATCAGGCTGATTCTCATTCAGAAGCAAACATTAAACCTACCAAAATAGACTGAAAAGCTGTAGGCTGTCACTGTTGAACTAAGAAGCAGGTGAGAAGCACCCCTTTGTTTACAACTGTATAGCAAAGGAAACAGTTAAAATGTGGCGAGGCAGACAGTGTTGTGATATTACTAATTATGAAAAGTCACTGCTCAGCTAGTTCCTTGCCATTTTTTTGAGAGAACTGCAGAAGCGTGTGTCAGGGAAAGAAAAGTATTTTATTGGAGACAATAAATATTACAAAGCTTTAGGGAGACAAAGAAAGCACTTAGTGACTTCAAAGGATGTAACCAGGGGCAGAGTTTGACTGTGACTGCATCTAGCTGCATATCACTTCACAGTGTCCTGTGCTCTAAGTGGTGGTCTTACTTGCATACCTGTAAATCCAATGTATCTCTACAAAAGTCAACTGCTGTGAAATCAATGGACGTAATCCAAATTGATGCTAGTGTAAATTACATCTCACTCTGTCCTTAAGTACTTGCTGTTTCTCAAGTAATGTGTATGTTTTTAAAATCTTCCTCATAGTTAATTTTTTTCTTCAGAAAATTTGCCTTCACTGACTTGGTGGATTCATAGTTGAAGACTCTCATTTTGTCTCTTTTGAACTCTTGCCATTTGAAGAGAAATAAGAAGGAAAAGCCTCTGAGCCATTTGCACATAACCAAGATGTTCTGCCAAAAAGAGTGCAAATTTATCTTCTCCACTTTCTGTGCATTTGATTGTGGAATTGTGCATCTTTTGCTGACGTTATTCACATATTTCAAAACTTGTGCAGTTCTCTTAAAAAGGCCCACTAACACATAGCTTCATTTTTTTTCCCCTCAAAATGAACCTGTAGATAACCTTCCTGGAATTAATGTCATTTCAATGGATACTGTCTGAGAGTAGTAACTATGTTCCTTGTTTGTCAAGGCAGATAACAAAGCAGATGCAGCACCACAAGAACATACCTCTGCTGTTAATACAGCTCAGATAGCTGATCAGACAAAAAGTAAAATGAAATATAGCCTTTTACTCTTAAAATATTACTTTAGAATTCAGCCTCAGGCTTCTTGAATTCTGTCACTCTGAACAGAAATTATTGAGCTATTTGCCAAAGATGGTAACCAGTTAAACAGAGCAACAGCATATCTTATTTTGGCAGCAGGGTTAACAGGTAGATCTATTAAATCACCCCAGAATCACTGGGGTGCTTTCACTTGAAAGGATATCTCCACATCTGCTACTTTCATTAATTATGCTCTCAAAATGGCTTCACTTGCTTTCAGTGATGCCACAGCTCCTACTTCATGTGCTGAATGTTTTACTTCTTTGGCTGCAAGAAGCCAGATTACACTATTTAAGTATTTTATATTACTTGTAATATATACAGTACATGAAAAATCTTTCTCCTGTATTACTTTTGTTTCTCTGAATTACTACTTCAAATCTGAAGGACCTAGTTTATGTTTATTGTTGTCAATTGGAATTGCAGTTGCTCCCAGACAGTCCATTTAGAATCCTATTCCATTAAGTTTCCCATGTAAACAGTTTGATCCTTTTCAGAAATAAAACATTTTACACCCTTTTAATTGTGACTCTCCTTAAAAACAGATTCTTCCAACTTAGTCTAGGCACAGAGTCATCATCATGCTTAGCTGCATTCACTGAATTATGTTCAGTTAAAAGGCTGCTAGATTACAAACCCTTTGGAAGAGCAGACTTGCTTTGCCTCTCTGCTTTCAAAACATCATGTGTATGTAGTTTTTAAGGCTATTAATTTTCATTCCAAAATGCTTTTATACACTGCCATATAATTAGCTGATGGATCCAGGTTGTTACCTGTCCCATTGATACGACAGGTCTGCTCTCCACATTTCTCTACTTCTGCACACATGCAAATGGAAAATGAGGCAAAGGTTTTTGGTGTGGTCCCAATCCATTCTAACCTGCTCTAAAGAAGTCCAAAAAAGAAGGTCCATTTTTTTTTTTGCTTTGTTATGATTGTATATTTTTTCTGTGTTATGTGGATTTATGTTTTCCTCACAGATATACTTTTTTCAGCTCCACCTTGTTACACCCCAGCAAATTTATAATCCAGAAAAGCATATGTGCCATGGAAAAGTTTGAGGAAAGAGATAATGCCAAAGAATTATCTCCCTATTTTATTAGTCTTTACAGAAAATATACCAGGTATTATCTGACTATGATACATAAAAAATTGTGCTAAAATTTAATGCTTCTTTACTTTCAAAGCTTACAATCCAGAATCATAGTGTAATTGTCAACTATGATAAAAAGGTAGATGATAGGATTGACAACATGAGATAATTCATGAAGTCAAACCCTCATTCATGACATGATTTGAAGTGCTGGCCTACAGACACAAATTTTGCCACAGAAAATACAAAAATGGAAGCACAGATATTCACAGCACCACCAGGAGTCTCACTAATCTTAGAATAAACAATAATTGAATGTAGTAAACAGGTTATATATGTATATACATATATTCAATTAATCAACTGTCAGTTAATGTACCTTAAAACGTTTAGGTGAATTCACAATCTCCTCTTACCATTGTATATAAAATATTTTTTACATTTTTCTGATTTATCACTGATTGGTATAAGGAAATAAGGTCTGCTAAACAGAACAATGACAATATAATTTATTAAACAAGACTGGATACTAAACAAATTAAGTAGGTAATTTTTTAGAATGTTGAAGTTGAGATTATCCACACAAACAGATGAATCTAAGATGAAGCTTGTTCAGTGTAATGCAGGTTTAAACTATGGATAGCGTACAACTTGCAGGAAAGATTCCACCTTCTATCACAGTCAAATTACTAAAATTGGGTGTGTTTTTTTTCCCATTTGTCCATGAATCTATTCTTTGAAAATCATTTCACCTGCCAGTTCATCATATTAAGGGTTTATACCCTGTATGTACAAAATATAGTTAGTATCCTTAAGGTGTGAAGGCTAAAGCAAGATTTCAGAGCAGTCTTTAGTTACTTATGGGAGATTATATAAAAGACAGAAATCGACTTCCCTAGAAGTGCACAGTAATGGGACTTAAGGTAATGGGCACCAATTACAACAAGGAATATCACAGTCGGTGTAAGGACAAATTTGTAACGATAAGAGTGCTCAGACATTGGAACAGATGCCTAGAAAGTGATCGAGCCTCCATCCTGTGAGATATTTTGCCCCAGTTACACAAGATATTGAACTAGTTCATCTAATTGGATATGGTTTAATCGGAGGAGCTGGACTAGAAAATCTCTGAGGTTCCTTCCAACGTACTCGATTCTGATTTTACTCATGAACTTAATGAAGAAATGTTTAGCCTTGATATTTTATGTAAATTAACTAAATGAATTTAAATTGGACCTGAGACATAAACACTGAATCTGTATTCCTAGTTGCTGGTAGACACTGCCTTGCCAAAATACACTTCACAGTCTCTTAGATACATACCAAAAGCTTTCATCTGAGTTTAGCAATGTTTTTCTACTTTCTCCAGTATCTTATTTCTTGGTAAAGACTGAATGAGGCTTGAAAGTGGTATGGTTCACTGCCCAATTTTTTAGCATACATGAAGGAATTAGAATAACAAATTCTTCAGTTCAAACATAATTTAAAGAGACAGACAGATAGTGAGACAGGGAAAGAAAGGGAAAAGGAGGAAACACTGTTTTGATTTTACCTAAAATTAGGTAATTAGTAAATAAAACAAACATTTTATTTCCACAATTACTTGTTGTAGAACTGTCACCTAACTACAGTGTCATTAATCCTAACATTTGCCAAAAGGCACTGGTAATATGAAGACAAAAAGGAAACTTCCCACCTTTGTTAACCTCACAGCTTAGAACTTGATATTCACTACTCAGTGGAAACATATTCCAAATATGAAATGATTATCCAATGAACTAGACTGAACCTCTGGAATGATTGAGATTTCTGCTTCTCAGTGTGCCTCTTTTGTATTAAATATGGGCTAGGTTCCAAGTGTTCCTATTCTTGGAAATAATGAAGATTACCTGTATAGAAACATGCATAGAAATGTAGCTTGCAGTTATACCTGCCTTTAAGATACTCTAGTATTTTTTGTAAAGAAACATACTATTGAAGAACTACTGAGTATTTTATGAAAAAAACAGATGGCGATATGAAATAATAACAACAGCATTGAAAAATAATTCACTTAATCTGAAGAAATATTACATTGAGGTATTGAAATACCATAAGATCTGCTTATTAGCAGAAATGTCAGATTAAATGATCTAAAACATGAAAGACACACTGGAAACCATCCTCTCTTCTTGAGAAAAGATCAACCATACTCAAAACCAGATATGTAAAGTTGAGGCCCTTTTTTGAAATGTCAGAGGTATTCCAGTCTTCTGTAGTCTTAACCGAACTTATACACAGGAATTTTCCACATTTCTTCTGTGATTATTTCACATCTTATCCACACACACACAAAAGAATAAAAATAAATAAAAAATAAATAAATAATAGCCAAGTATGAAGGGCAACAAGTTCTCTTCCTTTTCCAAGTTCTTACTTCAGGTCTTACCAAGAAAAATCTTGAAAGTAATGTGTCACTTCTTGGATTTCTACACCTAAACTAGTAATTCACATGTGAATGCTATCATTCGAAATGGCTTGGTGACCATCTTTGAAGACATTATGAATTACATTAGATATTCATCTCATCTCTTCCTTGTCAGAATATGTACAGAATCACTTTCTACAGATAAAAGATCAGTGCTTTCTTTTGAATCACACACTTGCCTATGGCTTATGAAGTAACTAAAAAAATGCCAAGTGTTCTACAAAACTCCTAGATGTTCTTCTGCTTTCTCTTTTAGACATTCCATTTGGATTAAAGAGGCAGTTAAAGAACAAATATATATTTTCTTTCAGATTTGGAAATTTATTTTGTGATTTCCACCAAAGACATCATAATTTTATTATTTTTCCTTTTTATATTCTCTTCAGTTCTTTGTTCTGGAAATTCAATATATCATTTAAAAATCTGCATGATGACATTTTATCACAGGACTAGCATAGCACCTTGAAATCTCATAGTAATATACAGACGGGACATTTTCCTGTCTATTTCAGTCCAAAGCTCTAATGATTACAATGGTCATAAATTTTTTCTCTGTTCATCAGTTTATTTCATTTTTATTTCATTTCCATTTCAGTATTCAAACTTTACATGTTTAATAATGTCTTTTTTTTTCCTTATTAAACTTCTTCATAATTGAATCTTAGGTACTAAAAATGCATTTTCATTTATAATAGTGTTTTTACCATCCACAACACTTTTATCAAAGACAGTCTGCTAATGACATATTATCTCAGCCAGTCCATGTCCTACAAATGGCAACACAATCATACTCCTACAGCTACAGCAAAGATTAGAAGATGAAGACCCAATGCTGTTGCAATGGTTTTCAAGTCCTGGACCAGAACTAAGCTGCTCATTTAAGATCTAATGTACTTTGGCTTAAGTACTTGATTATGATGAGCCGATATGCCCCATATCATAGTCCAGGTATTCACTGTCATATTACAATTCTGAACTATGCTTGTCTTCTGTCCATAAGCAGCAAAAGTATCAGCACCTGTTTTCTTACAGCTAGATTGTCTGCATCTGAGGTAGTGTTTATTATGCTTAGTTTATGCCTTGCTAACTCTCAAATGAGAATCCTAATTTCAGTATGAGTATCCAGAGGATTGAAATAGAGCATGAAACTTAACATTGGCAAGGGTAATTTTTATGATAAAAATGTCCACTTACCCCTTGAGCAAACCTGATAATTTCTACTCACGGAATCCCACTTTCATATTTGCTTTTATATATTTAAGTTCTTTAATAACTGCAAAGGGTTAAAAAAATATAAATATCAGAAAACAATTCTGGGGAGGAAAGGGATTGCTTTTGAATTGGCAAAACTTGAATAACTCAAATAACAATTTGCAAATCTTATAAATGTGCCATTTTGCTTCAGAGGAGGCTGTGTGGCCATGTGAGGCCATGTGCTTAATTTTAAATCAGAAATATGTAGTAATCCTGAAGCATATAAAACTTCATTGGAGAAATCTTTAAAGGTCAAGGACGAACAACTGAATTTATTAAAATACTTCCAAATCCCAGCAACAACCCCAAAGAAGATATTCATACAACTTCAATATGCTGTGTTTTTATAATCAAAGTTTACTGTGATTTGGGGATAAGATACACAAATGGTATTTGCAGCACATTTCTGCCATTTTTTATTACCTTTTTTCCATTTCCTTGAGAGTTATTTCAGCATGAAGAAAACAGTGACTTCTATGTATTCACACTACAAAGCTTCCTGATACATGCATATATTAAGGTCAAATTTGTGAACTATCTTGAGCCATAGTTTATTTGTTGATACCATTTATTATAGTTGCAAATAACTACAGAAAAGTAGCCTTGGCTTATGGTTAAAGCTTACACACGGTTTCACTCTTCCCTAAGTCATGACCTCTACAAATTCTCAAGGATCAACCCATCAGAATAGAATTAACAGGTTTCAGTGTAAGCTAATGGTTATTCCAGAACTGTTTTCAGAAAAGGTTCTTGCATTTTCCATTGCAGTAGACATAACTGATTATTCCTAGAGCTGGTTGCTGGCTGAGACAAGTCACAGCAAAGTTTACCACTCGTGTAGATGTAAAATATGACTAAAAAAAAAAAAAAAGAAAAAGTAGCTTCAGTCAGCCTTTTCTTTTTTTTCTTTTTTTTTCTTTTTTTTTTTCTTTTTTTTTTTTTCCACTGAGAACTATGCCAGGTAGGATGTAAACATTTTAATTTTCCTGTACTAATGTATCTAAAACAAAAATCCTGTTCCCCCTAATAGGACCTGACCTGTAGCTCATCTTGCCATCTCAACACAGATTTGCGTCTTTGTTCAGATTATTTAATAAAAGATAATAAATGATAAACAGTGTTACTGGACATACAGACTATATCCTAAGGTTCACTATAATGAAAGGTCTATCAACAAAAGGAATTTAAAATCAGATACAGCTCTGAAAGATAATGAATAAATAGAAACTATTCAAGTAAACTGAGAAACAAGGCAGGTAGATTTTAAATTATGGAAAGTAGCTAACAGATCTTGACTTTTGATTCTCTCCCCCACCAGCAAAAAAAAAAAAAAAGAAAAAGAAAAAGAAAAAGAATATTACAATAAGGCACAAGTATTGTACTCAGATTTAGACTGCTAAAAGCACACGGTTATTGAGCCTTAAATAGCACTGTGATTATTTGAGCTTCTAAAGAAGCCAAGACATATCGCCTTTCAGAGGGATTATTGGTATGAATAGCACAAAAGAATGAAGGAGACTTGAAGGGAGAAATGAAAGAATGAACAGGGAAAACATCTGTGTGAAAAAGCATCTGTGGAGAAACATTTTACACCTGTTGGGATATTAATGGAAATAAATTCCAAGTGAGTTTGTGTAGAAGGAATAAATGACAGGAAGGGAGAATATTACATGTGAAAATTGTAATAGATATTGCAGTGGCAAAACCAAACTCTTACAAGTACAAAATGAGAGAACTCAAGTCTTTGAAGTGCAATTCTTTTCCCTGGAGGCTATGCTTTATGAAACACACTTTTAACACATACTCAAACACCGTGTTTTTTTCTGCATGTGACCTCTATCCCATTGAGTGAGTAAGATGGATAGTGACCAGTTACAAACACTAGGTATTCATTATTTTGTTCTACAATCATTTTTCATTCTATGGACTATCTATGTATGTGATTCTAAGGCTGCCTCATGGGATTTTCTCTGGCACTCAGCACTGCAATGCTTCACAAGCATTAATCTATCTTCACAAAATGTTGTGTGATGTGAGGGGTTATCCTCATATTACAGATATATGTTGGATCAGCAAGACTGAGAAAGTATTTGCTTATTAACAGTCTACAGTTTAAGGTTTAGCAATTGATTTCTCAAGTTACTCAAAGCAGAACTTAGCACATTGAAGACAATATTCCAATCAACTTCATCTGTAGCTAAGAATGGGCAGAACAATGTAACTACTTCTACACTGACATCAAAGTAGAACTCTACAGATTACTGTGGAGTGATACAATAACATACTATCTTCCATGCAAGATGGTCTAGTATTAAATGTGGAGGTTGGTGGCAGGGGGTTTGGAGAGTCATGATCCTCGAGGCACCGTCCAACCCTGGCCATTCTGTGGTTCTGTGATTCTGTAAGATATGTCGTTCCATTTTAGTAATAATACAGAAATAATTATTAAAAACAATAATAATTACGAGTGTCATAATTATAATAAATATCTTCATGTCATTTGCCTATACATAACTTCCTGTTAGATATTTACTCTGCCTGAAAGAAACAGAACTAGGCTGTCTGGTCTTCAAAATATCTGCTGATATTTGAAAATGTAGATTTAAGGTATTTTTTTTTTTAATTGAAATGAGTTACAAGTTCCTTGCCTTTCCTAAAGCATTGGAGTAAATAACACAAAAAGCATCTTTGATATATCAAGAGAAAATGTTGCCAGAGAGTTAGTCTCTGTGGTAATAAGAGATTTTTTTTTTATTTTTTTTTTTTAAAGTTATGTGCTCTAGCAGCCCAGATTATCCTAAACATTTTCCAGATCAGCCAATTCACCTTTGTTATTTGATGTCAGGAAAAGAATAAATAAATAAATAAATAAATAAATAAATAAATAAATAAATAAAATATTACTAATAGAAATCACAGAGCTGTGGTATAAAACTGGACACCATCATTAGCATGACTTGTCCAAGATGTTTTTGAAGCCTGAAACTTTTATGGAAATCCAGAAGACTTACTGGGAATTGCCAGTGGAGAAAGGACCTTCACTTTGAACCAGAATTATTGTTCTGGACTTTTTCAGAAACTAAGTTTGAATTAGACATGTGTTCAGAATTTCCTGTTGGAAAGCATGAGCAGATGCCTATTCACTGTGCTAATTTTTCTGCTTATGCTTTTTTATATATGTTGGATAGCCACTGTATACACTTTATAGTAGTGCTCTAATACTTACCAGTGTGACACCTAAGTCTTTTTGTGCATTCAGTTCTTGCCCATTAAAATCATATAATGCTTGAATGTATGTCCAATACTATAGATTAACGTGATTTATCTTTTTAAACAACTACAGAAACTATACAGAAAGAGTATAGGCTTCTAGGCTAAAATCAACTAATTTCAATAAAACTGGGATTGTCCATGGAAGCTGAAAAAATGCCCATGCCTCCCAAGTAAAGTATGGGCAGACTTCCAATGATAAATTTCTTCTCAGAGAAACTGCATGAAACTTCAATCTTAGAAATATATAGAATAATACAATACAGTATTTATAGAATAGGTTAGTCAACACTCCATGACGTTTAACTTCAAAGTTAATCTGATGCAATAAAAAAACCTTTGACAGAGTTTTCAGTGACAGAACATCTATTATTGCTACTCTGTGGTAAAATAGTACCTATCACAAATTCAGTGTAGCTTTTCATTTCTGTTGGAATACAAATAATGAAACCAAAATTACACACTGAACTACTAAAGGGTATACTTCAGACAAGCAAGCTTTCGTCTTAAGCAGACACTTTGAAATATTCCCAGGGGTTGTCATATAGTTTTATTTGACATTTAGTTAAAGACCATGTCTACTAAATGATCAGTTTTTCCTCATTCCTTAGGTTGTTACTTAATACACAATTGTCTGTGTGATGTCCTGTGTTATAAATAGCCTTTAAACTTAATGTTTTTACTGTTGCTGTTGTGCTATATGATTTGTTTGTTAGAGAGGAATATAAGAATATTGCCCAGTTCTGCACAATGAATTTGGAAGTGTCTGCACTATATGTTTCAGTAAGATGAGCTGCTTTTCCTGTTGACTCTGATCTGCTATCAAATAAGCAGAACTAAGCATACTGTTTTACAGTTGTTTAATTATGCACACACATTAGAGTAGTGCAGTGCTGATGAAGCCAGTAGGTACTCTTGAATCCTCATGAACCAAATAATTTTCTATTTGCTTTACTTCTCTAACTTTCCTATGCATCCATCCATTTTCATATACAACATGCACAAGATCAGGATTAGTATTTTTAAGCATTCTATGTTTTAGAAAATGTCATAGAATCATCATAGAAAGATCAGTCTTAAGTCATAACGGTCAATTCTTCAGCAGTAGTCAAAAAGATACACCAAATCTCTCAAAATTAACCTGAATTACATCAATACTTCATTGCTGAATTGATCTTACAAAACTAAGAATAAATACTGGTATACAACTAGAATAAATGTTAGGGATTTGTAATTGAGGGATGGACTTGATGATCTTTGGAGGTCCTTTCCAACCCCTACAATTCTGTGATTCTGTGATACTGTAATTAATGCTTAAAATAGTGTTGCAGTTGGAGTTTAGATTTGTTATTTTTTTTGGTGGAATTATTTGAACACTGTCTTTTTGAAAAGTTTTGTCTAAGTGCATTGCATCTTACATTGTATTTCACCTCATAATCATATGATATGATCCACATGTTATGACTTCTTTTTTTAAATCCAATTTTCTGATGTTTATTTCCTTCCCTGCAAGGCAAAAATAAACCCTTTCATTGTTTTTTTCCTCTGAAAATATCTAGTTGACCATTTACGCAAGCAGCAAATCTGAAAATACTAGTCATCATTTAGTTAAAATAAAATTTGTAAGAACAAATAGTCTGGGGTTTCTGCTGTATATGAGTTAATATTTCTTATTATAGTGAATATTTCATTAAATAAGAAATTTATGGGAATTCTAACAAGGCAAGACTGACAAAATACCATTTGAAGTAGTCACAAAATCAAAAATGATGTGTCCTGAATGTGTAGCAGTTTTAATTTCTGCTTTATCAGGTGGAGATGCTTTTTGTTTTTGTTTTTTTTCTTTTTACTCTTAAAAAAAAAAAAAGGAAATGATGAAGGAAAAGGGGAAAAAAAATGAAAAGGAAAGGGAAAATTAATAGAAGCAAGACTAAAGAAGCTGTATTTAAACACATCAGAGTTCCCAAACTAAAGCAGGCAGAACAAGGATTTACCTTAGAAACCTTTCCCATACTTACTGCTGTGACCTATATGAACACCAGCAAAGGTCCAGATCTGTATCTTACACACCCATCATCTTGCTGGCTATTTTCACCAGGATCTACATGGTTTGACTTTGATCAGAAAGATTCTATCTTGGATGTTAGATATCTTTTTGCAATTCATATTCTTAAAGCCAATTTATCAAAACAAATACTCCAGTAAAGCTTTAACATTAATAAATTAAATGTCAGAATAAAACAGGTCATCAAAGATTTCTAGAATAGATGTGTTTTTTTTAATGACCTTTAAAGTGCAGGAGGAACACAACTCATTCAGTCATTTACGTTGTGCCACAGTTGTGTATTTCCTTCATGAAAGATAGTTTCTATGAAAAACATTTTATTTTACAGGATGAACAAGGACACAAGAGCTCTGATACATCTCTCATTTGAGAAAAGCATTCCTACTAAGGAGATAAGTGATGTCGTTTTTGAAAACCTATCCATATTTCTATGGTGAAAAAGTATTTACTCCTTCAGAAGGGAGGGAGGAGAGTGCTTGTTGATAGATTTTGTCCTTGCTATCATTGGGTTTTGCTACTCTTTACTCTGATTTCTCATTGAGAAATCAACCCAGTTGTGAGTGCAGGTAATTGATCTCCTCCAAGTCAACAGGATATCTTAGAACACCAGAAATAGGGGACAAGAACATGTAATAAACATGTTGTTGTGTACTTTCCATGGCAACCATGTGCTGATGCACAAATAAACCAAGAGACTTGGCAGGGCTAACAAACATTAGTTGCATTAGAGGAGTTTTCCATAGTCAGTTTGGAAAGATCACACGTCACAGTTAACTCATTTGTAACAAAATCACTGCCATAGAGACAGGTCTTTCAAATACTGTCCCATAATTCTAAATCTATTTTGAGATTATTTTCTTTCCTGTAAACTTGTCTGTTTTAATATTTACTGCCATGATTCTTTTCCACAAAGTCTTTAACATTGTGCATTTTAAGAATGTGTGTCCATATCAAAAGAACACACTCAAAAAGAGTTAATGAAAAAAGTCAAAATAAAGTTCACTTATTACACATTACTGTTGTGAGAGGGACATAGTAGTGGCTTTGTTGTAAAATCAAACATGATATAAAACATTAATTAGTTTAATTAGTGACAGATGTGGCCATGATATGTTCAATTGCTAAATGTTTCTAGCAAGTTGCTAAAATTATCCACTTGTCACAAGATAATCATTTTAAGCACCTTTGCTTTAAGGAGCCTACAGTGATATGAAAAATTCTTCATGTAATGATTCTGAGATTGATTGTGTTTACCAAAGATGAAAAAAAGCAGGAATCAAATGGGTTGGGAATGAACAAGAGAGGGAAAAGAGGACTAAAAGACCAGTCAAATATAAACAGATTGTCTGTCTGAACTCTGCACTGCAGTCTGCCCTATGTTCTTATTAAATTTCTCTTTTAACCACCTAGAATGCATAGTATCCAAAAGAAAAAAACAGGAAAAATATGCAATCTGATTCGTAATACATGAAAAAATCAGATGTTTCAAGTTATAAATATACAGGTTTTGGATAATGATTTCAGAGAAGATATTTGAAAGACTAAGATGTGACAAAAAAAAAAAGTAAAAAATCAATAATGACTGTTTATAGAAAACTTTGATTACTTAACAGATCATTTGTCAAGTGTTCTTTTAAGACTGTCTTCTATTTTGTATAAGTTTTGTTCGGAATTCTATTTTACTTCATGAAATACTTGTTAAATAGTTGTTTAATAAAGATCATTTGATAAAATTAGGCAAATGTGAACATATTCTTTTTCCTTATAGTGAGAAAGCTTTTTAATGTTCAGCAATTTTTGAATAAAAATGCTAAATAATTCATGAAGTATTCAAACAAATGTTTGCAAATATATTAGCAGTAAGCTCTCATGAATACACTCTGATATCCAATTAAAGCAATCTAGAATTCTTTGCAGCAATCCCAGTTTACCGCTGGATTACAAGAGCTTTTGGATAGTGACTCCTTGAATCCGTTACTTACTAATTTATTTTCAACTATTAAAATAGAAGAGCTGAACTAAGAGTAGAATATGTTTCTTATCAGTTTTGAATGACATAAGCACCTCTCTTTATATATGAGGTTAAGCTGTTGAATTCTGAAGGATTTGTAGGTGAACCATATTTAAGCAGTAGATAAAGAAAATTAATCTATGTGTAAACGAGAAAAATATTCTAAGAATATATAGAGATAAAACCAATCCAATATACAGCCCATACTGATAGGAAATAATGTGAAATACTTATGTTTTACTTTTTTCCCCTATAGCTACCCCCAAGTTCTAGAAACCATTCTTTGTTTCTTGCAGCTTCTTTCTGTTCTAATGAACAATCACATTTTCTCATTTTTTAGAAAACTATAACTACATTTCTAAGGCTTCCACATGAGCATGAAAATAAAGAAATACAAAATCATAATATTTTAATTTGTCTAGGAATTGTATAGATGTCTTGGGAAATACAACTGAATGCACCATTTTGTACTTTTGATGTGAATTTGTGTGCTATAGTCCATGGTGAAATCTCACATGGTTTTGAGATTCACAGCTAGACTGCTGTTGTGGTTTAACCCACGAGGTGGCTAAGCACCACAGAGTTGTTCACTCACATATCCGTTGGTGGGATAAGGGGGAAGAACAAAATAAGGAAAAATAGAGTAGATACAGATAATAGTTATAATAATAATATAATATGTGTTTACAAAACAAATGATGCACAAAACAATTGTTTACCACACACTGACTGACGCCAGATCCCAGGCTGCAGTCAGAAATAGTCCTGGTTCTGTCCCTTCCCAGCTCCTTGTTCCCCTTAGCTCCCACCACTAGCAGAACTGTACAAGAAACTAACACCTTTGGCTCTTTTGTGCCACTGCTCAGCAACAACTAAAACATTGGTGTGTTATCAACATTGTTTTTCTCCCAAATCCACAAGATAGCATCACACCAAATACTACAAGGGGAAAAAAAATCTTTGTCTCAGCCAAAACCAGGGCAATTTCTCTCAACTTCTTTACAAGCAGAATATTTAATCTATATGGCAAAACCTGCATCTGCAAGTAATAGTGTAAATGTTTGTAACAGTACACACCTATGTTTTATGTCAGAACAATAAGAGTCATGGAAGGCCACTGTTGGCATTAGAAATACTGTTTGGTTTTGCCACTTGCTGATGCTGTCTGATATATTAAAAATAGAAGAGAAGAAATAAAAGAAAATCCTGAATCTAAAGGCCTTGTACATGTCATGTCTTAGCAATCACATAAATTTGCAGATGCAAATGCTGATTTAGAAGGAAGCTGTGGGTATTTATTTTGCTTTGGATGTCACTTGATACAATATAACAGCTTAGAAAAAAATAGCTATTAGATAGCAAGTCCATGAGGTAGAGAGAAATTATCTTTAGATATACATTGTGTCAATCTTCAATGGACCTTCTCAAAAACAGATTACTTTCCCTTCACCCTGATGAAAAATCCTTCAGTACATAACAAAACAACCAGGGAATCTCTTCCATAGAATGCAGAATGTATGAAATAAATAGCAACCTGAAAATTTTGACAGATTTCTATCTAATAAATATATCTATTTAAAGTCTGCATTTGTCTAGTTTCCAGAAAAGAACAAATAGAAATTTCTATCCCAATAACAGCTTCCAAATGATTAAGACCTGTAACTTTATGTTCATATAATTTTGAAACAGAAATTAGAGAGTGTAAGCTCATTGCTCACAGACTATTTTTTGAAAATACAGAGAACATTGTCTGTACTGTTTTAATCTCACACCTAACACTTTGCTATAGAATTTAATTTACCTTAAATCAATAGCTTCATGTGAACTTTCTCAAAGGCTGATGCTTTTTATGAACTGGGTTTTAATGTGGGTCATTATGTGGGACATTTGGCCACAATCTTTAAATAACATCTTTTATAGTCACTAGCAGGATCTGGATTTTCTCACTGCTGTTAGCTTACTCTACAGGCAAGTTAATATGGTTCCCATGGAGCTGCATCAAAGGAATGTCAGGTGGGCATTGGGGAAAGACTCTTCACCAAAGGGTGATGGCCATGGAACAGGCTTTCTGGGGCAGCAGGCATGGCCCCAGCTGAAAGAGTTCAAGGAACATTAGAACAAAGCTCTCACATTTTGAGTCTGGATGTTGGCTGGTGCAGTATGGATCAGGGAGTTGGACTCAGTGATCTGTGCAGGTCCCTTCGAAGTCAGGGTTCTCTAGGACTCTGCAGTAATACTAATTTACTTTTTATAACACAGAAAACCTATTAAAGAGAATATAGTAACTATGCAAAAAACAAAAACAAAAACAAAAAAAAGCCCACAAGCCTCACTTTACTTGATAGTTCTAACTTTTTTTATTACCATCTGTGAATAAATAAACAGCTGAGCTGGTGCCATCTTATACAGCCATTATTTTTCTCAGCTGAATGTTAATAGATTATCTCTTTTCTCTGAGCTTTTTCCTTTTTATGTGCTCTAGTCCTGAATTAACAGGTCATTATTTCATGATTCTTTTCCAGGCCAATGGTACAATACAATAATTGCACAGACCAGCATAAACATTTTAAGGCTTTCATATGGACGTTTCCAGAGTGAAATAGATTTGGCTCTGATTTTTCACAGTGTAGAGCTACTATAAATAAAAGTACAGAACCGTTACTAACAAATGAACCAGTACAGGTGATGCAGACTTTAAAAAGTCATGGAAGATTCCATTATTGAAAAGTAACCATTGTTCATTGTTCCACTGCAGTGCACTCTAATCTGAGTCAAATAACTGAAGCTTGAGCAGACACCAATCAGCAAGAATTCTACTTACCTTTTACAGTTATCAATGACCAATTTATCAATGATACATAAGTTTGAACTAAACAGCTATTATTTGTATGGAATTTTGTACAAAACAGAGCAAAATTAAAAAGACTGAGACAACGTGACAGGTCTAAGCCTTAAGGGCGACACATATGTTCATCAATTTTGTTTCTAGATCTAATCATTTGTATCAAGGTGTCCTGCTCATTAGTAGACAAAGATTGGTAATTATCACAATAATTGTATCACAGTTATAAATTTTGAATCAGAGTATCTTCTTTGAAAGTAAGAGTAAACAAATTGTGTGGTATGATAATTGAACCAGACCTAAAAGTGGAAGCACAAGTACATGGAAGTTAAGTAAAATGAACCATTCATATCAGCTGTACTTCTGCATGCTTCAGCAGGACACCGGCTTCATTACGATTTGGTCTCAGGATAATTTCTGCTCACTAAAACCAAGTAACTAAAATCATGCTCCCCCCCCCCCCCCTTCCCCTCCTCCTACGGACAGGGGAAATGATTGAGAAAGAGAGATGAAGAACACCTTTAGGACAAGAACATCTCAATTACTATTGCTTTTCCTGCTAGAGAACTGAAAGAACTCCCTGTTTTTGATGTAATAGGAGAAAGAAATAAGCCTTCTTTAGGAATGATAAGTTGAAGAAAGATGAAAATTTAGATGGGGAAATGAAAATGATAGTAGGTCAGTTGGCTAAAATGAAAATATCTTATTTAGTATCCAACAGTTTTCCAGTAGTCCCTTTGGTTTTGCACATGCTAATATCACAATGAAAGAACTACATTCACTGAAATAAAATTTAAATGTTGATATTCATATAGTATCTCTTACAATCAGTCACTAATAACCTTACCCACTTTTTTGGAGGGGAGATTTTTTTATCTTATTTGTCTTGTTTTTTTTCTGTGGTTTTAAACATGGCTGCTATCCATTGTTGATTAAAAGTATTTGTAAAGATTAGGTTGGCTACTTTTCTTCCTTGTGGTTTTGTTGTTTGTAACCTTCTTTTCCAATATATGATAATAGAAAAGTGTTCAACAGTCTTTTATACTTGTAAACAAATCTTTCTATCACATCACATTTTACAACAGAGAGAATGTAAATTTCTGAGCCTGATTTATTATAAAGCTCACACTGCAAATACCTATTTCTGTTTAAACTGTAAAAAGCAGAACGAAGAGAAAGAATCAAATAGCCTCAACTCTTAGTAATTGTTTGGTTTTCATAGCAGTGAACGCTCAGTAGATCAGCTCACAGCGGTGCATGAAGTCATTCTTCACTGAAGATTAACAGCATAGGATACTTGCCAAGGCACTTCTGAAAACTAACCTTGACTTTCATGAAGTCCCTTTGGGCACTAAGTGTTTTCCTTTGAAATTGTGATTGCTTTTATACACTTGAAACTGTACCTAGATGTACTTTTATGAGAAATAAAGAATCTATATGCAAAATAATTTATTGTTCTTAAAAATATTAATCTATGAATTTTAACAAGTACAAGCAAACTATCGTGTTTTCAAGAAGTAATATATCAGCAACAAAATTCTAAAATAGAATCTGCATTTCATTCATTATATTAAACATAGATTTTCCATGATTTTCTACAGAGATATACTTAGTTATTGGAGGACATGACTACATGAGCCTAGGCTAAGGCCTACGTGCTCTGATGTGCGTTATACTGACAATGGTCTCTCACAGACCTTGACAGAGTCAGCAAGAATGGGGAGATGCATAAACAAAAAAAGAGCTGCATTAGCAAAAGAGCAAAAAGTTACACTTTAGGGTGAGGTAAGAAGTTGCTTTTTGCCAACGAATCAGAATAGAAGTTTAGGTGCGTGATTGCCTCATGCCATCCACATACTAACCAACCAATTATAGAGGAGTTACTCGTGATTCACACCTGCATCCAATCAGAAGCATGCTTTGTATTATTTAAGAGTAGTATTTTTTCCAATAAATGGTTTGTTACCACTTTCATGAAGTGCCAGAGTTTGCTCTTTTTCTCCCAACAATTTTCTTTTCTTCTGTTTACTTGAATAATATATTGTAATTTTACTATTATTATTATGAATTTTTAACCAAATTACACTGTCATATTACACCCAAGACTTTGGACTCTATTAAGATATTTACTTATATACATCTTCAATTTCCTATATCAACTGTAGTAGGAACTTTCACCAACTATACTGTCTTATTAAATCTCTGATCATAAATTTCAATTTACAAACAATATTATAGTAGTCATAGTTCTGTTCTGGAGGAGTAGAAATTGTCTAAAAAATTGCCCAACTATATTAACTTAATAATTTCCTCCAATGTTATTCATATCCCAAGAGAACAAATAAAACGAGTCACTGTGAATACTGCTACAATAATCATATGTCTAAAGGTGAGACTAAGCCTATATTTAGACATACTGAGAATGACTTTGATCTGCTGATGACTATCTTGCATTTACTTTCACATAATCTCATTGAATAAAATAGAATATCACAAAAAAGTCACTAAGTCACTAGCAGCTTTTTGGCTTAAATGGCATACTCAGCATTAATTTCCTAGTTTTACTAGAGTTTCTGCTCTGGAGGATTTTTTTTTAATACTGAATGGGAAAAGACAAAAGCAAAATTTCCAACAGTGCCAAGGAACATCTTTCCTTTTTACCTTCTGCTCATCTTCGGAAGAAAACATTCAGTGCATATAAAGTCCAGTAAAGCACTTCTCATTTACATGCCTAACTACATACTCAGTTTAGCCTACTTTGACTTATCAAAGTGAATTTTATTAAAGAATTTATTCTCTCTCAGTAACACTATACACTGAAGTGTTTGTTGAAGTATGCAAGGATTGTGAATGCTCTTATTTTCTTGGTGGGAAAGAAAATAAGGCCAAATGCTTTCTTTTTAAACTTCTGAGAATATACTGGGGCTTCTCAAAATGTCATAGTCTTGCATACTCTGGAGACTATTTAACACCACATGGAGAAGAAAGTAGTAGAATATTGGATTGATTGTTCTTGCTGTTACGCAATCATGATTATGCCTGAAAACATCTGACCAGATATGGCTGGTCCCAGCTGGATAGCACTGTAGCTTAACCAGTATTAGCTAAGGCAAAGATACAAAATAAATGTGAGCTTGCTTAAATCAGAAACATCTGAAATAGAAATAAAAGATTGGGAAGAAAAAAAAAAACAGACCAGCAGCCAGAATCTTACACAAACTGCTAACAGATCTGGTGCAACCAAATTAAATTTGTGTAAATATTTCTTTTATTAAGTCTCAACAATCTCTCTATGCTAAAACAACCTTGCTGAAAAATAATTAAGGTGGAATATTGCAAAGCCTCACTTCTTACTCTATTGAGGTTTTGTAGTCTTGATTGAAAAAAAGTATGCATTTATTTACCTGCAACACTGTAAGAAACACTTTGCAATAAGAGAAACTGCTGAATGAGAAGAGGTGACTGAAGGAGCAGGAGGTCAGTTTTTTTTATAGGTATTATCAACTGAGAGAAAAATCTCCAAATAGAGTGAGGTTTGCATCACATTGTAAAACAAGTTGGGAAGTGAATAATTTAAAATTAGCAAAAAAAAAAAAAAAAGAGATATTAAGGTGTATTTCACTATATCCTCTTCACCATTATTTCAAGACACAACAATATTACAGAATTCTATTTGAAGTACTGGTCTACAGTCTTTGATCACACTTACAGTACAAATGTAAAATCAATTATCTACTCCCATTTATCTCAGTACTGGTGTTAGCTGACTCTAACAGAATGACTCTTATGGAGAGGTAGTTATTTTACCTCGGAGTGGCATTTCAGAAGCCTTAAATGGTCTGAAGAGATGGCACATGACCTTTAGGAATATTTTATCTCTGCTTACCTCTGAGAACTGAGAACAAGAAGAGTTAAAGAAACAAAAGCACTGCAGAAGCTGACCGCAGTAATAGGAAAGTTGCTAAAATTCCTTTGAACTTTGGCTTTGCCTTTGATATATGAGAGCTGCAGAAAGAAGTACAGTAGAAAATTATGTCTTTGTGTTTCCCAGTAGTTTAATTGCAGAAAAAATATTTTCACTTATTAATAGCATCTGGTTGAATTTTCCCTGTTATCAGACTGTAATGAATTGCACAGATCAATTCTGATGTAACAAAGAAATGCAATACATCATTATGAATTTCATATAAAGGCTTTGTGATCTAGTCCTTGACTATAGTTATTGGCATTTTTAAAGTATAGTCTGACATGGCAATTCATACTTCAGATTTTCACAGACTTAATGTATGTCCTGAAGTAGGAAGCTCAACTCTATTCACTGCCTGCAAAACAAAAAAAAAAAGGCTCCTCCAGGGGGGGAATCAAGGGTTTAACTTAGGTGCGCTGAATTGTTCTCTAAAGCATCCCCTAGACAATTGTGTATGACAGGTTTCCTAAAAGAGGCAGCTATGTTATATGCCAGTACCTATACAATACAGGTATCTTTCCCCTTTTGATTAAAGTTTGAATTGAGATAACTCAAAGTGGCTTTCCAAAGTGAGACTTTATTCTCAGGCTACTTTCATGTGAAAACACAACACAGAACACAGCATCACAAAAGAAAAAAAAGATCAGTTTTCCAAAGCAGATAGAAATTTGCAGTTTTCACTTACCATAACTGAGATAGTAATTTTAGCCTCAGATCTCTAGTTCATAAATGTACTAGTGGAAGAAAAACTGTATTGAACAAAAATGCCTAACAGAATTTGTGCAGCAAAACAACTCCTATGGTGATATTGTTACTGTACTATGTGAAATGAAACTCCTTTGTTTACTTCAGCACTTAACTAGACTTCAATCTTGACTTCTTTTTAATGGCTGCAAAATTTTGTATTTTAATTTTACGTTTATTATATTTCTAATTCTGTATTTCTATGACACTACTCAATTCAATAAAAAACAGGCCTAGCTAGATCATAGTCAGAGTGAATAAACAAATTCACATTGCCCCCATCAGTATCATTCGTTTCCAGCTCCATTCTTTTCAATGTAAGAAGACCACTTTTCAGTGAAGGAAACTATCAAGTTCTGTCAGTTACAATATTTTTGCTAGCCTGCTTAATTAAGTTAGGAACTACAACTCACTTGTCACTTTTTTTTATTCTCTTCTCTGAATTCTTTAGAATTTTAGAAATTACTTTCTGATATTGTGCACAGGATTCTGTGCATTGCTTTACTATGGATTTCGTCTCCACAAAGCTGTTTACTGTTTCTCTTTCTGATCCCATAAGTAGTTGCTTATCCAATTTGCTGTTCTTCAGTATTCATTCATCCCAGCTGTCTTCCAAATATCTCCTTTTCATTAAGTAACAATATTTCAGATTATTATGCCTTCACTGTATGATAGCAGTTTGTTTTTTTCCCCCCATACAAATTTTAATTTTGCAATTTCTCGCATGGGTTTCTGATGTTTTGACATCTCTTCATATTAATTTTGTGCTCTCACCAGTAACACTACATCTCTCAATTCAATATCATCTGTTATTTTAATCAACTGTTAATGACTTCTTCATGATAATTAGAACAGTTGTATTAAAGGAAGATTTTAATAAGTTTAAATCTACAGAAAAATGTCTCTAGTTTGTTAACATTTATAAAAGCCTCGGTTATCTAGTAAGATGTTCATCAACTATACCTTTGGAAAGATGACAAATGTTATGTATGTCTACTTTACTAATATATATATATATATATATATATATATATACACAGATTAAGGCACATTTGCATAAACAATTTAGTCACATGAATAAAATTCTGTGGAATTAATTCTTTGTTTAGTGATAGAAATATAGTTGTTTTTTCTCAGCTCACATAAGTAAATTATATGAAGTCAGTTCATAAGAGTTCATGAAAGACACTAGCACTTTGCATTGCTTCTACTAATTCCATGTGTTGTAACCACATAACTTTAAGCACAAATAATTCTTAAAAAACTGGCTAACAGATGAAGTGTAAATGAAATAATTGCTCAATTTATCATCTATTTCTACTTAGACTTCTCAATCAATTTTATATGTGATTAAAAAAAAGCATGTGTCTCATAATGAAAATGTAAGTAAGGTATATGAGTAGGAGATGTCTAGATTTGCATTATTAGGATTTGCTGTGAAATAAAATCGGCTTATGTCATAAGACTGAATATGATTTGTCATCATTCAGCTGTTAATTGCATTTTAAAGAAAAAGACAAAAAATGTACTCAAGGACTATGGATGGTCAGTAGGTACGGACTTGCATTAACTATTACCTTATCTCAGATATTGCACTGGAATTCATTTTATGCAAAAGTTTAAATCCTGTTTTTTCTCCCTCTGCAGTCAGTGTAGGAAGAGAGGGGATCTCCAGTGGGCAGTTCAGATGATTTTTCTGAAGACGGATTCAACTCCCTGTGAAGGTGCCTATCTCTTCTCCTAACTACAGAAGAAGATGGAATTGTTAGTTTAGATTAAATGCCCATACTGGTTAGTTTTAGAAGAGAGGACATCCGAGGTATGAGAAGGGGCTAAGTATCAACGTTGTACATCTTGTCCCATGAGCTCCAACAGTAATTACACTGACATTACACCAGTACTTGTCAGAATGAGTGAGGACATCTGAATTTGGGCTGTAGTGTTTATGAATTACTGCAGAGCTTAAGAAATCTCTGATTTTTCTATGGGTCAGTGGAAATACTCACCTGATCCTTCCAGAGGCAGTGCAGAGCTATGCTATCCATAAACTCACAGTGTGTCTAAACAGCACTCTGGGTAATTTCAGCCTCTGGGTAGTAACAATAGCAGATGCTTATTATATTTAATTATTAACCATCAGCTCTTTGAACTTATCACCTTAGTCTCTCAGCACCTGCATGATGTATGGCAAAATTCTCACAATTTCAGCTTCCATCAGTCAGTAAGTAAAAGATGAGCATCTGCTAGTGCTCACCAGTCCCTCAGGATAAATGCAAGTATCATTATAGTTGTACCTAATGGTGTTTTACACAAAATGAGGTAGGGTCAAGAAGGCATGCTAGGTTATTTTACACACACAATGTCAAAGCATTTATTGCCCTGCATATGGCAAGTTTTAAATATAAATAGGTAATACTAGTAGATCATTTATTACTGCATTTAATATTTATGCAGTGACATAAATTTATATGTCCTTTTAAATGATTTTGAATTTTAGATTTGGTAGAAACTTTAGGTGCACTTGGTTTCTAGTTAAAGAAAGGAAGGAGAAGTAGGGAAACTGCTGGAATGCTGTACTTCACCCTCCTCTGTCATTTCTGCATTTCATCTTATGCCCATACCACACAATGAGGAAAACCTATTTGAAAGCAAAAACGAACAAGCCAGGTTCTCACAGTGTCATACAAAAGATGGCATTTTTAAATGCAGGGCTTTTTGCACAGGGTCTGGAAACGTCAATATGTTGCCTTCAGTACTTTGGCTGCTAATTCACCTGTATTAACATCTCACTCACATACTCCACCTCATTGCATCCATCTGTTAAGGTCAGAATTCTGGCACCCTTCTTTCCTGTTTGGAAGGAATTTACAGCAGCTACTGAAGAGCCTCTGTCTGCTCAGCCACAGATGAAGGTTGGTTCCTATGTGCAAGTATTAGCAACTTTATAATTTCAAGTCTGACTTTCTTACAAAAGATTTTGCATAAAGTAGGCCAGAATAATGAAGCAATTAGCATCAGTCTTCTGGGATGCTTTCAAGAGATTAGTGCCATGTTCTCTCCCAAGGCTATGCCCCTAAAGAGGGGGATATCCCTATCAGTGCTGAGATACAATATTCTCTTGCCTCATACAAGATGTGAAAATTATCTGGAAAGTCACATTTGTTATATCTCATAGGATTCAGCAATGAACATTGGAAATCATGTGACTCAAGCACAAAAAGTCAACATAATGGCATATTGATATGTCAAAGGTGAGTCACCAGATTTTGGTAAATTGTGAAGACTCCCACCATGCTGAAATGGGAATAAAACTGTCAATTAAAATTTGAACAGTAATACTTGAATATTTCACATGTCATTTTTCAGTAGTATTTGTCATACTTCGACTCCTTTTTAAAAAGAAGTTGAATGCAAATCTTTGTGTTTGTATACTGTAATATGGCCCATATACTTTAAAACCATAAATCTGAGAGCTTTCAGAACATAACAGTTTTTAAATTTTATTTTTCCTGCACTGCTCAATTCTCTGAGAACCGTCAATTCATTCAAATGTGATTTCAAAATAAGCTGCAGCAAATCTAAGTTTTTTTCCACAGTATAGTTTATGCTGGTAGATGACAGAGACTGTCTAAGGTTATATAGGCAGATATGCAGCCTAAATTTTAATGGATTTTTTTTACAGTGTCTGACTGCATGATTTAAAATTATCATTTTTTTGCAGCAGTTTTTCTACCCATCTCTCCCTGCTAATGCTGAGTCAGAGAGTTCAGAGTATTTAATTAAAAATGGAGAGACAAGTATTTTACATCCTGAAAACCAACAGTCAGTGGAAGACATCCACTGACTTCACTTAGCTTTAGAAATCTGCACCAAAGCTTGATGTATATTCATTGTATATTTGCAGACATCATTTTAAATTTGTTCTCATCTCCTGTTATCACACAATCTTAGCTAGACACAGAAATTGAGGGTTTCAGCCCTTCCTTCCTAGGAAACTAATACTGCATTCCCTTTATTTTGCTAAACTTATATTTAGAAAAGTAATTACATCATGGCAAGAAACATTTGCTTCTTATTAACTTTCAGATTTAATAAAATTAGTACCAGAGAGCAGAACACTAGTAGTGGGGCCCTGGTGCAAGAATTGAAAGGAGATCCTTTTCTAGCCAGCTGTTGTTACATCTTACTTTTTCCTGCAGTCAGCAGTCTGGAAACATCACTGCAGTTACATTGACAGCACATACAGTAGCTCACAGTTGAACTGTAGGACTCTCAAAATTTGTTTGCAATATCTGCAACTGAGAAGTAAAACAGAAATAGAGCAGTGATCTTGGGTATTAATGATTGTTCTGGTGTGCAAAATCAGCCTGAAGGGTTAATTAAAAACTAATCTGCATCTAAGGCCTCAGAACATCTACCTGGACATTATGGCCCTACCCAGTACCTGCAAGCACTATCTAAAACACAAGGATGTTTGACATGTGAAAAGAATCAAAAATAGGCAGTGTAAAAGACATACAACTGTGGAAAAAGTTATCAGTAATAGTTTTCGGTACTCTTCTAATATGAAAAAAATTCAAATGAGAACATGACAAGGATGGAGAAAGAGAAGCAGATTTGTAAGAAACACAGAATGGCTCGGGTTGGATGGGACCTCAAGGATCATGAATCTCCAAGCCCCCTGCCATAGGCACGGTCACCAACTTTCACATTTAATACTAGACCAGGCTGCCCAGGGCCCCATCCAATCTGGCCTTGAACACCTCCAGGGACGGGGCATCCACAACCTCTCTGGGCAGCCTGTTCCAGCACCTCACCACTCATAGTAAAGAGCTTCCCCCTGACATCCAACCTAAATCTTCCCTTCTTCAGCTAAAATCCATTACCCCTTGTCCTGCTGTTATCTACCCTTTCAGAGTTCACTCTCCTCCTGTTTAAAGGCTCCCTTTATGTACTGAAAGGCTGTAATTAGGTCACTCCACAGACATGTTTTCCCCAGGCTGAACAAGCCCAGCTCCCTCCAGGTCTCCCTCTACCTCTATTCAAATCTTAGATAGAGCCCTTCTTCACCATTTGAGGTCTGATAGAATCTGAAAATGTCATCTCCCCATTTTCATACAGTAAGTCTAGATGAAAATATATTGTAAATAAATGCACTAATAAATAAATACAGTGCCATTAGTAATGTCAATCTCTTGCTTTTCCTTGCCTTCCTTTTCCTTTTCTTCTTTTCTTTAATAATAATTATGGCACCTTGTATTTTGTAACTACAACTACTCAAGGTTCTCCACAGGCAAATAGTAGCAATGGGATCAGCTGTAAGAGCTGTGCAGAAAAAAAGGATCGAGAGCATTTTGGTGTTAATCTTATCAGTCTAGTAAATAACATTATAGATATGAGGAAAGGGGAATTGTAACTGTATTTTTGTATAAAAATCTATACAAATTAGGACGTTTCTTTCAACCAAATAATTCTATGATCTTTCTGTAGGCTCTTCTAACACAAATCCCTGTGGGCAACATAGCATCTATAATGAAGGAAACAGATGTTTTCTTGTTTTCATTTATTTGTACAGTAGAATCTCAATACTTTGTTTCATTGCATGGGAAGTTCTATTGTAAATGACAGATTAAATCAACACTTCGGGGATCCAAATTTTACTCATTTATTTCCTAATTGCCAATTGTTTTCAATAACATATGTTAATAAATCATCATATTCTTATTGATTGTTATTAGTACTGTTTCTACCTCAGTAAAATTCTGTCCTTAACAAAATAAATAAATAAAATCTGTATTCTAGTTAAATGAATATCTTGATGGTGCCTAGAAATAGAGAAGGACTAATTAACGAAGGAATCCTTTATAATGCATAGATCATCTTTACAAAGTCATTAGGAAAATGAATGTCCAAATGTATGTTGGTTGTGTGCAAGAGTATGTATTTCATGGGTTTAATAACGAGAAATAGAATTATAGACTGGTTTGGAAGGGACCTTTAAGATCATCTAGTTCCAACCCCCTTCTATAGGCAAGGACATTTCCCTCTGGGAGAGGACATCCACAGCCTCACTGGGCAACCTGTTCAAGTGTCTCACCACCCTCATAGTAAAGAATTTCTCCTAATATCTAGTCTAAATCTACCCTCTTCCAATTTAAAGCCACTTCCCCTTATCCTGATGCTACACACCCTTATAAAAAAATCCCTCCTCAGCTTTCCTGTAGGCCCTCTTCAGGTACTGGCAGGTCACTGTAACATCTCAGAGCCTTCTCTAATGCAAGCTGAAGAGCTCCATCTCTCTCACTTTGTCTGCACAAGGGTGGTGCTCCAGCCCTCTGATCAGCTTTGCGGCCCTCTTCTGGACCTGCTCCAACAACTTCATGTCCTTCTTGTGTTGGGGGGCTCCAGAACTGTACACAATATTCCAGGTGGGGTCTTATGAGAGCAGAGTAGAGGGGCAGAATCACCTCCTTCTACTTACTTGTCACACTTCTTTTGATGCAATTCAGGATACAGTTGGCCTTCTGGGCTACAAGTGCACATTGCCAGCTTACATTAAGTCTTTCATAAACCAAAACCCCCAAATCCGTCTCCTCAGGGGTACTCTCAGATCATTCTCTGCTCAACCTGTGTCTTGTGCTTGAGATTGCCCCAACTCAGATGCAGGACCTTGCATTTCGCCTTCCTGAACTTCATGAGATTGACCCACCACTCAAACCTGTCCAGATCCTTATGGATGACATACTTTCCCTCTAGCATGTCAACTCCACCATTCAGCTTAGTGTCTGCTGCAAACTCACTAAGGGCGCACTTGACCCCACTGACCATGTCACCTACAAAGATATTAAATGACACCAGTCCCAAACCAATCCTTGAGGTGTTACCCATCTCCAATTGGACATTGAGCCATTGACCCCAACAAGCTTCCCACAAGTCCAGGTAGATGATGTTAGTTGCTCTTCCTTTATCCATTGAGGCTGTAACTCTATCATAAAAGGCCACCAAGTTTGTCAGGTATTACTTGCCCTTGGTGAAGGCATGTTAGTTACCACTAATCACCTTCATCTTTAATTTTTTTATGTGCATTCTTTTGTTCTTTTTTTCCTTTCATGTGCTTACTGGGGCCTTCAGAAGAATCTGCTCCATGATTTTAACAGGCACAGAGTTGAGAGACTGACTGGCCTGTATTATCCTGAATCTTCTTTCTTTTCCTTTCTTGAAAAGGGTTGTTATGTTTCCCCTTTTCCAACCAGTGGGAACTTTGCCAGACTGCCACAGTCTTTCAAATATGATAGACAGCAAGCAGCTTGGCAACTTCATCCACCAGTTCTCTCAGAACCTGTGGATGGATCTTGTTGGGTCCCACAGACTCATGCACGTTCAGATTCTTTAGATGGTCTAGAACCTGATCTTTACTTACAGCAGACAGCTTTACCTTTTCCAAGTTATTATCACTGCTTTCTGCAACTTGGGCTGTGTGTCTAGAGCCCTTGATGGTGAAGACAGAGGCAAAGAAGTCATTGAACACTTTAGTTTTCACTATATCCCTCATGACCAGGTCTCCTATTTCCTTCCAGAGAAGGCTCACGTCCTCCCTGACCTTTTTATAATTGATATACCTGTAGAATTTCTTCTTGTTCCCCTTTATGTCCCTGATTAGATTTAATTCCGTCTGGGTTTCAGTTTTCCTAATCTGATCCCTGGCTGCTCAGACAACTTCTCTATAGTCCTCCCAGATAATCTGTTCCTGCTTCTACTCCCTATAGACTTTCTTTTTGAGCTTAAGTCCAGGAGTTTCTTGCAGATCCACGGGGGCCTCCTGGCACTCTGACTTACCTTCCTTTTTCACAGGATGCTTCTGGGCTTTGAGGATAGAGGATATGGTCCTTGAATATCAACCAGCTTTCTTGGGCCCTTTTTCTTTATGGAGCTCTCTCCCATGTCACCCTGCCAAACAGTTCCCTGAAATGTTCAAAGTCTGCTCTCCTGAAGTCCAGAGTAGCAGGCTTGCTGCACACTCTTTGATGCCCTAAGGATTTTGAACTCCACCATTTTATGGTCGCTACAGCCAAAGCTGCCCTTGAGCTTCACATTACCCACCAACCCCTCCCCGTTGTCTAGCCCTAGATTAATCAATAATCTCTATATTTCTTTCTAAAATTCAGCTAAGGTCTTCAAAACCAAAAGGATAAGTAACATCACTGTCAATTCCTGTACATTAAAGTCCATTGTATATAATTATTTGTTCTTATCTTGACTATAACAATTTGTATTTGACTAAAATCTAATTTCTATCTAAAATATATTGTCTAAAATTTAATGTAATCTACAGATGGAGAATCCTACTTGATATTTTGCTCCTGTTATTAATCATTTCACTGTGCTTACTTCTCTTTATCATCTGCTTACTAACTTCCAGCCACAGGTTCTTGTTGTACATCTTCTTGCTAGATCCTCTTGAAAAGAGTAATCCACTCTAAGCGCATCCTCTGTCTTTGCAGTAGTAGGTAAATAATCCAAGCTTTTATACAAATGATGGAGAGTTTTCCAGTTGTAAGGATCTTCCTGAGTCCTTGATGTTTTTTCAAGCTTCCTAGTAATTTCCAGCTTCTTCCCCCATTAGGCAGTTGTTTACTAGTCATCTTATATGTCCAAAAACAATATCATAGCTCTTTAAAGTGGGTCTTCTCTTGGGAACTAGGAACTCATATCCTGCTCCAAGATCGTAGCTTCTGCAGACTCACTTTACTTTTTTAGCTTCCAAGATTTAATTTTAAAAATAAATATCAAAATTTTTGTGTTGCAATAAAATAGTAACTGTGTGTCTAATTTGCCAGCTGTATAATCAATGAATGTACAGATGTTACAATTACAAAATATTCCAGAGAGTTTGACTAAGCAGTTATTATACCAAAAGGGAGTAGATAGAATGCTTACACATATCATATGCTTACTATGAAACTCCAGAGAAGGAGATTTCCAGAAGAGATCCTTCCTCACTGGTAGTCAGCTCTTAAATAGGTCTAGAAGAGGCGGAGCCAGGCTCCACCCCTTCCAGCAGCATGGGTGAATTGCTTTCACCTGTGCTCCCATGTCTGACTCATTGCTCACCTCAGGTGATCAATCAGAGGTTCAGGCCATGATTCAGCAGTTTCTATACACCAGCTAAACTAGACTTTCCTAATTTTACCATCCATCTCACCCCACGCTTCTGTACCCTTCACACTACTATAGTAGTACACCTCTTCTCAACACTGATTGCATACCAATGGTTTTATTTTCAGACATCAGTAATCTAGCTTAAAACTGTGTTATTGACGTTGTATACTGCTGAGCAGTTCTTTAATTAGATACAGGGATGTATTCATTTATCCATTGATTCATCTATCTACTAATAATTTTGTCATTTCCTGTTAAAAATAGGGTAGCAGTAGAATATGGGTCTGTTTCTTTATCATTTCTTTCCTTTTTTTTCCCCCCTTATTACTATGGTTTCCTGTGTTCCTAATATATTTTAAATTTTGACTGTCATTTTCATAAAAGAAAGTTATTTCTTTAGTGTCTTAACTTCCTTCATTAATCTTCTCTATAAATTTTCACACTTTTGTTTAATATGTTTCCTTCTCGATCACCATTTATTTAGAAAATGATTAGGATTATACAGATATATGCTCCCATTAGCCAGTGATAATTGGTGTAATGAAAGGAAGTGACAATCACTTTGTAGGACCAGTCGTGTGTCTACCCCAGCTGGGAGTAATTAGCAGTGATGGGAGAAAAGAAAAGAAAGTGATGTAGAGACAAGAAGTATTTGTCTACTTCCTCAAATTCCTTCTTATGCGGACATTCTTCTGAGACTAGGAGAGAAGTTCTCGCAGTACCAAATTCTTTGGGGGTTTGAATCTTTCCAGTCCCAGTAGGGACTTCTCTTTACTGCTCAGAGGCTGATATCTTCCCTCAGAGGCTGGTATCCTCTTCTGACTGAATGGAACACAGTTCATTTTCGGGTTCCCAAGCTGAAGTTTTCTCAATACAAATCAAAAACAAATCAAGTACATAATTCATGTCACAAAAAATATTCTACTAGGATACAGAAAACTGATAGGACATTTCCGCAAGAAATCTGCAGTTTACTCACATGGTTCAATCATCAATCTTCATTTGTACAAAGCAGATACCTAGACTGAGCCCCTAATATGATGCACACTACATCTGGGTACCTTTGATTTGAGGCAGCCTGGCCTTGAATGCCTCCAGGGATGGGGCATCCACAACCTCCTTGGGCAACCTGTTCCAGTTTGTCACCACCCTCTGTGTGAAAAACTTCCTCCTAATATCTAACCTAAATCTCCTCTGTCTCAGTTTAAGACCATTTCCCCTTGTCCTATCATTATCCACCTTCACAAACAGCTGTTCCCCACCTGTTTATATGCTCCTTTCAAGTATTGGATGGCCACAATGAGATCTCCCCAGAGCCTTCTCTTCTCCAAGCAAAACAAGCCCAGTTCCCTCAACCTTTCCTCATGGGAGAGGTGTTCCAGCTCTCTGATCATCGATGTTAATGTTAAATGTTAACTTTCACAACAGCTGATATTATAACCCTCACCTCCAGGACATATGTCTAAATACACATCTAATTTACTAAATTTGAGGACTGCAGATCACTAGAGAAATTGTGGCTAAAATTTAAAAGTGCTAAAATGCTTTAGAAGAGTCACCAGTTCATTTTTTCACGAAGTTATGTAAAAATCTAAAACCTCTATGTGGATAATAATTTATAGGAACTACATAGGTTGCTCTGAAAGTAATGCCTCCTATTTATTTCCATGGAAACTACAACAGCTACAAAGAGTACAATAATACTATTTGATAAACTAAATTTTCGACTGCAAAACTATTTTTGAACATAGTAATCACTATTAGCTATGCATTTTTGCCAACAATGAACAAGAGCCTGTATGCCATGCTCTTAAAATTCTGCACCTGCAGAGGTGACACACTGTTTCACCACCCACCACCTCACTGTGGTCACAGCTACTGTTTGGTCTCCACAAATATTCCACAAATGTCAATGAATGTCAATGAGTGCCACTTTTTCTGCATGGAGGAATTCAATGACACATCTTCGCTTCATATGTGCCTCTGTGTCATATGCCATTTTAGCAGATTTCCCCTCTGCTGCCGTCTGTCACTCGACAACAAAATGTAACAGAATATTGGTGGAAAGGTTCAACCTCTGGTGCTGTATCACCAACATAATATAATAGGAGGCATTTCTTTCAGCACTACCCTTTTATATTATAATGTTCTTACTGCGTGTGTCTAAATTATTACTGAATGTGACTGAATGTCTCTAATCACACAATTATCCTATTTTATTCTTGCCATTTGCTACTGTTATTCAACTCCTGCCTGCCACATCCATCTTGGCTTTGAGTTAACAAAAAAGTCACAGGTATTTAGAACATTGCAATCTCAGAATGTCAGCCGGATTTCTAATCTGAGGGCATGTCACAGCACGGTGGAACAGAAGGTGAAATGTGTGTAATGTAGAGTATAAAAGGCTCCATTTGCTATCCTCAAATTTACAAAAGTGAAGAATTCCACCAAGACTTAAAATAATAAAGTTGTTTAATGTTTGTAACTATTCAAGTGCTTCTCAAATGAGTGTTTTGTATTCCCAATCTGAAACTGCAAGATGTAGGAATATTTTAGTGTTTATGTTTAAATTTAAGCGTTCTATAATTATTCTGCATTGAAATTGGGAAATGGTTATAGTTCTATTTGGTGAGTTTCCTTCCTCAACAGTATTGTAGTATGCAAGCTTCAAAGTATTTTCATACTTAAGCTTCAGGTTTTTGTGTTGGTTAGTCTTAGAATTCTATTATCACTGACAAGATTTAGGTATAAACTTTGTTGGGAATATCAAAGAACTCCAGAGGTGACTTCCCATTTGTTAAGCCAAACTTTTTATATAAAATAAACATTTTATATGATGATAGGAACAATTGTATAAGAAGATTTCTGTGCAGTGTGAAATAGTGTCTTCCTTTGAGCATCTCTATTAGCAACAGGTGAGTCAGGTGATATCTTTTTGAATTCCCATTAGGAATTTAACAGAGTATCAGGTTCAAAATACATGAACTGAAGATGCTAAGTTAAACCTGGCCTTTGGGACACAATAAGAAAGGTAACAAATAATATTTTACTTTTGAGGTTTAATATCATATTACCTGGTTCATCATGTTTGATTGCATTCTCTTGTACTTCTATGTTTAAAAGAATTGTACGCACAATGGGGCATAAATAAGTCAGTTTAATTTGAGTATAAAGCACTATTATTTCCTAAGGCATTCAATGAATAATATATGATAATTTACAATGAGGCTATTTTCCAGTCTGAGGGCTTGACAGCAGACCAGTGAATTAAAAGAAAAGGCAAAGTTACAAAGACCATCTTTTTTTAAGCCAAGCTGATCTTAATGGCCAATATATATTTTTTGTTTGTATCTATATTGTATGAGAATGCTGTCCCTTAGCAAGGTATTGTGAGAAATGTTCACGTTCAATAGTCCAGGCTCAGGCAGAATTTGCTATGAATCACAATATACTTCACACTTTTGCAATAGCAGGCAACCGTAAGAAAAAAAGGGTGCAAGAAGTGGAGAAACACAATAGTTTATGTTTCCAACTTTCCAGCACAGAATCCCTCCAGTGTTCCCACTGGCTGAGGACTCCAGGGTTTACAGCATATTTGATGCTTCTAATTCCCTCAGTGGATGTTCTGTCCCTGCTTAATGCTTAGTTTACCCCTCTCATTTTTGTTTAGTTTTTATTCATTATAGTATGCTGCAATAACTTCTCTTTGTTAACTTTCTCCTCTGGCTATTGTTCAAATCGTGCAACCAATTTGTACCAGTACATCTCCTTATGTTACTAAAAAATGCAGGTCTTCATTTTGCAAGCAGAATTTTACCTTGTATCAGAAGCTCCATGGCACCTCTTTGGACTTTTTGCAGTCACAATATCTTTTTGTTATGCAAAAACAATATATCATTACACACAGTACTTCCTCCTGAGATAGTGTACCACATGCACATACTTCGAGCTTTATGAACACAGCATGGAGAACAACTAGGTTAACTAGGGCAGTGAGCATAGGTCATCCTTCAGAGCAATATCTGACACTGAATTGTAGACACATTTCAACTACAGGATTAGAAAGAAAATATAAACAACAATAGAATGGTTTTCCTTATTTCTACTTAAAGAATGGTTACACAGTTAATGCAGTGTGTATTTTAAACATTACTAAAGGAGTTATTCATTAAATCTGTGTTGAAAACAATATTCTAACATGTATTTACTCAGTGCTGTCTCAGTATTAACACGCACTCTGATTTTCTTCCCATTCTTCTGACAATATTTCATCAGGAAAACTTTTTTTTTGAATTATGTAAAGAGAAAGTTTCTGTATTTCTATTCAAAAAGTGTGAGATTTGTTGCAGGGTTGTGCGCATAGTTCATGTTCAAGATCTCCCATACATTCAGAAAGTATGTCACATAGAACTGATGAGTCATGTAAAGGGGCCATTTGTCCTCAATTTTCAGCAGACATCCAACAGTCTTGTCAGAGCAATAAATTTCCACTGTAAATACTTAAGGGCAAAAATTTGTCATTTTAATTTGTTGAGAAAGCACCACCTAAGGCAAGTAGAGAATAATATATGACAATTCAAAAAGATGTCTGCTACTGCTTCTGCTCTTGAAAAATGCCTAGATTCTCAGACAAATGGCCAAAGTATTTTTACTGCAGACATATCTTCTGAAATCCAACCTTATGACAAGCTAAATGTTCAGTGTTACCACTTAAAAAATTGCTTGGTGCTCTATTTAATGCCTGACTTGTACAAGCAAAGAACCGTAGTCCTCCTTTTAATTTATTATTAAGCATCTAAATCCCATTGAAAGCTAGGAGTTATATATATAAATATTTTCACAGATCACAGAAGAGTCATAGAAACATAGAATGACTTGGGTTGGAACTTGATGATCCCACTAGGTAACCCACTGTTATTGTCAGCATTGCTAAAACACAACACTCATTGCTTCTCTGTGCTCACATCCACTGTTTGGCCTCCATAAGTATTCAGCAAGAGTCAGTGAATGTCAATGAGTGCCATTATTTCCAGGTGAAGGAATTCAGTTCCACACTGCTTCATATGCACTTCCAGGTCAGACGCCGTTATGTCAGATTGCTGTTGTCTGTCATACAGCAACAGAGTGTAATGGAATACTGGGTAAGGTTCAACTGCTAATGCCATACCACCAACATCCACCTCTGATGTTGTGGGCAGCATAGGCAGCATTACTTTCAGAGAAGCCCTTGTAGATAAAAATAGACACAAACTAACTTTAAATTGAGTAGGAAAAAATCATCATCCCTTGCCTGGAAAAGAGAACAAAAAAAAAACAACCAAGCACGATGAGTGTATTTCTCCTTGTAAAGAGATTTGAATAGTGATTATTCACCTTGAAACTTTACTTTCATCTTTTTGAGGAGTACTGGAAGTACAGTGTCAGGGAAAGAGGTAGCTATTAAATTTGTGTATATATCAGCTTTACTTCTATTACTATATTAATGACCATAATAACTGGATAATTTTGATTGCATGCGATAATACCAGCACAGTTGTATTAATAATAAATCTTTGATTGTACTGTTAAAGCTTTAATTTAAATTCAGACTTCATACAGCAGATGTGTTTCTTTAGCTCAAATTGCACAGGTGTTTGGACTGGCTGTTAAATTTGAATGAACCAAATTTCACATCACTTCTGTTTGTAAACTGCTCCTGTTTTCATTATACACCTTCAGAAAGGATAACTTGTGTAATGCCTGTGGTTGTTTACAGTATTCTCAGAACAGGAAGTATCAGTACTCGTATCAAACACATGAGAATAAAGAATTAGGAATAATTTCATGAAACAGCTTCTTTATCTAACCTTCTTTCAGGACTGAGCTGTAAGGCATTCATTTTCTGCATGTTCAGAATTTATCAAAACCTTTGTAAAACTGACATCTAATCACTGAAATAAACTCATTGTTTTCAAACAAATGAAAATAAACAGAATAGATTTGTTTGTTTAAGATAGTTCTCCAAAAAACCTAAAGGACAGAGCTTTCAAAGAAAAAGAGATGTCCAAATTAATGGATAAAAAGTAGATGTATCTCTAGTTATACCCGTACACAGTCTGTACCCAGAGTATGCAGAACTGCAATGGTTTGAAACAAACAAGTAGTAAGACACGAGGATTGAAAAGCATCCCTACTTTCTGATAAGATGCTAAGTATTGGATAGATATAAGAACAGTTTGTTACTATCCTGACTAAAAAATAATAGTACAATATCATATGATACTTTTGATTCAAGGCATTGCATTGTTAGATTCTTTAGATGACAGCAGCAAAAATAACATCGGAACAAGGCTCAGTCAAATTCCTTTAGCTGAGTTAAAAAATTGGGTATTTGAAATGGATCAAGAAACACTCTCCAAGAGATGGCACACCAACCTGCCTACAGATATTACTCCTGCCATGGTTATCAAAATATGGAAAGAAAAATTGGTGTAGTAAATGAACATGTATGAAATGGATATTAATACCAGCAGGCTGAGAATCAGGTAAGTAGGCTGCTGTCAAAATCACTGTTAGGTGAATGTTTTAATACCACTCCTAGTGATGCATTTCTGAGATGTGTTATTAAGCTGACAGCATTCCTTCTCCCTAATAATTATTTCCTTGATTAATGTGATGACTTCAAAGCTATGATTGGACAAATAAGATAAGTTTCAGAGTAGGTGATCGGAACTCTTTACCAGAGGCTTGAAGACAGTTGACTGTCAACCAGAAATCTTGTTAATAGCAAATGAGTTACTATTTGTATGCTCCATCATGCTAAAAGCAAATACAAAAGTTTACATTTCAATTTCGCTACCAGTGGGTAATAGCAGAAATTATGAGAGTTACTCCAAAAGTAATGCCTCTCATTTTATTATATTGGCCCATGATGTCAGACGAGGTTGTTGATGGTATGGCAATAGAGGTTGAACCTTCCTGCCAATATTCCATTACATTTTGTTGCTGTGTGACAGACAGCAGCAGATGGGCAATCTGACAAAATGGCATCTGATGTGAAAGTACGTATGAAACAAAGGCATACCTTTGTATTATGTTTTCTATACCTTTGTATAGAAAAAATGGCCCTCGTTGACATTCATCAACAACTGGTGAATGTTTGTTGAGAACAGAGTGTGGATGTGAGCACAGTGAGGCTGTGGGTGCTGAAACTGAAACACAGGGTCACGTCCACAGTTGCAAATTTATAGAAAATCATCATGCAGGTTCTTGTTCCTCACTGGCCAAGGTGCATAGCTAATGGTGGTGATTATGTTGAAAAATATAGTTTTGTAGATGAGAATCTGCTCTATCAAATTGTGTTATTCAGTTGTTTGTGCCTGTTGTAGTTTCCACATAAATAAATAGGAATCATTCGTTTTAGAGAAACCTACATATTTTAACAGTCTTCTGTTATTCTGTATTCTGTATTTTCACATACATATAACTAGCTATAAGGTTCTACATTCTGACTGAAATTTTCCATACAAGGTTTCAGCCCAAAGGTGAATATTTTTAATTTATTTTCTTTTTAGTAAATGTGAGCAAAGTCAGCTCACTTCTATTACCTATGCAAGAAGTTGAAAAACATGTTCTGTATAAAGAAGGTTATGTATGCAGAAAGTAGCTGAACTTTATATGAGGAAACTTATATAGTTAATACAGAAGATTAGTCACCAGGTAATTTGCAAAAATAAATATTAATAAAAAGTAAAAATCTGCTTAAAACAATTATGCAATGTGTTCCATTGTTATTTTCTGCAAAATAATTTGCAAAAATGATTCTGACTTTGCCACTTAGCTTATAATCATGCTGCCATTTATCTGCATTCAGAATCACATGTGAAAGTGATCTTGCATATTATGAGAACTGCAATTCCTGATCTGCTTGGTACCGGCTTTCATTTAAGTATTTTCTGAATCATAATTATGATGTGTTCCTATGTAAACTCAATTCCACAAGTGGTATTAGTGTTCCTTCCTCCTTGAAAAGAGTAAATTTGAGATTTGGATGGCTTCGCATCCATTAGAGAGCATTGGCAGTCACTCCTGGTCAATACTGTGGACTCATCACAAATAGTATTGTTAAATACTACAACATTGTGGGTTCAGGAAACTACAAGGGTAATTTTTTAGTTATTCATTGAATAACATTTAGAAAACTAGTTTCTTATTCAAATAAGGAAGTGAGGAGTTAAAAAAGATGTTTCTTACCACCTTCCTCAAACGAAGAATTAAGACTTAGAATAGAGCAGAGGCATTTGACATGCTCTTTTGTATCCAGTGGAACACTGAAGTACAAAATTTAAAATAGATGAATAACAGGGAGACAAAGAGCAATTTTTTTTTCAAAAACAAAGTGTGCACAGTCTGGTCCAAAGCTGCGTGGGGTGTTTGTAGCCCACAGAAAACCTGTCAAGGATTGTCCATACTCTATCCAAAGGAGTTATTCATCCCTACGCCTTCACCACCTGCCCTTAACACAGGCTCCTTCTCTAGCACTACATATAGACTGCTGGCTCTTCCCGTAAGATTTATATTATCTCTAGCTTCAGGCATGTAGCTATTCCTGTTGTTATGAAAAGGGTATACCACCTTAACTCCTTTTTCCTGTCATTTGACTTCCCATTTCCCTTAAATAGATTGGCCCCTGAAGGTTTGTCATAGATAGCAGTCATCTTCTATGTAGAAGTCAATATGTATGCTGGGTTTTTTCTTATGTAATATACATTGTATGCAACATAAAAGGTATAAGACTACAAATATTAAAAATGCTGCCTATAAATGGAACTACGTACAGAAATTTTCTAGCTACAACGTCCATTTTCTTTCCAACATGAAACCTAAGAATTTTCTTTTTATCTTTTACAGATCTTTACAGAATTCAGTGAATAAACCTCACTGGAACACAAGTACAAACATCATGGGTACAATGAATTATCAAACTAGATACGTATTTAGAAAGATATAAGCAAAGAAACAAGTTTTGTACTCAGAGAAGTCAGTTCAGAAAATACTATATTCTTGATTCAACATTGCAGGACAAGTTCTACATTCTTAATTTTTTTTTTTTTCTTCCAAAAATTTCGTCTCACTCACATAACATGGGTCTTTCATCGCAGTATGAAGTTACTTAAAATAGTTATTATGTCTTCGGGGGGGTTGTGGGGGGGAGGGAAGGGGGAGGAAAAAGCAGAATGAAAAGATTGTGAGCATTTCTTCCTCCCATTGAGAACAAGATTATATGTTTGTTTTCCTAAATATTCAAAATGAGTCTAGACGGAAGCAATGGTGTTCTGAGACCTCCCTAACTTTGCTTAATGCCTTCCAACTTTTGTGCCTGATATCAATATTGAACATACCCCATTAGGTTTAATTTCACTCACTGTCACAGATCTTGGCAGATGCAGGCCAAAGCATTCTCATTCTTGTCTATGTTTCTGACTTAATTATTTTTTCCAAGGTTGTGCATTATAAGCATAGTTTCAAAAGTGTATTCTAATTATGCTTACCTCAACTTCATCTCATCCATGCAAGGATCTGCATGCAGATGCCTAACATTTGATCAACGATTTTACGTATATATCATATACGTATGATGAAAATAATGAAAATATAGTAGCAATTTAGAAAAGTTTTCTTTACTTATTCTCTTTTCCCAGAAGAGGAGAATGTCTAATAAGGATTGTCTTCCTCACAAATGTATCATAAGGCTGAATTAATTAATGTTTGTAAAGTACTTTGAGACCTCTATATTATTAAGTGTCCTGCAAGTTCATTTCTCCTAGTGACTCAGTACTCCCAGAAGCATCATCTCCTGCCAAATACCCATGGGCAGGCAGCCAAAAGAGAAATAACAAACAGGGAACCTGTACCAGAAGGGATCAAACAAGAAAACCCATTGAAGTAAATTGTCCAGAGAGAGAGGAAGGAAAGGAGAAAAGACAAAACTGCAGACAAGGAAGGAGCCAAGTCCATCCTTTCACCCTACAATTTGACTATCAACCTTCTTCTTTTGCTTGCCCTTTTTCTCTGAGATTTGCTAGGGCATTTAAATCCTTTTCCTTCTGTCTTCCATCTCAAAACACCTTTGGGAGACTCTCTGAGGAACATAGTAGGATGCTATTAGTTAGAATCATATATGTTTAAATCCCAGCTTTGCTGCTTGTTTGCTGTAGGTTCTCCTTCTCTTTCCTAGTCTGTATTCACCCAGGCCAAATCCAAAGCTCAGTGAAGTCAATGACAGTCCATCCCTTGATAGAATTAGGCCTCTGTACACTCTGTGATATTGCTAAAACTAATTCACTAGTGTCTGTAGAACCCTCTGGAAAAAAAATAGAAATACATTGCTACACAAGGAGAAACTGACATTACTGTTTCCTGGAGAGATGATTGCAGATTTATTTGCTTTTTCTTTTGTGTTTAGTTGTTGTGATTTGGGGTGCTTTTTTGCCATCAAAATACACATGCAACGGAAATGCCAGTGCAGGGTGATATGCTAGACCCAAGCAGCAGAGGAAGAGTCATGGTCTCATTTCACTTAACGGAGGTTCGAATTTGTTTCATCAGTAGTACCTTGATAAATGCATCGTTGTTTATGGACCACTGTTACATGTTCAACAGTAGACAAACCAGGTAGAAGACAGGGCTTATACTTTAGCACATACTAATGAGGTTATTCTTCATGCAGCTCCCTGTGGCCAGATGCTGTACTTGGATGGAGTCCCACAGGCACTCTGTGGGTACAGCTACAAACAGTAAGTTGTAAAATGGCAGTTTAACTATCAACTTTGCTAGAGAAAACCAGAAATGAGTATCAGAGGTAAAAGGTGCACTGCACTGCTGATGAGGGAGGACTCTACATCCCCCTCCTCGCCTGTAAAAACAATATGATACTTCTTAGGCTTTTGCCTAAACCTTACACATTTAACACTTCTAACATATGTGTATAGTAGGGCATGTTCTTCTGCCTACAAAAACAATTTCAAAAGGCTATTGAGTCTAAGAAATTTCAGAGATTGTGTTCACACTCTTGCATGTTAGCAGGCAGAACAGCAGGGCCCCAGCTCTATCTTGGCCAAATAATTTAACTCTTATAGAAGTAATATTACCACCCTCTCAAAACAGACAACAGTACTGCATTTAACTGCTGCCACTCCTTGAAGCATCTCAAAGGCTGTCAGGAGGCAGACAGGGAAGGTCTACTGCCTCCCTACTTGCCCAGGAAAGTGAGCAGCATGAGTTTCCCTGCTGAGTTCAACTTGTCCAGAACAAGGACAAGTGATCATCACCTTCTCTAAATGCTTCAAACATTATGGCACAAATTATCTAGTCTCCGAGGATTTCAAAAAGCCTTTGTCATCTGTCAGAAGCAGCTTCGTCCCTCCCCATGTGCCAAGCAGTGCTGTTTTGTAATGAACGGCTTCCATCAGAGCGCACAATTTCTCATCCTGTCTGACTCTGCTGATCATTCTTGTAATTAAGTCTCTTTTGATTCTCTTTGGCAGCACACCATCTGCACAAGAAGGCACACCTGGAAAGTGGTTTTCCTCTGGTTTTGTTATCCTTGATTAAACTCTGTTTTAAAGCAGAGAACCTTAATCAAAAGAATTGCCTGACTGGAGGTAGCTATGTCTGTCTTAGTTTTGTCACAGATTCCCTCTGAAGACTGCAGGATTTGTATTTGCATAACAATTTCATAAAAGGGCTCACTGTGGAAGAGTAATATTTTCAGAAGGATTTCACCCTTAAGAGAAAAAATCCAACGGAATGAATTAAAGGAGAAAATAATAGGGTACCATAGAAATGTCATGGATTTCAATAGTAATTACTATGAAATCCTATAGAATTTATTAGAAAAATGCTTTGCTTTAGTAATATTATTTTATAATTCACAGGAATTTCACTCTTGAATGGGTTTAAGAAAATGCAACAGGAAACACTGAAGGGCAAGCTTAAAGTGATTCTACCCCCACAATTTTAGAAAATGGAGGGCATATAGGTTCTTTACCTCACAAGGCTCAGCAAAGCTAGGCTATGTGAGGAAAAAAAAAAAAAAAAAAAAAAAAAAAAAAAAAAAAAGGGAAAAAGGAAGAATCTTTTATAGATATAATCTCAGTTAGCTTTGAGATAGGGCAAGATCAACAAAACATAGCGTTTATTCTGCGCTGAATCACACATCAGAAGGAAGATCCATGTGGTTTCAGGTATATGTATGAAATTACACATGCATGTATTGCAAAGAGTTTCTAGTGCCTCATTCCAGGCCATTCCTGTACAAAACTACATCTCATTGCCAGCCTAACACCAGCCCCATGCTGGCGCTCCGAGCTTATTACAGCTCTCTAATGGCTTCTGGTAAAGTGTAACAAAGCTCTGAGTACCTGTACCTGTTAACAAAATGACAAGCTGCTTCCTGCCTCTGATCTCTCATCCTGACCTCTGCACCACGCAGAAAAGACAGGAAACTGTATCTTTATGTGAAAACTTTTTCCCTGGCCATTTACAATAACCAAAAGCAACTAGATTGAAAGGTTGAGACAGAAGCTACCAGGTATAAAAATAAGCACTGGGAAAAGAAAAAAAAAAAACAAACAGTACAGTTTCTGAAGTGATCAAATTATAGAGAAAGAGGCGTTTACTAAGTTTGCAAATAGTGCTAACCAGTTTTAGCTTCTTAACAGCAATGATACAGCTTTAAAAAGCAACAATAGAAAAGCACTTAGTTTACTAAATAATATGCTTTTTTTATCCTTGATGAAAGGCTGCTTCTTATCACACAGACATCAAGGCGAGCCACCCAGTGGTACTAATTTCAAGCCCTGCTGCTGTAATGCTTACTGCATAGGATAAAAATGGCAATGGATTCAAAAGAGTTAGCGGTACATTTAAAACAGGAACAATACTGAAAATCATTTGCTTCTGAAATATGCATGAGAATTTTCATAAAACATCTGCTAAGAACTGGCAAAAAGCTTTAACAGATAGTTGGGGCTGGGTGAGGCATGGAAATAAGTACCTGAAAGATTTTTGACACTCTCAGTGAGTGTTATGCTACGTGGTTTGTAGATCTCTCTTACAGCAGTGTGGGTTGCTCTTTCTTTTTCCCACTTTACATCCTTTCTCTGAAGTTGTCTGTTCACTCAGCAAACATGCTTCCACTTGAAGCTTCCTTGACCTGATTTATATTTTAGAAAATGCACATGTTACAAGCACAATTGAATGTTCAGTTCCCACTTTCACCTCTAGCACTATTCCTTCCCCCTTTCCTGAACCAAGTCTCAGCACATCCTTTCCCCAAGCTCACATAAGCAGAATGACATGCTCACTAAAAAATAGCTTTTTCTATTAGCTTACTTTCATCAAAAAAGAAAAAAAGAAAAGAAAACAAAAAAGAAGGAATTAAATACAAATCAGAATGATCTGCTAATACATGACTTTTTCTAGTATTTTCTTTCTATAGACATAAAGGATGCAAATATAGGTCTTTTGTTTTCACAATACTGATTCACATAATTACTCTTCTTGTTCAGACCTGCACAAACTGTCCTTCATTTTGAAATTTATCTCTGCTTCACACCCACCAAAACAATTCTGTGGAACTGAGGAACTCCCCAGATCAAGGCAGTGGCATTTCTAGTAGGAAGCCATGCAGCAGTGAAATAACCAATTCTATCTTCTTGGTATCACTGCTTTATAAATCACTGCAGTGACATCTGGATAATATGTGACAGGCACAACTATTAAGACACAGTAAGACACAGTAAGAGGAAAATATTTTGTGTGCCTGTGGGTGTTGCAGAACTCCATGAAAAATTATTTAACAGCTTGAATTAAGCTACATAAACAACCTCTCTCCGTTTGGTTTGCTTACAGTAGTAGTAATGGGCCTTTTTTCCAACTAGAAACTGGGAAGATCATCTTGTATACATAGATATATTATTTAAACATAAATAATAAAATCACCAAAGATATTAGCTTCAGTAAAGGCTGTTCACACAGAAATATCCTACTAAATAACCCATTCTCTGTGAGTTATTCAGAGATGCCCTTTTCATTCTCTCTGGCATCATGCTTCAGCCAACACAAGGTACTGTCATCACTGGGTTTTGTGATCTAAGTACACCTTCCTTACCTATTTAACATCTATTTTCCTCAAAGGACATAGCGACCAAGAGAACTTGGGATATTAGGGATCCACATACAAGTTGACCAGAGTAGGTGCAGTCCTGTGTCGTGATGCACATCCAACATGGCCTCCAGCTGGACAGAACTGTGCATGGTTTTGGGCCCCAACATCACCCAGTCAGTGCACAGTGACTGAGAAGCCTGTTGGCAGCTCCCACACAACTGTGGAATCACAGACTGGTTTGGGTTGGAAGGACGTTAAAGCTTCCCCAGTCCCAACTCACCTACCACCCATCAGATCAGGCTGCCTCCAGGAGTGCCTTGAATGCCTCCAGGAGTGGGGCATCCACAGCTTCTCTGGGCAACAACCCATGAACCCATAGCTTTGACTTCATGAAAGACGGCTCAGATCTAGAAAATATTTTCACCAAACTCTAGATAACCATTAAGTTCACTTTAACATAGTCATCAAGGTCTCAATTCAGTAGCAAAGTGCATGCAGCTGCCTGCAGTGGTTTAAGATATCAGAAATATCCAATTGAAATAAGAAGATCATTCCTTTTTTTTCTGACAGATTAGAGCCCATTTGGAGGTCAGAGTATGTTGAACTACCCCATACATTTTTCTTGTTGCAGAATAAATTTGAGGAACAGATCCATAGAAGGAGAGAGACACGGACACCCAACCAATGATTGTACTTGAAATAGGTATAAAGGGTTATTCTGGATCCCTTCAAAAAATCATAAGTGGTCTGACACTGCACATTTGCCTGAAAATTCATTGGACACTATTTTCCTCAGTTCTATTTCTCTATCCATATCATATCAATTCTTACCTTAACACTTGCTTCACTTGATTCAGAGTTAAGAAAACATCTTGACAAGAAGAAGAGACATGCAAAATTGAAGGTGATTCATATAATCACTTAGTAAAGTCACTTCAATGCTTAAAACAGTTGAAACTGATCTGAATCTCAAAACTTTTTAACATTACATTCAAAAATACGTCTAGAATTTCACTACATTAAAGAAGCATTACCAACTTTGGTATCATAAGATCTGCAAAAAAAAAAAAAAAAAAAGCGAATAATGGTACTGTTGGTAGAAGGAAGGAAGGAGGGCAGGAAACAGTTAATTATTCTCCTCACCAATATTGTTTTTAAGACTGGAGAGCTGAGTATTTGGGGCTGATGAAGATACAAGAAGGAATCTGTGGAACTAAAGTTGCTGACAGTGAAACAGTGTGCTTGTGATCTGGACAGATGAGACTAAATGCCTTGAGAAATAAAGCTTACTTTCTTCCCGATCCTCTGGGGGAAAACAAAGTCACTGTATTTTTTGCATCAGACTTCATGAGATTTTTTTAATGTGAAAAAAAATATATATATATAAAAGGCTTTTTCCTTTATGAAAAGGAAGTGCTGAGGATAAAGAAAAGATGGTCTAAGTTTCTCCACTCAAAAAAGTATAAAATAGGAGGTTTTCATTTTTGAAAGCCAACATAATCCACAAAAACTGTATTTTTGTGAAATCAAAAACCTTTTTTTCCCTCAGGAAGTCATTATTTTTCAAAAAAATGTTTCATGTTCAACACCATCTAATTAGAGAAATACTGAAATCTCTGGTCATGCATTGTGGTAGAATAAGTTTTCAGTTTAAATTTGAGCCTTACTAATTTCAGTGAGCAAATATCCAGTCATATTCCCACTCCCAGCTTCCAGCTTTTGCCTGATGATCTAACAGTCATTAGTTCATATTAGAATTCAATCTGATCTTCTGAAGAAAATATATAAATGTGGCCTTTCATCGCATATGAGATAAAGCTACTTAAGTTTGTGCCAGTATATTCAGCTGCTCTGAGCCCACTGATCAATGAAATTCAACTGAAAATTTACAGTACTGAAGTTGATCGGCTTTGTTAAAAACATGTCAGGTAGACATGAAACAATTATATTTTGTTGAGAAAAGAAACTTCAGTGAAAAGCTACATCTCACTAAGCATCAAAGGCTAAATCAGCATTAACAAGCAGGAATAAAGAACTAGTGCTTGTGACCATCCACACTATATATACAGTTTATAGGTATGTTGCTCTAATTTGTTCTTGTGAAATGAATGCTTATTTGAATTTGAAGTACATTAGTTTCAGTCCTGGAAAATGTTTTGTTTTGTTTCGTTTTATCTGAAAGGAATCAATTTCAGACTCCACATGCAAACATATATTCACCTAAGGAACTCAATCACAAAAGCAAACCTTATGAAAGAAGTCACTTCGGTTCTACATTCTCTCTTTACAACATTTGTCATAGGGATGAACAGAAATTCATTGACTACAGAAGCAGTAAGTTTTCAATTGGAAGCCATAAGAGAGGCAACTGGTTCCTTCTGCATAAAATCAAATTATCAGGCAAGAACAATAAAAATTAAACAAGATGGTGGGGGACACCACTTGCGGATAGAAATACTATATCTACTACATCTACTTTTTTGCTACAAGATGTTGTTCACAACACAAGCAGAAAAAAAGAAATGATCATAGAACATGGATTAATAGAGAAAGGGACCAGATATTCAGATACATTCTTAAAATTGTGAACATTTATCCCAAAGCTCCAAATATTTAGAAGATTGATGTTAATCACAAAATCAAAGAATGGATTGGGTTGGAAGGGACATTAAAGCTCATCTAGCTCCACCCTCTCTTCTGCAAGCACGATTTCCAGTCACTAGATCAGACTGCCCAGGGCTCCATCCAACATGGCATTAAACACTTCCAGGGATGGAGACATTAATATAAAGTAGCATCGGGTTTTTCAAAGGAATATGATCATTAATAAACTAATGATTGCCAAATTAGGAGCTTTCTTAAATATCTTCTGTGCATTTAACACAAAGGGGTGGCCGACCTGCAAGCTGATGACTTTGCCCTTCAAAAAAGGCTCTTGCCTCACTCTTACACAGAGACAAAACAAAGTTAAAAATCAGTACTTCACTCACACTTTTCTGGCCCTGAGGTACTGATTTAGTACCAAACACATTCTAAGACATAATGCCTACACTTTTAGAAAGGTTAATGCTAATGGTAGTGACCACTTAATTGGCCTTGCTTCCCTGCTGTGCCCACCACCCCTTCAAAAGGAGAAATGAAAAATAACTATGCCCTGCAGTCAAATGGTCAGGCAAGATATAAAATAATTTCCAGCAGACAGCCACTTATATTGAGGAGAAAATGAGAGAAAAGCTAGGGAGACAGACTGACAGCTCAAAGGCTCAGTAGAGAATGAACTTTAGCATATGACAAGAAGGAAGTCATGAGGTAAAACATTAAAGATTGCTACCATTTTTTAGTTAGATTAAGCATGTTTTGTTGCTGTTATTTCCTACAGTAAACAGAAGCTGTTTTTTTTTCTCTTGGTAAATTTCACCTTCATCAATAATTCAATGTAAGTGACATCATAAAGACATAATATGAGACAAAGCCAATGTGCATTAATGGTTTAAACTTCAAAAAGATCATTAATAAGTTAAGTAATCCTAGAATTAATGAGCTGGATCCTGCATATATTTGTTTCTTTTCCTGTTCCTTAATGCTGGGTTGTTAGACTAGAAAGATTTGTTTTCCAAGTGCAAATCACACTGAATGAGTTTATAATGCTCCATTCTTCCCAATGCTTTCATTTTCTGCATAGATTTGATAGTAAATTACACAAAAGCTGAAAATGCCATATATATCTCAAAATAAAAATGTAATAATTGTATACAGTTGTAATTAGAATGGAATAAAAATAAAGTAGCTCAGAAATATTTTTAAATAACTGGTAGTAGGTTTTTCAGCAGGAAGGAGAACAATTCTTGTTCAATTTCATCAAATATATAGTTAGTTTGTAGGAGTCTTAAAAAACATGTTTTGACAAGATAGTGAAGTATTTGCAATAACTCGTGCATTAACATAAACTTCAAATTTCATCAGATAGTGGTATTGAAGGTATAGAACATATGGTCATATTTGAGCTACAAAGTAACATATGATTGTTGAAACATCGTATCTGAAAATATTGGGAACACCACTATTTACTTTGCAGGTCTGACTTTTGATAAATGTCTTCCCCAGGTATAATACATATTTTCTAATTTCTTATGAAATGCAAAGGAAGGAAGCATCATTGTTTCACTTGTAAGTATTATCTAAAGAGAGGAAAACACAAGCAATGCAAAGGCATGTCAAAACATTATTTTCATTTTGCTGATCTGATGAGAGTAAATGTTTTCTCCCTTGACTTCAGAGAGATTCAGAGGAAAGTATTCACTGCAACTGCTCAGGTGGTGAAAGCATTTTCTCCTTCCAGCAAGAGCTGCCACCTTTTCAGCCCAGCAGTGAAACCAGCACTGAAGCTCCAGGTATGACACTTTCAGGCTACTGAATGGATAGAGAAAATTGACTCGGTATGGCTTATTAGCAGCAGTGAAGCAGCACAGTAAGCATTCATTCTATTTATCACAATAATAAGCCTTTTTACATTTATTTGCTGGAGATATTATTTAAATCTCTTACTTACAGTGACTTTTCGGCTTTTCCACAATGACTACAAATGCTTTTGTGGGAAATTGTGGCTACTTGAACACGGCTGAAATAGCAGCAAGAGTATACAAAAAATATAAGCATTAGGTCAAGAAGATTGTAATGGTTATTCATTTGGTCTTCAGACAGAAGCAAATAATATGACATGCTACAATTTTTACTGTGGCTTTTTTTATGTCACAAACAGTTTGCAGAAAAGATAAGCAGGATATGGAATCACAGAATCATAGAATCGTATACGTTTGCAATATATCTCAGTATTCATTAGAATGGCTCTCTATTCACATGAAAATTTGACTTTGGTGGGGTTATGTTGATTTGTTAACTTACAGTAAAGTTCTTTAGACTTTAGTAATTGTTATAAAGGCAAATGTAAAAGTTATGTCCAACAATGCCCAGCACTGGTAGGCTGAATATTGATTGCTGGCATCCATTTCTTAACGCAGCATGGATTTCTGATGAGTCCCTTATTTATGGAGCTACTTAGTTATAGTACAAGTAAACTTAGATGTCTTTCTTAATGTGTTTTTTTTTAACCCTTTTGCACTGACTGGTTCTCCATAAACAAAGATGGAAAAAGGACAAAGGGAGAAATATCTACGCTGTGCCATTACACGATGGAATCATTCTTCGCCTGTGTGTCTCCAAAGATGAGAGACAATTAGGAAACTACTGTTTCATCCATTCACTTACCTTGCCATGACTCATACATGCACAGTAAAATCAATGTTTTAGGATTTCTTAAAAATATTTATGCTTAATTTACTTCCAATATGAAATGTGACTTCCCCGAACAAGATTATTTTCAGTTTTCAGATTATGAAATCCCTAAAACTTTTGACTCACCTGAAAATTTTTACAGAAATAGATTTCTTTCCCTATTTGAATTAGGATGTAAGTCCACTTTGTAATATGTGCCAGTGTCTTTTGTATCTGTGTGCACGGAAATATACATTTACTCATGTAGAAAATATCTGGCTATAGCTAAGACAAAAATTATGATAAATCACATGCCAAAACTGGAGAAAGCAAACAGAAACAGAAATCTTGTTGGATTACAGATATGAATCCCTATGTATACATTCAGAAATACCCCACAACTTTGGTTGGATGTGCCCTCTCATAATGTCTTCGATCCTGCTCTCCCACATACAGCCTTGGTAGTTAGAACACCAGAACCAGATGAAATAGCTGCAAGTTACACTCTCTTAACAACATATGTTGATATAATAAAATGAAGAAAATAAACTGAAAAAGTCATTTACTCCATTTCTTTGTGCTGAGGCAACATTAGCTCTATGTAGACCACTACTGATCCATACTTCTCTAACTTGCTTTTAGACAGTGACCATTTAAAGATTTCTATTGCTTGTCCAACTTCTTTCAATTCTTCACTGTCCAAACAATTGGAATGAAAAAAATCTTTTTCTCAAAGTTAAGATTTTAGATCTTTATTAGCTTATTCTTATCCTTCTCCCACAGTACAAAATGAACTCAAAGATATTTTAAAATGTGATTAAATATTTTTAACTAGATCTTAAACTCATTTCCATTAAGAATCCAAAACTGAACTTACTCAAGCTGTCTACAATGGAATAAATTTAAAAAATGACATTAACTGGAAAGTCCAGCTTCAGAAACAGCAGATGTGATTTCACTATTTTGTGAAATCATGAACTTCCAGAGTCTTCTGTAAGTCATTAACATTTTCATTACAAACTGTAATATTTAACAGAGCAGACAGCAGCAAACAAGATTTGCAAACTGAGCGGTTGAATGAAGGTTAAAAATGACATTTTCTCCTGTGATCCTTCTTTAATCCTTAGGACGATTCATAAAATACTGATTTGGGTTGAAAGAATAACCAGCTCACATTTTAAAGCATAAAAAACTGTGGAAGTGGAGTCTAGCAATTGGTTTACAGCCTTTACAGCCTCAAATCAAAACTTCTTTCTCAGATAGTAAATCAACAAAGGGGAGCCATTGAAACACAGGCTATAAATTATGTTTAAAGTGTTTTAAAACAAAATAATACATATTTTAAAATAACACTCATAAAATTATATAAATTCACAGGAAAGAAAAATATGAAAAGTGAAAACAAAAGGAGATGCAATAGCAAAGGGGGTTTTATTGCCCAACATTATATCTAGCACTCTGAGGATGAATTTTGCACAGCTGATTATTCAGACTACAAGAAGAAAGGCTACAATTGCATCTGATGCGTCCATGCAACAAGTTTATCTTCTGTTGCATGCAAGTAGCTGCTCTGTATATGCAGAAACAAAGTGTTCAAAGCCCTTTTTAGTCTGCAGAGTCTCTTATTAAATGAAAAAAAATTGCTGTGCTATTTAAAAAATGTTACCCAGTATATCATGAAAAGATAATTGAAAGAATGAAATTTTTTTCTCCCTTCATCTACCGAAAATAATACTCACTACCAATTTATTTTTTTTTTAATATTTCAGTGAATCCTAACTTAAAAAATAAAATGTCTACATTTTTAAACAAAATTAATCTAAAATATATCATTGGTTGTTAAGAAAAAAAACCCACTTCATCTGTCATATCATTTGAAACTTGCTTTAGGACTTTGCCGAAGTGTATTCTTGTTGATTTTTAAAGTGATCTTTATATTTAAAACTTATCTTAATCTTTCAATAAAACTTTCCTTTGCTATGATGTATCACTAAAATCCACAGACCTTGATTGCATCTCCATAATTTTAGCTCCAAAAAAACAGATCGTGCTATGATTCCAAGTCTTCTTCGTAGCCATAAGGCTGACAAGAAGCTCCTAAGTCCACTAAGAAGCCTTGTGGCTGAAATAGGAATAGAGTGCTCCGTGCTGTGTTTGGAATTCTCTTCCCTGTCACATCATAATGCCTTGTTTCACAGAGTACTTTTGTCACTTCTTTTTTAGGACAATGACAACATACTTCACAATAAGAAAACTTTCAGTATAAGGCTAAACTAGATAGACCCCTAACTATACTGTATTCCCAAGCTTTTATGGAGTATGAGAAAGAAAACTTCCCACAGGTGTGAAGTGCTAAGTTGTGAGGTTACTCATTTCATTAATAAATTAATATTAATAAATAAAATGAAGGAAAGTGGAAATATTCTCTGTGAAGAATTGAAAGGTCCCTTACAACCTTATTCTAATATAAGTCAGCTATAAAGGACACTGTGTTTTCCCCGCTGTCTTCAAGGACCAGAACAGGACATATGTGTGTTATTTTCTTGTCTTTTAATGCTCAGAATATCAATAAACTGGAGCTTGTAGGTTCACCATTATGTACTCTCAACTCATACAATCGTACGCAATTTACAGAAATTCTCAAGGAAGACTGACATTACTGATTGATCATGATCTCTTTTTCAATCTCGGTAACTTCTCAGTGTTTCCAAGCTATTTGACTTTGATTTTAAAAAGTTGTACTTTATCCAGAGATTTTTCACTGTTTTTCAACTCTGTTGCTTACCCACTGAAGCTTTATGCTGTGCTGTTACTCCCTCACCTGCTCTTTCAGTTCATTGCAGGTTGCTCATTTTTTTAACATCCCCTCACTTATCTGGGGTCTCCCAGTTAGTAAGGTTAATGCATTCCCATTGCAGTGACCACAAGCTACAAGCCAAAGTGCTTCCAAATCTTATAGAGGCAATTTATCTGGCATTTTAAAGGGTAAAACAAGTTATTAATGAAGCTTTCAGAACAATCAGAAGCAGGCTGAACAAATGCCTGCTGCTTATGTAAGGATTTGCGTGTAAAGCTGCTTGAAAATGCTTGATTTGCCTCTTCAAGCAGCTTTTAAAAAACTCCAGAACATTTCTCAGTATTGCCAGATTTCTGAGTAAAACTCAAACATCAAGAGATTTTTTTTTTTTAATAAAGAGTCTAAAAAGCGTCAAAGAAAATTTCAAAGACTTATTTCTCCAGTTTTTGTCAACAAATTTCATGGACGTTAAAATCATTTCCAAAAATGTCTACTTGTGAGAAACCAGGTGCTTACATTTTATATATACATATATTTGTAATTATCATTATGCATTACCGTATTACATTTATTCATAGAATCACCACATAATCTGAGGAATGAAAGCTGCTTAGCCCTTTGAAGAGTTTCAAGTAATAATATATTTAATGAAAAAGCAAAGTATCAGCAGTCTGACATCCAGTGCAAATACATAGCAGACATGCACTTTCCTCCAAGGCAGATTTGGGATAGAGGTTCCCTAGAATACTACAGAAGCTCTTTGCCAGTTATATTAACAAAAAGTGAGTGGGGTGACATTTATTTTGAATATCACATTTTAAAAACAAATGCTTTTTTATTTTCTTTGAATGTCAATTTACTAACAGCACAATAATAACTCACCACTGCAAGGACTGCAGTCAGCGAAGACTGCATCTCTTTTAGAAAGCTGTACTTTTGTTCCTTAATCCTGTATTCAGGGAATACTGTGAGTCCTAATAATCAGCTTGCTACTTCTTAGACTTTGTTGTTATAAATGTATTAAGTTTTTCATAAAGCAATCTGTATTTGCAATTAATCAAGTGAGTTGTCTCTTTAAGATAGTAGCCTAGCAACTTCCCAGAAGCCCGGGGAAGTCCCAGTTGGTGCTGCAGACTGATACAATTATTATCTCAAATCTGATCTAACTTGTGTGAGTGTTTCAAAACAGCCTTCTGATTAAAAGAATAGAAAAGAAAGTTTAGTGGAAAAACTGCCACATCTTGCTGATGTACGTCCATGTTTGCTAAAGAATTTTTCATATGGAAATTACTGGTTGTCCATAAATTAGTACAGTTTTGTTTCTCGTTTACAAACAGATCCAAATATGAAAAGAAGCAGCTGATTTTCATTGGCTTTTTTCACCTAACCATTCATTCAAGTGGAGCAAAACTAGGATACTGGAAAGGTGACATCATTCTTTCCAGGAAAGTAAACAAGTGTGAACCCACTGAAGTGGGTTATACTGAATTCGTCTAAAGGAGTCCAGATTTCCAACAGATACATTGTGTTTTTCATTATTTCTTATATGTTGAAAATAGCATTCTGCTTTCTCCTCTGCTTATAGCAACATGAACTGCTATATACTGCTATGAACAACAGCAAATATGCTTCCGGGAGAACAATTTCTGCTATCAGGTAACAGCAACACACAAGGCAGGCCTCTATTCTTGTGTCTTCCCTGAACATAAGTCTAAAGCTTTTTAACAGGTTCAACACCATGGATATTATCTATTCCTGTGCAGACAAGTCAAAGCATCACAGTTGGGGAAAGCTTTCTTAATTTTTCAGTATGCTTTCTCCGAGCATTTGACAATGGTTAAAAGCTTCTGGCTATGCAGGTCTGATTTAAAACTTTAAATTTAACTTCAGTTTACAGGGACCAACCTGACAGTGAGTGTGTCTCTTGTGTAAAATCTTTTTTTTTTTTTTTTTTGCTCTCCTGAAGATATTCAGCCAAGCTGCAGCTGAAACTCCTTTTCTGAAAGCTCCTTGTATTCATTACTAGAGAAGCAGAACAATTCAGATTCAAATTGCTGAAAGGATTTCATTTAAATCAATATACATTGCTCCAGGGCTGTCTATCCAGGGTCAGAGACCAAGACTGTTGTAAACAACAGTAACTGTCTACCGCAGACAGAGATGCTGAATGCTGACAGGCCCTACATTTACATCGGTTGTATGACACAGAGGATGTTTTTTCTTTTTCCAGCACCTGACTTTGCAAGTGTTTTCCTACTACATGTATGTCTAAACTTACTCAGTTAAAGAGTATATAATCAGTGACCGAAAACTTACATTATTTTTTGAAAAGAGAAAGTTAAAATTACTCCAAAAAATTAAATTCCCTTTTCTTTTTCTTTTTTTTTTTTTTTTGTCAGAGGACTGACTAAAAAGTCAAATTCTATAAAATTTAGTTTTGCCATCTGCTAATTAATATGGTTATTTCATCTTGCTGTTTAAGTCCAAGTATGTTTTCTCCATCTTCCAGGGTGTTATATTGCTGCTTAAGATCTATGGATGGTTCATAGAGTCAAAAAAGATGATTTTTATGTCACTTTTATAAGATTTCTTCAGAAAAGCTGGAAAAGGCTCAGTGTCTCTGAACAGCAACAAAGACATTCTTCTCAAACTGCAAGTAGTCAATGACTGGTTCAGATCCCAAAGCATGAGGATTTTTAAGGGACAGAAATCAATACAATGCAGTTGAAAGGAGTAAGAGGAAAATGAACTGAGTTAAATGAAAGAGCAAGGCAGGTGAAGGAGAATGTTTGCCTACCTGTTGTCTTCACCTTTGCAATTCCCAACCTTGACCTAAAGAGTTCTTCAGTTAGAAGGCCTCCAGGCTTGTACTTACATATGTGGGAAGCAAGTACATAACTAAACAAAGATGAGTCTGTCTGACACTGAAGTATCAGGCTAGACATGGCATTCTTGTCCTTTCATCTGTTTACATGGTTTAGGAATAAGATGTTCATTCTACAGAATTAAACTGTTCTGTATTTGCAAAGCACAGCATGATCGCCTGATTATATCTTCAAAAAGTGTAAATATTGGGGTTTTGTATAAAGAACAAATACTTCCTAAATATAACCCCAGTGTGTCAATCTCAATCATATCTTCCAATCTGCTGCAGTACTAGTAGTATAAGTTAAATATACTTCAGGCAGTTGTGAGCAAGGAAGTATTTCATTCAGTCTGGACTACCTGTCATCTAGCTGAGCATCTATAAAACAGTTTTGTTTTATAAGACAAGTTAAACAGTAGTTTTAAGAAGACAAAAGACATAATTCTTGTGTGATGAGTAGCATAGAACCCTTCACCAGTGAACTGAGTAATCAGGGACACTAGACAGCCGCTCTCCTTGCAAGCTAGGAGACATTTTATCAGCTTCAGCATAGTCACTTTGTCCGCTGATATCTTTCCAACTGTCCAGCAGCATGTGTTGTCGTTGTGTTTGAAAATCTCGGACAAGCCTGTTTTCAGTTGTGTTCAATCAATTATACAGTGAATCTTTTCTGTACTGCTGACACATCATATTTTCTGAAAATAAGCAAGTCAAAAAGCATACAGACAGAATCACAGGGAGGTAACTCTCATTACTGAAACCTCTACAGGGATGTGATCTGAACAATGCTTCCACAAGAAAATTGAGTTGCTTGTGGAAACCCAATTTTCTACTCCTGGATATCTAATTTCAGATGAGAACTGAAACATAAAGTGTATTCCAGAAAAGCCCTAAACTTTGGCTTTGTAGTCATTTACAAATCTGAAATTATCTATCCACCCAAATCACCTACTCTTTTCTATATTCACTATGGAATATAATATTTATAAGGTCAATGCTATGCTAAGAAGTTCATATATAGTCCATTTATGTACTTCTACTATAATATTGAGAGTTAAAATAGTGATATTTAAGAATTCACATGAATTTCAAGATTTTACAGTAATCTGTAGGTTTTCACCAGTAGTTTTAGATAAGGAACTACTATATTGGAAACTGAGTTACTCTAACAATCTAGAAAGCCTGTTGTGCAGAGGCTTAAAACATTGATAAGTCAATGTAGCATGCTTTCTTCCTGTGTTCTTCAGATAATTAGAAGATTTTCATCCGGTGGATGTTGACATTTCAGGTCTCTGTAAGAACACCAAATTCCATAGATGTACCTTATGCATGGACGAACACAGAAAGGATTCTTAAAGACTATAGGAACCATTTCTTTACTTTTTTCTTTATTCTTTAATTATTTTTTTAGAGTTACTCCACAGTTGAATCATTACTGTAAAAAATAACATATACATATGTTCTTGCAGTCACAGACTAAAGCGATAAGGGTTGTTTAATGGAATGGGTACTGGTATTGATTTCTCATTGCTTAAAAAGGAACTTGCAGGTTAATCAGATCTGCAAGTGTCTTTCTCATTATTTACATTGCTGAAGAGGATTAAATATTAGGGTGAAAAGACCAAGGTTTGCTTTGCCAGATAAATAAAAATCAATTAGTTGTCATTAGTAAATGTGTTAAATGCAGCAAGGTAACAAATCCTGCAGCCCTCTTGAGGATGATTTTTCAAGAGAGAGTGGCCTCTGAAAGGCAGTAAAGACATGCTTATGAATAGGGAACTATGTAGGAGGTATTGCTCACTCCCTCTTCTACTTAATTCTGTTAACCTCATTCCCAAATCTGATTTTTCATGTAATGTGTGATATTAATCTCCACAGGGGATGGGCAATTACACACAGCTGTTTTTCTTTTAATCTTGTTTCCAATTCATGGCTTGGACATTTCTTATGCAAATAGTTTGTGTTTATGACATTCTGATTCTTTAACAGATCTGGAGACAGCTAATGAGACTGGATGTGGATTTTGACGAATTTCTATAATGCTTAACACCTTCATTACTTATTGTTTTGTAGATGTAGCAGCAAGTTCTCTATCCTTGTGCATTTGCATCCCTCTGGCTTCTCGCAACATGGATTGTTTTATTATTGTTTGCCAAAGTTTCTTGGTAAACTCCTACACATTCCAGCAGCTGTAGTACCAAGTGCCACGTTCAAAAGCCATATCCCCTGGCTTTGTATCAAGCTGTAATGTACGTGGATTTATAGACTGGGGGAGTTGAGCATAATATGAGTCAAAGTTATAAGCAAAATGATGTTTTATATTTATTTTTATGTCTGGTTTCTCTTTAACAGTCTACTTATGCTAGAAACATGTTTTTTTTCCTCTATCTTCCTAGACTTGCACATCATAGATATACAGGATCTGCACAAGGGTAGGTTCTACCTCCTCTCATGGTGGGATCTAGTTCTGCATTAAGGAGTACAGACTTCTAAGCCTAGGTAACAGTAGAGCATGTTTTTATCTCATTCAATTGCCTGACAAACAATGCAAGTCAGAGAGCACACCTTATCAGCACTGTGTTTATTTACTCCTGTATGTCCATATACTGTATAAATCTCTGAGTCTATTTGGCTGAGATTAGAATGGAAGAATCGACAAAGTGACATGAATGAAATGCAGTTTGCATTGTGATTGTGTGTGGAATAGGTTTCATTTTTAAGTATCTGAATAAACCAGATTGCAAAGAGAAAACAAGGTGCTTGTTCTGCATGCTGGGAGCTCAATTTATTTCCTGAATTGGAAGAAGAAAGATAATTCACTTTTTTTTTGGTAATTGGTAATAATTGAGCAAATGTTGTTGTGGGGCTACATCACTGAGAAGGCTGGACATTTCAGTGTTGTAGTAAAAAGCCTCTTGCTGTAGTGCCAGAAGCTAAGGATAGCCAGTACTTTAAAGGACAAGGACCATAATCTATCTAATTCCAGAAGAATTCTGGACAAGACATCAGTAATATCTGATCTTCTTAAGCAAAGGGTTTACCATTTTGGCCTTTTAAATAGTTTCTCATTAAAATTGCTCCCATCTCTCCCTTCTTCTTGCAAGTACTGTAGTTCTGCCTGGAGCTCACACAAGTAATGGGAAGGGCAGGAGGCATCTTATTGCTTATTCATAGGTACCGCTGAATTAGCTGATTTTCAAACTTCTCTTAATTACTAAGAGTGATTTCTCCAATTCTGTGGCCTCTTGTGTCTGCTTCTTTTAAGCAACTGTAATGCCTCACTTCTGCTCCAAGTAGTGCTAGAGGAGCCAGCAGCAAAGACACCTACTTTTGAACATCCTTACAGTGTCAAAAGTCACAGCATGATGTTGCTATGATGAAAGCTAACATCCTATAGGGATACATTAATTAATAAGAGAATAATCACCAGATTGAAGGAATTTATTATTTTCCTCTATTCAGCCTTCTGGAGGTCACATCTGAAGTCCTGTATGCAGTTTTGGGATTTGTCAGTAGAAATGCAGTATCAACAACAGCAAGAGAGCCAATGGATACTCATTAAGATGCTGTCAGTGCTGGAGCACACATGCATACAAGAGCAAAGGAGTTGAGTTTTGTTACAGCACATGAGAAAACAATGGAAAGTAGAAGAAACAAGCAGTTCAAGAATGCTCAACCTTCAGTAATATTTAGGGAGAAAAAAAAGAATAACCATGAATTCTCTGTGGTCATTTTACTATGTTAATATGTAGTGAAATAAGCAAAACAAAACAAAACAAAAGATTTAGTTTCAATAATTTCTTTAAAGAATTTCAGCTGTAAGAAGATTACAAACAGCATGTGTACATAGTGACTAGTTTCAGTCTCAGAAGTAGGTAACTTGATGTAGCTTAATCAGAATAACTAAATTCACAGTCCTGAGCCTACCTAGACAATATGCTACATGTTTTGAGTCTGAAACTAAAAGTTATTAATTCCTTTCTTTTAGGCAATAAGTCAAGTACATGAAGCTCTCAGAGAGAGCTTTTCCATTTCTAGATGGCTGTTTGCTTGATTCAGTAAGCATATTGTTCACCATCACATATTCTATTAATGTGTTTTTCTACAGTTATATGTGCCATAAATTGTGCAACAGAAATATTCCAGGACAGTGTGTTCCTATAGAAATTAGTTGAATAAAATATTATAAACGCTTGTGATCAATACCTTATTTAAACAAATAAGTATTATTCTTATGGATATTTTGTACATTTTATGTGCATTCATTTGAGAACTGTTATTATTTAATTGATACAAGGCCAGAGTAATTCAGCTGACATTTTTAATTGCAAACTGTTTGGATCTTTTCATCCACAAAATTATAGAGAGAATTTGATTCCTCGTCCTGAACCTCCTGAAGTCAATGGTCTTCATAACAGCAAGTAGGGTATATCACATGCTCAGTAAGATATATTACATGTTAAGGACATTTTGTTTTTCCTAAGAAGCATCACCACATAAGACTTTTCCAAATAAATTCTGCATATACTAAAGCTTAGTAACAAAGAAGTTGAAAAGAACACAACAGCCAAGGGTTTTCCTCATACTTTACACCCTGTTGGTTTTTGTCTTCATTGCAGGTGACATATTTTTTGCTCCCCGATCTTTCATGTCACCTGCTACAGTGACACATTTAGCATTCACCAGCAACTTTCATAACACTTAAAAGCGTAACAGGTTAGCAAAATATCCTGTCTGTTTCTGTACTGTAAGTTTCTCTCATATGAAACTAAACAAATTTCCCCCAGCTTAGTATGCCATTTGTAAAATGCTGAGAAAATAATGAGATTCTAATAATCCTGATGTTCTGTTTTTATCACTGGAGGAATAAAGAGAGAAAAAAAAAGACTTTGTAGTAATGAAGCACTGAAATGTTCATGAATCATATTCTGTATGCAAGAGTGGGAGTGGGGCAGGTCCTGTTCTCTACACACGTCAGTAATTAAATGGCTGGCTGTAAAAAACAGTACTCCCTATATCTCTAAATAAATTCCACTATTTCTTAGTAGTGCTTTTCTTCATGTTGTTTGTTTATTTTTTAGTTCACTGGACATTTCTGTTCTGAGTACTTTAAGGATACAATGACTGCAGGTATACCGTAGCATGCTAACTTTTGGTTATCCAAGCTGCTTTATGGAGCAGATTTCCCTTCCCACTGCTTGTAGTGCAACACAAAAAGAAAATTTAAAATGGAGTCATAAAATAATTGATTCACTGACATGTACTAGCAAATGAACTCACAGTTCAAAAAAGCAGAGGAGCAGAACAGAGGACTGTCACATCTAACAGTGACAAATACCATTTAACTGTTCTGAAATGAAGTTAATTCTGAGTGTTACCTGCACAGCAGATGAGGAATATGACAATGCCAATGGGTTGTCTTCTTCTGAATACTTTAATCCATTTCATGCCTTTTGACTGACACATTGTTTTGAGCTAATAGGGGCAAACTGATACTGAAGTTCTTATTTCATATTGTTGGTGGATTTTTTTTAATAATTGCTCATCTTTTCTTGAGAGATTCAGCACTCCAGATGGCTCTGTCATACTTTCAGTGCTTGCATAGTAGGAAATAAATGTCTGCAGAATTTGCACACCGCAGAGGCCACTGGATAGCTTTCAGATGTAGTCCACAGGATTATATTTTATGGCACTGCCTGAGATTTTGTGCAAGGAATGGAATTTACACCACATGATGAATAATTAATAAATATTCAGCAGAAAGCAATCAAGCTGCTGGCTGCTGGGATCAGCAACAAGCTCCGCTGGGCCCCTCATCATCTGAGACAGCTGCTCATCTTCATCCCAAACCTGAATTATTTCAGAAATCTAAAGATACCCAACAGATGCCACATTATCCTTCTTTTTTCTAATGAACTCCTTCAGTAATCCAGCGTGGTTAGGAAAGATGTAGACTACCCTGCCCCTCAGCAAAGTCACAAATTTACTCGTTCTATGCAGCAGTTTGTGTTGCATCCACAAAATATTACTCCATGTTAAAGATGTGCAAAACTAACTCTGTAATGATACCAAACTCATCAATAGAATTTTACACACACATTATAAGTAAAAAGTAAAATTCTGAAACAGTACAGTAGAAATTAACTAGAAACAGCTAGAAATTAGTTTTCCCTGACTTATAACTGAAGATGACCGTTATGATCATAGCTGATAGTGCATAATTACTGAGTACATCTTTTAAAAATATAAAACGTAAAAAACCACTTTCATAAAAGGAAATTGCTTATCCTAGGATGGGACAAATGGCCTTTTTGTGTTACTTCCTAACTGTTAGTGTTTGTACTTGTGTCCTCCTTTTAATTATTAACTCAGACCATAACATAGTGTTCCTCAATATCATCACCTTCCGTAAAAAGATACTGTGGTTTTCTTTTTGTTCTGGACTATACCCAAATTAGATCTGCCTGCTCCAAATGTTAGGTACATCATATGTCTTACAGATTTAAACTGATCTTGCAAGGTGTTCCATACAGGCATAATATTTATATGTATTAAATAAACTGCAGGATCAGGATTCTTTCTTGGTTAGAAATCAGGTACAAAATATTTAATCTAATCTTCCAATTAATAAACTATTTTTACTACAGATTAGTTCTTTAAAACACAAAGGTTCCTATATCTCATTGGTCTAAATAATTGTAAGCATCCACATTTTACTTTTCTCTCCTTGGATGATATTATGCAAAAGGGTATTGAATCAGTAGTTATTCAATAGAATTGTGGGATCTTTTTGATTGAATGTATGAATATAACAAACATAGGCTGCAATATATAATCTTTTTCTAAGAATAATGCATTTGAGAAAAACCGCCATTATATTAATGGGATTTTCTAAATACTTTTAACCAATAAAATGTATCACCCTAAGAATCAGAGTGGAAAAAAAAATTACATTCTTTTTTTTAAGCATGATATTCATGAGCTAGGGGATTTCCTTTTAGTTTTTATCAATTTTAAATGCTTGGAAGGAGTATAATTCAATTTAAGTGTAAGGTTTGTGTTCTGCTTTCACCTTTTGTAACCTTCACTGCCATGCTAATTGCACTTTTGGCATATATCAGGGTTTTATGTCTCAGAAATTAAACTCTTAATAAATTAAAAGTATTTAGGACATTTATACATATTTAGAGAATTACTAAAAATTTCTGAATTAAATAACATTGAAACTGGAATATTTCTTATGCAGTCTTCCTCTGGTAAAACTCCACTTCTGAAAAGTTACCCATCAAAGCATTATTTAATATCTCTTATATCTAATCTAGTCCCATTTACATTAAAAAGTGGACAGAGTTCCTCCTCCTTTGACATTAAGCATTAGTATATATGATGTAACTGTATATGCAGTTCCTAACAAAGATCCAGCATCATTTCCATTGATGTCTTTTCCATTAATATCAATAGAAGCATGGACACACGTATTTTGATATACATATATTTTGCGACATACTTTGACATACATTCTTGGAAATATTTTGATATATTTTGTGATCATAGTATTTATTTTTTCCTGTATTTTGAGCTCTTAGTAAGAGCCTTCCCTATGATGCCTTATGCTTTCAATAAAAAAACTGTAGATTAATTCTAAAACTCTGGCTTGATCCTTATGATGGAAAATGTCAATTGCCATAGATAAGAACTGGCATTTGGCTAGCCTGCTCCACAGACAGAACAGATTAGATGCAGATCAATGTACAATAAATGTCTCCTTGTCCTAATATGTAGTCAGTGCCCTCCCTGTTCCAAAACCAAAGTCCTATGTTAGCATCTTGACCCCACTTCTTTCATTTTAGCTCTAATGAGAAAGTGAAATGTATGCGCTTTCAATTTTCATCATTTTTTCTACTTCACGATATCTCAAGTCTAAGCATATGACAAGGAATTGTGAAACAGCATCACAAGCTTTCTTAAAACAGTATCTCTCAAAGGCTGGCCATCAGTTAATGTCTGACAGTTCAATCAATAGGAGATTACATCAAGAACCTATTTCCTGCAGGAGTTCAGTAGAAATGTCTGCACTGAATGGCTAACTAAAAACTTCTACCTATATCATTATGTGCAGAAACACACTAACTATGGTTTTATATCTTTGCTTGACTGGTTGAGTGATGATCAAAAGTCTAATTGTACAGGATCAAAACTGCCAGCAGCATATCATTTCTCCCATGAACACTTGTGGGTTTTTTTTTTTTTTTCTTTTTCTCTTTCTTCCACAGAAGAGAAAGCACAGTGGTTTTTAAAGCCAGCATTTCATCTTTGGGTTATCACTGCCAGTTCATACACATATTGTGTCTAGTAAGGATTTAGCTAATGTAACAAGGGTCTGATCCAACTCTCCTTGAAAATCAATTTGAAATTCTGCCTCATCTCAGTGGAAACTAGATCAGGCCTCAAATAAACTGGAAATATTTTCCGGAGCACAGAGGACAGTGAGACATATAACTCCTAATTCCTACTCATTACATTGAAAATCTCTCCTAATAATTCTTTCCCAGTGTGAGATAAAAATATATCAGGGAAATGCAAAGGAGCTTTTACATCCCTACACATACAAAATTGCTGGTTTGTTTTTCATCTTGACCTGAACTTGCTATACAAATACTTTGAAAACTTCTACTATCCTATTTAAACTGGCTGGAACTCAGACTCTCTTTTAACGATTTCTACAGGAAAATAATAATAATAATAATAATAAAATCAGAGAAAAGTGAAAAATATGAGAGGCTTTTTTTTTTTAATTTAAAAAAAGCAACTACCAAGCCAATACAAATTAGTTGAGTACCACCATTCTGTACAATGCTCCCTTACATATGCACATTTTATTTCACTATATGTTTGTGTAGATTGAGTTTCTCCCCTGTTTTCTGACTGTTTCTACACTTCTAGCTACTCTTCAACTTTATAAAAATAGTACAAATGCTTCTTTGCCTTCAGTGGACTGTGACATGTAGATAAATTATACAGGGCAATCTCCTTTTTCTGTCTGATAGGTAATGGTCCAGGTCTTTGGTTTGGAAGGTCATTTGTCTACTGTACTGTAAAAGAAGAATGGATATTCTTAATTAGTTGAATTATGTTTAGTACTTCATCTTACCTCTACCCAAATATTTGTTTTAAAGTGTATATGTGTAATTATTGTTCCACCAAAGACCTACATTGTGAAATGCACAGTTATTAATTTCTAGAAAGTAACCTACCACAGTTTTTTCTTCTTCAATTACATATTTAAAGAAAAAACTCTCTAGATAAAAACCATAATTTTGTGGCCCCAAAGTGTTCTTCCAGTAATTTTTTTTTTGTTTGAGAAATCAACTTCTTAACAAACAAATCATATACCACAGAAATTTGGCTGTTGGTGTGCATCTTTAATTACTCTTACTAATCTTATAGAATCAGAGTATCATAGAATGGCTTGGGTTCGATGGAACCTTAAAGATTGTCTAGTAGCTAAACCCCAGAAAACAACTCTCTCATTCTTCTCTCCTTTCTCAACTGAACTGAGGGAAAGAGAATAAAAAAGACAAATTATAATATTGCAAGAGAACCCTTGCTCCCTTGTAATCCTGCTTTGTTTGGGGATGCTCACCTGCAGGTAGACAACTGCAGTCTTTATAAAAACTGGGCTCTTTCTCTCCTATGTCCTTTGAGGCTATAGATGTGGAGCAACCTAAGAATGATATAAGCTTTTGTACTTACTAATGTACCAACACAAAAAAAGCAGTGTTCTTAGAAAAGTGGGTAGAATAGAATAATTAGTTAATCTGCATAACAATCACTCAAGTTATGTATTTATTCACTGCTGATAATATACATTCAAGTGTCATATTCAAATGGAATATACTTAAGCTTTTTGCTTTGTTAAGTATTTCTGTCCTATAATCAAATATTTTGATACTTAATCTTGAAACTACACGACATAACCAGAATTACCTATATTAACATTGCTGGATGAAGTTACTTATCAGAGTATTGATAAGGCTTCTCTGAATTGCCAAACCTCTCATTTTATTTTCAAAACTGTATCACCAAATAAAGTTTCTTAGTTCCTACTGTTTTCAAGTATTGACAAATGACAAGTAAAAACTTGAGTCAAGGAGAAAAATGAGTATTTTGTCATTGATAACTATAGCAATAAAATTTTGTTTAATATGTCTTCATTTCAATAGCATACCAAGTATCTATGTCTTTTCCTAATATGCAGGGAAGTCCTGTTGACAATATTTATTTTTTTCTTATACTTTACCAATTATGATAAGAAACAGAAAAGAGCTGTTTATTTCCAATTTCAGTCTCTGATAATATTTTCTGTCATTATGTGTGAGGGATATATATATGAAGACCGGCTTCTTATTTAAGAAAAATGTCTCAGACTCATTTGTTCAAATGTAATGAGTTTAGAGGAAGATTTACTTTGATGCATCATATATAGTGAAACAAAAGACTCTATCTACATTTAAGGTGAAGAGTTATCTCTTTATATTTAATGAATGAATATTTATTTTTATTGTTACTTTATAATATCTAGGTGTCTTATTGTACTATATTTTAAGAAAATGACTGTATCAAAAAGCTTGGAATTTAACATTAAATATATATAAATAAGTGAAGGAAATATATAAACAAGTAACTGAGACATATCTGAGTTTTAAATTACTTGCCCTGAGAACTAAGCATACATCTCCCAAGTCGTACTATACCATTTAAGTTTTTGTTCATAAAAAGTAACAACAAAACATACATTTAGATTATACTTTATTATCTCATGGATTAGAACACAGACTTAAAACTTGCAAACATTTATAGTCACTATTTGACAACTGTCCTTATTTTTTAATAGTCAAATTTTCCTCCAAATTATAATTCCTTAATAATAAAGTGAGACCTCATGCAGACAGTCCTGAGCATGACTGGGGATATAGAATTTCACTCAGAACAGCAAATTTTTGTTAGGCAGCCATGCTTTTATCCATTTCCCTTGGCTTCCCTTAGAAACAGGGGCCCCCATAATAAATAGCAAGATCACAGCAGAAGACATGAAAGTATAGAAATTGAACAATGCCTGGGTTTATAAGCACAGCTCCAAAAAGGATCTAACAGGAAAAAAGAAAAAAAAAAGCCCATACATGATGAAAAGACAAAAGAGATCAGAAAAGGTAAGGAAGAAGGTAAAAGAATGAGACTAAAGGAAAAATAAAATAAGGCACTGCTACCCTGTTGACACATCTGGCCCAGTCAAGCAGAGGGTCTGACCTAGCAGAATGTCAGACCTTCTGCCTGATCAACACTACATCTTATTGAGCAAGAACCCCTCCACTGATCACTCGAGAAGGAGGACTGCTTTTCTATTTTGATATATACACCAAATTTAGTTACTCTAAGTCACCAACTTCCAACAATTCCTGCTTCAAATTAGCTCTTAACTAGAAAAGTAGTGGGACAAAACAAACCCTTCATTCCGTGATGGGGAAAGGTAAGGAAAAGTCTTTATATGACTAATGGAGTCTTCTTTCGCTACAGTGGTTCAAAGAGCTGTCATCTTCATAACTGCATCATGCACCAGAATGCTGTTGTTTGCCAAATGTAGCAAAAAAATTTCTTATAGCATCTCATCTGTGGACCTGAAGTCCAGTTCAGCAGTCTTGGTCATGAAAGTGAGGAAAAATATCTAATGGAAAGAGTAGCATACATTCATTCTCTTAGGTTTTCTTTTTATTAGTATTAATATTATGCATTCAATACAGTGACACCACTCCACTTCTCTATGGAAGTCATGACTGTGTAAACTGTGTTAAAGAGGAATAACAATATTCTTAAGTAAAGTTTCTCATACAGTAATTTCATTCAGTATTTAAATTAAAGGAAAATCTCTGTAATTATTGTGTAGTAACAAGATGCATTTCACTTTAGACTCAATCACGTTTCAATTTACAGACAGTGGAGCAGATAGGAAATAGCTGTACTTCTTATGTTGCTTCTGTGTTTTATCTTAGTGTCACTGTAATCATTCCAGTACTAGAATTTTAAAAATAAAATAAAACATTCTACTGAAAATCAAGCATAAAGACAGTTTAGTGTTTAGTGAAAGATATTATAGAGGAACAAAAATATGATATGCCTTTGTGAGTTAATTTTGTATAATTCAGAAAGAAAGCTCAATATCAGATAAAAGTAGCAAGTTGAAGTTAATATTTTGCACCTGTAAGCTAACACATCTGAACTTTGCACTGTTAAAAGTGGAAATAGAGGAGAGTTGTCCTTCTGTGAAAGAGAATTCTGGAAGTGAGGAAAGGTCATAAAGAAATATGGATTTTATACAGTAAACAATTCAGATATGATCTCTCTTTCTAGACATATAAATTCTGAATACACCTCACCTGCAGTTTTTGAAAATCATGCACTCTTGCCTTTTAGCAAGCAGCAGATGTACCCATGCACACCAGGTCTCCCCTTAGATTTGTGGATGTTCTTCTGTTGGAAAACAGTGTAATATCAACAGGCAATTGCTTGTCCCAAGTTCAATATCACAGAGTTACAACAGTGAAATTAGCATTTTATTCAATATCTCAGTACAGTAACAATTTCCCAAAATAAAAATATCTTCCTACACATTCTGTAGACAACAGCTCTGAGAACATATTTTCTTTTTCATACCAGAGGTTTATACAATTATCAGCTTAAGCTTTAATTGGATTTAACTAATTGGTAAACAGGATTTTTATTCATTAGTTTTATATGTGTATCAGTTGTTCATTTAACATTTAATTTGAATTCAATATAAGAAACTGCATGGCTGAGATTTATTAAAAAAAAAAAAAAAAGAAGAAATGAAAAGCGTTGGCAAATCACAGCAATTTCTTCACTTTGGAATTTTAAATAATGTTTATTATTAAATCTGATTGTTTTTATGTACATATATCATCATATATTATATAAAATACAGCATAAGTTTCTAAAAGAGCTTCCTATGGATTTTGGTATTTTACATGATGAAATTGGAAAGAAATTAAAGAGCATTTTAATTTTAACTAAGTCAAAAACAAAAAAGACAAAAGAATGCAGTTTTGGGAAATAAAATAAAAGGTTGGCATAAGGTGTCAAGAGTAAAGACAGGAGAGATAAAATGTTTTTAAATAAGGGAAGAGAATGTAAATAAAGTTAGAGACAATACAAGGGGAAAAACAAACAAACAACAACAAAAAAAAAAAAACAGAAAAAAGGTCTGGGAAAAAAAAAAATCAAAGAAAGCACGTCCTTTACTTTTTTCCTCAAAATCCAATAATTTTAGTAAATATATAGACAATAGTTATTGGTGTGATATATAAATGAGCACAGTTGCCATTTGACAGCTGTCTAGCTTTTAAAGTTCAATAATCATCATCACTTTTAGTGAGTAAAATGCTTCCCAGTAATCTCAGCTGAGGAAAAAGGAATGATAGAGGTCTAAACTACTGTCTGCTCACCACTAGACATAGCTCTTGCAAATACACTGCTGGGAAGAGAAATTGAGTTGTTTGACTACTACAGTCAATATCTTCCTTTAAATTTTGTCTTTGCATGAAGACTTGGGCATACACTGCCTGTGACTCAAAAACACTGCAATGCATTTTCATAGCAATGAGAAATCATTAAGAGAGCAGATTTATTGGGATATCAAGAAAGTGGGATAAATGCTAGCACTGTTGAACGTCAGACTTTCTGCTTTCATTTAATTTTCTTTTTCAGTTCATTATTTCTAATCTTGAAGTACAGCAAAAATGATTTTTATTGTTTTTTAGTGGACTTTGTGGCTTAAGATCAACTAAACTCTGTAAAATTTGTGTGAATAATTAAGCTCCTATTCACATTGCTGTCAAGTTCTCAAATTCGATTCAAACTCAGATGCCTCCAGATTCGTTCAGCTCTTAGATTTCCAACTGCATATGTTTTTAACATTTCTTTAATGTCCCCTTCTTCACATGCGTGTGCCCACAGACAGGATACTTTAATATGGTCAGGACAGTAATAATGCTCATCTTTATCACTTGGAGATTAAGCAAATAAAAATTCCATGTACTCAAATAATGTTCTCTTCTTCTGCAAGTCATTTCACTGCCCAGGAATTCCAGCTATAAGTAGCTGTTAGAATTGATGTCGGAAGGGACACATTCTCCTTTACTGTTAAACTAACCCAAATCCCAAGTAATTCCACTGAAGTCAGTAGATTTTCTCTGGATTTAATCCAGTATAGGTGAAAGCAGAATTTGGCCCTTTGATACCTGCTGCCATTAGTCAATTTTTGGAAGATTTACTATACAGGGTATGCTTTGTACAACTAACACACTGCAGCATACTTGTTGATCTACTTACCAGCAGAGTAAGAGCTTAATATTTGACATAACTGAAAGTTCTGAATAAAAATAGATGGTAGAATATTCCCAGCTGAGCTCTAGTATCAATTTTCAAGGAGCAAAAATACAGATTTTCACCAAGGTAGAATAGTTGAAATGGAGGTAGCTTAGCTTACAATTGTTTGTAATATACTGAATCACCTCTCTGCAGCATTCTGAATGGATAACATGAAGATTTGAAAGCAAACCTAGAAAATATTTTTGCTAAGTGGGAATACAGGAAAAAAAAATCCGAACAGTCTTGGATACAGCACAGCAGCAAAGAAGTTTCAATTTGTCATCAGAATTCAGAGTAAAATGTCACTCTGACTGACTTCCACAAGTTTTCGAGGAGCTTGAAGGAGATGAAACAAGAAAGTAATTGTCTAATATTTGATTACAAAAGTGTATTTAAAGTTGCCAAAATATTTGACAGGCTTTATGAATGAGTAAAGAATAGAACGGATGTGAAACATACTTAAGAATTAAGCAAGATAGCATGAAATATTGTTAGAACAGTAAAAATCTTCATGATGACAACAGCAGCATTTGTCAAAAATTTATACAGAAGAGGAAAGAAAATAAGATTAAATTTACTCCAGAATCTACATAATTACCAACAAGATTATGTCTGCCAGTTTTACTTCAAATATGGACTGTGAGAATTTATTTAGATTTTTTGTTTGTTCATTTTAAAATGTTAAAATATTTTTATCAGCAAGAAGAAAAAATATATTCAAATATTAGATATACTTTTTATAGCAGGGAATAGCAGCTATTATGTTAAGATAGAAACATCCATCTACTCCTTCCTAACCTATAGTTTGAATGTGGACCTGAACAGAAATAAAAAGAACAAAAATTGTCTAGAGAGCAGTAAGATTTTGGAAGATTAATGTGTGTGTATATATATACACATATGTATAATTTATTCACAATCTCCATCTTTTGTTTCTAAGTTAATGTTATGCAAAATTGCCACCTGCTCCCTCAGCAGTATTTTTGCTCTTTAATACTCAAACTCTATTCTGAAGATGTTTCGTGTTTGTTTTCAAAGACTTCCCATAAAATATTGGAGGGTTGTAGGGTTTTTTTTAACAGTAAAAATAAGAAACTACCTTTCCATTTGGGCTGGAACTGAGATGAAATGAGGAATGGCTGCCACCAAGCAGAAAATTTGCTCACTTTATGTGTGCCAGTTAATTACGACACTTCAGAGGCGCTTCTGAAAGGATAAGGCAAGCTGCATAAATTTAGCTGTAATCCAGGCAGGCAAAACTAATTTGCAGGGGATGGTCTTATCTAGCTGCTGCAGCTTTCTCAGAAAATTAACCTTGGATATTTGGGCCCAATTCAGAAAGTGTTTGATTTTTTTTTTTCTCTTCCCTGCTCAGCATAAGAGAATTTTAAATTCAATACAATACCTGAGTTTTAAGAGCCACTATGAATGCTGTAGGCAGTTCAGTGTTATTACTGACAAGCAAAAATATATATTTATATACGTACATACATATGATTGTCCTTCATGCCCATTATCCTGCCTTCTAGTATGTGCATCAGAGAGTTTATCACCATATGTGGGGAGGGGGGGGGAAGGAGGGGTCTTTGGATTAACAGAAGATGGAGCTCATTTTAATGTACTTAGAAAAATTCATCAAAGTTCATTGCAGAATAAGTCATGCATACTGACTTGTTCATTCCAGTGGAAATGAAGAAATCCCCATAAAAATAGAAGTTTAATGAAGTGTTGGAGCAAAGTCCTGCCTGTCATTTGAATTACCACCGATTTAGAATTTTCCTTGATATACCAATATTGATTGTTCTTACTCAGCACAATTAAAAGTTTACCTTATACTCGACTAGTTTCTCCAGTTCATGGGTAAAAGATTTAATTAATAAACTTTGCCAAATCCACCTTAAAATATTGAGGCATAATATATAGTATAAGAAATGTTACTGGCTGCTTAATATTTTGCAATCTATTTTGTCAATTGCTTTTTATTTTACCTAACAGCGACAATGAGTTCACAGTATGTTTCTCCTTTGGTCAGACAATAATGACTGTAGGAAAACATGAAAGCACGACCCATACTTTTTTTCTTCTACACTTCAAGTGATTTGAAAAGATCAGATGGTTTCTAGACAACAAAAATTTGTTCTAAATGACAGTATGAACTGTCCAAAACCGGCCACTCAAAAATAAGTCAAAGATTATTTGGAAAAAAAAAAATCAATAATTTTAGGTGGGTTTCTTTTTCTTCTCTTCTATTTGCTTGGAGGTGGGTACCTCCATTAGAACCATTCACTCCAGACTAAGCATGATTATCAAAATGGAATCACAGAAATGTAATTAATACCTTTTAGGTCATTTCACAGGCTTCTTTCTTCACTGACAAGATGCCTAAATTTAAGACAGCCAAATTCATACTAAATTAATCTAACCTGTAGTTAAAACCCATCAACTCTTTTGATGTTCAGTAGTATGTTAATGATGAAAATCTTTTAAATACATGCTCAGTTGCCACTCAATTTTGATTAGCCCTTGAAAATAAAGCTAGCTTTCAAAAGGATCTATACATCTTATGTACATATTTCTGAATATTCTAATACAGAGTAGAAAATTGCAAGACAGTGCAACCCTTACTCTGAATTTTGCCAGGTTTTAACAACCATGGGCTATTTATGATCAAGGAAACATAAGGTAATTTAGCACCCCCCTTCTTCTTCTCATCTAGCTTCAGCATGCCCCAAGATATCTTTTATTCTTTCATTATGTCACTATAATTTTACATTAGTGTCAAGTTAATGAGTAGCTGCCACTTAGATGATGCTGATTTTTGCCTTCAAAGCAGTAGTAAGATTATATGTAAATATAAATGTCAACATAACAATTCTATAATAAGAAATTGTCCTTTCATTATTGCAATCATCAACATCATTATTATTTTTATACTTACTGCTACTTATTTTTTTACCACTGCAAAAATTTTACAATGTGCTTACTAATGATTCATGTGGGAAAGTCCAGTTCATGTCCAGTAGAGCTTGTATTAGAAGAGATATACAACATATGAAAGACAGAAAGGTGACAGTTAAATATATAGTTAAAATCAGGTTATTTTAGGGAGTAGAAAAGAGGTTCAATTTTAAAAGTTCATCCTTTATGTTTAAGTAAATATGAAAAAAGTGTAACTTAAATAAAAAGAGTATGAGGCACATAGAATGAAAAGAAGTTTAGAGAAAACATCTGACAAAAATTACAACAAATTTTTGAGTTTGAAAGTATTTTTTGCACTTGTACTGTAAATGTCATGGTATATAATATTCTTAAAGAAGAGTTTAATTTGCTTTCATTTCTGAATAAAAGCATTATTTCTCACTGAAGTTTTGTTGAAGTTAGTCAATGTATCTCTTGAATATACGTATATTTAATTCAGGGCAAATTAACAAGGTCAAGCTGCAAGAGATGGAAAGATCTTGATCTTCAGCAGATTTTTGCTCAAGTCCTTACCAGATGCTCACGGAGGTACTGATTAATCAAATGCCTTAACTTGTCAGGTTTTGGAACAAAACAAAAAAAATTAAGAAGAGGTAGATGAAAGAAGGAGGTTTAGCTACAGTGGGAATATTCCTATTAAAATCCAGTAGAATGTTAATCCATGCATGCTTGAAGGAATCAACAAGAAAATATAATTGATAACATTTAGTAAGATTTTACTCCTTCCCTGTGCAAGGAGTAGTCAGTCTCTGTAAGACGATTTCTATTACATGATCAAGTGAATATTAAGGATAGATTTACTACGTAGGTTTGTCTAGATTTATGTAGAAATTAAACTAAGAATCTAATAAAATTTCCATACCCTATGCTAATTTGTTTCCTTTATGTGGACATTCCTACAATTCTACATATGCAGAATAGTCTTGATATGATCTTCCATGTTCCTAAGCATTATATGTACAACTTTAAAATTAATGCTGGGCATCTCCCAAGTTACACATGTAGATTCATGTGACAGTAAATAGAAAAAAAAGAAGCATCTCCAGTAATGCATGAGATCTTAAAGTAGCTTTATGGCTTGATTCATCTTCTCTTTCTCTACTAAGAAAAAAACCTCTGGGAAGATGCTGATTTATTAATTTATCTTATCAAGAACAGAAATTAGGCATATTGAATGATAACCTAAATACTCTCTGTAATTAATTATGCATTGATACCTGAGCGGTTACTTAGTTTTCCATTAGACAAGGAAAATTCTAGACAAAAACCATTAAACTTCTTGGAATGTTCCTCATCAAACTGAATCCCAGATGAAAAAATTCCACAAAGTAATTTTAATACATACCCTGGTGTAATCACAAATTATAATGGGTAGTTATAACTGAAGTCTTCAGAAACCATGCTAGTGTATTTTAGTGACTTCTCAGCATGAAGTGGCATAATAATACCATAGACATATAGTGTAAATGGACTGATAATAACATAGTCACTACAACAAATGGATCCAGAGGTTGTGATAAACAATATGTATTAGTTTAGAACTACTAGCATTGCATTTATCATTGTCTGAGAAAGGATATAAGTATAAAATTGTACTTATGAGTACCTACAAACACACCTTTGTATATCATTGGAAAATTCAAAATCATAGCTGGAAAACACCGGTAATAACTACAAATCCAATCATCATTTTCACTAATATTTTTCTTTCAAATAATGTCTACTCTATTTCCAACAAATCCTTTACAGATGCTATTCATGAGCATCCTTTTCTATCATTCAAATAGACTAGCATATGATAAAGGCAGTTTTTGCTAATGAGACATCAAAACACCAAGTGACTAGTTTTTAATTTAGCCCTAGGTAGAATGCTGTAGTTTAGAGCCAGTGATCCATCACTAAATTTGATTTCCCAAATGTATAATTAATTTATGTATACTATATGATGATATTTAATTTTATATGCCATTCAAAATATTGTGCATAGCCACTTCTGTATAAAATTCTTACAATCTTACTAAAAAGATGAAAAGCATTTTTCTTCCATGAAACTGTCCTACCAATAATTTTTGTTAATTAATTTTTTTCCTTTCATTCACAATGCTGACTTTTCCAGAAAATCTAAGTAAATATGATGTCATTATGACGTAAGAAAGAAATTGTATAAGAGGAAAACCTTAAAATACTCCTATGGACTTTGACTTAGGCTTAAAATTAGTCATGTTGTGGGCATTAAAAATGATCATCAGGATGCTTTAAAGCCAATATAAAGCGTTCTGTTTGTTCATTGTGCATTGCAATCTCATTAAGATCTTTGGTTCTATAATCTGTGACATCAAAGGGAAAAGGGCTGTTTTTCTACTCGATTAGACACCTGTACAATAGTGAATAGTACAGGGAATTCCAAGGCTATCTGCCTGCTAGGAAAAAAAAAAAAAAAAAAAAAAAAGATAAAGAAATAACCAAATAATCAGATTAAGGGTATTTTTGTGGGTAATGGATGTTTTTTTATGTCTTGGGAATGTAATCACAGTTTGTGTTACAGTAAAGACTTCCACCAAACTTGGAACTCCAGGGTTGTGCCCACAATCACTATTAGATCAGCATAGGATGTCTATAATGTGACAAACCTTAGGGATTTTTTGTTACTAGTGTCTGTTCAACTGTTCAGTGGAGGAACAATGTGAGATCAAGATGATCTGAAGTGGGATTCATGTCACCTATCTTTAGACATGTAAAAGTTAGATGTCTAAGTCTGAACTGGAGAGAAGCAGGCACCTCTAGAGGGCAATTTATTTGACCTATCAGATTCCTATTCTAGTCAGAGATGAATCACCCTCCAGAGATGCCTAGATTTCTCTATTGACTATAAAGAGAGCCTAGGGCAAGTAGTTCTGCACTAGACTTTAGAGTTTCAGACATGTAATTTAGAAGAGAGTTATCCTACTCACTGTAGTGTTAAGGTCTAGTTTTCACAGTTAATCATTCATACCGTTTTCAGATTCATAGAATATCCAAGGACTCATTCTAGAGTATTTCTCATTTGCTCTTTTTTATTTCAATTTTCAGTTGTTATCTTCTACCCAAGCATTTACTGCCATTAATTTTCATTCGCTTTCTCATTAAAATTATTCATTAGTAGAAAGTTTATTGTAATTTCTCCATATTTCACCTTCCAAAACAGATGTCTAAGAGGTAATAGCTGGAGCCCATTATATAATCACTGCACTTCATCCAGCTGTTATCCATTCTTAGGATTTTATTTTCACTTCTGAGATGTCTGAAGCATGAATTTTTACGCATCTAAATATGAAATAAATGAATGGTCTTCCTCTATCTAGTCAGTGATGTAATGAGATTATTCATTCAGAATTCTATATGAATCCTGACCCTAAACATTCAGAAGACTGTGGGTTACAGAACTAGTGTTTGATGTTGATTTAAATTTGTTTTAAATTAAAGAGTTCTGACATTCTTCTCAGACTGATTTTATGCTAGTGTAACTCCACTGACTTTTGTAAAAGCTTCTCAGACATAGTAAATATGAGAGTAAAAATAATCCCAGGCTTTCACTATACCGGAAATGATGGTTACATTAATTATTTAGCTTTTTATTCTCAACAAGAAATTAGATTAATTAAATTATTTTATGAAATAGAACATAGGTTTGATATTCAAATACGTAAACAAATATATAAACATTTCAACAGTTACTTCCTAGGACTAGCGAAAGATTGGTAATGTTCTTTTCTCTTTGACCAGTGAAAAACTCTTGATTAATCAACTTTTTTACTGAGCAGTTAATTGCTACAAAGAGCAGCTAATGTTTCTCCAGTATTTAAATGCAAGTTCTTAAAGTAAGCATCCATCATGTCTTGAAAGTCTTACAAAAATCGTAAGTGCTTTCATTTAAGTATATATGCGTATATCTTAACATCACTTCAGTTATTCTAAATATTTAAAGAGAATATCTTAATATGAAAAGTATTATAGTATGGAGAGAGTGCGACCAGCTTAAAAATAATATAATAGCTCTTCACATTGCTGAGTAAATGGGGCATAACCTTGAATATGAAACTGAGAGGCTGGTGATTTCCTTCGACTGTATTAGAGATTTTATGACACTTCATGTGGGAGAGGAAAACTGTTCAGGAAAGTTTATCTCATCTCCCATAGGCATAGCAATCTTTTCTTACTTATCCTTAGATTGTCATCATGAGCAGGTGTTTCGCATTTTCTGAAGGCAGTCAGAACTCCAATAACAGAAATACATTTTTTTTTCTGTGAGGAATTAAGGACTAGAAATGTTGGGTTTTTTTCAGTAACATATAGACTTACAGTGCCTAAATGGTGTCTACTATTTCATGTCCTATTGGTCATACTACAGATTTAATCTTACAAGTACTGGATATTTTCCAAGCACAGATGATTTGCCCCACCAATTGAATTTTGAGATCTGCAACAAAAATCAATTGTCATTAATGGGAGTTTTCCCATTAATTTTTCGTTTAGGATGCACTGAATGCTTGTAGTAAGGGCTTAGCAGCTACAGGGCCAAGACTTCCCATGACCTGGCAGGGAGGTTAATGTTATACTTTACCCTTTGTTTTTGTTTTAGAGAAACATGCTGGATTCAGAACAAGAGTTATAATTAATAAGATTATGATAATTGTACATTTAATAAGTATTTTGAGATTTTAAGCAAGATAAGACTTGTCTGAAGAGGTGTCTGCAGGATAAATTGAAATGACTGTGGATCATTTTAAAGGAGCACTGTTAGTGTCAGCAGTCAACTGTTGGGAAAAAAATCTAACTAAAAATGAAGAAATTAAATGAGAGAAAAAGATAAGTCTGTAAATTATCTAGTTTTTTTTCTTTAGAAACCTTGGTTCTGTTTATATGTTTTGTAGTAATAATCACAATGTGAATGAAGAGTCCTGCAACTATACTGAGGTGCTTATTCTCAACTGTGTCCTCAGACTGCAGAATTACAGTCCTTACTCTCTCCAGCATTAATGGTGCACTACATACTAATAGCGCAATAATAACGAAGATAAACTAGTAGCTCATTTCAGCGATGGTCTGATTATCTTCTGACAGCTAAGGACTCAGGATATCAACCAGGTAGGCTCTGGAATTTGTTTACTAATTTCTGCACTGATACATTTAAGGACTAGTCATGCTTTTTTAAAGTGGGGAAAAAGGAAAGCACATTGACTATGACCTCATTGAACAAATATATTTTGAAAGAGCCTATCTAAACTGTAAACGGCCTGATCTTTTAGTATATATTAAGCACATTCCATTAAGGAAAATTTTTTACCTGTTTTTAACCTATTTTTCAATTGCTAAATACAGTTCTCAATTAGGTGAAAGCATGAAAAAGGCAGCAGGAGCTTAGAATGGAACAGAAAGAAATAAGTCTTCATTCCGCACTATTAGGTTATAGATATCCTCACCTAAGGAAGCCGTACAACTTGAAAGCTTTATATTTGAGCTTTTTTAAGCTTCTCTTTTGTGCATTTACACCCACATCCTGGGCCATATGGTTAGAGCAGTGTAGCTATTTCATACAGTAAAATGCAATGTACTTCAGTTCAAGGCCCAGTCAAAGAGCTAGGAACTTGAAGACACTCAGCACAGCTACAGAACTAAAGATAGAAATTTGAAATATTCAGCAACAAGTTAAACAATATTAAACTTTCTGAATGAATCTACAGAATATCTTAATACGCTTGAATTAATCCAGGTTAGTTTTCCTAAGCATAGACATAGAACAAACATGAAAGAATTTTAAAACTCCAGTTTATGGGCAAAAGAAATGAGGAAAGTGTCCAAAAAGGAGAAAAGGAGCTGAGGAGCAAATAGTGTTGTGATGGTGACAAAATGAAGTAGTATTTTGAACCGCTGCACATTCACTTATTAGTGGAAGTGGAACAAAATATCTGAAAAGGGTTGTCATTGTGTCAGCCTGCCATCTTAGAAGTGATAATTGTACAGCAATTTATCACTGTCTCATAGCTAAAAGTAAATAAAAGTGAATTTATAGTCTGAACAAAAATGTGTCAGAATTCTACATCAAGCAATAAATTTTTCATTAGATGAAAGCAGATGACAGCAAGCTCAGTAATGGAAACCTACTTAAGTGAGATTTCTATCACCAAATATGCTATTTCTCTCAATTTATTACCCATTTTATGGCACTCCTGGCTTCTATTATATCACAAAACATAGAAATTCTGGTGAATCTGGAAACGGAATATCTGCTCACCACTCCTTATCCTTTTCACGCTTTTTGAGGCTTCCAGGGTATTATAGACTGTTTTTTATTAACTATTTTATTGTCAGTTTTCATGCTTCACTCATATATTTGTTTCACCACAGTACGTAGAATTACTTAATTAGAAGATACTACCAAAATAAAAAAAATCCAAATTATTTGGATATATTTTGAGTAAGTAGAACCAGTCATCTCAAACTGAGCATCAGTGGAGTAGTATTATTGTACTCTTTGTATCTGTTGTAGTTTCAATAGCCAAAAGTAAGAGGCGTTACTTTCAGACCAACCTACACAGCTATCCTTTCAGTGAGCCTCAGTTCTCCTATACACTGAAAGGACACTAGATCTTGTTGGGGTAGGAAAAAGGGGTAAAATATCAGAAGGTGGCAAATGAAGTCTGGGCTGTGTGAGCTGTGTAAGGTAGCAGGTTATGCAGTACCATAGCAAGTGAGATAGGGCTCAGGTCTGCAGATGTATTATGTACAGTGTGAGGGAATACAGAGCAGGGCATGGAATAAGGAAGAGAAAAATTGGGGTGCAAATATCTATATGCACAAGCAGTCCAAAATACACCTGAAAGCTGCTGTCTGCCAGTCAAACTGAACTTGGAGTTTTTTCGAAGTGTAGAAAAGTTCTTGATGGCTTGTAGTGTATGGACTTAAGGCCTGCTGAGAGCTAATGCATCTACTGACTGCTACACTTGCAGGTGTCTATAAAGGGCAATAATGGTCCTTTCCCACTAGAGAATTAGCCTATGTATGGAATAAAATCAGGGGATTTGGGGGACAATACCTGTGAAAACCCAGAAAGAAAAACAACCAACAACCTACATTAAAAAGCTTTATCTGTCAAAGTTAACTTTAAACTGGTATATCTTAACTCTTGACTAACTGGAAACCTTAGCTTTCTTAATTACTATTTCCAATGCAGATTCAATAGAAATTCACTGTGCTATTAGTGATTAGTTATAACAAGTCAAACGCTATAATACATTTCAATTTTCCTTTAGTCACATAAAGGCATGATATTAGTGCCTTAACATAGAGAAAATAGAAAGGCTACAGGGGTATAAATTGGGAAAGACAATGATTTATTTTTTCTCTCAGAGAGAAAAATAAAATAAAGAATTTTCCTAGCACAAGGTAAAACAAACACTCCTTTAATTCCTAAAACGGAAAAGTAAGCATCCTGAACAACAAAATAGAAAGAAATGTTTGTCTACATCTCTAAATGAAAAAGAGTAAAGAAAAGTGAAATGAGATGTGACTGCTTCTGAGCATAGGGATTTTTACTCAATACATTCATTTTCTTTAGTTGTCAGAGAAGTAAATGTTCCAGAAATACAGGAGCTGAAAAATTATCCACTTCTCTTGGTGAAACAAAACCTAGGTAGAATATGAGATCCAATGAAGTTATATTTTGACAGCATGGTCAAGGTCATACTGCTTTGCAGTTTCAATAGTCAAATTGGGTAGTTTTTCTTCTCTTTTACCCAAGAGTCCAAATACTTCTACAAGTTTATCTTTTAAACTTACATTTTAAACTGTTCATCACAATTGGCTGACTGTTACAGCCAAGATTACTTCCAAAAGTACCAAATTTCTGGACTATTTTGATTTATGCCACATTTCCTTTTTTTCTTCAGGTTAGTATAAACTCATGTACCTTAATGTGCCTTAAAAAGGATGGGTTTGGGCTGAATTGAGTTTATTTTGCTTTGTTTTGTTCTGTTTTACAATGGGAGATTCTGGTGAAGACATTCATGAGAAGTTAACATTATAACAACTTTCTTCTTTCTTCTTTCAACAAGCCTTCTGAAAGTGAGCACTCTCAAATTGCAATAGCTTGGGGTTTCATTTTAACTATTTTTTCATTTGAAATGTAGTTTATGTATTGTTTATTTAAATAACTTTGTTTGAGTTAAGAAAAAAAATCAAAGCAAAAGATTTATCTTTTGTGCTTAAAGTGAACTGTTCCTGGAAATTCCATTTTGAGGAAATAAAAAAAATAAAGAGTCATAATTTAATGGTAGTTTGTAGCTAAAACTTTCAGTTACTTTTCAAAAATGTTATGCTACTTGTTATGCTACTTTTTTTTTTTTTTTTTTTTTTTTAACATGACCTATATAGATACAATTTTACCACCAAATGAATAACAAATACAGAACCAAAAAAAGTGATTTAGTTTGATATTATCAATATATACATATATATATAATTTATTTCATTTACAAGGGGCACATCCCTGTTGTAGACTTTCACTGTGATAGAACTGCACTCTTTTCATAGAAGTACTTTGGCAGTATTACATTCATCCAGCTGCTCATTATTCCTCAGCTTCCATGGGGGAAGCTGAGATCAGATGCATAGCATCCACATATACTTAGCTCTACTTTTCTAGTCTCTGAAAATTTCAACTCTGAGCAAAATGTATTCAAATTTTAAAGCCGTTATAGTTTGAATGCGTTTCAGATACTTATGAATCTGTTGAAGGACTGAGTCTCCTTCTTTAACTGAGGTAACTGTACTTAGAGTGGAACACTTGAAGCATTTGAGTATGAATTACTCCCATGAGCAAGGAATACAACATTTAACCTTCAGAAATTAGTACATTTCTGGTCCTACTTGTTTGCAGTGTTGAAACATAAAGATAATTCCTTTTCAGAAATAAGGAAATAAACTTGTCTGAACAGAGCTATATTGTTTTTATTGACACATCTAAATATAAAAATTCCTACCCAATTGTGACATTTCTCTATTTCTTTGAATTATAACTGGGAAGAGAAAACAGTTTCCCATCCAGCTTACTCTGAAACCCTCCTGAGTAGTCTCAAGAGGTTTGTCTCAGTATGGAGTAATGTTGAGCTAGAGTAAAAGCTCTCATGCCAATTCTCATCTTTTCCTGCATAGACGGAGTGAAAGGGCTTCCCTGAGGGCCTCTGGCAGCTAACATAATCAGATCACCTGACGGCTGCTCTAAGTTTTTGTAAAAGGCAGTTATCTCCTCCAAAGTATAATCATCCATTCTAAATTCCTCCAGTTATTTCTTAACAAATAGTCAGTGACTATCGTTTCCACCATTTCAATGAAGTACGCTAAATATTGCAATAAATTAGGCAGCACGCCTTCTGTATATGATTACCCACTTTCTCTTACTAAATATGATTTTCATTTATTTGACAACAAAAGGTGCATAGCTTTTTTCTTAATTTAGCAGCTGGGATAAAAATAAATAAATAAATATAGAGCAGAAACCTATTGATCTGCCAGGATCTGCCAGGACTGTAGAACTGCAGCTGTTGAAAGTCAGCGCTGCGCTGAGCATTTCAGAAAGGACATGCTGATTCGTGCCAGCTGAGAACTTGGCTTGGCTCAAAAGGCTGGGTAATCAAAGATGTCAGTTGACTCTGGAAACATTCCTTAAATGGCAGGTCATGTAACCTAAGGGGACTTAGAAGAGCTTTCATTCAATTCCCTCATCTGTATAGTCTTTTACTACCTGAGAAATAATCACTGCAGACATGCTTTTCACTTCATTTTTAGCACATCTCAAAAGGAAGGCATACATCCTCTCTCCCAAAGTACTGAAGGAACAAAAAATATTCTTTTAAAAGACAAGCTAAACAAGCTGACTAAATGGTACTGATATAAAAGGTTGCTTATCTTGTATTTGTTTAATTTATATTAAATGAGTGAAAAACAATAAATCTCAATCAACAATGCTTTAAAACTTAATTCACCACTATATTACTTCGGCTTCATTTCAATGCACTTTCACTGACTTTACAGAAGATATACATCACCATAAAAGTAGACTAAAACACACTTTATTAACATCCTCTGTTATCTGCCATCTGTATTTTTATACTCCTACTGAATTTCCATCTATATTGTGAACTTTTGTTTTATTATGTACATAAAGAAACAGACATATACTGTGCCCTTGTGTGGATCTTCACATGTGCTCAAGTATATATACACTATCTATGTAGACATACTGCAATGAGTTCACTGCGAGCACGGGTTCTTATCAGATAATTGCTTGAGTGTAAACTGTTTCCCCATGTCATATTTTAGCAGGCTGCTAAGGATATTTAACATGCTCTGAAGCTGCCTGTTTTCAGTTCCACATTGTGACTCTATGATGTAGGCCATTTTTTTGTACAAAATGCTTTGCATTATGTGTTGCAAATAAATATTTAATTTGCAATTCAGTTAACGGGCCTTTATTGTACAGTAAAAATAAACTGAATTTACAAGGCTCCTTTTTATGATTTGATCCATTCACAAGAAAATTTAGCTGCTATCATAATATCCCCAAAATTGCATCAACAATGCACATAAAATTAATATATTACTAGCAATGAAATGTGGATATCTAACTGACACGAAACAAGATACATAGAGAAAATAAGCTATAAATTGCTATACTTCCTTGATGTCAGAAAGTATTTAAATTAATTTAGACTTTCATTAATGAATTCAAATCAGATTTACTTACTTGGTTTAGTTATATGACAATCAAATGGCTAAGGAAGGCTTTTAGTTCACAATGTGAGTAATTGAAACATAGCTACGCCCACAATTTTTATGTATCTCAACTCAGAGGTATTGGATTGTGATTTATATTACTGACACCTAAAACATTCACATACATACATAACATACTACATTTTTCTTGAAAAAATAACTATAGAATCTCTAAAAAACTGAAATAGTGAAAAATGCAATAGTTAACAAATAATATATTTGACTAGACAGAAATTTAGCTTCACTGACACTACACAGCTGGGAAAGAGTAGGGGAGGACTACATTAAGTATTACAATGAAAGTGAGGGATGCTGAAAATCTCATCCTTTCCGCCTCTACCAATCACCTGGCTTCTGTAGGCAAAATGCAAATTGAGATTGTAAGGAGTGATAGAAAGTGGCTACTGAAGTAGAAAATATTGAGGCAGGATGAAGCTTGAGAGAACACTAGCTTTTAAAACAGCAGGAACAAAACAGTAATTGTTACTTGTTTTATTTCTACCAGCCCACCAAACATTAAAATGAAGGTCCTAGACTCTACTGACCTTGACAAATTAATTAGCCTGAAGCCTAACAGAAGCATGAAAAGAAAACGAACAACAATTTTCTAATCAAAAACATACGTTTTACACTTTTTTATACACAAAGCTTTTCTTTCCCAGAGAGAAAATCCATTCCTGTGCCATCTCTTCACCTTAGCATTTCTCATACATAAGCTCAAATGCAGAGGCTTTCCAGGCTGTCATATAGGTCAGCATACATAAGCTATTTCCTCTGCCAATCTTCAGAGCAAAATCCAAAATCTGTTTTCAAATCAGCAAGCCCTATTTTATGGCCCAAGCAAAATAAGAATATTATAGAATTGAATTCCTTAATCCAGTGTCAGAAAGCAACAGGCAAAAACTGCAGGCTTATGTCTTAACTGGAGACATACATTTCTCCTTTGCAGCTCAGAGAGAAAGACATCACCACTATACCAGTATGAATTTCCAGCTGATTTAAGAGGCAGACTTAAAAACAGTACAATCTGGCTACTGAACCCTTAAGTCAAGGGCTGAATAAGAGTGGGAAAACCTGCACTGAAAATTTCCACTTGACCACTGGCTGGGAGAAAGGTTATGCTGACAACTGTTTACCATAATTTTTTACATAGTTGAAGTATAATATGATAACTAACAAGCAGTGACTCTGTTAGGCATTCTTAGCATCACACAGTTATGTATCATCTTTAGCTGTATCCTGAACTGACAGAACAGAAGCCAGCTAGTTTTTGGAATATATCAAAGTTTACTGGTAAGCACTGTACCTACTCTAGTTCCTACCATTCAGCCCCAAAGCTGGCTCACCTCCTGTTGGCTTTGCAAGAAATGACCTAGTAACCAATGTAGGTAGCGACTCACTTTGTTATTTACATGCTTCCCAAGGCAACATTAGTCCTTAACATTAGTACATTACTTAACTCTGCAGGCAGCTAATTCTTTGCAATAATTCATATTTCAGTCAGTGCTAAGAACAAATTCCTTATGTTGTATCCTCCTCGCTATGAAGAAAGGAAAGTTACAATCTTTACCAGGTGTGACAAATCACGTCTACCCATCACCTACTGTTTGAGATAGTACAGTCATAGTTGCAATGACTGTTCATCTGCCCAAGAAAGGAGAGGGAGTAATAAATCACTCTATGTTCAGATCTCACTCCAATATGGATATAGAGCATACCAAGGGCTGTATCATGAACTATGAACAGAAATGACAGCTCTCCAGAAACCAAGGTCAGTCTGCATATAACCTAATAAATTTCAAAGTTAACTTTCATGTATTTTATCTGGCATAATCAGAATGTTAGACAGAGATTCACAAATTATTTTGACACAACTGGGAGAGTTTGTTACCTCACTTCAAGTCTGTTTAAAGTTATTGAAAATATGATTTATGTAGCTCTTTGTCACCAACTTCATAAAAAGCCTCATGGCAATGATTGTTTGAGTTCTTCAAAGTGAACAAAACCTGGAAATAAGAGTTAAGTAAGAAGTTCTGTTAAAGCTGCAGGTGGTGAAATTATCTAATTTGCCCAGGCTTTATTTTAATAGGAACCTTTAAAGTTAGCCTTTGTTATTTCACAAGGTTTTTTTAAAAGGTGTTTTAATAAACACTTTTCTGTTGTTGTGAATCTTTTCATCCACCTTACATCTCATAGACATTATCAACCTTCACTTATCTCAAAAATCTTCATTAAGTCTCACACTGATTATTTCTAGCTTGGACCTCTCTTTCCCATTTAATGTTTTTAATCGGTGTTTCCACAGAGACAGGCTTTGAGGATTATTTTTCCCCATTTTGGGTCACACCAGGGCTACTTCTGTGAAATTCAATTAGAACCTTTTAACAGTTCTCTGTAAATTTCATCACTTCAAATAAAACAAACAGTAAGATCTTGAAGGAGCTGTGTGGCTGCCAGAAGGGTTTATTAGCACTTTGTCAGACAAAAAAAAAAAAAAAAGTATTCGTTTTGGGCAGATCAATCTAATCTACTTCAAATGACAAGTCCTTGAGCTGAGTGGTATGCACCTAATATTCTGGTTTTGTTAATAAATAAATAAAAGCAACAGCAGTTCATCTTAGTGTGAAGGACTATAGAATGAGCTGACTTTTAGCTGCAAAATTATTACTCAACATTTACTTTTATCTTCAACTTCACTTGGAGGCCTATCCTCAGAGTATCCATGTTGTCATCATAATATAGGCCACTAGAATAGCCATCTACTTTATGTGTACTATTAAACAATAAAAAGAAAAACAAGTTCAACCCAATGGTTATTGTATTATGTTGAAATGGAGTCCTGAACTATACTACTTAGTATGTACACACACAGATGCACATAAAATTTTCAAAAGAAAAAAAGTTCTACAGGAATAACAGATACCTTCTAAGGGAACACTGCTCTTAAACTACCAGGTTAACATGGAAGAAAACAAAAATAATAATATTAAAAAAGCACCCTTCCAGTAATCCAGCATAGGAAACATAGAAAATTCCCATGCAATTCTATCTTCTGAACTCAATATAACTGGTAGAATTACACTGCATTTGAATCCATTCCCATTCGGCACATGGTTAATATTTCTAGCAATATTCTAAAGCATACCTTGTCCAATACAGTGTGTTTTACTATATATCCTCAGGCCCAACCATTTGAGAACCCAACACTCAATAATATCAATAGGAACTTACAGTCTATTCTGCTTAAAAGCTCAATACCTTGATGCTTCAGATTATGGTTCTGTCATGATTTGCTCACAAAAGAGGAAACCAGTAGCAGATAAAGATTAAATTGAAAAATTCTGTCTCCCAGGGCCACTCTTCTAATCATTCATCTGCACACTGTCACCTTAAAATTGTCAAATTTCTTGTTGAGTAGAAAGAAAATCTATAAAGAATAAATCTGTCAACTGTGTTACTACTTTAAACTTCTAGAACTATTCTAGAGGACTCAGCTGAAGCAAAAGAGTACTAATCTTTACTGGATAAGGCACCAGCATCTCACTGATCACACATATATTTTTCAGCATTCATTTTCTATTTTTGTTGAAGTAGATCCAAGTCTTTTTTTTTATTATTTGCTTTCCCATGTACTTTTACTGCCAGCTGCATTAATATTGTATTAGTTTCCTAAGTACAGTGAATACAATATGAATTGTTTACATAGTCACTGTTTATATTATTACTTTTCTTCCCACACAAACATAATGCCTTCCATGGTAACCTGATGTTGATTTAATGACCTGACTGGCTGTCTTATCTTCCAAGCTGTTTAATGTATTTGTTTTAAGAATAACTGAGATCTCAAGTGACTACACAAGCAAATTAGAATCAGCACAAAAATCTACTGGTAAGAGATGATTACAGGAGTTTGAATATGAAATTAATGAACAATCTAAAGATTCAATGTCTCTCCCAAATTATATTTTCCATAGAGCTGCTAAGTAGATGTTGTTTTTCAATTTATCCATTGATATAACTTCAACTGGAAATTTATAAAATAATCCCAAATCTCTGATGCAATCACCAAAATACATATTAAAAATGTCAGAATTTAAACATTTCAGAAGAACTGGATAGAAAAATTGCTCTGGCATTTTAGCTGAAATAATCAAACTGACTCTCATCCTGGCAGATAGTAATAGAAATTCCTTCAGTTTCTGGACTGAGTTTTGCAGTCCTCTTAACTGTTCAGATGTGATGTCACCACCAACTTTCACCAACTTTCAGATACAGAAATCTTTACATCTCTCAGTGTTCCAGCAAGAATTCTTCACAATGTTTTGCAGGCAGCACTCCAAACACTCTTCAGATGTGTGTATTCATGACCACATGACAATATTTTGCTTCCCTAATGAGGTTGCTATTCACCCACCTAATGGTAATTTTCAGTGTTCTAGATAATTAGGTATATATGCTTTGTGAGTTAAGGAGGAATTCTAACAGTGACATACCAGTCATATTAAAATATAATAAATAAATAAATAAATAAACAATAAAAATATAAATATAATAAAATATAATAATATAACCTCATGGTACATGGTAATTATTCTATCTGTATATACCTGGAATTTCCCTGTAAGCATGTTTCTAACTTCTCTGTATTACACAAATTGAGGAGAGTTCTTTTGAGGTTTCATTTATTTATTTTTCCATTGTGTAGTTAAAAAGTCCTTGTCTTGCAAATGGAGTCATAGACAGCTAAGATGTTGGTATTTTATTGTAATTTGTTGTATCTGTTTTGCCATATACTGCTCAACACCTAGAAGTTCATGTCTCCCACTTAAGGCAATTTTGCCTTGTTGACCAAATTAGTTTGGTCAACAAAAAATAACTGTCTGAGTAAGACACTGCTGAGTAAGACACTGAGTAAGACACATAGTCAACGCTATGACTATTTCACATAAACATTCACAGCAAAACAAAAACAAAAACATTTAGACAATTGAAATACAGGGCTAGGTATTGTTCAAAGCTAGTCACATGTTACTACCAAACCAGCTGGCTCTATATTGGCTAGATCTGGAGGCCCACCTGCAGGAGAAACAGTCACCATATTGTTATGTCGAAGTTGTTTTGAAAAGATTTAAGAGACTGAAAGGCAGACACAGGATTGTCAAAAGAGATATGAAATGAGTGTGCGTGAATTCAAAATGAGTGTACATTATTAACACTTATTCATTCTTGGGCAGGTTTTCTTGGGTAATCTTCCAGTGAGCATTATGTCAATAATATCACAGTGTCATGAGTTGGAATTTTAATGGTGATAACATGAGGAAAAGCACAAAATAAGAAATGGAAACACAAAAATTTTAAGACAAAGCAAAACTTTTATGTGATATTATTGTAGAATTATTTATTTATAATTCTTATTAGCAAGTCTGAGCCACCTAGTATTTAGTTAGTCCAAATTATCAATGCATTAAATCCATGCATGTATAGAGAGCTTGAAATATTTAATGACAAAAAATATTTTACACCCATTACGTAAAATAAGTGACAATGAAGAGCAAAAGATTTTCCATACTGTCTCCAACACATTCAGCTACAAAAGAATGCAAAAATCCATAATCTAGCTTTGGATCCTAGACCACTTATGGCAGGTTAGTTCTACCTACCAGTCAAGCAACCAAGACCTGCTCACTTATTTCCCACCCATGACAGGACAAGTGAGAAGAACCTCAACACTGGGAAAACTTGTGGGTTGAAGTTAAACACCATCAAAGGAAAAAAAAAATCTTGGGAAATTTAACTTTATTTTAAAAAAATCATAATGGCAGAACTGCTGGCCATCCCTCTTTTAATGCAGCCCTGGATATGATTGGCCTCCTGGACAGCAAGACCACACCGCTGGCCCATGTCCAACTTTTTGTCTACCAGGACCCTCAAGTCTTTCTCTGTAGGACTGCTCTCAACGAGTTCTTCTCCCCATCTGCACACAACCCAAGGATTACCCTGACTGAAGTGCAATGCCTGGTAATTGACCTTGTGGCAGGTATTGCACTTATTAGCTTCATGTAGACCCACTTTTCAAGCATTTCCAGATTTCTCTGGACAGCATCTCTTCTTTCTGTTGTATCAACTGCGCCTCTCAGGTTCATGTCATCAACAAACTGGCTGAGAGTGTATTCAGCAATATAATATAATTACTAATTGAGTGTTTGGAAACAAAGATGTTAGAGAAAGCATATTTCTTCCCCCTTTCACAGGCTCAGCTTCACTCCACACCTTCCTCCTTGTGCATCTCGTCTTTCATCACCACAGGCTACATGCAGTCACTTCTGTGAGGTGACAGGCACTACAGGAGCTAGGAGTCAAGGCATAGTTGTTTCCACCAGCCTCTCTTCTCTTTTCCAGTTCTTCCAGTGTTTCTTCCTTTCTCACTGGCTTACTCTTCTCTGCTGTTCTGATGTGAGTTGCAGTCCCTTCAGGGAAGCACCTGCTTCTGAGGGTTATCCACATGCTCCCAGTTCTTCTGGGAGTTTTTCTTTACCTGTGTCAGCATGGAACACATGCTTTTCTGGCCTTGTTACTCCTTTTTAATCCTCTGTTCTTACGTGGGGCACTATTAGAACTTTGCATCTTTCATTACATGAAAATAAGGATATATATCACTTTTTCAGGCACTCAGTTAAATGCATTCTTATATTGAATTAGAATATGGTAGTAATCTAGTGGTTTTCAGTACTGCAGAGTCTAAGTCATTGCTCCAACTGGAGATCTGAAAGCAAGCAATTATTGCAGAAGTATCAGGAAAAATTCTAGCTAAATCTGCAGGCTTTTCTTGCAGCAACAACACTGGCTGCAAGTAGGATTTTCTACCTTTTTTTGTTTTCTTTTTCCCATCTATGATTTTCCTTTGGGTTAGATACTGTTGTAATACCTACATCAGACAGTGACTTCAGTCCTCAGGTACCGTGATTGAGTTCTGCACACGTTATGCAAGCAAATGGAAATGTTCTCTCTTTCATACATGCATGCTGGCTCTATTCTAAAATGCACTCAGCACACTGCATGGTTTGATCCTGTGCACAGCTGCAATTTATGCAAAATAACCTGTTTAATATAGCTGGAAATATATTTCAGGCCTATCTTTTATTTCTTTGCTCTCTAAAAATTATACTTGGGAAATATGTATTTTCCCAAGTATTATATATTTATGTATTATATATATATATATATAAAGCAATATACATATAACTATATATGTATATAACAAAACACTTCCATTACAGTTTAGTTACAGAAATGTGTATTTCTATGAAGTATATCCTGATTCTACATAACTATTGACTCTCCACAAAAACCTTAGTTCTTTTCACAGAGACATGCCAATTGACATAAACTTGAGGAAAGAATGAGATAGTATTTCTGTGCATAAAATAAAGAAAAAAAATAATCACATTTGACTCATTTCATCATAGCATATTTCGAACTTTATGATAATTTCTTTCTTTCTTCCCCTTTTCTATGTTAATATTTAAATCCTCACTCTTAAATTAAAATTGTGAATTATGTATACATGGGGTTGTTTTATCCCATTTCCATTAAATAAATCAATACTAAACAACCACCAAAATTTATACCAGGCACACAGTCCTCAGACAGAAGTTAGATGGACACTTCTGAACCAATAAGAGACTTCAGACAGTCTTTTTGTGCAGAGCCAAAATCTCTGTCAGTTGACCATTAATTCCAGTCAGATGTTGAATAGAAACTTCACAAGCCGTTCTTCCCATTACTGCCATGATGTTTACACCTCAAATCAAAAAAGAATCTCTAAAGTTTATCTATACCTGCTTTTAAAGTGAGAAAGTACTAAAACTGCTCAATTTTAGAGTAAGTAGAGCATAAAAACTATTACTCTACAATTTAAAATCTTCAAAATAAAAACAGTAGTAGTTGTTCTTCAGGTAGACCTCCTATGATTAGTTAAATACTCATTATCTTGTCTTAGTTGAAATCACTATAAAGGAACCACTCTGTCTATCGCTTGAATGAAGCCATTCTTGGAGGAGAATCACTGCATGTTCAATAGCATTATATATACAGAGGAGATTACCTAGCTGCAAAATACATGATTAAATAACATACAGTACAGCTACACAAGCTGGAATCTGTCCAGGACAATAATGACTAGTATATTCTCTTGCAAAGAGTACCTTTGTTTCTTTAATGACCCAAAGTTGCTTTGTCCTTGGTTCTATCTCTTAAGGTGTTGTTTTAGAATCCTGAAACATGATATCCCACTGTAGTGAAGAGCTAAAGGAAAACGAAAAGGGCCAAATGTCACTGGTATGCATTGTTTAGCTTAAACAAACCCCAAAAGCTCAAGAAACATGTATTTTTAATGAGAAACAAGAGTTTGTGGCCAGCTGCTTCACACTGTTAGAAACATGTTAGCTCCAATGAGATGTACAAATGGGTACTATAAACACAGTACATAGAAAATAAGGCCTGCGTGGATAATCATACCTATTAAAATAAATGGCACTGAGAAGTGCCAAGTTCATATACTGACTGACAATTCAGAGCAAAACACACTGTTTTTCTTTGCTATCTCAGTAAGAAATTAGATGTAACATAGGTGCAATGACAAGTGAACCCTCTTAGGATGTATGCTGAATTTGAATTGAAATGTTGAGTGGAAACATGGTACTGCATATTAACATGATGGCCTCTCTTTTGAGCTCTTTTATACCAATAAACTGTACACACAAAAGAATCATGTACTGGACTTACTTTCAAAACACAGCATAAGTGAAGATTTTTTCATCTTTTCTGAAGGCTATTATTAAAAACACAGAAGTGAAGAGAAAAAAACTATGCTTATCACAACCCACAGAACACTTTCTTATTCCCTACTAATGGCAGGGAGTTAGCCAGAGCTGATGGACTTCCAGCAGATATGTCAAAATTTTCACACCTGTAATTGAAGAGATCTATTGAAAAAATACATTTGTATAACATCAAATATTTAAAATTTCTCTGTCATCAAAACTGAGAAAAAAAACAAGAACTTTATCCATGATTTTTCCTTAGCAATTTGCTCTGCTGAGTTTTTTTAAAATTTTATCTATGTCCATAATAAACAGGAAAAGAAATAGAAAAAGAAAAAAAAAATAAAGAGAGGTCAAATTCTCTGTCTAAGCTATTTTTTCATAGAGGTGCATTAATGCAAATTAGACAAAATCACTTTTCCTTGTTATAATTGGGCTGAAATGAGGTGGAAGGAACAGAAAGACAATTAACATTAAGGGTTTTTCCTTTCTTTTCTTCTGTTCTTTTATTTTTTTTTTATTTTTTTTATTTTTTTTTTTAATCTCCAGGAATTCGGAATGGGTTTATTGCCTGATGGTAGAAGGCTGTCAGCACTGCCAGGCAAAATTATTCTGAGACCTTCAAGGGGCTTTGTTTATCGCATTTTTCAATTAACCTCTGCATTTTCACTTCATCATAATGCCTGTGCCAATTCACACCAAAGAACAAACAAAAATCCCCATTTTTCTGTCATTATTTCTTTGCCTCATAAAATCAAGCAGCTTCTATTTTGTCCCTTTTTCACGGGGAGGTAATGGATGTGCATTTCAGATCATAGGAATGAACCATGAGTGGCAAAGGTTTTAATATAAATTGCATTTCTACATTAATTTTTTTTATTTTCCTTTCTGCTTATGAAGTAAGAAAAGTGCATTGCGTTTTATAAGTTTTAAAGTTCAATATGAAGAACTTGAAGTAGATATCCAAGGTTCAATAATGCAGTCAGAAAGAGAAATTCATAATTTCATGACTTTAAACATCTTTGTATGGTAAGAGAAGCAATAAAAGCCTAAGAATTCCACCACTAGATTCACAGCAACCATAATGTTATGCAGTGTTAGTTAAGAAACCTTATATATATTACTGAAATCTCCTAGCTAATACTCAGATATTTTTAACTACACAGAATAAATATCCTCTTGTTGACCATATACTCTTCTCCACTTGTACACCCCCAAATTGCTGCTGACCATCTGGAATCTAGAACAGAAAGGAATGTCACTGAATGCCTGAACTTGAACAGTTTACATATGTGTGAATATATATGTACCAAGTAAGCTGAAACAAGCACTTTTTGTTTAAACTTGGATTCCCAGCCTTCAAAAGTGATAGGCAGATATGTTACAAATTTACAGGAATTTTTACACACTTGTGAAGTACCAGGGACTGCACTGGGCAGTGTTCAAATGAAATATTTGATGGCCAGCTGCTTGCATGGAAGATAAGTCCCCCCCTGCTCCCTTTCGAGTCAGTGGAGAGTAATGGGCACTTTCAAGGTTTGATTCATTTCACTTCTTTTAGACAGCTTCTTTAGGGTGAGAAGAATTGCACTTTAGATTCTATTCACTATATTGACTAGATCTCCACTAGCTGTGAATGGAGCCCAGGGCGCAAGCACTTCTGATGAATCCCATCCATTTTGTTTTTCCCATCATCTCCTCCAGGTATTTCAACAAGCAGATCACTGACTAAACTTAGGAAGTCAGTGATTTTTAAACAGCCAGTGAGACTGATGAAAGAAGTATTTCAGAGAAAGAGAACTGAGTTACGGATGTACAGTAGGATTTGGGGAACCACGTTGAATTTCAGTACACTGATTTTTTGATGCTTAATAAAAATTCCTTGTTCAATGTTAATTCTCTTTTTTTTATTTCAAGTCACAGCCACATGAATTCTCAGCTATTCAATAATAATAAATCATTTAAAAAACAATGGACTTTTCATTGGATGATTAGGCAAGTTATGAAGTCTGAACTAAGCGTGACTGATACTGTGAATGCCCGTTGTTCCTTGTTTGATGTGGGTATCTGCTGCAGATCTAAAGAAATCTCAAAGTTATATCAAACTGAGCATCTGGGGGCTTGGACCGGTATTAGCTAATCAATTCAGGTACATTTAAATTGTTTCTAGAAGTAGGACGCACCTTCCTTTGCTGTACAGATTTTAAAGAACCTTGCGAACATTAGGATTTAGGAAGCAGGGCACTCAATTTCTGGCTTGGAATTATAACAGTGAAGAAAATTTGGTGAAGGAATATATTCTAGGCAATAATAGTATGCAGTGTAAGTGTACTTTTCACTAGGCAAGTTGGCTTGCTGACAGTCAAGGCTCACTAATTTGGGTGCAGTCTTAAAGTAAATAATTCATTTTGAGAATCAAAATATCTCTGAATCACTCTGCCTACTAGCTTTATTTGAAATCCAGTGTGTGGTGTATTTACATACTTTTCATATCTTAAGCATCTGCACAAAGCTAGATGACCATCACATTCCAAGAACCACAGCTTTGAATTTTCACAATAAATAGCTCCAAGTTAGAGCTCTGATTTGGAGGATTCACTATTGCATCTTATCGTGTCTTTTTTTTTTTTAGGTGACTAGAAATCCATCTCTTGCCTATGATCATGTTTGTCTTTACCAAAGAACAGTCAAATATTTTCATGTGCCAACTTTGCGTTTCTCCAGTGAAAATTTTGATAAGTGAGGTAGGTTTATTACCAACATATTCTTGGCATAGAATAAGCTGCATCTGTTTTACCTGCTCATTACAGTGTTGTCCACTCCTAACATGTCAACAACACAGCTTCCACAAAATAAAAATTTGTTTCAGAAGGGAGAACTGACATCTAGCATATCCTGCATCTCTATATTCATTGAAGTGAGCATAGCATCATGAAATACTTAAGTCCTCAAAAAAACTGAATAGCAAAAGTAAAATTCAAAAATTTTATGCCAAGAGCACCAGTAAATAAGGTAGAAGTTCCTTCAGTCACACAGACAAATGCACCAGATTTCATCCCTAGAAACACTGAGATGAGAGATTTCTCCTAGCAGCACTTGTATTCATATTTTTCTTGAAAATCTAAGTTTAAAGTGCTTAAAGACAAAGTTATCAGCTAGTGGAAAAAGATCTATAATCTTTACTTTGTAGAGTATACCAATTTGATTGGAAGACTTAACAACAAAGCTACCACCTGTGGACTGCTGATCAAACAAAAGACCAGAGACAGGACAATCTCCTACAAAACAAGAAATTTACATCAAAGTTGAGAAACTTAAATGAGTGGATTCACTCAGGTATCTCAGAATTACCATCACAAAGGAGAGAGGGTCAGAAGCAGAAATCAAAAGTATATTTGTGATAGCAGCACTTGGAAAATTCAACGCGCAAGAATATCTCAAGTGAATCAAAGGTAAAACTCAGAATAATTATGTACACTACAGGCCTGAACATGAGTGAAAAATGGACTCCAGAAGTATAAGTAAAATGGCAAATTTAGGCCTACAAACCCATCAAAAATGAAAGTATTAAAAAAAAAAAAAAACCCTAACCAATAAAAAGACTCTCAATGGCTATTTGAAGAGAAGTTGGAAAAAAGAAAAAGGATTGTATTTGGATAAGGAAATTAGAAGCAATTAGACAGTTTCTTCAAACAATTAAATACTAAAGATACTGCATGATAGCACAAACCATCGGTACTACTTACCTAGTATGTATATTCTGTCCGCTTGTCAGAGGAGAACCTGGCAAGTTTTATGCGTAGGTTTGGTTACATGATGCAGCCTATGGGTCCTGTGTAACTCAGAGTGAGCTCTCAGGCACAAACTGGACTGTAGAATGAGCTTCATATATGCACATGTACAGTGGAGTACACAGTTTGTGCAGGGACAGTAAGTCCAACAGTAGCAGTTACTAATGAATCTAATACATATGTGCAGATAAGCTCCACTGAGCAATCAGTATAATGAGACAGAGAGGTAACAGTGTTTTCAGGTTGCACTTCAAGTCAGACAACCTTTACTAATTAAATGCATTATGATATTTTTAATCCATACAAGAGAGGTCCAGTATGTTCTCACTGAAGGCCCTTCTGTTTTTGGTTTTGCCTTTTGCTTGTTTGTTTTGTTTTTATTTTTGTTTTACCACGCTGCTGAAAGCAGCATTTGGCAAAGGGACTAAAACTTATGCCAGTGGTTTCCCAGACTGCTTCTGCTCTGCATTCCTGTGCTCTGATAAAGAATACTCTGAGTCTGCATAAAGTATTAAAAGAAAAACTCCTTCTGACAGCATTTACTACACAAATTACTTGGGTAAGCTATTTATGCCCTCACAGATTCCTGTCATAGGTAATGCCAGTGATTAACTAAGAAGATCCCTTGGTGCTTTGGAAGCAGGTCTGACTGCATAATAGGAAAACATTCAAACCTATGTCATGGATATTGATTCTGTCAATTCAGAACAAGATTTCTCAGCTTCAAAGAATTCCCCATTGTCAGAGCGCTTCCACTTTCTCCAGAAAATTGAGTATCTCATGATTCACTCCTCTGAACAGTGATCAGTCCCTTTGAGCCTGGCTTGTGCTGCCATGTTTATCCGAAGAACATTTAACATCATGTTGCAGATGAATAATGAAATGAACCTTCAGTCTATTAAGTTCCCTTTAACATTCAACATGCATCCCCTTCTGGGCAGTGTAAAACCTCTGCAATATAGAGTAAAAGTTTCTATAGAGAGAGTAAAAGGTCTGAGACCCCACAATAAGTTATCACACATTTTCTCGTTATCACCTCACAAGAAATCCACCTGAAATCCACTCATTCCATGATGGAAGAAGATCACAGGACTACAGCTGCCATCACATAAAAACCAGCAAAGGAAAATACATCTTTAAGTAATCAAGAAAATAAGTGGTTCAAAACAAAGATTATATTTCCAATTGCTACCCGGATACAACTCTAAAGCCAGGGAATTTTTGTGCAAAATGCTAATGAATTTCCCTTAGAAAAATTGTCATCAACAAAGTTGAAAAGCATATGTTCAGTTTCAGTGAAATCTGAACATACAAAGTACAATCTTGATCATTCTTCATCACATCTAATACTTCTCCGGAAAAGTAAACATGAAGGCATTGGCTAAACAAGCAACTATTTATATGCACAAAGGCTGATTTGAAATCCCAAATCCTTTCTGAGTCATGAAAAAGACAAACTGTTTTTCTGACCTACCCTGAACAGAACAATTTCAGAATGTGACTGATGTAAACATTCTCAAGAGTTACTAGCATCAACACTGGACCTGTTCAGTTACTGAGGAATCCTGCACCGTAGGAAAGCCTAATCCATATAGTGCCTAATCCATAAAAGTTCACTGACGTATCCCACAATTGAATATCTGAAAATCACATAGTGCAACTGATAGTATATACCTGCGTTTTTTCATTTCATAGAAGGAAAAGCAACTTTTTTTTTTTTAGGGACAGACAACAAAAAGAAAACAGACCAACATGAAGTTAGAAAAACTAGCACTGTATGCTCTCAAAGGGCCTTGAGCAACTGATGTTTTTGATAACATTAGAGGAGTCAGGTGTCAAGGCTCTGTAGGACTAGTGCTAGATTCTGTTTTACTCCAAGCAAAAAGACAGTAAGGCTCAAACACCTTTATATATCAGAATACAATAGCATAAAAATAGATGTTATCTTCTTTAAAAAAAATCAGTGAAGTATGTCTATAACTGCAGATCAAAGAGATTTACATACCTTCATGAGAAAAGCATATACCATAGACCAACATCTGATCCAAAGGAGAAGTCTTTTTTAGGTTTCTTTGATTCTGAGATTTCCATTAAAGATCAGCCTTACAAATCATATTCTACAAATTACAGAATCAGCTATTTTGTCAAAGAAAGTTCAAGACAGCCAACTACGTCATTGGTTCCTGGAACAAGGAAAATGTTGACATATGTAGAGGAAATGGGAAATGGGCTCCACAAATGGGAGCCTGTGACAGGCAGATTATCTTTACTTCTTTAGAGAAATACTGGAGTCCTTTTTTTATGCCTTTTGACAGAGGAGGAAAAACACAGAGCAATATAGGAAGCCAATTTTCAGCAAGAGTTGGTCTGTGTAAAGCATCCTTCGCCACCCGGCCTACAAATGTTTTGACACAATATCTAGTTAATTTTGTTATGAGTTTTACTATAGGAGGAAGTAGAATAATAATTGGAGATAGTGTTAGATTAGATTATAATCCCTTGTTTCAGATAAGCAAAGCAAGCCATTATCTGACGTGAGGCATAAAATAGCAAGTACAGTGTTGGTTTATATTACATGAACCCACAGGAAAGACTGGGAAATACAGATTTTCTCCTTATGCCTTCATCAGACACCACACCACTAATGAGGGAGTCAATTATATAAATGTCATCACTTGCTGGTGTTGTTCTAAAGATGATGAGAATAAAAACATATAAAAAATAGCAAGTAAGCATTTATATATAAGTTAACTACATCCGAGAATACAACAGAAGTCTCTTATACAGTTTGGGAGCAATTACCCTAGTAGGATGGAAAAGAAGACAATAAAAAGACCAAACAGCTTCCCAAAGAACAGTTGAAAATATTATTTTTGTCGCACAAAAGATTCAGAAAGATTATTCACAGCTGAGGTAAGAAAATATTTTGTTACAAATGAGCTGAATGAAATCTGAGATTTTAAGCAAGAAGTTAAACAACTGGAGCAATATCCAACTACTACATATTTTCAATTTACTCTGTTTCTGAAACTATCTTTTCATGTTTTTGTCAGCTTTGTTACATACATCTTTCTCATCTCTGTTGTTCTGGGGCAAGTAAAACTGTGGAATCATTCATGTCAAAGGTGTACTAACTCCCTTATAGGATCACAGATATAAAGGAACATTAAAGTTGGGAAAGACCACTAAGATTGCCTCATCCAACTGTTAACCCATTCCTCCATGCTCATTAACTGTGTTCTTCAGTGCCACAATTACTTTTTTCTTGGAAACCTTCCAGAACAGTGACTCCACCACCACTCCAGCTAACCTGCTCTAAAGCCTCATCATTTACTGAGAAGAAGTTTTTCCTAATAACCAACTTCAGTCTCCCTGGGCACAATTTAAAGTTGTTATCTCTCATGGCATTACTGTTGCCTGGGAGAAGAGGCCTAATTCCACCTTGCTACAACTTCCTTTCGAGTATAGAGAGCGATAATGTGTTCCCTGAGCCTCTTCTTCTCCAGACTGAGTAATCCCAGAGTAAAACAATCCAGCAGCACATATATGAAAAATAGAAACTATAATTTCTTTCCCTTTAAGCCGAGAAAGGGACAATATGAGGTCAGTGCTCCAGTTTTTAGAAACGGGGCCTTTACAACGACATTAACTAGAGATCCTCCTGAAAACTATAACAGTAATGGGATTCTTCATGGATTCAGGACAGCTCCCAACCATCACAAGCAAGAGCCTATGTAATTCAGTAAAAAAGCTAGCAAGAAAGGACACAAAAAATGAGCCCAAGAGAACAAAAGAAAGAAACAAACAAAATCAATAGAGCAAAACTAGTGCAAAATGCAAACAGTTTCTTGCTTAAACTTCAGGGAAATAAAAGTTGTGCATTCTCCTCTAGGTAAATAAGACTGGCTCAAAAACTCCACTATCAATCTCTTCACCTAACTGAAACTGTTAAAAGGCTCTGAACTTTAGTTAATTGTAGCAGGATTAAATGGACAGTTAAACAAAATTATAATTGACTCTTTTACTAGTGCTAATACTGCCTAGTCATGATGATGCTGTGAATTTTAGAGACAGTGTGAAAGAAACAGTTTCAGACCCCAAGAGATTAACATCTATATTATCTCTGATCTATTGAGGACTCCCTGCTGAATGGACTATGAAAATGTTCTGCCAACACCATTCACATTCTGTTAACTCTCCGATACCCATAATCGATGATCCCACCTCAGCTAAGCTAGCCTTCATCTACAAGTTGTTTTAGCAATGTGATAAACATTCCTGGGCAACCTGATCTGAATGTGGATGTTTGGTGGCCCTGCTAGGCAGGGGGGTTGGAACTACATGATCCTTGGGGTCCCTTCCAACCCGGGTGATTCTATGATTCTATGATTCTATGATTCTATGATTATTTCTTACTTACCATCAATGCAATTACACTCAATTTCTGAAGGAAGGATGTTTAGTAGCAGAATTACTTACGCACACAGATTGTTAAATTACTCATAAATTAATTAGCAGACTTAGTCACACAGGCTATTAAATTAAGAAACAATAAAAGAAGCATATTTTTTGATAGTTTCTCTCATTCCTGTACAAGATTCTTGACATAAATACACACAGTTAGCTTCTATCACTTCTGCCTTCTCAGTCAGTCTCCCCACCAAAATGCTTCCTTCCTAAACCACATTAGCAGCGACTACATACTACTGCCAGAATGGTTAGGATCTGCTTCACCCTTGTGCTCAGTTGACAACTCCTCAATAGAACAAATCACAACATTCCCAATTCTTTCACTGAGCTGCTAGTAATTAAAAATTGGCAATAGAATTATTAAAAACGATCTCAGGTAGAGCTCCTTTTTTCTCCTCTCCAAGCATAGAACTGTTGCCTCAAACATCTCAAAATGTAATTCTGCTAGCACAATACCATAGGAATGACCAAAGAGTATAAAAAAAGTTAGTAACACCACTGTCAGAAAGTGCTAGATAGAGAGGTAGCCATGCGATAAATTCTCTTTTTTTTTTCCAGAACTGCTGGTTTGTTCCCTAATTCTGTGGTGCTGAGGAATGGGAAACACATAACACTCTGTACCAATTCAATTAGTTCAGCTGATCAGAAGCTGTCAACCTTCCATATTCTCTACAACTTGTTGACATATTTTGTATATGATCTTTTATTGCACCTCAGCTCCTACAGAAAAGTTCATAGGAAAGCATTACATTTATTATTATTATAATTACAGTTAGTCCAAGAATAATCTTTAACTGAAGTTATAATCATAAACTTTCTGAGCGTGACTTTTGAAGAAAAGTTACAGAAGTCAAAGCCATTCTACAAACTGACAAAAGCAAAATCACACATGGTTTAGACAGTATTTTAATACATGGTACTTCAATGAAATCCTTAGTCATGTGCAGGACATCTGTACACAAAGGTAACAGAAAACCCTTTCCCTGTATTTGTCAAGGAAGATGTTTATTGGCACCAAGAAATAAGCACTACATGACATTTCTTGAAGAAAAAAAAAAAGCTGCTATAAGGAAAGAAAAAAAAAATACTTTTGATTAGAGCAATTTAATCCTAATCCCCTTTCTCTGATCTTGGCAGAGGACTTTTAGCAAGTAACTATATTTAAATAACTACCTAGAATTAATCCTTTCGGTTGCTCAAGGCATGAAGGGAAAGCAGACAGAAACAAAGAGTGCAGAAAAGTGTTGCAGCTGTTTCATAGAATTCCATCTTTATAATTGGAAAGATTATTTTTTTCTGTTGTGTATGTGTGTGTGTGTGGTGTAAAAGTAACCTTCAACTGACTTACTTGTTTTTTCTTTCTAACAATAACAAATATCAAAGGAAAGACATTTTCAGGATGAAATTAAGCATTTCTGACAGTTTACAGTATGCAGCATAACGCTGCGTACAGAAAGACTCTTTTCTCTATAAAGTTTGAGTGGATTTAATAAAACCTGAAAAAACTTCAGATTTCTTGTCTAAGCAGTAATTTGTTGAAAGTGCCAAGCTCCTTCCCAGTCTGCAAAAAATGGGAATTGCGTGTGTTGAGAAGGAAATTTACACATAGCTGTAGTACCTCTAATATTACATTTCTCTTATAATACTTGGTGTTTTCCAGATATAAAAACTACCACAACTGATTTAATCTTGAGAACCTCAAGTGTTAGTAAACCCCCAAGGTTTAAGTAAACATTTTTAGACACATTTTAAAGAGCCAAAAAGTACAAAACACGTTTTGTTTTATTATGAAATGCTATTATATTGAGCATGTAAACTTTAACATGAGAGAATTTTACTATAGGTTTTGAACTGAGAGGGTGCTAGGAAGTTATTGTCATTTTGTTTTAGTTCTTAAAAACTCTTTGTCTGCAAAACAATTTCAAAACATACAAAAATACAAATAAAAACATACAAAATAGAATGATAAGTGTCAGAAGCATCTAATATTTGGGGACAATTATACCAATTATACCATGGACTTCTGTTAATAATAGATAGCATAAGGACTAGCAGGAAGTAAAAAGAAGCTGTTTCTTTAACGGAAAATACTTTTCTAAGATTGTAAAAAGGAAGCTTGTGAAAGAGTGAAAAGAATACTGCATAAATTAATTTTCAATTTTTAGAAATACAATATTTATTTATTATCTTACTTATCTACACAATAAGTAAGTTGTATTGACATGTATTCCCTGATTATAACCTTTCAAGTAAAATTTTCACTGTATCACTGAGATGAGAAAGTGCCTCTGTACATGTTGGGAATCAAGAGTTTAAATTCAGAGAAGAGCAAACTGTTCAAAAGTCACACAAGACGCTGGCAGAAAAAAAAGAAAAAAAAAAGTAATAATAATAATAATTTAAAAAAATCAGAAAAAATGTTAGCTTAGTTATTAATGAATCAGGAAAGTTATTTTAAAAACTATTTCAAAAAATTGGGTTTCTTGGCTAAAAGAAATATCTTTAAATAGTAAGTCCCTAAGTTTTGATCATTCTTCAAGTTCTCTTCAATTGTATCTTTCTTCTATGTTTTCTCAGCCTTCCTGAACAGTATGTATTGGATCTCTTTTACTGTTAGATTATGGCCTGGTCTATGTGCAATTCATCATTTTCCTTTTCTTACACACTTATGTAAATGTTTAAGAAGATGTTAATAACACAAACCCCTTTATAAAAGATTCCATTGTAATTTTTTCATCTGAACATTTGCATAGTCCTTGGGCCATATTTCTTACATTTGCATTGTAAATTCACAGCTCTCTCTGTCATAGGCATTCCATTTTGTCCAGTTTTGTATCCTTTGTCCTGATTACATTAGAAAAATTCAATATCCAATTATAAAACATTTCTTCAATTCAGAAATAGGCAGTGTTCTCAAATTTCCAGTGCAGCATATGTAAAACCTTGGACATAGAAGAAGATCGAAATTCTTTAATTCTCTGTGTTTTGAAGTAGGATCAATAGAATACATGAGAGTAGGGTAATATCAGCTGAGAAAAAACAGTCACCCTTTTATCCCATGGAGCTGATCATTAAAAGCAAGAGCAAAATGTTGTTCAGAAGAAAAAATCATTCAGTGGTGTGTGCAAAATACAAAATTTGAAATATTTTCAGTGTTATCAGCACTTTCCCATTCTTACTGTTCAGGTGTAGAAGTTGAAAGCTACTTCATTCACGGTGCTCATAAGTTATTTACATGCCTTTTACATCATCAGTAAGACTTCCAGTAGGTAGCTAAACAAAGTCAAAGAAACATGGTCAGCAAGTGCATGACAAATAAGCACCAGTCCAGGGAAACAGCGCACTCTTCCTGAGATAAGCAATTACCAAGATCTTACACTGTTAAATGTGAATATTCTGCTTGATCAATCATCACCGCAGGGAAATGATTTGATTCGTGTTACACATGATATAATTTCTAGGTCCTACAGACAAAGTAGAGAGGGTCTAATGTTACTAGTAACAGATGAGTAAGCTGATAAAGGAGGGGCTATGAAAAATAAAAATGCTGAGTAATTGTGAATAAAAAGCAGCCAGCTGCTTTGCCTGCCTGCATCATTTAAGTGCATACAATGGATTTCAATCTATTATAGTTATAATAAAACATTGTCTCTCTACAGTTAAAAAGGACACTCAGAAATATTTCTCCCTTTTTTTCACCTTCTTCTGCCATGTGACATAGCTAATGTAGGAGAAAAATAAATTCCAGAAACCAAAGTCATGCTTTGTAGTCTATTAAAGCCCAGCTGTCGGACAGAGTTAAGAAAATGATTGTGCTGTTTGTGCCATTTCTAATTAATAATAACTAAGGATTAATAAGCAATTTGGAAAAAGAATGTACCAGGTAAGGATTTATAGGCAGATGAAAGTCATTTTATTGTAAATAATCATGGATAAAATTAAATGGGAGCTAAGACATTTTGTGGTGCAGTAAAAAAGGTTTAACATATTTTTCAAGCTTTGCTTCTCTTGGAAGCATATTAATGGAGGTGGAGGTACTGAAAAGTTGCCATTTCACTTGTGACAAATAGAGAGCTAGTTCAGAGACAACTACAGTGTTTAGCAGTCCTGGTTTTTTCTCTAAAACATGTAAGCTGATCTTATAGAAGCACATTTTTCTATATATTTTGTGTTAAGTTTGTGAGAGGTCTCACAGCAGTTGAAAGTGCACAGTTAAGATAGAAATAGCATAGGTGTCTCCAAGGACCCCCAGGGGACATTTTCAGGAACTAACTGTTCTTGGAAACTCTTGACCTACTGAAGAAATTAAATTTGCAGTGATTCGGTCTTCTGCAATAAATGAAGGAAAGAGCAACCCTTCATTTATATTCTGAAGCAGTTCAATTTCTGGACAAGGATAAAAATGTTCAGGCTATCTGTCACAGCCATCTTGATCAGAAACCATCCTGCTCCACAGGTCTTCTACAAGCTGATGATTTTCATATCTGTACTGTAAACATGGGTCCAAACTCTTTTAAATCCTAAGCTGCCTGTCTGCATGGTTTACTTACAGCATGTCTTCATCCCAAAGAGGGAGGATTCAAGTAAGCTCAGTGACTTAGCATTAATCAAATCCTGTGTTTCCACAATATTTGGACAAACCACACATGGGTGGGACCAGTGGTAGTTCAACTCATCTTATGGGCCAAAATTAAACTCACTCAACGTAAAAGGTTCTTGGGAGGAAATGGGCCAGCACCTGTTCCAAGCTGCTGCCCTGGTGGATTTAGAAACCCAGCCCTCCTCCATGCAGGTCCAGGAGATCTAGGGGACTGCTCCCATGTGTGTGTCTAGGGCTCAGTATGTGATCCCAATGGGGCTTCAAAGTTTCCAGGGCTGCTCAGTAGAGCTGGAGCGCCAAGAAGATAGTCCTTTTCAGAGCAGTGGGCTGCTGGCATGTGCTGGGGGCTCCCTGGACTAAAGTGAACAGCTTGAGTCTCTGGACATATTGCAGCTGAGCCCGGGGCTGCTGGTGGAGCAGCCAGAGAGCTGGATGTGACTACCTCAGCAGAAGATAATTCTTTAGGTGCAGAAACTGAGGGCATCAGGGTTATAGGAGAAACTTTTGATGTCACCTAAATTAGTAGTCTATTACTGACCTGATGATGTGTATACTGCTTTGAGTGTACAGTATAAACAGAAAACACACAGGTAACATCCTTAAACCTTACTCTTAACCTCTTTTCAATCTCAGACTTCAGAGTCCAGATTTGAAACCATTCTTTCCCATGCAATCCATTTCTTTTCTCCTTATGGATAGTCTCCTTTTCATCACTTTTGAGCATGTACCCTTTTGATTTGAAGGACAATGAACTTGTCTGTAGATGAACATTAATCTGAGAAAAGAAAATAGTTAAGGAGCCATAACTTTCTATTCACTCACAACATGCAAATTTTGTTTGTAGTAATCTGCAAATATAAATCATTTTCCTCCAACAGCTGAAGAATTTTTAATCATATTCTTCTTTTTCATGAATTTGCATTCTTTCACGAATTCACATAACACATCAATTCTCCCCAGATTCCCTTCTTTTCCCATCTTATCCATCTTCACATAATATTAAGTACACTATGTCTTTGACCAGTAATATCCTCCCGCATCACAGGAGAGAAGGCTATATGGCCTGTCCAATATAAACTACTACATCGTCATTCCAGTGAACAGATACAAGTTGTTTCAATGCACCTTGTATTTGTGTGGCCATTTCTTCGCATGCAGTTACATGAGGAATCTTGGGAATGTTGTTTTTGGACTTACCTGTAAAATGTTTTACATGTACATGTTTATATGCAGTTCCAAGAAAAGCAACACCCGAAGTGTATCAACCATTAAGATAATTGTTGTGCATCATTCAGCACTGAATACACAAGCTCCTTGCTGAGAACCCACTTTACTGAGGTCCAGCATGCCAGGGCTGAAATTCATTTTATATAGAGGACTCCTTCTATGCATTCATTTACATCCAGTCCCTGATTCTAGGGAAACAAATAAAAAATACAAAACTTTATTAACTGTTCCATTTTGAACATGCATTCTTCTTATCTTCTCCCCTCAGCATTAAATTGAAAATGTCTCTGTAAACCGCTGGAATCCATTAGCTTTGATAATCCAAAGTATCTTTCCTTGAGTAAAAATTGTCATTTACAGCAAGAACAGGGCAGGCCGGTAAGGGAGAGGGAGCAGAGAGGACAACTAGAGCTGCAGCATAAAAGCCTTTCAGGCCAAGGCCAAGTCCCATTGTATCCATTAGAGTAGGATAGACACAAATATCATTACTAGACTATGAAGCTGTCTCTGATCAAAATCTTGCTAGATTCTCTGCACCAGGACCCCAATTTCCTCCTGGCTGAATAGATAGTTCTGTGCATTTCAGAATTCACTGGTAGAAAAATAAATTTACAGAGATTTTCTCATTCCTCTGACACCCCTTAGAAATGGGCTCATATTCTCCCCTCTTTTAAATTGTTTTTTTTTTTTTTAAATGCCTCTAAAATAAACACAAAGATTCTGATCTGCTAACTGTCAAGAAGTTTTAGACCATTTAATCATTGTAATATTTCTTCAGTGGTTTGCTTGTATATTTATGTATATGCACATATACACACATATATACACAGAATATCAGAGTTTTGCAGCTAAGAAACTGCATGGCTCTAGTTTGAATACTGAAAACAGGATGCTTTAGGATGGATTAGCAGAAGAGTTCAAATTGTCTTTGTTGGTATCTGTTCACAAGTCCTCTCTGTAGGAGTAGGACACAGGTGTTTGTTGCTCCTAGTGTCAAGATTCCAGAACTACTTTCACTTAGGAAGAGAAATTTGTATAATTTAAAAACAAATTTTTACTTACATGATAAGTCTCGTCTATGTTCTGAGACAAAAAAAGCTACCAAACTGTATCTACCAAACTGTATATATATATATATATATTTTTTTTTTTAACCTTGAAACCCACAATGAGAAAATAAATTATTAGCTCAGTTTTGCAGTGGCAGTAGTGATTGTGCTACTGTTATTTTTTTAGTTGACTTTTTTCTTTGATTTCCATATTTATCTGCTCAGGTTAATTCTTTTCAGGACAATGGGATGAGAATCAAAGCAAACAATTTATTTCTTTGATTATCCGTATATCAAACACAGCTGTCATTCTACCTTCTGGGTTTCTCCCTGTTATTTCATTTGGAGGATAACTTGCATCAATAACAGAACAGATCATTTTTCTAGATGCTATGCATTATGGGTGCATTTTTTTTTTTTTTCAGAACTAATTACTAATTTTTAGCATACAGACATCCCTGGGTAGAGCTTTATACCTACAAGCTCTTCTCTTGCATAAAGGGTAGATCCCAGCTGGGCCCTCCTAAAGAGCCTGCATACATCCATTGTAATGCTGCAATTACATAAGCCATCTTTCCAGACCCCCATGATCCTAGCAAGATCATAGACCAGCAACTTCATACAGGTTTCTAATTCATGTTTTTTCTATGGTAGCATGTTACTGTACAGACTCCAGAGAGGCACCCCAGCATGTTTATTTCCCTGGAGGAATGCGTGATTTCTCTCCATGATATTGTCTTGTAGGCATTTCCTTGCTGGAGGTCCCCTGCCTAATCCCCATTTTACCGATTTTTGTTCCCTTTTATTCATCTAACTCTAGGCCCTTCCATGTCAGCCCTGTTCATCCAGCAGGGGTGCTATTAACTCACTCATGGCTGTTGCACCCTGCATATTTATAGTAATTAATTTGCAAAACTTCATATCTACAGAGCTTAGAACTACGCAACACTTTCTTTACAGGTTTCTTTACCTGTTTTGCTATTTGTTTTTCATTTAACTAGTTATAATGTAAATTCTACATATCGTATACAACGACTTTTCAGAAGGGTCTTAAAAGCAGAAATACTGGGATTACTTCACATTAAACATGTTGAAAAAAATACCAAGTAAATACAAATAGTAATAAAATAATCATAATTAGCCTGCCATTTCTCTCACAAAACAAAATCATGGAGCAGATGTTCAGCTGGTAAAAGCAGAAAACTGTTCCATTTATTTTATCTTGATAATTGTGTCCATGAACACCCGCAGAACTCTATGGATTTACACTAGCCAAAGATTGGTCTCTTTTTCCTGATACTAAGATTCTCATTACTATTTTTTTCTACTATTTAGATGATTACATTCAGCCCTTTAAATAATTAAGCAAAGGATGAAATTTGATGTGGGATGATTTTTTTCTGGTTGCCAGATGTCCACTCAGCTGTTCTCTCTCTCTCTCCTCAAAAGGACATGGTGAGAAAATAAGATGGAAAAGCTCACACGTTGAGATAAAGACAGGGAGATCACTAAAAAATTACTATCCTGGGGATGAGCCAATTTGGGAAAAGTTCATTTAATTTATTGCTGATTAAAACAGACTTAAAACGTGAGAAACAATGACAAAAATTAAAACACCTCCTCCCCATTCCCTTTTTCCCATGCTGAATTTCTCTTCTTCACTCCCAAATCCTTTTTGTTCTGTGCCCCATAGGTATAGGATGGGATGGGAAATGAGGAGTTATTGTCAGCCTATAATGCTTCCTCTCTGCTGCTCATTCCCATCACACGTTTCCCATGGTCTCCAAAAGCTGCAGGGAAAAATATGTTCCACTGTGGTCTTTACTGTGGATATCTGTGGGGTATTCACTGCTCTGGAACATGAAGGCACTTTCTTCCCCTCATCCTTCTCTGAGCTCTGTGCTCATAGACCTATTTCTCATCTCTTTTTTTCTTACTCATCAGTTCTGTATGGTGTTTTGTCCTTTCATAAATATGTGTTCATAAAGGTGTTACCAGCTTTGCTGATAGACACAGGCATGTCCTGCACTGGGTCCATTTTTAAGCCAGCTAGAACCTGTTGTTTCCAGCATAAGGCTGCTTCCTGTCCTCCACAGAGACCACCCTTGCAGGATCTACACACAATACAGTTTGTTACAAGCAGAGCCCAAGTGAAGAATATCCTAAATATCAAAATGAGCTTTTGATGGAATAATAACTGGTGCAGAAAATTTGAGTAGAAATGTATGTGGTTTGCTTTAATAGGAAAACTCATTGGCTAGCCTCCAGCTTCTGTATGACTCTATAAGCAGCACCCACAGCTAAAGTACTAAGTGTCTCTCATTTGATAGGAGCTGCGTGTCACTTTAATTCTGAACAGAGGCTAAGAAAATTCAGAATTTAAAACATAAAATATATAGGGTAATTATCATTTAGCCATTCCTACTTTGCTATAAGTGTGAATACATTTGCTGTTACCAGTAGATTCATTCCTTATGCATCTATTCCTGACTGTTGTGATGAGGAAACATTATGTTTGAGTAGGAAATCAAACTGAGAGTATTATAAAAAGAAGGTATTAATTTTTCATACTTATTTTATTCTCAAGTTGTCAGAATTTCACTACCAAAAAAATGTTAAACGGATATATTAGGCACTGTAGAAATGCAGCACTTCTCAAGAATATCACCTGAATTGGAAATGACATCAGAACCAGCAGTAGAGAGGACTTTTTGATAAAGCATAAAAGAAGAAACCTTATACTGAACACATTTTTCTATAATGCAGCTGTATAACCCTAATATGTTGAAAAATAAGGTACACATAATAAACTCTCTCTTAATGTGGGATTTTTTTAATTTCGCTACTTTTTTACATTGCTATGAAGGTGCACTTCAGTGTGCAGAAAGTAAGGTATTGTTTGCAACAAGACAGAGAGGAGCAGGAGACAGAAATTAGGAATTTGATCTTTAACAATCTGTGGTTGAAGAAAGGTATAAAATTAAGTCCTTATGATCCCATTTGTCTTGTTTACATTCCAAATATCCTACGCATTTGAGTAACATATCTGGCCTTCACTGAAATGTTTACTTGTATGAGATCTACTATATAGAATCAAAGGAAGTAAAATCATCTTCATAATTTGACAAACATATATCTGAGCCCCTGAATTATTGTCATTTTGACTAAGCATAATATAATGCAGTAAAAACTGCCCATTAAAATTTTTAAGACATATTATATTTGAATGTAAATACATTTCCCCAGAGCATCCTTTTATATCATGCTGCTATACTTGAAGTGGGCCGCCAAAATAACAAATCCTTTAGATTTCACGACTTGTCTGTAATGTAGTATGCTTTCAAGATAAGCATTTCTTAAATATAGCATTAAATCAGATTTGTGCTAAATTTAGCCTGTTGGCCTGGTTTCCACAAAGGTTTATTCTACAAAAACTAGAACCCAGGTACTGCTTTTATAACATTAACGTAGGTCACTGACATAATGACAGAAAACTATGATTTCATAGAGCTGGGTTAAAATTCAAACATGAATAAAACATTTCACTCAGAAAGAACAATATTGTCAATGAACAAAAGGAATTCTCATTTATCTTATCTGGTGGTAGAGAATAGATACTACAGGAGCGCTCACAAGGACCCTTATAAGTAAAAAAGAATTTCACACTAGGAAGGGTTTTAAGTATTTTGCTTATAACTTCGATTCTTTTCCCTTACAATTACTTTTGATTTCTTATATTATTTTAATTGCTTCCTATAGCTATTTGTTCTAAAGTATTCTTCTAAAGTATTCTAATTTGCAATTACAATAAAATACTTGCTTTAGTGGCATCAGAGACAATATGTTGATATACTCTGATGTCAAAATTAAACCTTTGCCCATAGAAAAGAGTGTGTAAATAGAAGTACTTGAACAGGTTTTCCTTTCTGAAATATAAAAATAGTCAGTAACATATCACTTCTTTGTTGAACATCCAAAATAAGACCAAATGAGATCTTACACCTGGAAAAATGTATAGATTTTAAATGGGACTTTTTTTCCCATTATTTTATTTTGGGATTAGTTCAATGTTCCTTAAATTTTTTATTTACTGCAAGTTTGTCTTTGCTGTGCTTGCCCTCCCCTCCACTTCCAGAGAAAGTGATCTTGGCTTGTATGCAAACTCTGAATCTACAAAAGGAGAATTATGGCCAAATAAGGCTACCCCAGGAAAAGAATATGTCTTCCTCCATTTTGCTGGAGAACTTGGTCCAATTTTTCATTACTGAATTAGAAAAAAACTTACATTTGATCCTGACCTTGTGAAAAGTTACAGTAATAACGTTCATACCACTTTTGATAATCTCAGTTATCATGGTGGTGATGGGAAGCAGAAGTTATTTTGTGCATTGAGATGACAGTGGCTGATATGTAAATTATCTTGGCTAAAGAAGTCTACCATACATACAGAATTTCTGTGGCATTCGTGGGTAGTATCTATCTCCCATGAGAACCTATGGTCTCACAATAGAGAGGAGAAAAGCTAGAAAAAAAGAGGCAAAGATTAGTTTTCATCAGGACAGAGGTTCTAATGGTACATTCTTGATCCTGCTTTCATTTACAAATCACAAAGTCACAGCATCATAGAATGGTTTAGGTTGGAAAGGACCTTAAAGGGCTCCAGTTCTCTTGCTGTCAGTGGGGACACCTCCCATCAGATTAGGCTGCCCAGGACTCCGTACAACCTGGCCTTCAACACTTCCACATATGGGATATCCACAGCTTCTCTTGGCAATCTGTGCCAGTGCCTCACCACTCTCACAGTTCAGAATTTCTTCCTAATATCTAATCTAAATCTACTTTAGTTAAAGTGTTTTAGTTTAAAACTATCACCTTTGTCCCTTGTCCTATCACTACATCATCTGGTAAAGAATCTCTTCCATTTCTCCTATAGGACCCCTTTAATTACTGAAATGCCAAAATGAGATTTTTCCAGAAGCGTCCTCTTCTCCAGGCTGAATAAACCCAGCTCCATCAGCCTTTCTTTGTAGGAGAGATGCTCTGGACCTCTGATCATTCTCTTAGCTCTCCTCTGGACCCACTCCAACAGTTTCTCATCTTTCTTTTCCTCCATCAGTACCCCCAGGTTCTTCTCTGCAGGGCTGCTCTCTTCCCACTTGCCTCCCAGCCTGTATTCATTTCAGAATGCCTTAAAGAGATTCACAGTTTGGTACAACTTCATTATTTTTGATAATTAAAGTTACAGGAATTGCTAGGAAATTCTTAATAACAGATACAGCTTATAGTTGACAGTGGCACCATTAAATCTCTTGTACAAATGGGGAACCTTAATTGCAGCAAGCTAAGGTATGGATGGCCATGAAGCTATTCAAATTTGGCTTTAAGCCATAGCAATTTGGGATTCAGCTGCTGGTAAATACAAGGAGTTTCTTGTGTCAACTGCTGAAATTTCACTGGTGAAAGGAAAAATACTGACAAACAATGTCAAAACAACTCATGAAAATTTAGAACGGTTCCTTGTGAAATTTTCACTTCAACTGTTCTTAGCTTTGTATTATATTAAACATTACAAAACTAAAAAGAGCTAAGCTAAGACAAATTTCTTGTTAATTTTAGATGACTGTGTTTTTATGAGGCTTCTAAAAAAATTCTAGAATTTACCACTTAACAATTTGTGAAAAAATACCACTTCCAATGCCTGTTCTTTATAGTGATTCTTACTGTACTGGAATCACAGTTTAAAAAACTATATTTTTATGAAGAATGTCTACAGCACTTCACACAGTGCAGGTAAGAGACACGCTCCAGCTGTTCTGACAAGGTTATGTATTCATGAATTGCTGAGTCAAATTCAAAGATAAATCCCAATTCCCTGAAATCTGTAATTGAAGAGCTAACATGAGATCCATCGCAAGTGAGAAAAGATCAGGCCAACAGCAGAGAGATAGGCTGTAAATCTAATGGTATTATATACAGTATAAATACTAAGTTATTTTAATACAGGTAAACCATCTTTGGTATATATTATAAAGTGTATCCCTGGAGAATTTAAAGGAAAATGGTATAGTTGGAATTCTACAATACAATTCAATACAATATAAATTCTAGCATATTTGTGTTAGCTAAACCTCGCTCAGCCTACCAAAAGCATGGTTATTTACATCATTCACTTAATAGAAAACCATCACATTTTAGAGTAATTCCTATTTATAAGCTTATTGACTTCTTGTAGTCATGTTATCTGTCAAAAGTGGATAAACTGAAGACATTTGCTACTTCGCTGACAGGTAACTAAAGGAAGCAGTCATGGTAATTCCATATTTGTTCTAGTACGAATAATACTGCTGAAAATGAACAGTCTTCAAATTCTGACACTCCACAATACAGAGAAACAATTTATATTTTTGCAATTATCAACTTTTTTTTTTTTTCCAGCTAAAATACAATACAAATTGCAAAGTTCTGATTGCAAGCAATTGGTATTATTTAAAACATCAAGATTGTGCAGGTAGTATTTTTTCCAAGCACTTTGCTTCTCAGCATGGGAATGTCCTTTGCCTTGGATCACCAATAATATTTTTAAGATCTTGAGGTGCTGCTTGCTGAACAGTGCTTTCTGATTACTTCAAACACGACACGGTGCCACAGCCTCTGTTAACACTGTAACTGTCAGCACCACATTCAAGTTTCAGACCCTCTGTATTTGGCAGATGGAGGGAGTGAGTTGGAAGTCATGGCAATGTCTGACTATTCGGTCTCTGTTAAATTTCTATGTCACTTGGGCATGGCTGATTTTCTCACACAAATCCTGTGCTCAGGTCCACTGACCAATGGCTGTGAAACAGTTGTCTAAGCACATTTCAAGAATCTGAACTATTAAAGGATGGTTTAATTAGAGGCTAGTTATTTGCAGGAAAACCAGTAACTGACTCAAAGCTAGCTGGTAGCAACAAATGGATTTTTGAAGGGCTAATGTTATGTTTTATAGAAGAGCAAACAAGCAGAAAAAGACCTGGAGAGCATATAATTACAAATGTCATAAAGACAAAATACAAGGGTAAACAAAAATTGAGATCATATAGGTTTGCAATAAGTGTTGAACTAATTGCAGTACAAAATTAAGGTGCAAGAAGTTCAGAGTTGTTTATTCAATAAATTTCTTCTGATGTACTTGGAAGCACAAGCACACAAGATTAAATGTAATGTACTTCAGTGCAGGTATGCAGAACCAGTTTCACTTTATCACAACTGTAGCATATGTCTCTAAGCCTCACTGAATCCTGAAATCTTAATATGCTGGTGAATCTGCAGAGTAACTCACCAGTTACTTTTTTAAATGTTCTTTTCCCATGATTAAACAAATTTGCGCCATTCAAGTCTTTCCCTCATGCCTCTTCCTTTCATCTTCCCTCGCAAAACTATATTTCTATGTGACTTTGCTTTTTCCCCTGTCATTTTAAAGATCCAGACTTCTTCTCTTACACTGTCTCTTAAACGTTCCTCTATTTTTCCAAAATCCTTTTCCAAATGACCTGAAGTCTGAAAGGGCAAAGTGTATTTATTCCATGTTCTCCTGTATATGAAGTAGAAAATGTATATAGTTAACCTAACAGCCTTATAAAGACATTTGTATTCCATCTTTAGCTCTCAAGTATTTCTGTACTTCTATTTACTCTCATTTTGACATTATAGTGTGAGACAATATGCTGTAAGTTTCAGCCCCCATTTTTTCAGCAGCGTTAACCTTGAATGCAGCTTAGAGACTAAATCTTCAATTTTGAGAGGGCAGAAGAAAGAGCACTAATAATATACAAAAAATATTGCTTCTCCTTACACTGGTTTCTGCCAAGTGAAGGAAAAAAAAATGGTTCATTTCATTCATTTTGTATTTGCTGACTGAAATCAATTGTTAGGCCTATATATAGTAGTAGATTTTCCATTTTCAAGACAAGTAGATGCAGTAAATGTGCTCTTCATTTAGTAAAATGGTTCATTAACAATTGATGCAAAGTGGTATAATAGATATCACTGTTGTTCTTTTGCATCTAGTGCTGGGTTCAACTGGGGATTAAATTGCCTGATGTCCCTCATGTTAGCAATTGCTAAAAACGACATTTATGAGGGTAGCATGAAGGATATTTTAGGCTTTCAGATGAATGTAATTTCAGAGACCATGGCTTAGATGTTTACATGCTCAGGTGGATGCCAATTATTAATGAAAATGTGCTTAAATTATTTGATATTCAGAAATCAAAACTTTCTTGATAAATATTAATAATATATATGTAATAAATATGTAGTATATGTGAATATATAATATCACTAGGGTAGGTTTTCAGCAATAACAAGATATTTCAATATTCTTATGTGCAAATCACACTAGGCAGAAATATTATCTGCTACTTAGTTTAATATTTTTAGAATACGTGGTCTAATGCAGTTTCTTCATGCAATGGGGATACTTTTTTTTTTTTTTAATTCATAACGCAATGGAAAGTAATGATGCATTCCACAAAGCCATAATTCTTTCTTTTGGTCTTTATGATCAAATTCAATAAATGTAGCAAAGCACTAAGCTCAGAGCATAATATGAGAATCCTGTTGTAGAAGAAATGGAAGTGATTATGCCTAAAGAAATATTAGCAAGCGAAAATGAATTGCCTGTAAACCTATTTCTTCACAGTGTCATGCTGTGTGTTACAATAATCATCTTTGGAAGAATTTCTGCTTATATCTACAATACTGTATACCTATGCTGCAAATTTTGGTTGAAGTACTTCCCTTTCTACCACAACCTCAGTGGACCTGAGTTTAAAAAACACTTCACTGTCCCCTTCCTCTGTACATCTGGTATTGTCCAGTCCAGTGTGTTTGTTTTTCTTTCCAGCATCTCTAGTTTAGCCACTCAGCAACAACAGCTTAAATTCAAGAACAAGTCAGTGTAAGTTATCTAGTTATCTTGTCTATTCATGTGCTGGGATATAGGCTGGACCTTTGAGTACTCAGGGTTCTAGTTCTGGATTACAAAACTTGCAATGAAGCAGGGCTGCCATGTCTTCAATTTCTATGCTTAAGCAAGCTGACTCTAGTGTAGCACTTTCACTGATTTTTTTTTTTACCATGAAACTACCTGTTGGCAGCTGGACAAAATATTGTCCTTATTAAATGGGAATTCTCTAATTCATAACAAGTGGTTTTTTTCTATTTTATTTTTCTCTACTTGTTTTATCTTTCCTTCTATGATTAAGTCTGGAATTGCAACATTCAAACTCAATGAGGTTGCTCTATAAGAAGAGTTGAACTGCATTTCTCCAGTAAATTGATCTGGAAATAAAGATCATTGTTTCAGTATATTTACATAAGGCAAAAATTTTTTAAAAAACAACATACCAGTGGCTCTGAGCAGCCTGGTCAAATGGTTGGAGAACCAGTCTGTGGCAGGGGGTTGAAACTAGATGATTATTGTGGTTCTTTTCAACCCAGGCCATTCTATGTTTCTATGAAATATAGTCCGTATGTTTTATGAAGGAAAAAAATTACTAACGAAGGAAAGGAAGATAAGGACAAGCCAGGGCAATCTGAGCAATGTGCTGGGAGAACTTATGGATAGCAGCCCTGCAAAGAGAATGTCAGAATTCTGGTGGATATTAAGCTGGACATGAGCCATCAGTGCACTCTTGCAACCTGGAAGGCCAACTGTATCCTGGCCTGCTTCAAAAGGGCAGTGACAACAGGTTGAGGAACGTGATCGTCCCTCTCTACTCCGCCCCTGTGAGGATTGATATGGAGTATTTTGTCCAGACCTTGGATCAACAAATATACAGAAAAGTTGAAGCGAGTCCAGAGGAGGGTGACAAAGACCAAAGAGGGCTGGAGTACCTCTTCTATGACAAAAGCTTGAGGAAATTGGACTCAGACTGCATAATTGAAGGCTTCATTACTTAAAGAAAGTACTTATAAGCAGGATGGAGACCATGTTTTCTTGACATGGAGACATGTATAGATAGTGATAAAACAAGAGGAAATAGTTTTGAAGCCAAAGAGGAGAGATTTTGATTAGATCTAGAATGTTTTTATTTACTCAGAGGATGGTGAGACACTAGAACAGGTTTCCCAAAGAAGATGTGGATGCTCCATCCCTGGAGGCATTCAAGCAGGATGGATGGGGCCTTGGGCACCTTGACATAGGGGGTGACAATCCTGCCCATGGCAGGGGTTGGTTGAAATTAAATGATCTTTATGGTCCCCTCCAACCTCAGCCATTCTATGATTCTGTGATTCTATGAGACTTTAAGGACAATCAGGAACTAAAAAATGCGTGAGAGAAAAATTCCTAAAAAGCTGTACATGAAGGAAACTTCAAATAAACCTACCTCAGAACAATATTTTTTAAGTCTTTAAAAACTAACAGTGCAATCTTAAATTTATTCTGCTCTTATGAGCTGCCAACATAGAGAATGCAGGCAGGCGGTCATGGCATAGGAGTTACTCATATAAATAAACAAACATGTTTCTGGATTCCAAGAAGCTCCAGGGAATAGAAGAACCTGTGTAAGCTATTAGAGAATTACAGCAAGCTTGTCTTTTGATCACAAGGGCACATATTACTGTTATAAGGTTAAGCAAAACTGAAGCAAAGTCAAGGTATTTTTTAAAAACTTGCCAACTGGGAAAATACTACTTTCATTCTAGAACTGATGCAGTTTTCCATTAGAAAAGCTTTTTTTCAAAACAATTCTGAGGGCTTTCCTCTTTTTGTTTTCAAAAACGAATTGCTATTTTTACTAAAAAAGCAAAAAGGAATAAATTACAAATGTATCCAGGGCTTGCTTAGTGGCATAGTGGTGCTATGTGCCTGTATGGCTATATGCGCTTTGGTCCAGTAGACTTTCACTACCGTGTTTTTCCTGTGGTAGTTGCTTTTAGATGTGCCACGCCACATACAATATTGGACAGACCATCTGTGGCACTATCCAAACAAGTTGACCTGTCGTTTGTTGTAAAGATTTTATTATAAGAATCATCAAAGTAGGACTATGGACAGCCCTGGTGTCTTAAGTAAGGAGATGGTTCAAGACTTTATTTTATTTAAGAAAAAAAATCTGAAATGTTATTTTTACTCCTTGTGTCTACAAGGGAAAATTTCACAATCTGAAGATTTGGAAGACAGGTTTGCACTGCTGATGCATTTAAAATGTGAATTCAGATTGAAGAAAATCATTATCAGATCATAATCTATTTTGTAATGGTACATTTGAAGAATAGCACGATGTGGATAAGCAAGACCCTGTAGAGGGATCTGGACAGGCTGGATAGCTGGGCTGAAGCCAATAGGATGAGGTTCATCATGACCAAATGCTGGGTCCTGCACTTTGGCCACAACAACCCTAGGCAACGCTACAGGCCTGGAGCAAAGTGGCTGGAAGACTACGTAGAGGAAATGGACCTGGGGGTATCAATTGATGCTCAGCTGAACATGAGCCAGCAGTTTGCCCAGGTGGCCAAGAAGGTCAGTGGCATCTTGGCTTGCATCAGGAACAGTGTTGCCAGCAGGAACAGGAAAGTGTTGTGCCCCTGTACTCAGCCCTGGTAAGGCCACACATCAAGTTCTGTGTCCAATTTTGGCCCCTCTCTGCAAGAAAGACATTGAGGCCTTGGAGCGTGTTCAAAGAAGGACGACAAAGCTGGTGAGGGGTCTGGAGCACAGGCCATATGAGGAGTGGCTGAAGGAGCTGGGGATGTTCAGTCTGGAGAACAGGAAGCTCAAGGGAAACATCATTGCTCACTATAACTACCTGAATGGAGGCTGTGGTGAGCTGGGGGTTGGCCTCTTCTCTTGTGTAACTGGTGATAGGACCAGAGGGAATGGCTTCAAGTTGTGCCAGGGGTGATTCAGGCTGGACATTACTGCTTTTCTGAAAGAGTGGTCAGGCAGTGGAATGGGCTGCCCAGGGAGTGGTGGAGTCACCAACCCTGGAACTGTTCAAGGAACGTTTGGATTTTGTGTTGAGAGACATGGTTTAGTGAGTGACCCTATCACTATTGGTGATAGGTGGATGGTTGGACTGGATGATCTTGAAGGTCTTTTCCAACCTTGGTGATTCTGTGATTCTGTGATCTTGCAGAGATTATGTACGAGTTATGAAAGACCCTATGCTAATGAATGTTTGATAAACTCTCTTTTACTCTCTTCTATCTAAATATCTTTACAATAAACTGTGTTTACTGATTACTACTTCTACTACAACTACTACTGTGAAGGAGTTGGTAAAAGATAAATTAGATTTAGAAAGTATTAAACAGGATGAATTCAAGAAGAAAAGTAGTTTTACATGCCATGTACTTCAGGATTTACAGCGCAGTTGTCTATTCAAGAAAGGGTCACTTTGCAATACAATAGTTGTTTCATTTATCTTGTACTGAGTTACAATAGAGAATGGACTCAAAGTTCATTAAAAATTAAACCATACTTTATTCAGCATAGTGGTAAAGCACTACTGTGTAAATGGAACTAACTTTTTATTTCTCTCATCACAGTCTTCTCTTTGGTTTCTTTTCAAATAATGATATTCTTAAATGCTGCACATTTTCTAAGAATGTAAACATTAAGGACTGTAACAGCTAATTGCTTCCAGAGCTAATGTCCACTATGACATGGAGTATGACTGGAATAGTCTTCTGATTCATTTGGTACTCTGATATTCCTTTCTTGTACAGTCACGAGTTCACCTGCAATCTTTGTATGGTATAATAACATAATAAAAGTACTTCACACTCCATATATTTCACAGAGATATACACAAGAATATTTTTGTATTGCATAGAAATGCCTTAGATCTCAGAACACAAACATTTTCTAACTTGGAGTTCACATAAATTCACCTCTAATATTTGAAATGTTTTTTATTGCTAAAAAATTTCCAATTTTTTTATTCTCATATCGTTTCTCAACATTTCAGAATTACAGAATTACGGAATTACAGCAAGATACAGCTGTAATTAAGCTGTAAATAAATAAATATAAATATATAATATAAATATAAATATAAAACAAAAAAATACCATTATGTACTTTTATCATATCTATGAGGCTATCTATCTATATCTATATCTATCCTGGAAAAATATGTAATGAAACATGTCATTTTCCACATAGCAAAAGGACTACTCAGAAACAGATTACATTAAAGTACAGTAAAGTTCCAGAATATTTATGGCTAGCTTTTTTTTTTCTCTCTCTCTCTTCCAAAGACTTGAATTCCAAGTCAGCTCTGCAACACTTTTTAAGGTCAAAAAGCTTGTTAGCTTATTAAATGGAACAAGCTTCAAAGTGGAAAAGCCTGCAAATCACCTTTCTTCAGCACTGCCTTCTGTTAAAAAAAAACAACCTTATAAAATCAGATCCACATAACAGAATGGAGAAGAGAGGAAGAAAGAGAGAATTACACTTGGCAGAGTTCAACACACAATGTAATGCAGTTCTGAAAATCATCAGCAACCACAAGTATAGATAAATGTAAGTATTAGAGTAAAATAGAGTTATATTTGAGTCTAAATAGACTCAATGAGAAAATGTAGATAAAAAAAGAGCATACGAAAGTAAAAAGGGTAAGTGTGGCTCTATGCTTATTGGACATTCATATAATTCTCTTTTGTTTATTATTTCTCTGCATAATCTGTTTTGCCACTTTTTTAATTCTCATGCTCTTTGTATTTCATATTCATTTTTCTTACTCCATCTCTTCAGCATCCCACTGTATATGTAATGTTACATTCCAAATTGGTCTGTCTTCATCTTGCCTGTAGGACTGTCTTGGATGAACTTCTACTTCTGTCCCTTTGACCTGTTCATTTTAAAGTTTAACAGCTTATGCCATTTATTTGAAGGTATCTGCAAAGAAATGAGGTAGGCCACAGATAATTAATTATTCATTTTTTGTATATTTTCAAGATCTTGTGTGTGGGCCACAGCTGTTACATCATTCTGACTGTAGGTTCCATTTTTCTACCAAAGGCTTCATATAAGAATAAGAATTATTTAATCCTTTTGTATTCATAAAATCTGTGCAGAATTTATGTTGATCTTTTCTTAGCTCAGACATTTATTTTCTTTAGACTTTGTGCTGTTCATTTCTTAGCCCATTCACTTCTTTCCTCCTTTTGAACAGTTTTTATTTTTCCTCCATCCTCTGTTCCCCCTCTTGATTTATGTATAGCAGTTCAGTTCTTATTTTCACCTTTTTAATTAAAATGAATAATCATTCTTAATATTTGTTCTGTATGTATTCAAAATAGCTATATATGTATTTTAAAGTCAGCTGCTCCATCTCTAGTGCTTCTGTATTATATGCCATGTTTAAGGCCACACAGTCACCATGTGCTGTCCCCCATCAATTTCTATTAACACTGGGTAAGAGCCACCATATTGTGTGTTCAGTACCCAGAGGAATATGGATTTGGACTGCTGTGGTTACAACGGCATTCAGACATTAAATAATGCTGAGTAATTCTGGCTACAGGAGGAACAGTGATCAGCAAATTAGGTATTTACCATCAGGGAGCTTATATCAGGTGCAAACACTCAGATCTGTCCAACAGGAGACCAGGTAGCAGTAAAGAGCAAGAGCGGGATAAGGAAAATGAGGAGAACAGCAAACATACAGTATCAATAATAAATAAAAAAATAAATAAGTAAATAATGGAAAAAGAGTCAGGAGACCTATATGATGCAAATTCTCAGGTGAAGAAGTTTCAAGAATAGTAGTATGGGTTTCCCTAAAACGACTTCAGTTTTGTTTATCAGTTACTGATGGTCATCTACTCTGGAATAGTTGTCCTAAAGTAACTAAACTTAAAGGAGCTTATTTTTAAGCTTTCCAAAGCTTAGCTACTTTCCCAAAAACAGGAAATATGAAAGATTCTCAAATAATAATTATTTACCAAGGATAATAAACTACAACATCATAAAACAAAATTTGCAAAGAGAGCTGTGAATAGGAATAACTGGAAGGAAACGTAAACTGCATGAGTGCTGCCATCTTTTGGTCATAATAAATTAAAATTACAAGAGAGTTATGAATATATTTAAGCAAGATGAATACAGTCTGAAAGCAAAATATGAAAGTTAAGCATTATTAAAAACAATTATCGTTATTAGTAATACAGCTGAAAATTCACCCTCCTGAAGTTCAGGGTCCTTACTCTGCTCTTTGCTAGGTCCATTTCCCTTAGCATCATGAACTTGATCAGGTCATGGTCACTATAGACTGCTTTCAGTCTTAACCTCTTTAATGATCTCCTCTACACTGCTGAGCACTAGGTCCAGTACTTCAGCTCTGGTTGATTTGTTTAATACTTGGACCAGGAATTTATCCTCAGCAGACTCCAGGAATTTCCTCGGTTGTTTGCATCCCACCATGTTGTTTTCCCAGCAGACATTAGAGTGGTTGAAATTCCCATCAGAACGAGACACTATGAGCACAAAGCCTCTTATAGATAAAGCAAGAAGGTCTCATCAACAGGCTTCCCTTGATCAGGTGGCCTGTTCTAGACCCCAATCACTAGATGTACTTTGTTGGTCAGGTCCCTAATTTTGACCCACAAAGCTCTCAACCCCAATCATGGCTCTTTCTCAGAAGCAGCTCTTCACAATCTGTCCTCTTAACAGTGAGAATAATTTCCCCACCCCTCCCACCTTGCCTCTCCCTACTGAAAATCTTGTCACTCTCAATCATAGGGTTCCAATTGTACAGTTTGTTCCACCACGTTTCTGAGACAGCAATTAGATCATAGTTTTCTAATTACATCATGATTTCCTCCTTCTGCTTATTTCCCCTGCTGCAGGTGTAGAGGCTCACTAGCTGGGCTGTCAGCCCACTACCTTCTTGGAAGAGACCTCTCAAAATTTTCTGGGATAAATCTGAGATTTTCCCCTGTTGCTTTCTAAAGTGAAGGTACTTCCTGACCGCTCCCTGTCATTCATCAATACAATTTTTTTCCCCATAACATTTAGCTTAAAGCTCTAGTGATAACCCCAGACAACTTGCTGCCCACTGTATTCTTGCTCCTCTTTGTTGGTTCTGTCCCATCCAGTATCATCATGCCTGGGTTCTCAAAGGTACATCCAAGACCACGATATCAAAAATCCTGAACCTATTTATTTCATGGAAGGATGCAAAATATTTTTCCTTCTGTGCATAGTTCATTTGAATTAAATTTGCAAAAATAATAATTTTCAAATTTGGAAAATTTATTCTTATTAGATTAAGCACATCCATGACAGAGTTTAATCTAAGAATTAATCATCCCTTTATGTTTAAGGGATGAGAATGTTATTTTTCAAAGTGTTGCTATTTGATACCTAAGGGGAAGATTTTTTTTTTATTGCTGGTGAGTAATTCAGTCTGGTTTGCTATAAACAGCCAGATCAGGTTTACCCTTAGTACTGCCTGAGGACTATTGCCCTTGCAGGATCCTGACAGCTATCATGGATTTTATTCCTCTTTTACATCAGCTGTGCTCAAGAATGAAACATAAGTCAGTCAATATCAAGTGAGCGAGGTGGTATCTATTTAACATTTATGGATTAGCTGTATAGACCATTAGTACTATTGGCTTTAAAACAGTATCATAAGCACAAAACATTTGGTTGTTTCTAAGAACAACCTAAGCCTCTGCCTTGCCCCATTTCCATTCTCTTAAGAGACAGCATGTCTGCACAGCAGTTATCATATAGTTACTATAGTTAATTACCACACATGAAAAAAACCTGCATGCATAAAGCATTTGCTCAGTTTTATTTGAGCTTAGATACGTATGGGGTTTTGTTTTGTTTTGAAGGACATGAACCATTGGCTCTTGACCAGAGTGCTCTCGTGTTTTGGTTTTTTTTTCCCAAGTTTTTATGCTTCTTTGCCTTTAAGTTTCTGGCTTTGTGGCCAAAAGTAAAAGCTTGAAAGTGTGACTTGAAAGGCAGACCAAAAGTCAACAGCAAAATAAGGGTCAAAACCAAATTACTTTCTTTGACAAATTTGGAATATTCCAATTGTTAAATACAATATTTAAATTATCCTATGAATTAATATGTATGCCCTCAGTATTTGTTTTTTCTCCGTAAGCAGAAAGATACAAGGGGATGTTAACATTTCAAGTCTGGAAAAATCTCAGGTATGGCTTTCTTTCTCTTTTTATTTTTATTTATTTTTTTTTTTAAGGCATAAAAAAAAAATCTATATATTTATTGTCTTTTATCTTGGAACTCACTGAGGCCACATTTTCACAAGTTTTATTATAACTAAGAGGACAAAAACTTTACTACTAAAGTAAGAAAACTGTGATGCTTATGAAGCTGGAGCTTTCAGAAGAAAAATAACGAGAAAATACACGAGACACGGAATAAAATCACGAGAATTAACAGCAATGATGAAATGTAATATCCTGAAGTTTTAACTAACAGGACCTTATCTTGTTTTATCTATTTTCTTGGCACATCAGTGCCTTGGGGAAAAATATATATATATCATCAGTAATAATTCCAAGGACTAGGAAGCTAAACTCAGATGTAGTGTAATCAAACTTGTCCTTACATCCGCTAGATATTTCGCTTATTTGGCTTATTGTTTGTATTTTCACTTTGTGTCATGTGGTAGAAATACTTTTTGACCTTCTGATCAAAGAGAAAAACACTCCCAATTTGCCTTTGAAAGCCAAATGGGTCATGTGGCCTTTTTTTTTTTTTTTTCAATCTTTTTTGTTTACATTCTACAAACTTTGATTATAATAATAGGAATTTTGGCTGGAGATTATAGTGTTGGGTCAATCATAGATTTAATTTAGCTCAAAATTGATACAACTCTATTGAAAATAACTGCATCTATTTACACTAGAACTGATTTTTGATTAGTTCCTTTGAGAGAATGTATTTCCCTTCAGCTATTACAATTTTGCATCCCAAAGGTAGAGACATTATCATATTATTTGAACAAAGGAACAACATCAAATGCTTAGCACACAAGAATGGAAAATGAAGTTTTAAAAGAGCTGTGTGCTTCTTTCATTTAGGACTTTTAGGAAGAAAGTATGCTTGTATGACCTTATATTCCAGTATCTATGGGATGTTCCACGGAATGGAGAGTCTCAGATTCCAGCTTATACGCTATTTTGCCTCTGCTAACTATAGTCAGCTGACAAGTCTCAATGTACCCTCCTTTCAACAGTTCAAGAGACAAAGCTTGTAGCACCTGCAACTATAGTAGTACTTCAAAATGTCCTTAAAATAAAAATCTTGGTAACATTTTTTGGAAAAAAACAAACAAAAAAAAAACACAACACAATCTTTGCTGTTAATATGTTATAGTAGGCATTTTTTCCACTGTGTTGTGAAAACTGTGAAATTGTATTGTGTTTTTTATTTCTCCTCATCATTGTCTTGTTGAAAGTACTTTTTCCTGTTTCTTGTAGAGATTATATGAATCAAATGCAAAAAAGAATGATGGTTAATGAGAGTAAGAGAGAGAATACAAAAATAATAACAATAATAAAAGGTGAATCTGGGTTCAGAGAGAACATAAATAGCTCTCTGTAGTATTTTTGAGGACATAATACTGAAGAAACAAAACTCATTCTGAGGCTTGACAGGAGTAACTTGCTAAAAGAAGCCACCTTTTTAGTGCTGTAGTACTTTTGTGAGATATTCTCAGAACCAGCACTTCAGGTGCTACAGTTGATGACCTGTTCCTGAATACATAGAAGTATTCTTGCTCTGGTCTCACAGGAATGACTCACAGTCTCTCTACAGTTAAAAATTTTAACTTCTGAAATTATTGCACAATTTGAATTTAGACAAAAATATTGTAAGCATGCCATCCAAATAGACTTTCATAGGCTTTATGGATGCTATGTGGCTCATGCATACAAGAATTGAATGTCTTTTCCAGAAAAAGGATTGGAGGAAAGGGAGAATTGAGCAAGTAGGTGACACTGGGTAGGCAGAAAGTGAAGATTTCTTTAGCTAGAAACAATAACTTTTGTCTTTTCTTCTTCCTTTATCTGTTTATTCATAATCTTGTACCTATAAGCAAATATATACATGCATGTATTTATTTATTTTTCTCCTTTAGTTCATAATCACTGAATTACTATATGGAGTAGTGCCTTCTATTCCGATGCCTTCTTTTCCTCTGTTTCTGACTTTGGATCCTTCGAGTGGATATGCAATTTCCTTTGCTATATTAAAACCATCTCTTTTTTCCCTTTAGTGCAGCACAACTAAACAAAGGACAGTAAAGGACACAGAAACCATCACAAAATGCCTTTTATTTCACAGCTCCTTTCATCTGCTCAACAAATAACAGAAAATATGGTTGATCATTTCATACTTCTGGTTCCCCAGGCGCTCATGGAGGTGTCCATATGGTGTGTTCAAAATGGAGGCACTAGCATACATCAGATCCAAATTATGCAAAGAAATATGATCATGTAGTGCAACAGAGTAATAATCAAAGTGATACCTGCTCAACAAAAAGAGTAACCTAGCTAATAATCGTTCCACATTTCCAGCTCCCAGAGTAGAATATTGTAATAAATACATAAATCTCCATTCTGACATTAATTTCATAATCTCTAGAACATATTCATTCCTGAGATTTAAGTATTGTTCCTTCATGTAAAAAATCCAATAGCACAATAAATAATAATTAATTTTCTTCATTATTCTCATTTTTGTCTTTATTTTCACTTTGTTTTTAGTATGACCAGGCTCTTCCAAATCCTTTTCTTGACTGTTCATTTTGTTTCACATTCATCTTATTATTTTCTTTATCCTCAAGAAGAAAAAGTAAAGGAAAACAGCTAAGCCCTGGTCCAACCCCAGCAGGTCAGATGGTGCTTTGAGGTTTAGAGGTGTAGAACAAGCATAAAGAAAAATAGTAGTTGTGTAACTATGTATTTAACAGTTCAATACCTACTTTACACCAACAAAGTGAATGCTAGGGCTGGCTGCCAATGTTATATCTTCTGACACTTTTTGAAGATTTTAATACAATTTTCAGGAGGGTAGAAACTGCTATTATACCTGAATCACCAAGCCCTCCATTAGTGGGTTAGGCCAGCTTTGTACAACAGCAGACAAGGAGCACCTGTGGCTTTGCAGGGAGTTGCTAAGTTCCTGCTGAGCAATAATAATGCTATATACTGCTCTACTCAATTCCTAGGAAGCATCTGAGACATCTCCTAATTTGTTTTAATGCTGCTTTAATGATTTTTTCATTAAATATTAGATACGTTTTTGAAACATTCATAAAGTTGCTTTTGTTTTAAAATCTGTATGTTTAAAAGGGTAGATATACATTTTTTTAAAAATCTGATTTCAGACTTGAAGTTCTAAATAATAGTGCAAATTTATTCTAATCAAGACATTTTTCTTCTCATTAATGGAAAATATTATCTACCATGCTTTGGCTTATGTACATTTAAATATGCAGCAGATCTGAGCCTTTATTTCAACACCGTTATTCAGCTGTCCTTTTTTTTTTTTTTTTTTTTTGAGACAGCTCTACATATGAAACTATTCTTGTCATTGCCAGATAAAAAAATTGCCTAATTTTATGCTTAAATGTATTGGATCATATAATGATGGGGACTGGTGATCTTCAAAGATATAGACTCAGTTCTAAGACCTTACCCTCACAATATTCCCTTTTCTACTAGGGATTGGACACCAGATCCATCCTTCTTCTGTTTTGAAAATATCTTGTAGTTCAGGATGTTACTCAAAAATTGTTAAGCCTTGCAATGGAGATTCAAAGAAAAAGTCCATCTACTTGTATTGCTAGTTCTACTAGTTATACAATTAGGAGAGTTTTGTAAAGGCAGTTATTTCTCTAGGACAATGCACTGTCATTTAGCTTAGTCCTTTGCATTAAGAAATGCCTAATTCAACTGTATTTGGTGCTTTGGCAGTTCTTATGTCATTCCATTTTACTTATGTACAACTAGCACTGTTTGATCAGCAGACACAGAGACTATGTTCACATGGATGTGCACACACACACTTTATAATACCAGTAAGAATTTACAAAAAGAGGGTGATCATGCTGCTCCACAGTCCTTCCTCACCTCCTGTTGCTGACTAGAGCTGCAGCCTTCTTCCAACTTCGTCATTCTCCTCATCTTCCTTCTTTCCCACCTGCAATCTGTATCTGTGAGTAGCTAATTGCTTCTCGGCCATTTTAGGAAATTTTGGTATTTTATTCAAAAATTTCCTACATTAAGTTAGTTTCTACCTTTTTCGAAACGTCTTTCTGCCCTGTTATGGTTAACAAGTGTACATTGTCTTCCACATGCTTTTATGCTCATGACTGTTTTAGGGCACCAACTGTTTCTTTGCATGAAAATAGTCACAGGAGGTTGCTGACTTCTTAGTTTTTCTGTGTATTTTACTTCAAAAATAATTCTGGACATGGCAATACTCAAGAATCCTCATGGAGTGGAATTTATTAAAGATATGCTGATGTATGCTGACTCAGACTGCAAATTACTGCAAAATGACTGAGCATGTACTTTAACCACAAATTTATTTAGACAGTATTTTAATGAAGATCATTTTTAATAGCACATGGAAGAGAAGTCTAGAGTTCTCAGAATTTAAAATATGAGTTTTAAAAAAGGCTAAGTGTAAATGGGTAGAAACTACAAAGAACCAATTCAAAATGAAAAAACCCAGGTTATGTGGACACATATGGAGGATGGCCTAGACAAGAACAAGAGAAAAATTCAGAGCAATTAGTTGTGAAGCTTTGGGAGGAAAGCATAGATGTTAATTTATGAATGTTGCTTGTCTAGGATCTCTATTTGGATTCTATTTATCCCCATCCCCTTCCCTTCCTAGTTATTTTAGTAGTGTAGAATAATAAAAGAAATAAATCTTCCGACTCTTTTTCTACTTTGAATAGAAATTAATCAAATCAGTTGGTTGTTCTGCAAAATACATTTTGTTGTGACTGTATTTTTGCCAACGCATGCAGATTTGATGCACTGTGTGATTACTATTTCTGCAAGTCTCAGATATCTAATCATTTCTTTTTTAAAAATATATTGAGAACAGACAAGACTCAAGAAGATTCCAAAGAGAAGTGTGTGAACTTATGTATATTATGTATACACATCCATCATACATATACATATTGAATTACTTCACTGAAAAAAGGAACCTGACACTTCTTAAACTGTTAACTCATATCAGTGAAAGTTTTGGTTGAGCTGAATTTGCATGAAATGTCAAAACTTCCCTACAGATTACCAAAACGCTGTACTGAAATTACTGTATGACTGAAGGAGATTGCAAATTTTTCTGTTGGCTTAATAAACACAACGTTGATTGAAAAGAAGAAAATCTATGCAGATTTGCACTGCACCCAAACAGTTTGGATTCCTGATTTTCAAAACTTCCATCATAGTTTTGACAAGCTGTGAATTTATCCATGACAAAAGCCAGGAGAAAGAAAGTATAATAGTGAGAAGAACATTACAAGTTGAATTTCCAGGTGGTCTATACTGTGTGGTCACAAAACCACACAAAACTATACAGTATTTTCTTGATCAGTCCTCTGCTAGCACAGGCAGCTCTGTCATACAATGCCTCTGGCAGACTAGCTGATAATTTCTTCTTGTAATATTACCTTTTTATAAATCTGAATTGCAATACCTACAAACATATTGTAAGGTCTTAAAAGTATTTCAAAATGTTCTGAGATCCACAGATTACAGATGCTTAGGAATTCCAGAACATTTAGCGGTTGTAGTAGTGTTGTGTTTATCAGTTTTTCTCTTGTACTTTGGTCTTCAGAGTCCCTTTTCATTTCAAAGCAATAAAATACTGAACAATTCCCTCAGATGTGGTTTTTGCATAAGAATTCACAGTTCTTTTTGAATTGCCTGTCATAACAATATTATGATAAGAAATAGGCATATGGCTGAAATATGAATAATCAGAATGTTATAAATTCAATTAAAATATGATATATGATTTTCCTATTTGGTCTGGATAAAAGTTACAAATAAGAAAATAGCTCACATCTCTCCTTACCCAAAATGTGATTTGACCAGGGCTAAGCTTAGCTAATCAATGCTTATGTCTACACCACCATAAAAACAGTACAGCTGTATGACAATATGCTTCACTTTCCTTTGTATATGTTAACTATCATATAAGCTTGCAACCACAGGAATTGACTGAAAGACCAGTTGTGGCTTGCAGTTAATACCTGTGGCTTCATTCATTTGAAAGGTCCATTTACATATGTAGGGTGAAAAGCATTTGAAACACAAACTGCTTATCTTTAGTCATAGAATTTCCAGGAGTGTTTCCACTAACCCTCAAAAAAAAAAAAAAAAAAAAAAGAAAAAAAAGAATGACTGTATTCAGATCTAATGATCACATGGCAGGTCATGTATTTGCACATGCTCATTCATAACTACATAGATAGCAAGAAAAATAAAAAGGTGCATGTTGTCACAACAGAGAGAGTACTGGAATGCTTCTCCAGCCCTCTCCAACATCTATATTAAAATGCAGAGGAGAAATGTCATAAGTACACTTCTTGAAATAGAATAACACATCAGTAACAGTGTTTAAAGAGACTCTGTTCCAGAAATGAAGTATTCATTTCATTTACACTGAGCCTGTTTTCCCTTTTCTTTTTTTTTTTTTTTTTCTAGGGGTTGTGGGGAGGGGTGAAAGAGGGAATGTTGCCAAGAGAGCAAAGATGGGGATGGTTGCAAAGAAGCATTTAGTCAGTAAAACACCATGCTTTCTCATAATGTCATGCATCTCACTCACAATAATTCTTTCTTATTAACTGCTTGGAAACAATTTATTTTCCTCTCAGGCTAGGAAGGCAAGTGCAAGTATAGCAGACTCTGGTTGGAGCTGATAAGGCATCCTATAGAAGCAACACTGCTGGCATGATGAGATTTGTTAAGAAGACAATATCCCATTGGCTCAGACAAACCATGTTGTATATCAAACCTATCAACAATAATATCTGCAAAATAATGCCTTTATGTATCTGCCAACTGCCACAGACAGCTCTCTGGTGTTCCTTTGGAAATGCGGTTTGATTTTTTTCTTTCTTTTTTTTTCTTGGACTAACATATACAACAGTTGAAGGCTCACCTAGTCTCACTTTTATTCAACAGTCTTAAAACCCAGTTTCTAAAAGCGCGAAGCAGTAAACTGTGCACTAAATAGAAGATGAGCTGATAAGTCACTGCTACAAGTGAAAAATCATCCTTTTCTTTTCACGATAAAGAAATTATACACAAAATTAACACGTTTGCATTGCTAAACTGTTGCTGTATCATTGTTTATAATTTATCAACTGAGCTGTATTATTTTAAAAAAGCATAAATAAAGAACCCTTCATCTCATGATTAAAATTGCATTTTCTTCAGTCTCCTCATTACTTTTGACAAACTATTTCTTTCTTTTCAAGAAGTGATTCAGTCTACAGTTTATAAAAATGTTTCAGATGTCATACACTTAAACACCAAGGGACAAATCCTGCTTAGTTTTTTTACACTCAGTTGTCTATTATAAAAATTTATGTTGTCAAGGTCGGCAGAGTTTGATTTATTTTAGGAAAACTGGCAAAAAAAATTGATCATAGGAAGTAAATTTACATCTCAAAGAGTTATAAAAGACAAAAAGAATAAATGTGAAAGTTATTTAAATTTTCAGGCTGGAGCTTATATTTGTGTATTTAATATTCACATTCTGTCAGGAAGAATGAAAATCTCATAAAATTTCAGGGCAAGTATTTCCTGTCAAATCTTTTGGTAAGTCTCAAGTTGAACAGTTCAATAATAGTTTGAGTGACAATATCAAGGACAATTTAGACAGAAATTCTATTTCTCTCTGCACTCATTTCATTACAAGTATTTCTGGGAAATCAGTACTTATTTAAGTGGACTGCTCAACTTAGATCATGTTCTGCATTCCCTGCAGAGGGAATTTGTTTAAAAATAAATTTCTTGCTTCAGATTATCCCTTCTGCTTGTCTTACTGCACAGTTTTCATATCTATAAAATGAGAACACAAGTACTGCTGCATTAGAGATTGGGAGTGTGGACATAAGAATTCACAAATTAAATGTAGGAAGCATTCCTCTCACCATTCACTGAATTAATATAAGAACAATGCATACACAAATGGACAAGTAGATAGACACCTCCTATTCCAGTAAAAAATAACACAATATTTTATTCTTCTACAAAGTTTTCCTGGGATGGGCTGGAGGTGTCTGTCCTGTTCATTAGCTCCTGTATGTCACTTCTGCTGCAATCTTGACAATACTTATGCCCTTACTACTGTACTGCAGCTCCTCTCCAATAGGCACAGCCTATCTGCCAAATTTAATGGAACAGAGTGAAGGTGTAATCACTTGAATGTATGTAAACAGAGGATCAGGAGGCTGGGATTAATGAAGAAGGATTAAAACCAATACCCAGTTAAAATGTTACTTTGCTGCTGCAACTCTGAATGTCACCATTACCATATGAAACCACCTCTACCCCTGTTGCTCATGACTTCACATGGACGTTTGCCACACTGACACTGGCTTAACAGAACAAGGGCCAGAAGAGTGTAGATGCAAAGAATTCCTGTGCCTGATTTGAAGAGTGCACACTTGCACAGAGGCAAAGTTGAATTATCCCCATTTTCCTAAATGAGAAACCTACTCCTTTTTTTTTTATATTTATTTTCAACTTGAAAACTGGTGATTATTTCCATAGTTAGAGTTTGCTGTCGGTATTATACTTCCAGGATTTTGGTATAGAACCATTCAAACCACCAGAAGTACCTCAAGAACTTTCTCCTTACTTTTCCTCCAGCTCCACATATGCAGGGCTGTTTTACACATGGGAGAGTAATAGATACGTATTCTTTTGCATCAGTCTCATAGAGCACGAAGGTAGCTGCTTCTACAAAGCTCTGCAGACGCATCCATGGACTAAAACAAAATGAAATCTATTCTTGTATATAGTATCAGAGCATGGACTCAAACAAACATGGTACATTTAATCATGATGGACAAGACCTGAGGCTTTCAGCTGTAGCCCCATGGTATAAAAAATAAAAACTACTGAGGAAAAAATGCTCCATAAAGTTCAACAGTTAAGCTGTTGGTTTAAATTCTGTGTTACCCTGCATCAGAATGTCTATTCAACACCCAACACATAATGGAACATCAGGCAGATCTACCTCCACCTTGTGACATCTGGTTGCTGGAAACAATTGACATTGGACTTGTAGCTCTCCTCAGAACTCAGGCTGTGATCTGGCATCCTTTTTATATGGCCACTCAAAGTGAAGAGGTATTTTATTTCAACTTAACACTTGAATGCAGTCTCATCCAAAATGAAGCTTATTTACTAATTAGCACTTTTAGATTAATACAAGAAACTTATGAAGATTATACTCACAGGTTTCAGTTCAGCAAAGCAGTTAAGCTCCTACCAGACTTTAAATTCATCTCTAATAAAACATATTAAGAATATAATTTCCTTAGTGTCACAGACCATACCAACAAGCAAAAAAAAACCTCTGTTAAGGGACACTTCACACTTCTACAACATTATCGATAGTGAGCAAACAGTTCATAAGGAGGTTGAAATTTATCTGTATAAAGAGATAACAAGAAAGCTGACTAGCAAAATACATTTTTACCAATCACAGCTCAATACAATCACAACTCATTGCATTGCTGCTTAATTTCTCAGCTGCATAAAATGACACTGAAGAGTTAGTCTGGAATATTTGTAGTTGAAATTGTGTCCTGAATTCCCATTGAAAAGTATATCCTTTAATTCAGCTTCTGAAGAAACTGTCTATTATAGTCCTGGACCTCAAACACTATGTTTTACAGGTTTGCAGTCTTAGAGATTCTTTCACGCTGTAAACAAAATACAGACTGTCCTGGTATCTACATGCTCTCCTAAACTTTCTCTCTCTTTGTCTATCATGTCTTTGGCCTTTATACCAATAGATAAAATTACAAAAAGGGGCAGGCATCAGCATCTTGGTGTCATCATCCAAGCAAGTGACTCCTGCAGGAGAAATGCTTTAGTGTCATACTCAGGAGTTCCACCTAAGCACATCTTCAGTTTATCATAAGACCTGAAAAAAAAAACAACAATAGATAACATTGTTAACTTGCATAATGGTATAGGGACAGATGGGCATGGATTTAAGCCAGAGACAGAATTAGATATCTAACGTATTTCAATTGTTGCTTTTCCAGCCAGGAATGACACATCTGCAGCTTGTTCCCAATGCTTATGCCTATGGCTAAAGAGAAATACCATCACTAGATCATCTCTGAGGTACATTTATTTAGAGATCTTATGTCTGTTGTCCCTAGCAAGAGGCACTGTTTCAGATATTTCAGATTCCTTCTCTGTTTATGGAGGAGTCCCCTTTTCTTTGTCTCTTTACCAGCAATTTCCATTGAATTGGCATGTCAACTGCAAGGGTGAAGAAGGAGTCCACGAGTATTAGCAAGATATGATTAGGTTATAAGCCAACTGTTATCACTGATTCATTGCACTAAACAAAATTCTTAATAAGTCATCAAATTGCTTTCCAGCTGGGCAGCCTCCAGCATGCATTGGTACCTGAGGTCATTCCTACCCAGATGTAGTTTGTTGTTTCTTTTAGCTATAAGTCCAAACTAACTCTCAGCCTAACTCTCCAGCCTATCTCAGTGCTTCTGAATGGTGGCACAACCCTCTAAAGAATCAGCCACTCCTCCCACTTTAGTGTCATCTCTGAATTCGCTAAGACCTGTCTTGTTTTCCAAGTCATTAATGAGGATGGCAGACACCAGTTGTCCCAGTATTAACTCCTGAGATACACCACTAGTGACAGTCCTCCAAATGGACTTCATGCTGCTGGGCCCAGCCACCCATCCATTTTTCATTACTAACATTTTCTTATTTCCAGTTAAGGTTTTCAGAAGTCAGTTTCTATTCTGCATAGAAAGATATTGGGATTTTTTTTTGTTGTTTATTGGTTTTTCTGACTATATTCTATACATACCTAGAAATCTGTCAATTCTACCGAGTCCAAGCAATGCAAAGCAGTATTAAAGCATCTGGATGTATCATTCCAGAAAGAATTCAGTTCATTCTTAGATGGTACCTATGCTAACTCTAGTTTTTTTGTACAGAAGTGTTCCATGGACAATTGTGCCGAAGTGGGTGGCAGTTGTGCGTAATTTAACTTTCTATCCACATGTTAGATTAATTCAGAGCAACCAAAAGTAATTTAACAGAGAACTTGGATTCTGCTGCCAAACATGCAGAAAACTGTGAAATGTGATTTGTTAAAAAAATTTCCATGAAAAAAAAAGACTAATAACACGCAAAATTGAAGGTCCAATGGCTCCCACTAATTAAGTCTCAAGCAAAGTGTTACTGTAGCTCCCATTAACTTGTCATCTTTCTCTTTCAAAGTTAAACTGAAGTAGATAATTTGTGTGAATTTTAACAAAATTATATATTTTATTTTTCTAGGTAAAATACAGTTTAATAATAAGGATAATATGCTCTCAGGTTTTGCTGCTACTCATATCACTAATTTTAAAGTGACTCATCAAAATATAAAATTTGATGTTGCTATTTTACCCTTTGGCCAGGAGTAGTTATACATATATACATATATATTTGTGTGTTTGTATGGGGGGGGGGGGGGGGGGGGGGAAGGGAGAGGGGGCTCCTGAAGATGGATTCATGGATGCTCTCTGAATCTGCACAGTTTGTTTTCAACTCTGCATCTCTGGATCACTAGTTTGATACTCTGCTCTGCTTTAAATGGAATCCATATCAAAGTGGTAATCTTCCTTCTGCTTCATCAGACAACAGAACTGCTAAAGGATAACAATGCCCTCTGGGAAGAAATTGAAAACATATTTCTAAACTTTTGTGAGTCAGACCAAAACTGTAACATTTTCTGCATTTGGAGGCAGAATATCATTGAGAAAAACTAAGGGGGCTGCCAGATACCAAATAAAGTGCAGTTTATCAGGATCAGGAAAAGGTTTATTTCCACCTCTTACAATTCCAAAAAAAAAAAGCTGCGTAGGAATAAAAACAGATAAACTTTTAAGTTTCAGTACCTGTATCTGGTAAATGAGAATATTTCTTTCTTGTAAATGTATACCCTGTAAAACATTTGTATATGGGGAAATGTAAATATATCTATTTGTCAAACTGTATGCATCAAAGTAGTCCAAATATACCCTCACATAGCTTTACAATATAATGGTACATCTTATTTATTGATTAAGCCTAGTTACTTCTGTGCACTTTTTATGCCATACTTCACAGTGAATGATCGCCTTTTAATATTAACAGGAAAACTATAGAGAAGACAAAGCTGCAAGAGGAGACATAGATTCAAATAATCTTTTGTCCATTTTTAAGCTTTCAAACCTGTATTTCTTTTATTTCTCAGATGAAATGAAATGCATCAAACCCAGTTTGGTTTCAGCCCTTTAAAATATTGAAGGTGAAAAACAGGGATAATGTGGTAAGCAAAAAAAAATTCTCTGTGAGGAGAGAATCTTCGTTCTATATCAGCCATTGTCAGACAGAAAAGTATCTGTTTAAAAAGAGAGGTGAGAGACTATATTTTCTTTTTAAATAATAAATTCTGCAAAAGTATATTTGTGATATGTAGATTTACACTGAAAATATAGTGTAGCAGATGAGCTGAATAAGAGTAATGATGATTACAGTAATTAAACAAAGACAGAAATATTACACAGGAATACACATATGAGTGTCAGTTAATTAGATAGTATCAAAAATATATCCAAATAATACCTGGGGACAGAAGATCATAGATATCACTAAGCAAATTCCAGTATTTAAACCAATGGCTAGATTTTTCTTAATATTAGTTTTTAAGCTTGTTTTTAGCCACTACATTCATACTTATTTGTTGTTTCAGTAAAGTTTTCTCACCATATAAATGTGGGAACTTCTCAAGGCATTTTCAAGGCATTTGTTGCAGCTTCTCCAGCAACTAGTGTAAGAGGCATACAAAGAGAATATGTATTTACCACTCCCGAGGCCTGTTGAAATTCACTTCTATCTTAGGACTGCCTCAGCAGGCAAGACCAGTCTCACTGTCTGACCATATCTTCTGCCATATATCAAGATTACCTCTCATTGATAATCATTACTCTTAGCTAGTATCTTGCCAATGGACACAGTATCAAAAACCATCATAACGGCCTTCCTAAATGATCTAACATTTCTTCAGTATTTCTTCTGATCTAGGTTTTGCTGTTTAGACTGTGTTCATGTATAAGACTTTTTATCACTTTGTATTAGAACTTTGTCAAATGAAACAGAAATTCCTTGCTTCAACTTGGCTTCTATATTTTTTGACCCAGGAATACATAAACAATGCAATGTAATCTCTTCATTAAGATTTCTAAATCATTTTATGTATCTCACAAGTTATTGCACGGGACCTTATTTCCTATTTCTGAAAATGATGTAAAAATAAGTGCGTATTCTTTTTTCATTTCTGACTTTTCTCAAATAGTAACTAATTTGAACATCTGCTGGAATTCATCTTGATTTTCCTATGACTTGACTTGTTTTTCCTTTCTAGGAAATCAGTCAAAGTAAGAAGACCTCAGAAATAGGCTGCTATCAGGCATAAAAAGCAAGAAAATTCCCTTATGCTTCTTCCATTTTATCTTCCCTTTCCAAAACTGTGGGTATGGCCACCTCTTTTTAAAAAAAGTCCTCTGACTTCTTTTCAAACCTCCAAATAAATTAAATTGATGTCTAGAATGCTTCTTGAGTGCTCTAGATAAACCCACTTCAGTGGAATCAGTGTGCTGATGCCAGAAAATGTTTGAACGATCCCTTCTTCCTAGAACTTGTCAAGATTTGATTCTTCAAAAATACACTTACAAAATGGTTACTCATTTTTACTGGTCATTTATTAAAGCATTAATCAAGATATCTCACCATCTATCTGTAATTGCATTCTGTGTAAGTATATATTCTGTTTGTGTGGTATTTCTTTTTCTCTCCTTTATCTAGCTTTGTTGTTGAAAACATTCCTGCCTCCATACATTGACACCCTTGTTAAGTGACCTCACCTTATTAGTATTTCTATCCTGTCCCATCTGCTCTACCAAGTTATACAAGTATTGTCATTTGCATTACTTTATCAGTCTCCTGGCATTTGTTTTATCTTGATCATATTCCTCAGCAGGAGCCTGACTCCTGTTCCGAACACATGCTGTTCTTACACTGCTGGCAGACAGTGTAAATAATTAACCTTTTTACCATTCAGTTTTGCCTACAAAAACTGCTTCAGAAGGCATTTATTCTATCTTCCTTTACACTTGCCCAGAGCACAGAAATCACAGCCCAAGTTTTTGACCCTAAAGCACAGTGGTATCATCCACCATGGAATAAACCAGTTTCAACCATGAGCCTGATCACAGATTAGAAAGTACAAGGTTTTAATCACAAGATAGAGGATGCAGGCAACATCAAGTGTGAATTTTGGTCCTACTTTCATATTTTAAGCATTTTAAACCAGCTGGGTTATTTTTTTGGCCAACTATACCTTTTACAACTATTCTTCTATTTAACTAGAGTGCACTCCAGAGCACTAATCATAGGCAATAAGCCTCTCCTATGCTGAAACAGAGAGCTATTAAGAAAAACACTTTTCTGTTCTTCCCTTGCACTTACAGGTAATTATATTCTCAAACCAAGGATGCAACATGGCATTAATATACCAGATAAACTTCACCTGATGTATTAAAGGAGTACAGCTCTGCTGACATTACTTTAGATCAGCTGAGGATCTGCCCCATTTATTCTTTATTGAAACATGAGCACAATCAGTACCACTAATATCTCACCAATAGACACTAATACTTTTCTTTACATATTATTTTTGGTGATTTTTTTCATTTGTCATTCCTGCTGATTGAACGAGGATGCTTGCATTACTGATTTCAATGAGTCTTAGAGGGATGAGAATGCAAAAAAAAAAAAAAAAAAAAAAAAGGCTTATGTGTGAAGGCACTTCTGAATTTATTGTATATTTGTTGTTTCATCTAGACTATATTTGGAATGGTGAATTGATGCATAATTTCTAGCAATCTATAAACTGTTTTGTGCCAAGCATAATTTTACCAGTGCTGCACACTCTCCTCTACTGGTCTGATTTAACAGGCAAAATAGGCAAGCAGTGAAAAAAATATAAGTGGAATAGTGGTTTTGGAAAAAAAAACAAAACAAAAAAAAACCCAACACAAACAGTGTATTATTCAATAAACAAGCTAACAGATTCACTTTGTCCAAGTGAAAGCATTGTGCAGCAATAGAAAGATGCTGCTGGATCAAAAATAATTGTTTTACAGGCACAGCGTTGTTTTCTTTGTTCTGCACTCCTCTGTTGATAATTTTCTCTTTTTCATCTTTCAGTATGGGTTGGCTAAGCCCCATCATTGCTTTATTTTTTTTTCTTTCCTTTATTATCTTATTTTCCTTTTTTTCCAACTACCACTGGGTTTATCTTGATTAAATGATAAGTTTTCATCTGTAAGCACATTTTTAAATGCCTGCTTTGTTTCAGTAAATGGGCATTTTCTGTTTCAAACCAATATAGTCTTTTGTTGCACTACATGGTAATGGTATGAAGTAGAAAGAAACCAAACATGACAAGTCCTAAGAGTCCAAACATGACAAGTCCTAAGAGTGAGTTCAGAAAAAAAACACTCTCACAAAGCCAGTTGTCTCAGAAAAGGTGAAATAGCTGAATGCACCGAGTCAGTCTAAAATGAGATCTCTGAGAAGACATCTTTCCCTTCCTGCATTCTACTGCATCCATGTTCAGAAAACAAAGGATGGGTTTTTAATGCAGTGGTAACTATGGCTCCCCCTAACACGGCCCACCTCATTCTCCAGGCTGAGGCTTTCCTAGACTTGGTGAGACAGAGGAAAAGCTTTCTTTCCAATCAATGGAGTTTTAAGCATGTGCAACTCTAAAATTATAGATATTGTACATCACCCTACGGTATGGCTGAATTTTATTTCCAGCAGCGTCCTGACAGTGGGACTTTGTATAAGCATTGTCAAAACAGGTTATCATAGAGATGCAGTAGTACTCAGGAGAAAAAAAATTACGGTTGCATGCTGTCACTTGAGGTTTACTGAAAAAGTTACCAACGTGGACACAAGCCAAAGCAAAAAATAAACAGTGTATGAAATATCAAACCTTTTGATAGCCAAACTTAAAATCAGAAAAACAGAAGCAGAATTTAAGCTTCCCCTCCATTCTGAATTTATACTTTTGCACTAATCTGGGTGTCTTTCACTAGAAACTTACAGAATACAAGAGCAACAGCAATAAGCTAATGATGGGGCATGCAGTTATGACCAGCATTTTCTTGGGGAAAAAAAACATGCAGCATTTAGCAAAAGTAGGTAATCAAACCTGATGTGTGTACTTCATTGCTTCCTTTATCAGAGTATAACCAAGTTATACAATTAAGACAGTATTTACTGATTGAAGGGTATTTTAGTGAGTTATTGGGATTGCCGGAGCAGTTACTTAAGTTGTGAGTGATAAGATCTTCAATTCATTTTCAATGTCACTATCAATGATGTGAGAGCTAGTTGCTGATTTATCTCAAATGTTTATGGTGTAAAACTGTGGAAATTTTTTCTGATATAATATACACAAATATATACATAATACAGTAATTGATACCCCCTATTACATTTTCCAAGTGCTTCACCAGGAACATTGTTCTTTTCTCTTTTGATTTAATGGAAATATGTTTCTTTCAGCAACGGACAGTGAAGTGAAGACACTAAGATCTTTTTTAAATGTGGGAAAATATGAGCCCCTTTACCTTTACACTTTATGAGTTGCTTGCTCTTTAGTGTTTGGCAAGACAAATAGAATTACATACTGTGAGTGACTCAGAACAGAACTTTACTATCAATCATCTGCCTGACTCTGCACAAATTCTGTAGGGCATTCAGGACATTTTGCTGCCTATGAATATTTCAGACAAGATGAATCTCTGAAAGCTTCCTGATGGATTAATACTGGAAAGTAGGACTTTTTCTTGTTTTATAGCTGTTTGTCAAAATAGTATTGCCCCTATAGCTCTGTAGTAGAAGCATGTCTCTTTAAAAGAAGGAATTGACATGGGAATACTTCTGATTCCTTTTATCACAAGTAATTTGAAACTAATGATATTTGATATATTAATAATGTATGAACTACAGCAGCAGAAAATGGGGTGTAGTATTATCTTCTAAACCTTCAACATGGTGTTAATGAAAGCAAACTACAATAGATGCTTTAATAAAGCCACATCAATAGCCAGAATCATCCAAAGATGTGAGTCTGGTTTATTTGGAAATCTCCAAAGACTTCTCAACAATTCCTATTGGAACAGAGTCTCTCATAGTATGGGTAGATAAAACTGTATGGCTGTTACCTGTTTTTTCACAATGACTAGCCACTGTTCTCAAAATCTTGTTGCCTCACTGCCAGAAACTCTGGAAATGACTCTTGAAACCGCAAAACACGTTAGTCACTGCTAACACGCATGTGATAGAGAATCGCTCATAAAAAATACTTAGTTGCCCAAGGACCTCCAGTCATCACTACAGCTAGAGGTCCCAAAATCCTCAGAATATCATTATCAATAGCATCTTAGAATAAAAAAAAAATCCTTATTTTATTTTTATATTGCCATCTTGTCATTTAGTAACTAATATGAAAGCTTCATTTTAAATAAATATTACCACAGTTCCTCCATGTATCCTCCAGAAACTGTTCCAAAACTGATAGAATAGATTTTCTCTGATACGTATTGCTCTTCTCACACTGGAGAAATCAAAAGTTTCCTGTTTGTCCCATCATTTTTTTTTTAAATATAATTTTATTTGCATCTGATTTCTTTAATTAATTGTCCATCTAAGTACATAAAAGGCTTTCATTAGTAAAGTATCTTTTTCTCTAATCAATCTACTACAAACTACAGCTATTAAAAGTCAGGCAAATGGGATCATGATGTAATCCACAGAGCATTAGCCATAATGCCCACCCTTCAACCAACCTTGGTAGCTATACTTTTACTACCAAAATTTCCTCTTGTTTTTCGTTCATCTCCAGTCTTAAATTGTGCTTCCACCTCCTGTTAAACAGCTGCCACACACCGGTCCAAGGACAGCTGCATTTCAATTCATGTGAAAGAATTCCTTTATCTCCCATGACTACCTCTCCAGGTTGTTATAAGTATTAATTAAATTTTGCAGAAGGCTTAGAGACATTTGGATGCCTGCAAAGTATTATTAATTACAACCTCATGCTAAAAGTAGATACCTTCAAACTTACACAAGTGCAAAACAAAGTCATATGCACATAACCGTTCTTGAACTTTGCAGGGGTTTTCATAAAAAGATGTGAAATTTGTAGGTCAGGCAGAATGTGAACCTCTGCAGAACAGAGAAGAATATACCAACTTTTCTCATTTCAGACTTTGTCAAATGACAGAATATTTTTCTTTATTAGCACAAATATTAAACACGATCTGACTAGTATCACTGCAGTACATCTGTTGTAGTAATGGATATGAATTTGCCAAGCTATTCTCTCATTTTGTTGTAGTAAGAACAAAAAGCCCAGCCCATTAGCAAGAACAGGGTAAATGATCTCACTTCATCATTTTCAAAGGGACTGATGGAATATGAAATGAGTTTCATGGCAGTAAAGCATCATGGTAATGCAGAAATTGTTTGAAATTAGATAAATGGATAGACAGCTGCAAACAAGTCTTTTGTGTATGTGTAGAGGTACATTTATATATGCCTTTTGTATGCATGTATATACATATATTTATGTACAACTTTTAATACAAAAGCAGGAAAATATTATTTAAGTTTTATTTTTTATATATGTGACATTGTATATGTCCTCACCAGCCAGATAGTCATCCTGTGAGAAATCAGGCTGGTATAAGTGGGAACAATGATCATTTTTTCCGTCTGCTGAGGATCTGGCACTGCACAAGTGTGTACATGTATGTGTATGTAAGTATGTACGTAGATAGATAGATAGGTAGATAGACTAATGTATAAATATATATCATAAGGAAACTTGAAGTGAGAGCAGCTTAAGGCTTTCTTTTTTCCTTTATAAAATATTCTATGTTCTTTTTTGTGCCTTCTAGCTTCTTTGATATAAGAAAATCCATGACAAAAAGAAGTGGTTTTGAAATTCCATTCAAGTTTGATTTGTTTTATTTATTCATTTATTAAGTAGTTTAAATCATGGTTTGTCCTTCAGTGTCTGTATTCCTCAAGCATATTTTGGCTGTCCACCCCAAAAATGTTCCAGAATTGGTCCCCTTCTAGCCCAGCAATATAATAATCTATACCAGAGGTGTCACAAACTGCTGGACAATGTTTCTGTATACAAACCCAAGTTTGCTATTTTTCCAAAAAATCATATTTTTGTTTAAAGTGTTAAAAGGGTCCCATGTCTGGCTATCCTGACATGCATCTTACTAAATACAGCAAAATACCATCTTTCCCTGAGCACATGGTTAAAATGTTGAAACCTGGCACAAAGGAGTTGAAAGTTTAAAGCTCACAAATAAATGAATTCTAAATCTTTCTTTTAAGAAAACTAAGAGATAGCACTTTAAGATCTATAAACAAAACAGAGTTTGTATTCAAAACCATAGTTTAATGTCTAAGAAGTTCTAAATATGCATGTTCACTTTTTAATGTAAAAATCTTATTCTGGCTAACTTATTTCCATTACTGGTGTTGTGTGCAGATGAAAGCCAAAGTATTGTATAAAAATAGCATGAGACTTACAAAGACAAGCACAAATCTACTGCCTCCTAATTTCTGCAAACATGACTTTGTTATCTAAATTATGTTTTTTATTTCTCTCCATAATTGTATATTTCCCACAACATAAATTCCCATTAAGTCACGACTTCTTCCAGCTCCCACTACTTGGGAAACAGTTGGCCCTCATTGTGACTGCTGCAAGGCAGGGATTCCTGACCCTGGTAAAAACTACATGGCCTATGAAGTTCATAAATAAAGAATTATGTACAGATTCTCTCATTTGCTTATGAAACAAGAATACTTTACATTTTAAGCAATAAACTTATTTTACAGGCAAATCTGTTATCTTTGTTCACCCTTGATTCCCATGGAGTTCAATAAAAATATGGAGATGCTCAAGCAATACTGTAAAAATGAATGTGTGATTTGGACAAAAATGATTATACAAACATAAAAGAAATTTACCAGCTTCAGACAAACAAATGATAATATTAGTATTTTAGACACGTAAGCACCAATTTTCAAGGTGCGGACTGCCATCTACTAGGTGTAAATATGAAATGGCCCCTTACTTCCTAAGGATTCTAGCTGTTTATTTCATGCCAAATAATTATTTTAAAATATTTTACAAATAAAATTTATCAATACATGTTCTAAGTTTAAATGCAGAAGGTGTGAAATTAGTTTTGTACTCACACACACTTTCAATTGTTAGGGATTTAGAATACCCAGAAGCTTAACAGGGAAAAGACTGCTTCAGTTCTATTAGATTAAAGTTAAAGAAATCCAGAACAAAAGTTACAGAACCAGAACAAAATCAGAACAGATTTTTTATTTTTTGTTACAGAATCTACTGTGTTAAATTAAACAGTGATTTTTTAATGCTTTTTGGGGCATTCAGTGGATTTCAAATAAATCCTTGTTTTATGTACATAACATGGTAATGTGCCTTGTTTCTCACAGCTTCTGAGGCTCCTAGACATTGCAGTTATCACAAATTCTCAATAATAACAAGATCATTTTGTTTTCAAAACTATAGTTGCAAAACATTTGCATCATTAATGTAATTAGGTACTTGTGTACGTATTAATGTATTCTACCTAATCTTATGGTTGCAAAGTCTCAATTCTGTGCAAAAGACAACTAGAATATTTCCCTTTAGTGAATGCATCAGGGATTAGTGACAAAAATTGACTGAAGAGAATTAGTATATTAGTATAGAGACAAAGAAATCTAAGCTACAGTAAAGTATCCTGCCACAAACACACAGAAAAAATTTTCATGTAAATTCTGCAAAACTAATGATAAGTATGTGCTAACATGGAACTCTATTTTAAACAATCTTATATTAGGTCCTGTGTGTTAAAGCAAACTGCTTTTGGGTATCTGTGTTACACAGATACATTCTGAAGTGGAATATCTGGTCACTGTTATATAAGAAACTTGTGATTCCTTTTCATGAATTATTGCCAAAGAAAAGAACTGGCCCAAGACAGAGAAAATGCAGAATAATTACCACTGTTAAAGTGCTCAGTCTCCTGTAGGATTGCAACCTCAATTTGACTGGTAATATACTGCTAATGAGGCTCCAGTAGAAAGCCTCTCAGTCTATAATTTCAGTATTCACATTTATTAAAGCACACAAAAAAATGGTTTGTTTGGTTTTGTGAGTAAGCTCTCTTCAAATTTTTACCTACATAATTCCTATCTCTGCTCACTTATCTCTCCACATTAACCTGCTTGTAGTAGTCAAAATAGTTGGTTATGGTATTTTCCACAGAGTCAATAAGAAGAAATTGGTTATTAGACTGTATCTTCTCTGTCTTTGTGATGCAGTAGTGCCTAAGCTGAGGACAGAAGTCATATAAATAAAGCACAATAAAGCAGCAAAATAGCAGAGAGGAAGTCTCTCAATACTTCCAGTATCGTATTGCTGCAATCTAGGCAAGGAGTAAAGAAATAGGACTTGAAGGACAATAAGCACAACTTTAAGCCATTTCCTATTAAGTGATTTAATCAGAAATATGCCCAGCTAGACTCCTTCCCCAGTGCTTAGCACAGCTGTTCTGGAGACCAAACAAATGGGTTTATGTCTGCTTTTATTTCTTCAGAATGCTCGTAGCATTTGAGTAGCCAGAAGGTAACACAGAAATCCCCTCTCTTCATGCACCTAAGGCTGTTTATTCATGTATTTGATGTGGTTTCACCCTGATGGGCAATGAAACTCCACCAGACTGATATTTCTTTCTCCTTCTTCCTTTGGATAGTGCAGAAAATAACGTGAAAAAGGACTCAGGGGTTGAAATGAGGACATGGGGATCACTCATCAATTACTGTCAAAGGCAAAAAAGATACAACGTAGGGAGATTAATGTAATTTATAGCCTATTACTAACAGATTAGAGCAGTTATAAACTAAAAGCTACTACCACCTTCTTCCTATTCACACTTTTCTACACCTCCCCCTGAGTGGTTTGGGGAAATGGAGAGAGGGTGACTGAGATCAGTAACTAATGCTTCCTCTCTGTTGTTCCTTCATGGCAACTCTGCCTCTGCTCCAGTGTGGGGTCCCTCTCGCGGGACAAACTGTCCTTCCAAAACTGATCCTACGTTGGCTTGAAGGCTGCAGCTCTCCGTTCAAATGTTCAAATACTATTAATGAACTGGGTTTATTAATGACTGAATACTTACCACTTGAATATATTTTCTTCCTTCTCCTGTTCCTAATTCAGGAGAAAACGCACTCTCACATAACCTGAGTGATCGAAGAACAAATATTAACAGAGGGCATGACTCAAATAAAGCTATATTCTGTTTATGACTAATTATTTTTACTACCAGAGACTGCTCAAGCAATAGGTCACAATGTCATTGCTCACAGAAGGACACACTTGTGTTGGAAAAGGGGACTACTTGATCACTTAATAAATGACTATCAGCAGAAGTGGTGTTAAATTCTGCTGGAATACTTTTACTTAGAAATACTTGGCTTTATAACCTTAGCAATGTTGTCTCAACATCCTTTCTTTTTTTTTCCTTTAGTGTTCTGTAATGAAATACTATTTATTTTGCTATATTCACTCAGAGTATACTGACATATAGTTCAGGCCAACTAAAGCTATGTTCGCTACACTATAAAAGTGGAAGACAAATACTACACTTTCATAAAAGGAAAAATATATTGTAAAACTGCAACTTTTATGAAGTAATATTAAATAAAACGATTGGATATAATTTATAACTTAATAAAAGCTGCTTTAATAATATATATATATTATATAAGCTGAATATTCATAAATAAATTATATAATAAAACTACTTAATACTAGAGTAGAAAAATGACTTTTAAATAAGAAGTTAAAAATTTACTACCATTCCATGACCAGCAGCAAGTTACTACTATAAAAATAATGGGTCCAATTCCCCGTATAGTGAAGTCAATAAAGAGTGTATCTATGTTCATGTACTGAATTTCCGTGTTTCTTTGATTTCTTTGATGCATGTAGTTAACAAAGGGTATCATATTAAAATAAGCTTGAAACCCTTTGGTTCTAAATCTTGATTCCAGGAAGCCAAAATTTCTTTAATCTCACTGTTTCATGTTTTATTTTTTTCTATAAGACTGATCATTTTCACTGCTTTTCACTACCTGCTACATTTGTTATTTGTATTTTCACAAAAGTCATATCAGAAAAAAGAGATAATGGAAATTTACATTTCCAAAATGAGACTCCAGTACCCAAATTCATAGCTGCTCTCATCCCTTCTGCTATTTCTCCTTTACTCCCTTTCCTCTCACCAAAAGCTTTGGAAACTCAGGCAATGTGACTTCATTCTTCTGTTTTCTACCACATTCCTGGGAAAAGCTTTCATCCTCCTATATAAACTATCTAACTACAACAGACAGAGAATAAACTGGCTGGTTCATACTGGATTTTGGCTAAGGAAAATGGCAGACACATTGAATGTAAAGCTGTGCATCACAGAGCTTGCAGAAAAGCATCACAGAAGTCGCTGTTCGCAGAGCATGGCTGCTGAGTGCCGACTTCAGCACTAACCTGGATTCTGTTTGAACTATGCATTAAACAACAACAATAGGTGGAAAAATATGATGAATCTCACAGTTTAGTGTAGTTGTCTTGTATATTCTTTGAGAGCAGAAGTGTTTTTAAGATACTCAGACCACTAGGTTTACACCTCGTCTCTTCTGCATGTTATCCATTTTTCAGTACAGTCTGCAGCCTCTATATCATCTCTTTTTGGCCTTTTCTTTTAAAAAAGAAGAATATACAATACAATTTGCAAATACAAGTTTGCAATAATACAAGTTGCAAAGAATACAAGTTGCAAAAATCTTGGTTATTCAGGCATGCATGTAAGAGTTGATTTACTTTTAACAGAACTGCAGTACCTCAGGTTTAAATCACACTAACGTAAAAGTATGTTTCCTAGCCCATTAAAGCTTAAATTGTGCAGATTAATATACTTCTACTGCTACTGCTCTGTTTTGGAAAGTAATCAAATTGAAAATTCAGTTCAGTTTGAAACACACATATTTTTATTGTTATCATTGATACAACTGGTCTTGTTACTAAAGTATGTATTGCCAGTGTAATTTGAGGCAATTGAAACAAATGAGGAAATAGTTATGAGAGATAAAACATAAGACATTTTCATTTCCTCTGTGAAATGTCAAAGTTTATAATTCTGGTGTCTGGAATAGAATAGAGTTAAGATAACCACAACCCACACACCAGTTTCATTTGTGGATTATAGACATTTCTTGATCTCTGCCAATAGATTACAGCAGTGTATTTTTAAAGAGAGCATCATTTATATAAAAAGACAAGAGTTGAAATGAAAATATGTAGTGGAAAACAGTTCTCATAAAGTGAAAGAGCCGAGATAGCTGAAAGGTGACATAACATCTATCAGTAAAATGAAACAGCTGTCTCAGGAAAGGCAGATAAAAAGCAAATGACTCCAAAGCAGAAACAGTCAGGTCTAACCCTGGGTTTCTCTGTCCTGAAGAATTTTTGCAATGAAGAAAGGCTCTTTAACACCGAACATAAGATTTAAAAATCTTCTCCATTATCTAGCAGGTATTGGAATGTTACTGGAGTAGGTATGTATGGCTTTGTAGATTCAGTAATTTTTGTCATTAGTTGTGTTCTTGGTATCCACGAGACATTTTTAGAGATGACTTACTAGTACTACAAAATTATATTTCTAATGTTTCTGAAATCTTTTTTTTTTTTTTCCACAAAAAGGATTTGTTAATTACAAAGCGATTAAAAAAAAAAAAAAAAGTCTTACGCATAAAAATTCATTATAAAAAGTTGAAAAGTACTGTTGAAAGCTGAAGTTGAAGTACTTTTGAGTTGAAAATATTGACATTCCAATTAAATGAGAAGTAGTGCTTATTTCCTTAAAGTTTCCCTTGAAGTTAAGCAAGTGAACAAGAACTGACGTAGCCTGGTTCTGAAAGGAAATATAATTTTTAATGCTCTGCAGCAGATCAAGGAAAATAATCCTATTTCAAACACTATGTCATTAGAGTTGATCAGGATGATTAGTTTCGACTGGGCAAAAAATAGCTTAATACCAAAGCAGATTACATATTCAGATGGAATAATGGAGAGTGCTTTAAAATTGTTGTTGGGTGCTGGGTATTATTTTTATGCAAAATGAAAATCATGCACTCAGAATTTAGCTGTATCTTACATTTTTCATTATCTGAAATCTTCTTCCCTCTTTTCACATGTGAACATTTCTTGCACAGCTTTGAATACCTAGTAGCATACTGTTTCACCATATAGCCTGTATAAGTAAGAAATGGGGCTCTTGAACTCTGCATAAAGTGAAGAAATATTTTGTTTATTCTATTCTTTTCCTGTGTTTGTCTTGGTGGTGTCTTTTTCTGGTTAGATAGGTCCAAAAAGCTTTCCATAAATACAAATATAATTTGCAATATTTAAGAAGTGTGATATATTCACATATAGAGCCAGATCTTACAGACTACCATATATGTATTTGCACCATCTGTCACATGGCCAATGAAGTCCTTAGTTCAGTATCCATCCAGCCTAGATTTAACTCTGGCCAGGGAACAGTATCAACCAGTAGTGTGGATGTAGCCAAACTGTTCTGAAATTTTAGGTTAGCCACGAGGATGTGACTCAAACCACAGGTGCCTTGACATCAGTGTGTTGTCTGTAGTCTATTTTATTTATGGGCATGTTTTGCTATGCATCATGAAAGCACCCCTGAAAAATTCAAGTTAGGAATGCACTGCCCCCAAAAGCAAACTCTCCATGGCCCTCGCACCAAACAACCCCTTTTATCCTGTCTCCATCCTTGGTTGTCTTGAAGGTGATGATGATTACACTGTAACTGTTCAAAAAGAAGTACCAAGAGGGCAGGCTGTAAAAGCTTTACATTAGGCAACTGTTTCACAAACCAAGTAGCAGCTTTGCTCCACAGCCAGCTTCCAGATTGTCAACTGACAATCATGCAGCCCTTCAATGCTCTGCAAGGTATACTGTCCCTATGTGTTTAAACTGAATATTTAGGAAGTCCTTGCATGCACCATCAGCACATTAATCCTTAGAGGGAAAACTGCATCCCTTTTCATCATTCAGCTGCTTCATCAACATATCTGGGGCAGTCAGAAGAACTGGAAGCTAAATGAGCTTTGATGAACTCTGAAGCAACAGATAAAGGAGCAACATAGAGCAGGCAGCAAAGCAGTAGTAGAGCAGGTGGAGCTGACTGACACAGTAGGCAACCTAGGATAAATACATTCAAAACCTAACTACAATTAATTTTGCATGTGTGTATCATGGCAAATGAGAGAGTTGAGGAAGATTCTGAAGATCAGTGAACTGGTTTTAAGAGCACTGACAGAAACCACTCTTCATGTTTGGAGGGAAATCTTCCCTGGCTCAATGAACCTAGACTTCTGTGTCTTCCCTGAAAGATGATCACAACAGACATCAACAAATTTATTAGAAACTACACTCCACTAAAATATTAAACATGAATTTTAGATGTAGACACAGGGTCACTTCTCCCAGATCACTTCATGTCTATATGAAATGATGCATCAAAATGACGCAAGGTCATCTGGGGCCCGATATTGGGTTACAGAGTATAACTGGGATCCAGTTATGTACTTCTTTTTCAGTTAAAAAAATAATAATTAAAAAAAAAAAAAAAAAAAAAAAAAAAAAACTCAGTGAGGCTTTTGCCATAAAAATACTAAAACTGAACCCAAAAATACTAGAACTGAACCCAAAGGGCATATAGTGAGCGAGAATTTTAATGACGACAGCTTTATTACAGGCAGTAGGGTATCCTGTCATTCATGCTCCTTGAAACATAGAAAATAGTCTTCAAATTGTTACTGAATTTCAAGATTCTTCCATCAGATAAAAGACTGTTTATTTACCATCATGTTGTTTGCTAATGTCTTTCATATCCTGAAGGACAATTCATTGTTTTAATGCATGATATAGTGTAATTCATCATGTAGCAAGAGCAATACTAATCACCCTGTTTGCATCAGCCATCACTCTTCAGCTCCTCTTGTATCTGAATCAATCTGAGCTCATTTATATTAATCACAAATTGTTTATATAGAGAAAAGCCAGTTGCCCAGGTAGCATGCTGCAAAGAAATACAGAGTTGAGAATTAGAGAAGATAAAAAGAGGGGATGAAAAGCATGTCTTCTTTTCTTAGGTTTATAAAGCAAATAAACAGATTAAGCAAAAAGCACATAATCAAATGTTACAGAGTAAAAATATTCAGAAAACTCTGATGTGAAAATGCAGATAAGCTCATTTAAATGAAATTGAAGAACTATCAAACTATCAGAATAGACTTACAAACTCCTTTCTGATTTGCATTCTTGCAGTAGAAGCACTATGAATTGTTGTAAATACTTTTTCAATGGTCTCTAATGTATAGCTCTGTACTGAGTTACATGCATTTGCATTGAGATTTATTAACTTTCTCTCCTATGGGCAAACTGGACATTTATTTATTATCATTTCCATCATTAGTGGCTTCTTTCCTTAAACCTCAACTGCTGGGATGAATAGGATATTGTATTGTTTATATATTTTTTTCCTTTGTCTATTTGGTTTACAATTAAACCTAAATTCTTCTAGTGTTTACTTATTACTAAAAAAAATATGCTTAATTTTATAGACAAAAATAATTTTGCACTCAAAATAGTAACATTGAAATTGTGTGCTATATCAGAAATGAACTGTATACTTAAATAAACCTCTGACTCATGGCTGCTATAGTTTTTTGTGGACATAAATGATAGAATATGCCACTGTGTTTTAAAGATGACAGAACAAAATAGCCCTACATAATATAAAACCAGAATGAAAAAAGTGCTATATCACTTAGAATTAACTGCATAAATAACTCTTTTTTTGTTGTTGTTGCTTAAATTTTTATATTTATTCAGTTGTAAAATTAGATGCAAGCCAAGACTGCTATCCACATTTCTGTTAATGGCTAAGAAATTTTATTTATTAGTCTTAAGCTTTATAATGAAAGAGCTGATAGCAGTTAGACAACAGTAGGAGTAACCTAAAAGCAGAGTTCAGGTACAATCATCCCTTTTCTTGAACAATCCCATTTCAAAGAGTCAGTTCCCTTATATATTCAGAAATTCTATCTAAGGCTAATGTCTGTTAGACATTTTGAAACCAAGAGAAGGCTATAAGAAATTTCAGTTTAAACACAATGTTTATTGGTAAGCTATTGTAATGCATAAAAGAATATTAGTGTAAAAATAATTGCAGGCAACACAAGTGAGAAAATGCAGTATTTTGGCTGACATTTGGGTAATTAACTCTGGTAATAGGACATTAAGTAGCTTGAAGATATTTTTATTTTCTTCACTTTTTGTTCATCAAATGCTTATAAGATTTGATTCTTTCAAATAATATATTTAATAGAATCATAAAATTGTTTGAGTTGGAAGGGATCCTTAAAGGCCATCTAATCCAACTCTCCTGCAATGAACAGAGGCACTACAGCTGATCAGACTGCTCAGACCCTGGTCCAGCCTGACCTTAGATGTCTCCAGGAATGGGGTATCCACCACCTCTCTAGGCAATCTGTTCCTGTACCTTGCTACCCTGATCATAAAAAACTTTCTCTTTATATCCAAACTAAATTTCTCTTTTAGTCTGAAGCCATTTCCCCTTGTCCTGTCACAACAGATCCTGCTACAAATCAGTTCTCTTCTTTTTTATAGCCCCCCAGCCTATTAATGTGCAAATATGTAATGCAGCTAAGGTAAGAATTCAAACTGGGGAAACTATCAGAAATTGTTTACACTGAAAAATTCTTAGTGCTACAAGTCTCATAATTTTATTTCAAATATTCCATGCATTTTTATGTTCTTTCGTTTTTAGTAATCTTCAACACAGGAAAAAAAAGATTACTCAGGTTTGTACAAAGCTGAAAAATACTAGCAGCTGTCTTGAAAATTAGGTAAATATGTTCAGGAAACATTTAAATATTGTACTAAAGGGCATGGATTAGTGAGGAAATTTTGGTAATATATAAATTGTTGGACTGGATAATCTTGGAGGTCTTTTCCAACTGCACAGATTCTATACCTCTACGATTCTAAATGCACCAGACTTGGAATTTAAGCTTAAGTTTAGGAAAGCAAAATGCAAAAGCATTTTAGGCACTGCGATAGTGTCAACTATGTGTTTCTGGACATTAACTACAGTTATTTTTCAGGCTGTTGAGAGCGCTGTTTTCTTTTAGGAACAGTAAAAGCAGTCTTTCTTCATGTGAGAAAAGGACATTCGAAAATAGGAATTATTGAACGAATAGTTGAATCATTAGATTGTTGCAAGACCCTAAAATGTCTTTAAAGAGTTCATCCGTCTGAAACAGAATTGGAAAAATATTACTCAGGACATTCTTCTTGGGCTGAAAATATGTTCTGCAGTATGATTTATGAAACAGGAATTCCATCTTACTCTTTATTTTTCTGCTAGCTAAAAAAAAGTCTGTGAAATGGCAGTTTTCTTCTAAAATTAAGATTTATTGAAGAGATAATCAGAAAGATTAGACTTGTCAATGTCTGCTGGATGTATTGTCTGGGTAACTCATCTTTCATTTTGTCAAACAATTCTTTTAGCTCATAATAAGTTTTCTAAAACACACCCCTCTTTGCATGAAGCCTTTTTTTTTTTCCTTTTTTCCCAAGAGTAACAATTCTAAGACATCAGAATTAAGCCAAGATTTCAAATTGTCCTATTTCTTTCAGGATTATAAAGTGAAAAATCACAACTAATTCTGTTATTTCTCTATTTATTGTTTTATTCAAATGATTTATATACATACATACATATATATACATACATATATATAAAGCCTTGACGAAAAGCAGATGCTGTATTACTCAACTGGAAGGAAATTCTACTGTTAGCCCTATTATCTGATTTGTTGTATAAATTACTAAGTCTAGTCACGTAGCAGAAACCCTGAAATATGACAGGGAAGTAAATCTCTCTGTATTGTAGGTGATAGGGTATTTACATATTTGTCCAATTTTTCCTCCCATCTACAAACATATTAGTGCTTTATATGATTTTTTTTCTGCTTTACAAGTTGCACATAATGTTTCTGCCTGCACATCAGATAAGAGATTATAGAAAGGCTTGGTGTTTTAAAAGAAAACTTTTCTTAAGTAGCAGCAATTCATAATCCAAGCCTAAGGCCTCCTAAAAGCTGCAAAGAAAGCAGTGGATGCTCTTTCTTTTCACTTGTTTTCTAGCTGTCATTTATTTTATTAGCAGCATTACAGGGGGGCAATTTTAACAAGAATAAACATGATACCTATTGGTTTTTTTTCTTCTTTATTTGAATGCTGCAGCTCCTTTCCCTCATTTTGAGTTTTTCAGCTGAAAACACCCCATGGTTTTGCCTACAAACAGGATTTTGAGAGCATACTTAGGGTGATAGTATTCAGTGGTGCAGAATAAACTCAATCATAATGTTGAAATGGGTTTGTGTCTGCACAATTGCAAGACTCAGTGAACTTAATTCTGGACACAAGTTACACTACCTTTAAAGAGTAATTGCAGTATTGCCCTGTTTTGAAGACTTTGCCAGAAAAGAACAGCTTTAGACAGTGGTCCCCTATAGAACTCTCATGACATGTACTTGAAATAAATAATATCTGTGTCCATGTGTCGAGGTCCATTTTGTCAAATTTACACCCTCTGTCAAAGACAAGGCCAAGGCTTTTCTTTTCTTCAACCATATGAGACTTATCTTGAATACCCTTACAGTATTTGTCCTACTATAAAAGGTTGGTGAAGAAGAAAAGCATCTGCTACGAACGGGAAATTTTATACCATGCTACTGTCATTTAGCATTTATTCCTTAACATATTTAAAACTTACATCAACTGGTTCATTTGAGTCAACCAGATGATCTTCAAGGGTTTTAAAAAAACATAAAGATGTTGTACCTAACTTACAAGAGAAATGGAGTTATATCAGGTGAAGATGCAGGCTAGTGTTTGGGCATGAAAGTTTGGTGAAAAAACCATAGGAACAAACTGAAGATATTAATTCATTTGATACTCAAAACACAACCCTAAGGTTTGCCCCTGTCAGAATCACTCCTCATGGTTATGATTCAAGCCATTATTTTCTACTAAGCCAAATATGCAATAGTATATTAGGTGAGCTGAGAATCTGGGAAATTATTCATACATCTATTCACATTATTTAACACTCTAAAGGATCTGTGAGAGTCTTATCTTTGTGCAGAACTTTGTATTTCTACTTGCATCTTTGTTTTTATTTTGTATGATGTTTTCCTGACTTTTAATGCTTACATTCCCCAAGGTAATGTGCCACAGCTGCCTTACATTTCTATAATAATGAAATATCTATCTATTTCTTGTAGAATGCCAGTGTATCTTTCATCCAAAAACAATAATTAATGAGTTTTTGTCTTTTTAAGTGGTATCTCTAGAACTAGATGACATTTAAGGTCCCTTCCAATCAAAGACATGCTATGATTCCACGATTCTATGATTTCATATGTATTTTATATAGATTATATGCCTTCTGGGCAATAATCCTTTCTCAGTTTGAAAAACAATGAACAGCACTATAACTACTGTTGAAGCTATATGGTTTTGAATCAAAACTGGGCAGGGATAAAAGTGCAGATGGCATCATGGGTGTGGTCTATACATCACTGCTTTGAGTATAATCTGACAGCTGCTCTTCTTCTGGTAGTGTGTATGTTAGCACATTAACACACACAGTTAACAATGTAGGCTGACAAATTCTGTGCTGAAATTATATATAGGAAGATGATAGCCTTGAGTATTTTAGCGTATTCAGCTGCTAGTGAATTTGGCACTTGCTTGAAAATGTCTGATTCTTTTCAATTTATTATAGTCATAAATATATACTTTTTTTCATACAAACTTCAGTACAAACAAGCATTTCTATGTTAGTTATTTTTAAGTAGAATTCACATCTGTATTACACAGGTAGTACCTCTTCACTTTCCAAAAACTAGAAAAGGGTACAGTGTTTCAGATGGTAGTTAATGCAACTTTACTTCCCTAGAGAATGAAGTACAAGGAAATTGATGACCTGCACTCCAAGTTCAGAAAGAAATAAGGGGAAGAACTTCACATGGTGAATTTATCAGATCCTTGATGATTAATTGTAGCTGAAGTTCTAGTGCACAGTGTTGGAAAATACACCATTTGGATTTCAATTCATCTTTGGATTTCACCTAGTATCAGTTAGTCTAAGAGTGTGGTTAGGCAGCTAAATCTATGCAATTGTGATACCATGATGTCTTTGTGAAGCCCAATTCTTCATGAAAAAAGTAAAGCTAATGGAGAAACATAGGATTCTTTTTGATGAAAGTGATACTTTTTTTTTCCCCCCCAAGAAAATAAGCTTCCAGCCTCATTTAAACAAGCAGAATTTTTTTGCTTAATAAGTCTTCTTCATATACTAACAATCTCACCAGCTGTTATCTCTTCATGAACTTGGTAGGAGCATAGAAATGTAGTCACATGCTCCACTTTCAGCTGTATTTTTATTGCACATATTTATGTTGTTTGTCTGAATCTTAGTAATTTTACAAAAGACTCAGATGATTAAATATATTTATGCCTAATAAGTTATTATAAGTAAGAATGAAGAGTTATCTGAGGAAATCTATGCAAGCTGTACTGTTGACTATAATCAATCCACTACAGGACTTTACAGAAGTAAATAGAAAGGCTCATTAATGAGTTCATTCATCATTCCCCAAAAGGCCCTGAGGTTAATACTGAGGAAGTGCTTTTCACTATCTGGGTCTGCACGTGCAGTGCCCTGTATAAGTCCATCTTCTCCCTCAGTACAAAAACAAATCCCAGTACAGAAATAGGAAATCTTCCCATGTACCTTACAAAGAGAAAGAGCTAGATAAAAATAGCTATGTTTTTTTAACAAAACACAGAAATGTAATTTAATACAAAAATACATATTTTATCCTATGAATATCATAATGACTGTAGTTGAAATCCATTAGACCTATTACAAAAAGTGGATTCATACTAACTTAAATACTAGGTGGCAACCCAGGAGATGATGTCTGTCTAATAAATACCTCTCAGTGGTCTTCTACACCTCTGTCACCCAGAAACTTATCACTGGAATGATCAGAGAATTTTGGAATTGGCCTTCCTGTTAATATTTGTTTTTATACATCTGGCAATGCTCTTTAAAATCCCAAAGTTTCAAGGAAAGTACCTCTCACACTTTTTACTTATTATCAGATAGAACAGCAGAACATTTAATTTGGTGTGGATGACTCCATGTGTTACTTACTACAGAAGATTTTAGAACTCCTTGGCTGATTTTGTTACTCTTTTATTTTAAATCTCTCATCTCTGAATTCTAGAAGTCTGTCACACCTTAATATATATAGTCTCAGACTTGATGCAAAATATTTATTTCATTTAGCATGCAATGCTTTTATTTCTGTCATTTCCATACTTCTCATTTTTATACTTGACAACAATTGCTACAGAAAACGCAAATAAATGGTGTCTGATTTGATGACAGTAATACTTGACGTTTGCCATTTGCAACTTAGGGCAACTCAACCAACCAAAGCTTCTTTACAGGCTTTATTTGAAAGTTCTTCACCCTCAGTACAAGGCTTTAGTCAGATAATAATTAAATGAGAAAAATGTATTCAGTTTTAGTTCAGCTTTCGCCATTTTTTGTCAATATTACTTTATATAGAAGAGAAAGGATCAGTCTACAAAGGACATAAAAGCCAAAGACAGCAAAGCCTGGAACACACTGGCAGAAATCTAGAAAGCAGAAAATAATAATCTAAAGAAATGAGTCAGTGAAAACTAATTAATTAGTATAGATTAGTTTGGATCATAACTTTATCAAGTTCTTTGACCTGCTTTTGCCCAGCTTCCTTAGTCCACAGTATTTTCCTGTCACTCTGGTACTGAGTTCACAGTGGCCTTTTCTGTGAGCATAACTAAAGTAGGAGTACTACTAAAGTCACCCTTATTTTATCTTACCCTAACTTAGTAGCTAGGAAGCAAGATTCACATGGTCCATACAATAAATCTAAAATACTACAGATTTAAAGAATATTTTTTTCCCATTTTCCTTTCAGTATCTCTTAAAGGAGGAGGAGGTTTTGAGGATTAAAAGCTCTGTACTATCATGAGAATGAGATTTTGCAGTTCTTCATCCTTGAAGACTTCACAATATATATTTTTAACATTGTGTTAATTCTTTAAAAAAGAAAAGAATAAAGAAGTTATCTGAACATTAAAAAAAAAAAGCCTCTATTTGTAGTGTGGGCACAGGGTAAATAGAGATGCAGGGAATTAAAATAAACAAATGGACTTGGAAGTGCAAAAATGATTGGGAGTTATTCATTTAAATATGAATGTTTATTGCTATCATATAACACACAAACAAATTGCTCCTGGAATAAGTGAGCTTTAATGGGGTACTTTCAGAATCACAGAAAAAGTCATTTCTAACAGTGAATGGGGAATTGCATTAAAGTAAAAAAGGTGTTATTTTCCCAGAAACTAATTCTTTGTCTCCTCGTCTCATTGCTGAGGTTCTGACTGTAACTTTTCCCACACCTCCTTCTCCCCAGATAATTGCAGCAGTCTTAACACGGAGATACTCTGACTAAACTTGTTGTTTGACATGCACATCTTCTAGGAAAAATAATATATTTGAGAGAAAAAAGATAATTTTTTTTAGTAAGTTTGGGTACTATTGCTGCTATTGTTATTACCATTATGACTGCTTCATGTAATTTAGGAACTGAATAAATAGTAAAATAGTGTCTAGGGAAAGGGAATAGCTGGAGAAGTACCAGGAAAGTATTTATTCTTGCTTACTAAATGTTTTGGCTTTTTCAAATGATTATATATTTTCTTATGTGATTTTTATGTCAGTTCATATGGAATGTCTATTTACTTGTGTTGAAACATGAAATTCTTCTGTATGTTCTGATTTTGACTTATCTCTTTCTTCTTTCCAAATGCTAAGATTTTGCATTTTCCAAATGCTCTCATCTTCCTAACATGTTCCAATACAATATCATCTTCATTAACAAAAGCTGGGGATTTCTGGCATAATGACTAAACTTCCAAAGAGTTACTTGGGATTTAGAAACACTGCTTTCATTGACTCTAACAAGATTAGTGAGACTTTACTGTGTGCAAAGCTTTGAAAATTTAGGTGGGACATTTAAGAATTAATGACTATAATGGTTTGACTCGAATAAATTAAAACAATTGAGCTAATAACACCATAATGCCTCAGTAGAATTTTATGATAGATTTTTATTAAAAAAAAGAATAACTCATCAAGGATTTTTTTTTGTTCCTTCCATCCAATCTTTCTTTCTGATGTTTCCTGTCAGCCATGACAAATGATTCCCACAGTAGTGCTGCTTACTGTATCGGAGCTGTAGGGCTGGGTAAGCAGCTTTGTATTTTCTGTTGCTTATAGATAATTACAGGGTTTTCAAACTCTTACAAGTTATTTGCCATTGTGGTATTATAGCCAGTTCCAGAATATACATACACAATTCATATACGCATACGTACATCTTGAACTCTGAGGAGATAACAGCAAAAAAGCAAAGGAAACATGAAAACTTTTAAATTCTTTCTTATACAGTATATATATATATATATACTGTATAATATATATATATATGTGTATATATATATATACTGTATATATATATATATACAGTATTTGTCCTAATGTTACAAAGTATTTTAGTGATGGGAATGGGAAAAGAGGTAAAGAAAGGGTACTAATATTCATGGCAGATAGAAAAAAAATGAAATAATAACAGAACAAACCAGTTCTGATATACAAAAAATAATGAACAGATTTCAGTAGCTAGGAGAAGAAAAGACCTTAAGTGATAACATCATGGAAGAACATAACAACATGGAAGAAGAGGTTTCTTGTGCAGAGATGCACACATCTCCCTGCATCATGGAAGGGACTAAGGTGGACTCCAACTAAGCTAGTGAGGTGAGTGTAAAAACCATGTTAATTCTCTTTTCTCCTTATCTCTACCTACTCAAACTCCTAACACTCCTATTTCATAGCCCATCTGGGGATATCTCCAGAGAAACTACAGCTATCTGCTGGAAGGCTCCACAGCAGAGAACAGGAAGGTTCTTGTGATTTCTACTGTTGTGGAAGACCATGTATGGTATCAAGTAGTCTTCAGTAGATGGAGTTCAAGCAAAAGGAAGGAGATCATGATTGCTGTGCTGGTGTCTGCTCAGATCTCCATTCTCTGCTGAAAATATCAAAAGCTCCAAATTGCTGCTCCTGCAGAAAGCTCTACACACGCCAGGATTGTCCTAGTGTCTCAGGAGAATGTGAGCAAGCACAGCTTCATGTGCTGCTGACCAATGGAACTGTGAATTGCTGTGAAAGGTGGAGAGAGTAGAGTCAAAAGAAAGCTGTCAAAACACTTGGAACTGGCTGATAAAATGGAAAAGTCCACACTGTATTATCACCCAAATCAATCATATATCCTCTGTTTTCTGAACTTTCAGGAAAAGGCATGTTAGCATCAGCTTTTGAAATAACCAGAGAATGTTATACTGATAAGTGCTTACAGGCCATGTCTTCTGCAGTGCACAGTGGCAGGCAGGCAGTTAGCAAAGATAATTTGGAGTAAGTAGTAAGACTGAGTTCCACACCATTTCCAAATTTCCATACTAAATGATCAGCTTTCTTAGCCTGCAATTCACGGCAAACCTCTATGAATACTTGTGATGGAATTCATTTGTGGTCTACAGAGTGACTGATGAGATTCATGGTGCTTCACATTAAAACAGACTTTTTTTTTTAAGCACAGTGTTCCTAATTTTGGGTTGGACTCAATGATCTCTGGAGGTCCCTACCAACCCCTACAATTTTGTGATTCTGTGATTTTAAAGTTTCTAACTTCCCCTCTCTTCTTCAGTAGTTGCCCTTTAAATAAATAAACAAACTAACAAATAAAGAGCTTTGCTTTTGGACTGAATTTTTCTGTCATTTTTTGTCTTGAGATACATTTTTTATTAAATGTGTTAAATTCTCCTCAAAAATCTTCTGACAGACATGCTGATGCAGTTGTACCTGCAGCTTTGGTAAGGAGGCTCTAATTGGTGCAGATGGATGGCTGCAAAACTGTCAGTTTAGCTCCATGGCATTTACTAAGCAGACAAAGAAGTTTATATGTAAACTATAGCACAAAGCAGTTTATATGTCAATTATTTCTTTTCTGGTTAGTTTCACGCTGACATTTATTTCCATTTGTACTCATTTTGTTTCTCACTGATTAAATTATTTCCCAAATCACCTTGTTTTTTTTCCATCTTTCCTTATAGCTAAGCATCACTACCAAGGTCTTTTTTGCTCAATTTACGTACTAAATGCAGTAAAATGTGTTATCTCACAAGAAGTGCATGCCTCTGAATGTGACAACCTGAAAACATGTTATTTTCCATGTTAAAGTGGATTTAACAACTGCGAAATATGTCTCATTTTGTTTCTTGCTAGGCAGATAAATTCACTCTATTTCTAGTCTGCCCTGGTCAGTTTTTAAAGCAATTTCTTAGCATTTAGCTCACAGCAGGATAAATGCTTTATTTTACAAAAAGCATGTGTATATGAAAATCCCTAAGTCCAAAGAAGTGCAATCTTATACAGATTAGGTGGTTATTCAAAATACTCTAACAAGTCTAATCTATTCTAATAGCAATGGTGAAATTGCACTGACAACAAAGCAGCAGTGCTTTAATTTGGTTAGAAGCTGAAGAGAAAACTGTGGTTTTGCTATAGATGTTAATGCAAGCTCTGACCTCCAGGTAGAACTCCCAATATTTCAGCTCATGTTAGCTAATTTGAGTCAAGCAGAGGAATTTAAAATGGGTAAAGATTACAGCCCCTACATGCATCCCAAGCAAGCTGCAATGAGACAGCTGAGATGCACAAGGATGGAGCCCGTGGTGGATCTGCAAGGGTCTGTGTATGGGAAGAAGGAAACATACCATAGCAAAGGTATTGTGCATTCGGCCTGTTCTTCCGTATGTTCTTCCATGCTTTCTGTAGTCTCCAGTGTTAATCCAAATACCTAAATTAGAGAAGAAAAGCAGCATTTTGTATTAAATAGGCAGTAACTTTAATTTAGAGATATGCTCTCCCTTTAAACAACGTACTTCTTTACGCATTTGTAGAACTGAGGCCAACCTGAACCTCAGCTCCCACTCCTTATCCAGGATCCCAAGTACTGTATTCACCCTGTATTCCTTAATAGAAATATGACCTTGCATAGTTCCTGTAGTGGTAGTTAAGAGTTTAAATTGAAAGTTAACAGAATATATTTACCATTTTCATAAATACTATTTCTAATAACAAAATGGACATTAATAATGTTAACTCGTTTCACTAATTACACTAACCTTGGAGGTATTTGGTAGATCAGCAAGTTTTAATATAACAAACCAAGAAATATTTTATTAAGTCACACAGAACTACAAGCATGTGCTCAATTGATGAATATGGAAAACCCGCTCCAGGTAGACACTGATCACAGAATACACATATACTCAAGTAATAAATATCAGTAAGTACTAAAACCTAAAAAGAAACAAGATTGTTGAGTTTCTGAATAAAATTATTTATAGAGATCAGCTTTATCATAGTCCAGTTGCTATTTAGAAAGAAAATTTAAATACAGTTACTTTTAGTATGGAATTATTTTGAGTTTAATCACTTTCAAAATACTTAACATGCTTCAGACACTTTAGTAAGCTTTTGTGCTAACATTATATTAGGAATATAGTTTCTGCTTGGTCGTCTGTATGAGATAAAAAATATCTTTAAAATAACAATAAGAATAAATTCTTGGAAGTTTTAATGTTACTTTCCTTTAAACCAGCATTCTTATCAGGAAGAAGTATACCTAAAAGCATTGCATAATTAAAATTTAGTGTAGGATTCCTTGGGGTATCACTCAAAGGAATGAAAATTCACCAAGCACCTTTCAGTTTTTTCCATTTCTCTCACGAAAAGAGTCATTGAAATACAGTTTATCTGTTTTTTCCTTCCGCACCTTGGTAGCCACAGGAGATGGAAGAAAGCTCCTGAGCTTGGTTGGATGTCCAATAACATTTCTTACGCTGCAGTTTTCTTCTTTATTTTCTCCTTCTAGCAGCAGATAAGAGCGAAGACTATCCTCACGCATTTAGCATGTTTGGGGATTTCTTGTAGTGACTCTAGTTTTGTGCACCGTGGGTAAGGTACTTTAGGCTTCCTACTTCTATGGAATGCTTGAAAAATTGTTCCCAGTGTTTCCCTCCATTTATTAACTTCTCCAGTTCAGACCCAGCAGATGGCATGGATGCTACAAGAGATTTTTTTCATAGCTGGAAGACTTTCACAAATCTCCATGTTCGATAACCATATTCCCTAATTTTTCTGCACTGATAACTGCATTGCTATGTAACGTAACAAGGCTTAAAAGGAAAACAAATTGCATTTTAGTACTTGAACATTTTCTGCTGGACAACATATAATTGTTTTCATTTTCCTCACAGAAGACTTATTGTGGATGGGAAATAATGCAGCAGAGGAAAAACGAGTCTATATGAATATTTGCGGCAGAAATTTGTAAAGTTCTTTGTATGGGATTGTGGCTGTATGCTAAGATATCTCTGATTAAAATGTTTGCTCTCATTTGACCTTCCATTTACTAGGTCAACTAATTTAATTTATTTTATAAACTATTCAACTTTTGGTTTCCTCATTAATATCACTATCAGTAGTTAATTCCACTTAATGAAGCAGAGAGACAAGAATTTTGACTGCATACAAACCTTTCTCTCAAATTGCACTGTTAAACTTGAGAGACAGTGACATCCTCAAAGAGTGAGATGCCTTTGTTTTCTTCTGTTGCCCCCAGTATCTCCAGAGGAATGGCCTTTTTCAGTGTTAGTAAATTGATGAAGAAATAAAATTAGCCACTCTAGCCTGAAAATCTATTATGTTTCATAAAATCCAAAGAAAGACAGGAATAAGAGTCACATCTGGATTATTCTAAGAACATGTGAATTTACTCTGCATTAGGGACTAAGCCATGGAACACATGGGCCTTAAGGAGATGTATGTATAGGGCATAGAGTGTGGCAACACTTAACAATGGGTAAAGTTTGTGTTCCATCTAATCTTCACTTCAAAGGGCTGTATACAGTCCCAGTTTCTTAAATAGCATCCCTTCTTATTCCTCCACAAGTCTAGAAACCTTGTTTAATATCTGCATTTTTAACTGGATTTTGGTTGCCTAGTGATTCTGAAACAGCTTTAAATCAAGCTCAGAATAATAAAATACTTACTGGTTTCTTCTCTATTTTGTTTTCTCTTTGCCAAATTGGTCTGTATATAACCCATCTCAATGTGTCTTTCCAATTCTTTTCATCCATAATACGAAAACATCGTTTAGGGTTAAGGCTATTTTACAAATATTTATCTGTTCCAAGTTGAAAATAAATTGGAAAAACTTGATGTTTTCAACTTCTTGAGTTCAAAAGTGAGAATTATAACCAGCTCTGCTGGGGACCAGAGATTCAGTGAACTCTAAGCTTTTCTTTGGGCAGGAGAAGCTACACTCATGCTTGTCAAGGAGATTAACGAGAAATCTGATTGAGTCTGGAAGACTATTGCTGCAGTGGATTACAAGTTTGATCTTCTTTTTTTCAGGGATAACTGCCTCAAGGGCTAGGACACGGGTACAGCAAAGCAGATAATATCACTGGCTGCGAAGAAAAATTGTGGCCATATGGCTGGTGAAGCAATCCATTCAGTGAAAGTACGGTTATGTTCTGCTATCCAAAATTGTTACTTTGCATTTACAGGTTAACATGTACCCTTTCTCCAACTTTTTCCTATCTTATTTATTCGGACTGCACATTCCTTGGGAAAGGGCAATTTAGTATTAGGAGTATGTATTGAATTCTGGAGCTATTGTACTGCAAATGTTTAACAACAACTCTTTGAATAATCAGAATAGAGTAAACATAGGAATACAGGTTTATAGTGCTGGTGGAGTGTGAAATTTCTAAAACTGGGTAGTATGCTACATAATAGGGAGGGAAACTCAGCTGGCAAAGAGATGTATCCTCTAACTCTTTGATTTCAAGGATCACAAGAATGCTCAGAGAATACCAAACCAAAAATTTATTTAAAAAATAGAGGATCTCACAAGCAGTCATTCTCCTTTAGGCTGCATATGCTATTGTTTCTTACATAGGCCAAATACACAGGATTTCAAAGTTCACCTTTATAATATTTTATCATATTCAAGAGCTATAGAAAGACACATCATCTTCATATAAACACATTCACATTACATTATGGTCAATCTATGTACCTATCCTAGAATAGCAGTCCAAAAGTAGATTACAAACCCAAAAACATCAATTTCAGTGATAGCACATCTGCACTAAATGCAGCTTTCTTACTTTGTAGTAAATGCTTTCTGAGAAAGATCAAGAGAAGGGTTCTGATGGTTTTAACTCTGTCCTAAAGCAAGAAGATCACTGAATCAGATAAACTATTAATCTCTTTAAAGCTTGTTTCCTTTATTTTTCCAAGGCTGAGATTCTTTGCAGCAAAAAGCAGCCAAGATGTTTCCTGCCAAGAAGCAGACATCTCATGCATGTTTCATATTTTTCTCTGCTGAAAATAAAAGGATTGAGCAAACACAGTCCAATCTGCAAAAGTTTCCCCTAATGATTTTTAAATGACTCTGGAAGAAATCTTGTCCTATTGAAATCAACAAGAAATTCTTATTGTTTTCAACACATCCAAGATTTTACCTCTAATTTTTAGTCATAGTGCAAACCCTTTCAATTTCATAAGAGACTAGCAATACAAGTACACTGAATATGGTGTGGCATTTTTTATTACAGTTTTTAAGATTCTGAACAGCCAAACAGATGTCTTTTTACTGTTAAGTTAAATTTTATTAATATTTTCATAGGTATATTAAGCCAAGCTTATGCCTGCATTGCATTCATTGTAAATATTAACCAAGAGAAATTAATATTTCCTAGCTAAGCTGTATTATTTATAATATCACATCAACACATCTAGATTTTCTGTAGAACAGATCAGTCCTGAAGGAAGCCCCTCGCAATGCAAGATTAAAGAGGTTTCAACAAGCTAGCAATGTTGTATCTACAAGGCTGTTGATACAGAGTCCTTCTTTGCTTAGAAAAACAAACATTATGCTGGAACAGAACCCAGCACTCAGCCCTGGATGTCCTGACTGTTGCAGGCCTGGTATGTTGGCCTCTCCCTGCAGGACCCTCAGCTGTACAGGTTCAGTTGTGGGACATACCTAGGAGAAGAGCTCCCTAGGAGAAGAGCAAAGGCCATTAAATGTCACTGGAGATGAGCACTCTGCAGTGGCTGCTCACACTGCAGTATGTGTGAGTATATGTGTAACATACTGCCTGAATTGAAAATATTCAGAAGTATTTCATGTGAATATGCTGTATGTGCATATAGGGCATGCATTGTGTGTACATGTATATGCATGTATATGCATACTTCAGTAGAAAGCATTTGTATAGCTGTACAAAAAATCACTTCTTGTTCATAATTCCCATATTTCCGCCTCTTTGTACTTTGCAGTGTGCAAGCACAACAAAGATATCCTCAGGCTTTTATTTTCTTCCAATCAAAAAATGCCATATAAACAGTCTAAATCCTTTAGTCATGTCCTTTAAAATCTTTAAGTGTGTTCTAGTTCTTCTGCAGTGAGGAGACAGAGGGCAGTGCTGCACAGAAAAAGCCATCCCAGGGACAGACAGCCGTCCTAGCAGCATGTAGCCACTGCTGGCCCAGGAGTTGCACTGTACTGTGTTCTCATGGCTATGCTGCTGGGTGTGAAAAATAGATCTGCTTGCCCTAAGTTGTACTACTGCGGAGCACAGCACTGTGTTGAATGGTTTTTCTTAAGGCTGAGGACATACTTGAAAACAAACCATGTGGTCTGACATGAGCCAGAAGATCCAAGCACACCTCTCTTCAGAAATCAGAAATTAATTTTTGTTCTCTGTTGGAAGTTGCATGCACTAATTAGTGCTAAGAAAATGAACATAGCAAAGATTGCTTATAAAGAGCAATGTTTATTTGACTTTGGACACAGCATATAGCCATGCTTTAAAATCAAATATGTTTTTATTATAGTCTGTGTGTAATGTGCTAGCATTTTTTTTTTTGTTTAATTATCATATACTCAGATAATTTTCATCTTTCAATATTCAAACAACTCATCTTTTTCATATTTACTGCAGACTGAATTCCTAGTTTTTATTATTGTATTGGCCAGCATGTGATACAGAATCATGGAATTGTTTGAGTTGAAGAAACCCTTAAAGACAACCAAGTCCAACTCCCTGCAATGAACAGGGACACCTACAGCTAGATCAGTTTGCTCAGAACCCCATCCAGCCTGACCTTGAGTGTGTCCAGATGCAGAGCATCCACCACTTCTCTGGACAACATGTTCCAGTGCTTCACCATCCTTACTGTAAAATAAAACAAGACAAAAATCAAAACAGACAGAGAAAAAAACCCTTCTTCTTTATGTCCCCTTCTTTCTTGTATCTCCCCTTTAGATATTGAAATGACTTCTTTTCCAGAGACATCAAGCTTCCAACAGTGACTGTTAGTCTGTTGGTAGGAATTTTTTAAGCAAAACAGTTTTCTATGGCAAAATGTACAATGTTTTACTTTGGTCACATAACTATCCTGCTTACTCAGAAAGCTGGTGTCACACTTGTAACAAGATGTTGACGGGAAAAGGCACTATTTCTTTTGAACACAAAAGCAGCTGATGACTGTAGCATGTCAGGAAATAGCAGAGCCTAGCAGAAGGAAAGCTTCTGACAGGCAGAAGATATATGATGGAATAGGATTTCTCAGGCTAGTAAGCAGAAACCTGGCTATCTAGCTGTGGAAAGGATGAGAGAATAAAGACTGAAGACAAGAAAAATGAAGACCATACACAACATATCTGTACAGATTTATATACTGCTGTCACCGAGCTTTTTTCATTTTCAATAAATGCATCACACAAACAAACAAAAATCCATCCAATTTTCTATGTCAAAATTCATGTACAAAAACATTTTCCTGTGACAATAATTTGTAATGGAGGAATTCATTATGCTTCCTCTGTATATTTTACATCCTCTACTTTCCTATGCCTGACTGAGCTCACCACTTGTTTCTGTCTCTTCATTCTCCCTGCTTCCGATGTAACAAATCTTTTTTTCCAGGGTCTCAGAAACTCAATTCTTCTCTCGCATACAAGCTCTCTGTAATGGCTGAGAAATGCAGCAAAACACATCCAAGAAGAATTTCAGATGCTCTGTTTATTTTGCATTTCATGCGCTCACAGGTAGATAATGGAATGTTAAGCTTAATATAGGATGGCTCTATTGCTTCTGAAGTACAATCATTAAAGATCCAGGTGTGGGTGAATGCAACTACATAACTCATTTGATTGCTGGGGCAAGTCAATTGCTATGTAGTGTACTCCACAAATCAGATCTTCCTGTCTGATCCTTGCATGTTACGCTCCTTGGAGGAAATATTCCTTTTGCAAGATAGTCTGATTTTGAGGATCACATTTTAATTACATTTTCCTCTATGTATTATCAGCTCAAGCTCAGGTTATGAAACAGTAGAACTTAAAAAACTTTATCGTTCTTTACTCATCTACCAGGACAGCTTTGAAGTATTTGATGTGATGGAGAAAGAAGGTTAAATGTGGTCATCTTTTTGACCTCCCATGCAAGGAAGTCTAGTCAAGTTCAGTCTTCCATTACAGAAGAATGAACAAGTTTACTTCTTCAGTACCAAATAACAGTTCACTGATAAACCCTTTCAGTTATGTAGGCATCTAATTTTTATACATGACAAAAATAAAATGAGGTTTAAGATTGAAGATTTTGTGAAATCCTTTCACTGTTTGAAGGTTTAAGATTATCTGCGTTCAGGTACAGTGATGCAGGGTGAGGCATAAAATCTTCAGATTTTAAACAAGTAGTATCAAATTAAAAAACATGCAGCTGACCCACGATTCATGCATATATTTTATATTATTTGAAAGCCATTGGAATGCTTTTATTCTTCCTCAACCTAATTCTCACTGCATCCTAATAAGCCAAATGCAATAGTCACAGTATAGGAAATGAACAACTTTTGCATTTGTCGAACACTTGTAGAAATGGCTGGGCACAAGCAGAGAAAACTCCTGCAGTAAAATCGACGTTGCTGTAAGTGTTTAAATACTGACATACCTCCTACCTATAACATCACATTTCTTTTTTATCTGGAATAATTCTTGAGTTGATCTGGACAGTTACAAGTGGGAGGAAGAGGTGTGATTTGCAGATACAAAAAAATTCTGACAATTATCTTCAGTTGTTTTAAGCACAATGTCTCAACTGCATGAATTTTCTTCCCACGAGCCTACAAAATTCTAGTTAGTTAAATGTTTGACACATTATAAGAACCTCATCTGAAGAAAATTATCCCCTTAAGACTCCATCAAAATCCTGTAGACTGTCATGAGATGTAAGTGGTAATAGAGTAAGAAGCTTGAATTTGGGACAAAATTCAGTTTATTTCCCGCTGATAATGAGTTCTGCTGTAGGGAAAGGGAAATGCAAAGAGAAAGGGAAAGGGAAAGGGGAAGGCGAAGGAAAAAGGAGAAAGGGAAAGGGGGAAAGGGAAAAGAAGAAAGGGAAAAGGAGAAAGGAAAGGGAAAACAAAAGGAAAAAATTATGAGTAAGGGGAGAAATCTTAATAGATTCAACCCATTTTTAAATGGCTAGGACAAAAATCTTCATTCAGACACATTGGTGCCACCCCATTAAATTCCAGCAGTGGCACCACTGGTAGAGAAAGAATGGCACACAGATTTTTCACCATTAAGTAATCTGTTTTCATTACCTTCTCAGCAGTTTGTTTCATTTGCCTGCAGAAAGGAAACTAAAATTAGAAAACATTTCATGTTCATAGTTAGTTTGCTTTCAATATGAGAAAAACACAAGTCTATAAATTTTTATATTGGGTTATGCCTTGTGCAGTTCTACTAAAAAGTTGTCTTTACATTATAGTGATGAACTGTGAATGGCGCAGTGCATTATTCTGTCTAAAGTAATTCAAATTAATGACCCTAGAAATATTATTTGAGGTGTCTAAGTTACAAAGCATTTCCAATGAACATTACCAGTAGAATTTTTATTTTTTCTTTCTAATGTGTGCAGGGCTATGTGTTAATAAACTGTTATCTGATCATTTTCAGAACTTGCTATCTATTGCAGGAATTCCACATACCAATCTAGTATCAGTTTCAGTAGGAAAGAAATGTCAGATAAATGCTGGCAGCAAACTGACAAGAGATTGAATGCATTATTCTTGCACACTTTAGTTCTCATTTCATATTACCTAAAGTGATACTGCTTTTGACTAAACTGAAAAGAGAGTAGACAAAAAATGGAGCAAGTCAGAGTGGTGATCTCATAGGATCTTCTGTGAGCAAGTGTGATAATATCAGCCTAGCAAGCAGGCTATTATCCTGTCTGGGCATTTCAACCACTCTAACAATCTGCTGGACAAGTAGCAGAGTGAGCTGTGGACAATCTAGGAGGCTCCTGGAATGCATTCATGGTTACATCTTGAGCCAAATAATAGACAGCTCCACTGGAGGAGAATACAGTGCTGGTCCTGTTACTCACCAACCCAAGTGAATTGGCTGGTAATATCAGAATTGAAAGCTGCAGGGCTGTCAGGACCATGAAATGGTGGAGTTCACACTACCAAGGGATATGGAACAGACAAGGAGTAACATCAGAATGCTAAATTTTGGAAACTGTCCTCGATGACAAGGGAGCGGAGCAGAGCAGAGGTGGCAGATTGTCAGGGAGTTAACTAGGTCAATGAAAGGGAAAAGGGATAGGGAGACAGGAGCTGGGCTCAAGGAAGGAAAAAAATAGCAGCAACAATCTATAGAGGAAAACTTATTTTACTAACTATGATATCGGAATGCAAGATAACACAATATATACAATCTAATTGAAATTGAGATTAATAAATCAAATAAGATAGAAGAGAGAGAGACAGAGAGAGTTCCTGAGATCGAGTCAAAACTGAATAGCTTGGAAAGGCTAGGAAAGCACCTTCCAGCACCCTCTGCAAGGCAGTAAGAGACCGCCCCACCCGGAAGGGCCAGATCCCATGACTTCCATAATATATAGGGATAGGTACCTGGAATTGGAGCATTAACACTTTAACTCCCAGCGCACTACTTGTTGTCATGATGTGGAATACTGAAAACCAAAAAACACAAAACTGTGACACAGATCTTTAAGGAAGCTTTCCTTTGGGCACAAGAGCTCTCCATACCCAGATGTAGCAAGTCAGTAAGGCAAAGGACCAGTGTAGCTGAACTGGGACCTACTGGTCAAATAAGAGGAAGAGGAAAAAGCACAGGCTGTAAAAGCAGGGACAGGTGCTCTGGGAATAGCACTATAGGGATGCTGCTGGCTGTGTAGAGATAGGGTCAGAAAGGCCAAGGACCAATTGGAACTAGACTTGGCAACGGGTGCAAAGAATAAAATATGCTTCTACAGATACATAAACCAGAGAAGGAAAGAACAGGAGGACATACTCTTCCTAGTGAGCAATACAAGCAGGCTAGTAACAAAGGAAAAGGAGAAAACTGAGGTATTCAGTAATTTTTTTTTGCCTCAGTCTTCACCGGTAATTGCTTTTCACACGTTTCAACTGCATAGTTTGGAAGCTGGGAACACCTAAGTAATTTCTCTGCTGGTGTGAGCCAAGATCAAGTTCATGATCATGTGAGGGATCCAAACATCCGTAAGTTTATGGATCTCAAGGGAGCTCACCCCAGAGTCCTGAGGGAACTGGCTGATACAATTGCTGAGCCACTCCCAATGGCACTTGAAAAGTCAGGCAGTCCTTGGTGACTGGAGAAAAAGGCAATTTTGTGTACATTTAAGAGTACAAACTTAAGATAGGACAAGGGGCAATGGCTTCAAAGTAAAACAGTGAAGATTTAGACTGGATATGAAGAAAAAGCTTTTTACAATATAGTTAACGAAGCACTGAAACAGGCTGCCTAGAGAAAGGGTGGATGCTCCACTCCTGGAGAAATTCAAGGTTCTTCTGGACAAGGCTCTGAGCAACTTGATCTTGCTGTAGGTAGATGTTCCTGTTCAATGCAGGGGAGTTGGACTAGATGGCCTTTAAGAGTCCCTTCCAACTCAAATGATTCTATGATACTATGGAAGTCTAAAGAATACTTTTTAGTTTATTTTCAGTTTTTAAAGTTTACATGAAATTTTAAAAAATGTGAAGGAAGCAGAGAACTAGAAAATTCATATAAGAACTTTTTTTAGTCATTGAATACATACATCCCTTTTCAAAAAGTGACAACATTCCAGAACTCTTATTCACCCTCTAACTCCCACGAATAACAAACTAAAGATATTCTTCAAACTCCAAACTTCTAATTTGTAGATCATAACATGGATTATTGGAACTTTTTTCACAGAATCACAGAATCACAGAATTGTAGGGGTTGGAAGGGACCTCCAGAGATCATCGAGTCCAACCCCCCTGCCAAAGCAGGTTCCCTACAGTAGGTCGCACAGGTAGGCATCCAGGCAGGTCTTGAACATCTCCAGAGAAGGAGACTCCACCACCTCCCTGGGCAGCCTGTTCCAGTGCTCCGTCACCCTCACTGTAAAGAAGTTCTTGCGCATGTTTGTGCGGAACTTCCTATGCTGCAGTTTCCAGCCGTTTCCCCTTGTCCTGTCTCCACTCACCACTGAAAAGAGTCCGGCCTCGCCATTCTTAAATTTTTAATTTATACTGTTGTAGGAGAAAGAAAAGCTCTTCATTTTTCTTCACATACAATTCACTCATCCTCACATATGTAAGCAGAGGCCTGTGTAGAGATGTTATCAAGAAAAACGTGAGATTTATATGAATATTAGGTTGAATGCTAAAGAATGTTTCTCGAGAATAGCAAGAGAGGCTGTTTTCCTCCACTGTATCAGCTGATGATGTACTTCCTAAGAAAGTAGTAACACCTACAAATCACAGATACAATCTTCCAAAAAGATTTGAAGTAAATAGATAAATGAAAATTAAAGTCCATCCAAGATTGATGGCACTAGGCAGCAATAGAATTAATACTCGTTTGGGAGACATGCCATGATAGTGGTATCCAGAGACACAAACTCGTAAGAAGCTTAGAGATCAGAGGAGATTAAACTGTTTGGACTTCACAGAAACTTTTATGACTAAACTCCAATCCTAAAACCACTTCTAAGTAAAAGCATGAAAACAACCAGCTTCTGGATTTCAAGAAAGTGGACTGAAGAGTAAACTTTCCTACAAAATAATTAAAAAAAAAAAAAAAAAAAGTATATTACCTGTGGTAAAGATAAAATTGAACACCTTTGTGTTTTGGTTTTTTTTTTTTCTTTGTCTTATCTTTTTCTGAGTTCTCATATGTCTTCTGTACTTCACTTTCGTTAGCCCTGCAGGAAGGATTTCCAAATTCATCAGCTGCGGCCATAGTAAAGGCTGGTCTTATCATCAGTGAGTAAAAACAATAACTGTGTGTACTTTCAAAATATCTCTGATTTTTTTTTTTTTTTTCTAATAACTTTTTATTTCAAAATATCTTTTAAAAGTCCTGAAACAAGTTTTCAGCCTTTCTTTCTGACACAGTATTACAGTCCAATCAAAATTAAACATTTGCTTAGTTTTAAAGGTCACTCAATAGCCATGCACCAAACTATCTTTGAAGGTAAAGCAGATCTAAAATACATTTTCTCACATGAATTTGGGTAGAAATCATATGCAAAATTTAAATTCTTTTAATATCAGATACACTATTCTAATTTCTTACCATTGGTTATTTTAAGCTAATTAAGAACTGCAACATGAATTGTATTATATGACTATACTAAAAATATCATAAAAGGAAACAAATTATGTAGTACAGAATTACACATTCACGTGCAAAAAAGATGGAAATCTGTAATTCTTTCTATCCTAGGTGGGCAGAATTAATTTCAGATTTGATCACCTTGCTTCTTATCAGGATCATTGATGAGGAGGTGCAGAATTACTGCATTAGCAGAAATCTGACAGCTGGATTCTAAGAATAATGGACAAAACTCCTGCGTGTGGCTCATCAAGAAGACACAGAGGCCAGATTTACAGTGATCACTCTGAAAAAAATCTACCTTGAGGAGAAGAACTGCAGCTGTATCAATCTTAGCTGAAATGTCTGACAGCAGAATATCAGTCTCTTTCGTATAACATGGTATCTGCCCAAGTGAAATTACATACCATGACATCAGCGAAAGACCTCAGTTTTCCTACTAATGATGGAATGTAACTATTTCATAAAAGTTAGTAGCTAAACACCAGTAGCTAGAATTCTAAAAAACAAGAGTACAGAAATCCAAACTGCAGTTTCTTTGTGCTGCCTTCAGTGAATACCATCTCTGCCTTTACGAAGAGGAAAGAGGAGCTTTAAAGAAGATACTTCAAAATTTTAATAAAGAAAGAGTATTGTCAAGCTGTGAAAAATGGTTATCTTCTAACAAAACAGAAAGAAATGCACTGGCTACTGATAGGCCTCTAGCAAGCAGCAACAAAACAAGGCAAAGCATGTGCTTTGGTTTTATCTGGAATAAGCGTTTCTCCTGTGCCAATGGGAAACTCACAGTGGATAGAGGTAAGCACACATTTAAGCCTTTGAAGAAACCGAATTTTAACAATAAAATCAATATGTGTGAAATAAGAATAAAAGGGAATAACAAAGTATGTTTTTATGATTTAAAATAAAATGTGGAAGCAATAGTAATTTAATAGAACTGAATTACTGATAGATCCATTAACGAATAAATAAATTAGAAAATATTAAAAATTGTGGAACTTTATTTTAACGAAGATTTCACGTTCTAATAACACCAGTAAGGTCTGTGAATTTTAATGCTTCTTTGTTCCAATGCTGAAGACTTAAGTGCTTAACTTTTATCAGCAAAACAATTGAACACACTCACAATTGGTAGTGCAGCCTACTATGCAGTTTATATAAGAGTGAGAGCTCAACTCTAAAAACTCAGCCTACAAAATTTAATCCCACAGGTCTATAAAACAGCACAGAATGTTTGTATGATAGTAACAGTATTAGTGGTTGAGTTGGTTAAGTCGCACAAAGTAGACAGAATTCTTCATTTCTTTCTGAAAATTACTTAATACTTTCCAATTAATGAGCAGTTTAAGCATTAGAATGGAGAAAAAAAATTCTTACATTTATTAATTGTAATTTTGGCAGGAAATTACAGCTACTGTCTGATACTATTTAAAGTATGATGGAAGCATGTTCCCAAATGCTCCAGAAAAGAGCTAACGCTTCTTTACTGGCCTTCAGAATGATGTTTTTAGTTTCAGCAGCAAGTATGTGACCATTAAGAAACAGAGGAAGTAGCACTGAATTAATGTCCCTTTTGTTTTCTAGTAAATTCATGTCTAAAGCTTTAAAGAGCTTAAATATTTCTCTTAAATATATTTTAAAATGTGTCAAGGGCAGACAAGGGCATTTTTTCTTGTGTCTCTATTTGGAAAAACAGGAACTCATATTTCTTTTCAGCTGTGATGAAGAAGACCCTTGTCTCACAAAGAGAGAGGTTCATTTTCCATATATTGGTCTTTCTGAATATCCACAGAAATTATCTGTATGTGGTGAATACAGTAATATTAATAAAAGCCTGAAGAACTACCAACTAGTGAGTTGCTAAAACATTTCCCATTTTTACATAACATACTTTTAAAATAGAAAATAAAAAGCATTGCAACAAAATATTCTACTTCCCAACAATACTTAAATACCAACCCTAGTCTCTAAGGACACTTAGATTTTGCCCATCACTATATTAATCTCTGCTGTAATGCTCATCACACACTGTGAAAGCCTTTCAAATAAGCAAATGAAAAAAGCAACTGAATCCAACAAAAAAGTACATTAACAAAAAGGAAAATATTTTAAATCACTGCCAAATTAACCACGTCCAATTGACCTGCAAGATTTACTGCATGAAACATGAAAACTGCAGATATTTGGTATTTTGCAATTGCCACAACATAATTTTTCTTCTCCAGTGAACGTTCTTGCTGCTCAGGTTGAGTCAGCCCTTATTATATAGTTACACTAATGGCTAAAGTTATCTGGTTAACTCCATTGTCAGCAGTTCATCTACTAGAAGAACTAGAAACATACCAAAATAAGGACAGCTGTATTAAGTTCAGATCCCTGATCCACGGGAATAGCAACTGTCTACAGAAAAGAACCCAGCATAAATTACAGACATGCAAATACATTTTTTTCCGGCCTCTCCATAGCAAGGCTCAGCCAAGTACCAAAACAAAGACACACTCTATCTGGAACTTTTTTGTACTAATACAAAAACTGTAATTATTTCTTGAATTCTGTGCCTTTTTCTGCTGATTGTGTGCTTTATGACCTTTAAAAGTATGATCCATTGGAAATTTTAATTATGTTCCTAGAATTTTATTTTTCAGGTATTTAAGATCGCTTCTTTCTTATTAACAAACTATGAGTTAAACAAACAACAACTTCCACAGAACTTTACTTTTTTATTTTCAGGAACATATGGCAACATCTGTTGTTTCACTGTTGGGCAATGACTTATTAGCAATGACTTGTCTGCTATATAAAGTAGGAACTGGAAAAATTTAAGTGGAATTACAAAAACATATACACAGACATTTAAGTATTTGCTCTCAAGTTATTATTTTAAGTCAAAAGAGTAAGTGTTATGCCCATCAAGACAACTTTCAGTTCCTGTAGAGCAAATACGAATTGCTGTTTGTTAATGTCAGGATGTTCTTATTTAGAGAAATTAAAGCAAACAGAAGACACTTCAAGTTTCAGACATTTATTAAACCCCATCAAAACACTTTCAAACACATAACCAAGTGCAGTGTGAGGCATGTTTGAATAGTTCCTGGATGATTAAGCATGGTAATTGTGCGGACAGATTCCGGAAGACCTTTCTGTGCAGCTCGTGAAGATGTGCGTGATCTTTAGAAGTCAGGACGGTCCTTTTTGAGCTTACTGTAGTCGACATTAACTGAGTAGAACTAGGCAAGAGAGATTAAAAAAAAAAAATTGACCAGAATGAGAAGCTCAATGATATGATATGTTCCATGGCATTTATTAAAAACATCTCTCACTTGAACTTGTTAGAAAACTGAAATAATTATTTGAATCTTTACAATAAAAAATAATAAGTATATACAAAATAACAAAAAAATCTTTAAAGAGCATAACTTATGATATTATCTTCATTCTGCATACACTGTTAGAAACTCTAAATTTAAGACGAGGCAGTGCTGGAGTCAAAAACTGAAGAAAAACCCCACAGAATCTCTTACTTAATATCCAGAATTAGAAGTCCATACACTGGAAGTTGAGACAGTATTGCTCGGTTTATCTTATTTTCCCCAAATTTTTGTAATCCTATTTGCTGAAGGCAACATCTAGCTTGCCAAGTAGCATAAAGGATTGTAAAGTGTGAAAAAGCAGCATCACAAGGGAACATTTAGAGCAGTGCTGCTAAAACCTAGATTGGTTTAAGTAAACTTAAGTACTTTAGGTAAACTTAAACTACTACTGCAAGAAATAGCGAAGAAGAAAGAAGGTAAGAACAGGTATAAACACTCATTTTACATTAATAAAGTTGGATCCTGCTACAGACCATTTGAAACAGTCCAGATAGTTACTGAACACAGTGAATTTACAGAGTAAGGGTATATTTTGGCCTCCAAGCCTGAATTAACATCAAGCACATGACTGTAAAGAAAAGCTCAGAACTGAAAAAAAAATTAAGATTATTTTAATACATTTAAATTATATTTTTTTCTCTGCAACTTATAAAATAATCACCAAGTTTTCAACTTTTTTCTCTATAATATTGACTTCCTCAGTCTTTCCAAAGAGAATTTTACTAAGAAAAGAAAAAAGCTATTTCATCAAAAGCTAAAGCTCACTATTTTACCAGAGCTTTTTACTGAACTTTTGCCTCTCCATTTCCCACAGTACAGCCTTGGGAAAAAAAATCCACAATGATACATAAACCCAAATATGGTAAATTCTGTGGTTGTATTTGTATTCTAAGGCAGATGGGAATGCTAAGGCATGCACTTCTTAAAAGAGTTCATGCTGCGCGCTGCATTGGATTTGCCTCTTTTAGATATATAGGAAACAGCTACATTCCAGAAACAATAATAAAAATAATGTATTACATTCTTCTTAGAATTTTAAGGGAATCGCAACATATTTTATTCTGAAATGTTTTTTCACTTATCTGAATGACTGGCATACTAAGTTACAGTGCTGAGTAAACACTAACAGAAAACATAGCATGTTTGTTTTCTTAGCAGTTTGAGGATAATTTTAGAACTGTCCTTAACAGAAGTCTTTAGTACATAGAGTGCAACTTCTGTTAAGTACAAAAAGCTTTACACATCCTCATCTGTTTCCTCATTAGTTCCCTGAAATAGGTTGAATATCACTTAAAGAAGCATCTTATTGCATCTAATATTAACAGTTTTCAAACAATTATTTTCACACTGTACAATTGCCAATTAGAGTTTGTATTAAAATTATTCGTTATTATTATTGGAATTAATATTAAAAGTAGTTTATATTAAAAACTGACATTATCTTACTTTGCTCCCCATGAGAAAACGCCAACAGTTTAGAATTTTAAAAGCTTTAGTTCAGAACTTCAGAGATTCTGTCCTCCTCCCTGTAATCTTTTTCTCCACGCATTATGGCACTTGTATATTCTCCCTCTGTTATACAATTCCTCTTTCTTACACTGCAGCATATATCTGACTAATCCTGTGCAAAGACTTTGTTTGCTCCACTATCAACCAAATTGAAGGCAAGGTTACGAAGCTCAAACAACTCCATCTGTTATGGCTTCAAAAGACAAATAGTAAGTTGCACAGCAGAAGAAATCTATCACTCATTCAGTTGCTTTCTAATAAACTCAAATGTCCTAAAACAATAAGCTACATTTTTGGTACTGTTTCCAACAAGTGTGTGGTTTTCATTTTACCTTGTACTGGTCATTGGGAGCCAGTTTATTCCAAGGTTCTGGATTATTTTTCTTGTCCCAGCTATTGAAAGAAATACAGAACATGAGAACATACTCAGAAAAATTCACTGCCTTCAAAAGAAATAAAATTTATCTGTATACTATGGTTATTAGCCATGGACAGTCATCTATCTAAATAAAGTTTCTGTAGAACAAGCTGAAGTTCTCTGTCAGCAACCTCTAAATACTGTAAGGTAAAGTCACAAGCAAACCTCCAAAGCAAGGAAATCTTCTCACATCCATAGCAGTAATACTGGAGCTAGGTATACTAAGGCCTACAGAAACAAAACCCAGCATTCTGAAGTTTACTTTCATGTAAGAAGCAAGATAACTGAGCACTGTAAGTAACTGTTTACGTACCAGACATCAGGGTTGAACACTGCCAAACGCATGACGTACAGAGCTGCGCCAATGCCTCCTGAGCCAATGATCAGAAACAGAGGGATCAACTAGAACAAGAAAGACTTCAGATGACGGACTGCAATGTAACAAGACAGTATTATTATGAGAATTTCTGATGGCAGCAATGATAAATCAAACAGCCAGCTTCCGTGTTCTCAGCTGTAACACACGGCCCTCTAAAACCCTGCAAAAGGGCTCTGTGTGCTGGGTAGAATCTGTCATGGGAAAACTGCTACTATATCACAGTCACCAAACATACTGTAACAACGCATTCCTCAGAAACATTTGTTCGCCACGGAAAGAGAGAAAGATGAAACCAAGAGAGGAAGAGGTATCTCGTGCCGTCCTGGTACAGGCCCAAGCACAGCAGAAAAATGCAGAAAAAGACGACTGGGCCGCGTCCCGCCGTTCAAGCGGGAGGTGCCCACCTCGAGGCCGTGACACGGCGGGAGAGGGCGAGGAGGGCAGCGGCCCAGAGGGGTCAGGCGGTGCCGAGCTGCCTCAGCGACCGCGGATACTCACACTGGGATGCTTCCTGGCATGGCTGACCATAACACGAAACATAGCTGCAGCGGGCGAAGGTCTCCCTCACTACCCGGCTCCAGAGACCGTCCTGCCCCTTCTGCGGCCGAGCCCCAATGTCACAGGAGGCCCCCGGCGCGGCAGGTGCCCGCTGCCCGGATGTAGCAGCTCCGGCGGTTGCCTGTTCGCCTGTCGCTAAAGCCCGGCTCCGCCGGCGCCCCGCCGCAGCACCCGCGCTAAGATCGCCCCTCGTGCCCTGCTTTCGTACAGCCCCCGACCGGCAGGCAAGCAAGCAGCGCTTGCCGGGCAAGCAGGCACCTCCCGGGGCACCCCGCGGAGCCCCAAGCTGCGGGCAGCCGAGCAGGCGCCAACACCGCCCCGCTCCGCCCCACTGCCGGGGGAGGTGTGAGCGGCGCCTGCGCCGGGGCCGTAAGGGCATGGCGGGAGGCGCCGCTGAGGGCCCTTGGGGGCCGCCCTGGGCCTGACCCCGTGCTGGCCCTCCTGCGGCGTGCGCCGCGCCGGGTGGGGGAAGCGGCCGCCTGGAGAGAGCGTTTGTGGAGGCTGCGTGATTTTGCTTGTGTAACTGTCTCCCCGGTTAAGAGGTTAGGAGGAGGTTAAAGGATGGAACAGGAGAGGGTTGCAGCGTCTCGAAAAAAATGAGAATTTCGGCGTAAAACGGCCGCGTTCGTGATTCCGTTGGAGTCGCCGTGGTGAAAACCAGAACTGATAAAATAGGACCATAATTAGTGTGCATCAAGATGTTTTTAACTATTTCTTCTTAACTACTTTAACTAAGTGGGAACAGAATAATCTCTGTCAGAAACAGTGTAGTTGGCAGGACTAGGAAGGTGTCTTTCTGTACTTGGTACTGGTGAGGCCACACCTCAAGTACTGTGTTCAGGTTTGGCCCCTGACTACAAGAAGGACATTGAGGCCCTGGAGTGTGTCCAGAGAAGAGCAATGAAGCTGTGAAGGGCCTGGGGCACAAGTCTTGTGGAAGGAACAACTGAGGGAGTGGGGATTGTTTTGTCTGGAGGAGAAGAGGCTCAGGGAAGACCTTATCACTCTCAACAACTACCTGAAAGGAGGCTGTAATGAGGTGGGGGTCAGCCTCTCACATAACTAGTGATGAGAGAGAATGGCCTTAAGTTGTGCCAGGGAAGGAAAAAATTTCATCTCAGGAAGAGTGAAGAGGAATTGGAACTGCCCAGAGGTGATCGCGGTCCGTGGAGGTGATCAAGGAAAGGGTTATAGTGGTACTGGTTCATGGACATGGTGATGGTGGATTGATAGAGCAGATGATTTTACAAGTCTTTTCTAACCTTAATGATTATATCCTCTATGATTTCCGGGTTTTCCCAATGAAAATATCAGTTTCTCCATGCAGTTAAAAGTATTGAAAATAAATTGTACCACTATTTCTTGTGTGTCATAGAAATGCCTGAAACCTCCAGGGTTAGCCTGGAAGGTTATGCCCTTTAGTACAGTAGTTCAATTTTGCAAAAACAAACAAACAAACAAAAACCATTTACCTAAGCAGCTGCAGAACAACCATGGAGAGACTAGGTTAAGTGCTAGCTAGACAGTCATTAGCCACATGGGGCTACTGAGCAAAACTTGCCTCACATTATAACCGTTTGCTTTAGGCTGTATGTCTGACGTATGGCTAAGCAGAGCTCAGAAACTTTGAGAAGCCTTTTTTCTGACCTGCTAAGATCAGACTACATTATTCCCACTAGGCATGTCTCAGGCAACTATTTTTAGGAAGCACATAAAGGATTTTACGTGCTTCTCGGGATGACTTTTTTTTTGAGGATTTATACTTTTTTGAGCTTTTATAAATTTAAAACCAACATGCAAAATGTGTCATGCTTTTTATCTTTTTTTGTAATAGATTTTAAGCATTGTATATGTCAGCTTTTAATGCCTGGGCCTGTACAACTCAGCTCTTTCATTGTTCATATACATACCTTGCTATTCATGTTATGTAGATTATTGTATGTCATAATTAATTTTACAGACAAAGAAGTAAATTGTGAAAGCAAGCAGAAAACAATTTTTCAGTATCATTTTAGAAAGAATGCGGTTGTTCTGAAAGTACAGCCAGACTAAGCATTGCTGAAAATGCAGTTTCACTATTGCTTGGTTTGGTGAAATTCTGAGTATAAACACAAGCAGCCTCGACTGCCTTGGTGCAGGATCTGTCGTTCGTAGAAATACTTGCCTAGCTGTCAGATTTGTGTGCCTGGGCTGTGCTGTCAGCATTTATATGCTCATATAGGTGCATACAATGCAGCATGAGTCTACGTTTGTGTTAATTTATAGTAATGGTATTATTATATTGGTCTTAGTTGAAGTTTAACAGTTTTCTATTGTATGTAAAGAATCCACCCATTCCCTTAAAGAGAGTATATGATAAATAGAAATTTTTACCACCCTTTCATCTGTTCATAGAATCATAGAATTGCTATGATAGCTAATCTGTTGCTTACCTACTCAGTCAGAAAGTAAATACATTTATGTCTTCTTAAAGTTTAATGTCTTTGTTTTCATAGCTGTCAATCAATTTTATGATGCTTTAGTTAGACTAGTTACCTCCTTTATTCTGACTAAAGTTACTTTGTGTAGGTTTCAGCTGTTTAAATAAGTGAATCCATAAATCCTCAGGTGCTTCAACAAGTCATTGTGATGAACCAGTCCATTAAGTTCAGCAGTGCTGAGAATCAAGTCCTTGGGTTATTTTGGTGCTTTATCATTTATTTTTTTTTCTGTACAGCCTCACTCATGTTTTCTGTATGCTGCTTACCTGACTTTGCTTGCTCTTAGACTTAGGCTCACTTTAGCTTTTGGTTTCAGGACCTTTTCCAGATACTTTTTCTATTCTGTGGCCTTCTTGTTTCTAAAGGCTTTCTTTCCTAAACTTTATTTGTTATTATGAATCATAATAGATCACAAGAGGTTCCACAAAATGCTGTATTCCATTAGTTCTGCCTTTATTGTTGTTACTATTTTTATGTTGAAAGTGATCAGTTTTAGCCACATCTGATCTCCTGAAGAATAGGAATATGAAGTCATAATAAAATCAAAGGCTATCTGAAGAATTGCACCCTTGAAGTTTGACAGAATTAGTTGAAAAAAATCAACAAAGACACAATTAGAGTCACATTTGAAGTTACATATTTTAACTGGAGGAAAATAGGAAGGAAAGACTATTACATATGGTCACAGGTCAATAATTATGAATTATTCCATATCATCAAGGATATTTCTCTGTTACTCAGAGCAATGAATAGATTCAGGATTTTCCGTGGGAGACAACAGTTCTGGTAAAAAGGCAAGAGCTTTTTGAAAACAATTCTTAGAGCAAATTTTAATTGTAGTTTCCATGGGAATAAATAGGAGGCATTACTTTTGGAGCAGTCTGCATATATGGTAAAGAAATGTTGTGTTCTTTCATTTAGGCCTGTCACCAGTACAAGATGATAAAGTTTCTTGTCTCTATACATTCATTAAAAGTACACAATAATCCTGGTACTGTATAAAAAGTTGGAGGGAATTTATTTATGTTATATAGCATAGCCTACCATAAAAGTAAAGTGTCTGTGAAATAGAGTACTAGAGATATGGAAAAGAAAACAATGACAGTGGTTGTGTGTTCAATTACTAATGGAAAATAGTGTTAAAGAATTTGTAATCTTGTTACTAACTCAAAGAATAATATTAACACTGAGAACAGAAAAGCATTTTTTTAGTTCACTTGCTTTTATGTCTGTAACTTATAATCATTAATTTATATTTAAAAAAATATGAACCGTTTCCTGAATTTTTACAGTGCTATTTGTAAACTTAGTTATTAACCTTAATTTACGGAGGTTTCACGTTGATACTCTTACTATTAAATAAAATGAAAGCTTAATAAAAGAAGCTAGATAGACTGCTTTAGCTTTAATATAGTTGTAATTCCTTTAAAGCAAGTAAATCTTCTCTTTAAAATAAGAACTTTTATTTTAAAGCGAAAATACATTTTTATGTTTTACATTTTAAAATGATAATACATATCTTTTTTTATACAAAGAGTGAATAAGTGAATATTTGCTACTTAACAAAAGTAAATTAGCAGCAATAAAATGAGGTGAGGATTTCCTTTCTTTCCCTTTCTTGAAGTTAAGCATTTTCTGTGGGGAATATGCTTACAAATATTTAAAATTCTGAAATTGTACCGGAACAGAATTTGTATAAAAACACATTTCCTTGCTGTCATAAAAAGGTATAGGTGAAACTGCATTAAAAATCTAGAGGGAAGTTCTTTGTTTATCCATGTGAAATATAAAAAGAATCAGTGGGCAGGACATTTCTTAGAATAGAAAAGCTATTAAAGTGTATATTTCACAGGGAACCATGGGGCTATTTAAGTTGCTCATTATGGAGTATTGAGCTGTTTTACTTGTCAGCAAATAGATTCAAATCTGGCTCAATCCAGTTGTTTCCTGCTCTGTAGACAGAGATGGAGCAGAGAGAGTGGGCTGAGGCAGCAGCTCATGTGACAGATCCCATAGGAACAACTGAGTTAAAACACCTATCACCAGCAAGGGTTATGCTCAGGGAAAAAAAAATACTTGAAAGAATTCCATAGTTACGAGATGAAAGAATAACAGAAAACAGAAATAGAGATGTATAGGATCAATGGAATGTTTCAGAATGGATGAAAATATTCAGGTTTAAAATACCAGCATTCATAAAACGCATGCTTTGTATGTTTGTTTAAAATGTAAAATTCCCTGACTGTAAAGAAAAAAACACAAAGCAAAAACAGGAATGACATAGCAAAAGCATAACAGCTGAGAATCAAACATCTAAAAATACAAATCCTGGTCTCTGCTCACTCTCTAGAGAGCAAATCTCAAAAATGGCAGATCTTTCAAATGTATTGTAAATTTTTAACTTGACAAAACTTAGGATGCAGTAGCACAAATTCCACACAGCTTGCACTCTATCTGACCTATGACCCCAAGAAGTCATTAGAACAATTCCCCTATGTTTTGCCAATTAACAGGATCAGAAGGAAGGGCACAGACACCAACAAAAATGATAGGCTTATTTTACTGTCTATTTCAAAATAATATGAAAATAAAGCTGTACCTATAGTCAAAAGATAAGCTTAATAGTAAAGAAAATAAGCAAGGTAATGCATCTAATCATTACTATATGAGGTTAGCAATAATGATTAAGAAAGACATCACCAATTGCCTTATTGCTTTACCATCATATGGATTCACAGTTGCTGGTGAGCTCTGGTTGCAGCGAGGATCTGTAGAATGCATCCTAGCAATTGGGAAGTCCTGCAGCAGTGTCCACCCTGTAGGTGAGGTCTCCAAAGTTGCTGCAAACAGGTCCAGCCTTTACACTGCTGAATGACCAGATCTATGTATCAGTCAGGTAGAACATCTGGTTTCTTCTCCTATTGGTTTTCCCCCAAAAACATGGCCAGTGTTCAAGGAGGAACCAAGGGAATTGTGCTATCTTTTTTGATGTACCATAGGCCTCTTTAGGCATACAAATGTCTGCCCAGACCCCATGCAACATGCTGAATTGAGTAACAAACATTACAGCAGAGTTGCCTTGTGATCAGGAAAGATACAACATTAATACCACATGGTAAGCATCATAACAGAGCTTCTGCAGATGAACACCAGAATATACATTCTCATACTGACATGGCAAAGTGCGGATAAATGGCATCTTATACGTGCAATTAATACTGTACATTAGATACACTGTGAGGTTGTGTAGTTCATCTATAGGTCAACTTTCATTCAGGGCCTATCTCAGGCCCCAGAATTTCTGCCTAAAGCTATGCTGAATCACTGTTCTTTTACAGATAATTTCATACATACAATTGCATCCACAGGCCCTTTAAGCTGCTATTGCCCTTTAAGCTGCTATTGTTTGATTTCAAAAACTAGCAGACCTCTATAAATAAAAGCTCAATGTATCAATTCCTAAAGCAAAAATCTTTTCTAAAAAAAGTTAACAGAACTGGTACCTCAAAGGGTTAAATAGTTGCTACATCAACTATTTAACAATATTTTAGACAAATTGAAAGTGTTTCTAGTGCCTGTAAATGTCTTGACACTTTTGATCCATCACCTTAATCCAGGGGGTTAAAGGATTCTTTTTTATTTCTGCTATGAAGTGAGGGGGATTAATGCTTCCTGGTGCTGTTTCTTCTACATATGCTTGTGAAGAAATAGTCCTTACAAGTCCTCTCCTCTGATGTTCCAAATTCAAGTTAGCCTTCGGTTAATCTTTTGTTTGCTTAGAGTTTTACTCAAGTCTGATTTTTATGCAGGGAATCTATGCTGACTGGGATAACAGAGATGACAGATTTTCAGGGCTGGTCAGACAGTCAGGTTCAGTGTACCAAAAACTACTGTATATCATCTGCAGTTGCTACTTACAAAAAGCTGGTCAAAGTTTTTTTTGTTTTTTTTGTTTGTTTTGTTTTTTTTTTTTTTTAAAAAAAAGCTATTATTCTTCTCTGAAAAGAAATAATGTGGTATTGACAGCCTTTACCAGGACATATTACTGCTTAGGAGAAACTGATGCAGCTGGAGTGACTTAAGCAGATAGTCTGGGAGCAGCACAAGCAGCTTATAAGCAGCTTCTAAAATGTGACAGTACAAAGAAAAAGCATAATTGACTGTACAACTGCTGTAGGAAATGATATGTGAGATTCCATGTTCACTATGTATCCCAAACATTAAAGAGAACAATTTAATGTTAACAAAGAAACATGAAAGCAGCACGCTTACAAAGTATAGTCTTACTGCTGTAGCATTAACTGCACAAGCTGTGTCAACAAAGGATTGCACAGTTAGAACAGTATAAATAGATTTTGTACTGTAATTTATTTTTCTGTATTTTTTTCCTTTAATGGAGAATGTCAGTATTTTAATAGAAATACAATTTATAGAAAGAATAAGGCTCCCAAATCTAACAGTTTCAGTAAGCCAAAGCTTGTTCTCATTTAAGACAGTGATAGAAGCCTTAGAGGACAGGATTAGACATCATTCTGAGCAAGCTATTTTCTACAAACCTAGATTGGAGAAAATATCATCTGTCTTCCACTAACATGAGTCATATGCTTTTGTTTTCTTTATAGAAAGAACAGGGATACAGGGATTTTTCATATTTATGATCAGGAGGGCAGATACTGCTGTTTTAGAGGTAACTGTGTAAAATTTGTGTAAATTCCAGAGAAAATATTACTTGCCCATGTTTTCTGATGTAGTTTTTAGAAGAGAGTTGATGATTGCAAAGTAGAAATGTTTACTGAGTACAAATTGGAAAAGAATGATTTGCAACTGTTTATTAGTTTTATGTACTGCAACAAGGAAACTTCAATTCAGCTGCTAATACCAAATGACAGAATTATTATTGATTACTTCAGTAGTAAAAGGATGGAAGTGGAGCATGTTTTGCAGTGTTTCAGTGAATGCGAGTACTGTGGGGGAAATGTATTTCACAAAATGTTTGACATCCAAATGTAGGGTTTAGTTTTAGCAAGTATACCCTCTGGAATCAGTAGAAAGACACAGGCAGCTCCCAGATGCAATCTAAAACGCAGCTAGAATAAATAGTTCTTTTAGGATGTCATCTACAGCCTTTGCCAAATCACTTGAGATGCAAGCTGATACACAGGGATAGACTTCCCTTGTATTTTAGAAAATGGTTAAAATTCAGACTGTCATTACTCCTCAGAACAAAACCAGGCTACCTGCAATATCCTGGTATTAATCTGGTAAGACAAGGCCAGCTTGTGCAGATCTAATGGTATCTGTTTCTTGATATTCTTCCATGGTTCACACTGCATGAAAACATCAGTCTTGGGGTTCCTCCTACAAGGGCTATGATCTCAGACCCTGCAAGAGGCGATCGTTTTTGTAAGCAGCCTAATATTGCAGGCAGCTGCGTTTATAAATTATGAACAACTTGGCAGTGGTTTAAACCCTTTTCCTGGCTTTGCTATCTGAACTACAATTTAGACATAAGCAAAATCTCTATGGAGGGGCATAGTGCCAGGTTCTTGTAAAGAGGCATGTAGTGCGTCTCCAAGGAATCACTTTTTTCACACTTACACTGTCTCCAATTATCACATTCACTTGAATGATTAGTACTTTCTGCAGGTAATTTCTAACAAAGCAGAATGTGAAATCCAGTCCCAGCTTGTCTCCTTTCTGGAATTTGGACACTAAAGGAATATACTGTATTCACTCCAACTGGGAGAAAGAGGATGGAACAGGTCTTAATTGGGACACAGATTTGAGTGCTTCATTTTATGCTAACACATCTGCCACAAATTTTGAGAAATAATATTTTTGTCTTTATCATCATTTATCTAGAAAATATAAAAAGTAACTGATGAAAAGATTAATTAATTGCTTTGCCTACTCTTGAGTTTTACTCGGGTACATTTTGGAACCTCATGCTCTGTTAAAAACTATGAATTACTGCTTTGCAACAGGTAGTATTCCCACATTATCTTTTCTCTAAATGCAGTTTCATTTAATTGTAGAGAATTATAGTACTATACCTATGAGAGAAGGATAATATATTTTGATGTGTGACTAAGTCCATCATCCTTCTTTGAAGGATATATACAGTATATCTCGTAAATTCCAATCGCATGATGCCATGAAACTATACCTCTAATAAGACTTATGAGAAGGAATTTCTTCTGTTATTTGAATAGCAGTCTAGTCTGAACTGAAAATTATGTGAAGGGAAAACTACGGAATATTTTGATATTATTTTTTACATGCATTAAGACAACAAAAATGTTCTTTGAGTGCAGGCAGAACACAAAGAGTTAACAGATTTAATTAAAAAGAAGTTTCATAGGGCACTTTTTTTCTGTGAATGGTTCTTATCATCTTATATTGCACAAGAAATCAGATTAAAGACAACAGAGTGTTATATTTGTTTAATTGCTTAGTCTAAAAATGTTTACTCCTGTCTTTCACTAACTTACATGTGGATAAAATTAATATATTTTAAAATCACTATGCCCTGCAAGCATGCTTTTAAATGCTGAAGCTCTGAAAAGCAATGCCTTTGACAAAAATAAGTCTTATATGAGATACATTTTGAACAGCCCTCTCCACAGCAGAATCATAGCAAATAATAATAATAAATGATCATATAAGGAAGCCAGTCTAGAGATTAACTATTTGCTGAAGTAAAGTAAATAAGTCCTTAAGAGAACTATCTGTCTTCTCAAACTTGGATTCATTATGTTTGTTAATAGGTTAAAATGAGCTTAAATTAAAACTTGGCCAAACTGAAATGATTCATATGATTTTAATTCAGAAAATTGCAGTTCAATGAATTTGAGAAGAAGTAACTTTTACCTATGTAGATCACTCTGAAAGTAATGCCTCTGATTTATTTCTGTGAAAACTACAACATAATGCTATTTGATAGAGCAAATTCTCAGCCACTATTTTTTCAACACAATCACAACCATTTTTGCCAGCAATGAAGAGCAGCCCTCGTAGCTGCATCTTCTAAAGAAACAAATCAGGACAGCAGGATTTTTTGCTCCCTGTCCCTCCTTCTCCTTTTGGATCAGAGGGAAAGAAGCATGACTTTGAAAGCGATAGGTCTTTTAAATCTACTTTCTGGTATACTGTTTCATGACTGGAATTTGGAAGAGAGATAAAGGTCATTTGAGGGACAACACAAAAGACTGCGTAATGTGGATTACAAGAATCTTTTTTTTTGCTTTAGAGTCACCTTAAGTCACAGAATACAAATAGTGAGAATTCAGACAGGTATGGTTTTATTACATGCAACAGCAAAGGACGTACTGAATCACTAAAGCCAAGGTTACACAGCCATTTTAATCCACAATAAGCTACTCAAAGAGACAGTTTCATCCATCCTTTGGATATGCATGTGCCAGCACAAGTTTACATTAGGCTGTATAAAAGAGACTAAAAGGTTTCATCTGGATCAACTCCAGCTCATTGCTAATGCTGCTAGTACACAATGTACAACACTACTGGCGTAAAGGATGTGATTGTTAAAATAATCCAGGAGAAGGAAATGGGAGGGGGGCAGTGGGGCTCTGCCTTCTCACTGAAATTCAAGACTGAAATTCAGTGTATGTTCCACCAGCATATGTCCCACCAGATCTAACGTGAACTGCTACAGAGACGGGAATGTGCATTGGATATACTGGTCTTGGACTCGCAGAACGTCTTCATAGGGTAGCTTTCTGTCATGTAAAAATGTAATCTGACTCACTGTGTGCTTGGGTAATTATAAATTTGATACCGGTACTGAGATTAGAAGATGGCAGGTTTCATGTGAAACTGCACACTGCTATGAATGTGATTAGGGAGACATCGTTATGGTTGGATATTGTGTAGTTCTGTAATTCTCACAGTGTGTACTTACTCTGTGTAAGCATAGAAATTAATGTTGCTATTGGATGATATTTAGCATACTTTTTTTTTTTTTTTCATGGAAGATGGAGTAGAATCTTTTAACTAGAAGCCTTGCTCATGTTTGGAACTGGATAGTTGAAGTCTTGAGGATTTACTTAATATGCTCACCCCCAACTCAATACCACCAAAACCACCAAAGCTGTACATTTGCCTAATGCCAAGCTATGTTTTGAATAATGTACAATTAAAACAAAAACAAAAACAAAAAAACACCAAAAAATGAAACAAAAAACCACCTCTGTGTTTTGCAGATGGAACAGGTCAACACTAAATATCTGGCTCCACAATAAAGCAGTATAGAAGGAAATCTGCTTCTTCTGCAGAACTTCATCTGCAGGATTTCATAGTCCTTGAAATGTACTTGAAATTGACCCATTAATATTAAATTAGCTCCTATTATTTCTCAAATGTTTTTCCATTGAAATATTCATTTCAGAGTAGTATATAAAACAATTACACAGAGACTTCTGAAGACCCAGCTGTAATGGGCTGTTCTTGGGGGCTCTGCCATCTAACAGGAAAGAAGAATCTCTTTCCAAAACATGCAAAATCTGTTCACCTTTCCACATCTGTTTCTAGGAAGTTGTGCTTCTTGCCACACAGCTGATGGTCACTGGCTGTATGACTGACCTTCACTGTGGCCTATTTTCTCCCCAGCTACAGAACGAGATAAGATCTATCAGCTCTTGCTGCACTTCCCATGCAAGGTGCCAGTATTTTTGCCATATGCTGACAGTACCTTAACAAAGAAATGTCTTAGAGACTTTTTCTTTTATAAAACACAAAGAAAACTTTACAAATGTCATGATGAAGTGATATTTTAGCATAACTGAATGGCTTTTCTTTTGTAATAAACCGGATCTTAAATCAGCTTGAATTCTCAAAAACATATTTTTCAAGAAAAACTTCCATAATTTGACAAAAATAGATTATTTCCTATAAATTCTGTGATGATAAAAGATGTTTTCTGTATTTTTGTCTCACATTCTGCTAATCAGTGAAATAATTAATATTAGAGAAAGAAGTAAATGGATTCCTAAATGTCACAATTACATTTAACAGAGGACATTAAAAGCAGTTATTTCCTTTCTTTATTGCATACTGGTTTTTATTATTTCATTATAATTTTTTATACAAATCCAAACCAGGCCAGCTCAGCTTCTTTTGTTTACAGATAATAACTAAATAGAATTAAAAAGGAAACTACAGAACCCCCTTCAGGAGAATTTATAGCAATTCATAAAGATTTTTGTCAGTGCAGCTGAAGAATCCTTTGTCCTCGGTGAGACTAAAACAGGATTGTATTGGAAAAGCTTTATGTGAGAAGGGTCATTGACATGTGCAATCAAAGCAATTATTCTTCAAAAATTAATTAACTTTTTTTCTAAATCCAAGCCCTTAGAATATTTCCCATTAGTAATAGCAGGTCTGTGCTTTTTATGTTTGTTATAGCAGATGTTCTTTACATCCCAGGTTTTTTCAGAACAACACCACAGTGACATGGTGGATGAAAGACTGGGTCTGCAAAAAGTGTATCAGGCAGTGTCATTGAAAGTCTGAGCCAGAGCCCTCTGAGGGCACTGGGAATTGTGGCTTATGCTCATATTTTTCATAGTTTGTTAAGAGGGAGTGAATCTCCGTTATTAAAAAAGAATAGAATGACATTCTTTATTTGTATTGCATGTAACTTTTTCCCAACAAGAAAAAGATATTGGTGGAATAATCTATCATTGCACATACAGATGCCTGGGTCTGTGACCCCAAGAGGCTGGCAGGCTCTATAGTGACTACCAGGCAGCAAATCCATTTAGTAAATAGGCTTCTAAGGAGTGCTGGGAAAGTGTAACTGGCTGTGGTGCACCAGAATGATAAAGGAAAGAACATTTAGGCAAATGAGAAGGAAATTGAAGACTAAGGTTTGTGTGACAGTATTCTGTAAAGTGATTCCTTGCCCCTCATGGAACCATGGGAAGAGGCAGAAAGACGGACTTTCGTTATCTTGACTGGATGGTACAAGGAGGAAGAATACAGGTCCATTATGAATTGAGGATAATTTCAGTATGAAGTACTTTATCTGAAATTCAGCTGAATAAGATGTTAGGGAGCTGCAAAAGGGAGTTTGCTGTGTAAGGGAAGGTGAGCCAGGAGCTGATGGTGACAGCAAAGCAGGGATGACACAGTGCCAGCAGATGTGAAAAGCACACGTGATGGTCAAAAGGGTCAGCCAGATGTCTGATGATTCCAGCCAAGTACATAGCAACAGGCAGAGAGTCAGTGGTATAAGACCAATGAGGAACAAGATCAGGCACAGGCAGGCAGTCATTGTTCAGACAAGGTCCATGACTAAGAGCTGAGCTTAATGCTGCTTCAGAGCCAAGGGCTCGCTTTCCAGCAAGGATTCTTCTGAGTGACTCTCACAGCTTTTCTCCGGAGTCTGATCCAAGGTGCAAGGCACCACAACATTGGTGCTGGGCTTGAGCACGGGTGGCTGAACTCCAGGAAGAGCCTATATGTGCAGGCAGTAACAAGGTGAGTACTGTGTGATGTTTAGTTTGCCACTGTACTTCTAGAAAGTAATAATTGAGTGTTTAAAACAGAAACAGTGAAAGAAACAAAAATGCACAAGAACATACTGTTATGCAACAACGCTGCTGCTGAAAACGAAGTCTTATAAGCTCTCTATTTTACTGTACCAGATGGGTGAAAGGATGTAATTATTATGTGTGTTACATAAATGACTTCCCGAAGTGGGAACAACAGACAGGCACATATATAAGTGCCAGAATACTCAAAAATAAGATGGGGGAACAGGAATGTCCTCCCTTACACACACACACACACACACACAAAAGGCATAACAGACTTTTGGGAAGAAAACAATCAGTGGAGCACTGTAATATTACTGACATAAAATATACATGCAATAAAATAAATTGTGCCTACTGCAAATTATCAGTGTATTTTCAAGAAATCAGAATAAAATGAAATGAGCAAATTAACCACCTCTTACTATTTTAAATAATATGAGGAAGCTTATTAATGACACATCTGAGTGGGATAGTTTTAAGGAAAGAGTCACGTAAACTGCTGGAAAGTACTATACTGGAATTACTGCTTAACACGTGGAAATGATAGTGAAAATGTAAAAGGAAGCTGAAATCACTCTAGCAAGGTAAAGGAGACTGTTATAAAGATGAAGAAATCCTTCAAGTGACTGGAACTGTATTTAAAACAAGACAATGCAAAGTATGATAAGCTCTAGTAGAATAAATAAAAATATGATTTATTAGGTGGAATGGAAAAATGTTTCAGGATCCATTAGATGAGAGAACCCAAGTTGTTATTAACTCATATTTCAAAGGCAGCAAGGAACATGCCAGCATCCATCGGGACAACTGATCGTTCTTGAAAGTGTGTACTTAGATAGGGAAATGAACTCTTCCTGCCAGTGTTCTCCATGAAAAAAAGATGCTCTTCTCTAGTGCAAGAAGGCTCAGCAGAAAATCTTATCTGAATTTGAAGTTACTGTGGAAGCAGCTACTAATAAAATACTAAGAGAAAAGATAAAATACTGATAAGATATTAAGAAACCACCACTACTGCAAAAATTCAAAAATAACTCATGCATGGAACAGTTGAAATACTTTTATAGGACTGGGCAGTAAATAAAATACCAGATGAAATTCAGTCAAGATAAATGCAAAGGAAACGAAATGTGGGGTAGATAAATGTAAAGAAATGGATGATCCTGAGGAAGAGCAATCCTAACTTCACAAATGAAATGACAGACTCTGAGCCAACCGGTTTTTTTCATTTGAAGAACAGGATCTTAGAATTTTTTTTCACAAAAGTGCTGGTTCAGTGCTGTGTAGCAGTCAGTGCCCACTCCATATCTCAAAGATAAAAAAAAAAATCGTAAAAATTACTAGGACAAGATAGAGAACAAACCAGAAAATGTCCTTAGACAACTGAATAAATGTACAATTTGTCTGCATTTCAGTGCTGTTCTTCCTTTACAGAAAGGATGTACAAGTGCTGATCTGAAAGTAATGCCTTCTATTTCACCACGTTGGCCCATGACATCAGATAATGATATTGGTGTTGTGGCAGTAGAGATTGAATCTTCCTGCTGGTATTGCATTACATTTTATTCCTGTGTGATAGATGGTAGCAGAGGGGCAGTCTGACAGAATGGCGACTGATGTGGAAGTGTGTATGAAGCAAAGATGTGTCACTGAATTACTCGATGCAGAAAAAATTGCATCTACTGACATTCATCAACACTTCCTGAATGCTTATGGAGACCAAACAATGGATATGAACACAGTGAGGCAATGGCTACTAAAACTGTGAAACAGTGGGTCATCTCCACTGGCACAGGAACTTGTTCTTGGCTGGCAAAAATAATTAGCTAAGCATGGTGCCTATGTTGAAACATAGTGTTTTGTAGCTGATAATTTGTTCTGTTGGTGTTATTGTGCTCTTTGTATCTATTGTAGTTTCCACAGGCACTACTTCTGGAGTAACCTACGTATTAAGTTTGAAAAAAACTCAAGGAAAACAAGAATTACCAAAGAAATGAAACAGCTTCCCTGTTGGCAGTGACTGAGGGGCTGGGATTCCTCAGCCTGGAAAAGGGAGGAGCTAACAGATGGAACAGAACAGCATAAAAGCCAGGTTACAAACATGCAAAATGATACTGTTGCCATACACAGGATGGTAGGTTCATAGGAAATTTTATGGAATTCTGTGCCAAATTATGTCATAAAAAAGATTCTTATGAGAAAGATTCTCAGAAGAAAGGTTCATTACAGGCCACTAAGTGGACAACGCACACCTGGATCAAGAAAGTCTCAAAACTGAAAATAATTGGAAGTTGGAAAATCAGTAGAAAGTATCATACATACTTATTCTGTACCTGCCTTTCCCTGTCTTTCTCTGAATCTGAACCAATACAACACCTCTATGGTCTAATGCTTTATTATTTATGTATTATTATTAACTATTTTTTTTATTATATAGCTAAATTATATACACTTAGCAGACAAAGAAAATATTGCTTATTTGATGAGCTTGCTGTCTGAATATCAAATAAAATTATATTAAAATGAAAATTTTAAATAAAAATTCTTACTATTCCTTTTAGCTTTTTTAATAGCTTTTATGTCTACAGGCTTCAATCCTGACTCAAAGTTCTACTACATCACATAAATCATAGAGAGAAAAAAAATGTAAAAATGGAAGTACTGAGTAATAAATAAATAATAGTAAATAATACTATTCCAAACAGATTTTGGAATGTAAGCACAGGACGAAAAACAGAAAGGGATGGCGATGACAGAACAGTAAAAGTTAACTGTGAGACAATAGGAGAGACAGTATCCATTGAACCTTACAACATATTTGGGAAGTGTGGTAGTACAAGGGTGTTTTGAGAGGAAACACAAACTGAGTTTGCAGGTATTTACGTGGAACACATTCTGAGTACGAAGGATGCCTAGAAAAAAATGGTTGTCTTAAAATGTAACAGAGAACAGGAGGCAATACACTGTACAAAACAAATATGTATGTCAAATGTCATCTGCCATAAATAAATGGCAGGCAAAAGAAAGAGTAGTCTGTGAAGTGTATTGAAATCAGACCCAAGTAATTTATGACAGATGCAGCAGACGAGGGGAAATCACTGGAGGGATAAAATGGAAAAGGAACATGGTAGAAACTGAGAAAAAAAATCATTACAATAGATACGGCAACATCAGAATTGCACTTTCAAAAATCAGACAAAGGAATATTGATGTAAATGAGAAGGGAGATGAGCCTAGACATGACTTTTTGCTAAATAAGGAGATAGGAAAGCTGCAGCTAGATGTGTTTTGCGCTGAATCTTTAAGACGTGCCTTTAGTGGCAGGATCTGCAGTGAGGTCTGTGTTGAGAATAATGTCCTTTGCGTGCACATGAGTGGCAGGGGTGGTGTCACTGTGACTGCAAAAGGAGATAAGTGACCAGGGAAAAGGAGGAAGGTCTCTGCTTTAGGTTTGTCAAGATTGAGATGACAAAGATTTACAAAATGGCATTTTTATTAAGTGAAAATAAGCAGTTGGTGAAGGAGCTGCAGGACTAGGACTCCACACAGAGGCTTGCTGAGGTCTGCATTTCAGCACTGGGAGTAGAGAGTAGGAGTTGACTGCCTGTGAGCTTCCATTTGAGCATGGGCAACTTACACGAGACCTGGCTGCAGCAGAAATAGACAAATCCATCTTTGCCAATCCATGGGTTTAACACCTGCATCCCATACCAGCAAGTAAAAGGGAAAGTGGGGCAAAGCTCTATCTAAAAATGAAAGAAGACACACATTGCTCTGTGTGACAGAGCTAAATGACAGCACTATTTCTAATATTTCTTAATGCTTGCAATCTTAACGCTTCATTTATTTATTTATTTATTTATTTATTTATTTATATTTCAGAAAGTTTTCTATTGCAAATGTGTATGACCAACTTTTACTTTTCTCAGATCTTTTACAACATGAGAACCATATAATCAACAAAATCCATAATTAATCAAATGAGGCTGAGACTGGCTTAAGGAGTGCATGAAATACTGGTGTACATGAGGGGAATATTGCTGGCAGTATTTGACTTACTTTATTCTTTCAAACTCTTACTGTTCATAGACTATTGATGCTGGTTTTTCCTCTATTTGTGATTTAAAATAGCAAATATATCTGATTCAGTCTTTTTCTCTTTATATTTTGCCATAAAATATGAGATAAAAGAGCAGAGATCACAGAGAGGTGCTTGCTGTAATGGTGCAGTTAAAGAGTGAAAGCTGGAACAATTCGCTTTGGGAAGGTACTTGAAAAGGTCAGTCTCCCTACTACAGATGGTGATGTTTTGATGGATAAAAAAAGAGTTTGCTGTTTGGATTTAGACAGGTAGGTCATGGCTTTAACTGTCTGCTCACTGACAGGAAAAAAAAATAGATATAGTTTCTCATAATATTTCACCATTCACAGTTGATGGATGAGTTAAAAACATATCTTTTCTTCAGTTTATTCTCTAGGTGAGGAAATTTTGCATTATTGTATTTCTTTCTTTGAAAACATGACACTTTCATTAAACTAAAGATGATATTTTAAAGTCAATTTATGTGAATACAATCATATTCTCTCCTGATTTGGTATTGTATAACTCCCTCTAAAATTGTCTCTACAGAATCATGACAAAGATTCTTTTTTCTTAGGGCAAAAGTACAGTTAGAAGATATTATTTTCTCTCCTTCTGTAGCAGTTGAAGAGTTGCACTGAAATGGAGATTCAGACACCTGCTTTTGTAGTCGACTGTGCACTGAAGTACGGGCCTGGAGAGAACCATTAGAATGTGGAGATAATTGAAAGACCTGATGTATTTGACATGACCTGATATACTGAAGAATTTCTAGAAATTTTTTAGATGTTGTGCTAGTGATGGAGTTGCCATGACATTTTCATAGTGGATGTGCTATTTCAGCTCCTTGTAACTTCGCTCTAAAAATTACCTTTTAAGATAATTTCTTGTGTGTTTACAAGAATAGTATTCAAAGGTGCTAAACCGACACCTAAACGCCATCTATTTAATGTGGGCATTTACAGTGCCCAGCTCCCAGCAGTGTGCCATTAACACCTTATTTCTTAAATCAGGAAGGCAGCTGCACATTTTCATATACTTGGCTATCTGCTGAGATTGACAAAGGTCAGACATTTCCTCTGAAGGCTTCTTTCATTTGGAGCATGAACTCTCCTTTCTTTTCCCTTTACGTGAAACAATCCAAATCAACGAAAGGAGGTTAAAATGTCTGAAGGGGTGCTTATCATTCAATAGCTGCTTTAATAGCCAGAAGCTTCCACAGAATAATATTACAGATTGTTTTTTGTTTGTTTGTTTGTTTTTAAGCTTTTTTCTATGCTATACTTTTTATATACTTATAATTATTGAATTAGAAGGACTTGCTGCTAAGTGCTATCTTTGTAGTGCACAGAAGCTTGAGGAAACAGTGAATAAATATTAAGTACTTTACACTTGTATTTTTATTGATGTGTTGGTTCTTTTTTTTCTGTTGATGAATGAGAATGTGCAGGTAAGAACTGGAATAGTACTAGCATGACAAGCTAGTATTGAATCAAACTGATTCAAAACCTGGAAGATCTACACTCTCTGATGTACATCTACTTCAACTTTCACATTAAGAGGAATTGAAAGATCTTCCACCACTCTTTCTCCACCTTTACCTGTAATCTTTCTGAGTTACCCTGCCAGTTCTGGCTACATTTCCAGTATGAGTCCACAGATGAAGTCCCTCTACTTGTCATATTAGGGTTGAAATTATATGTGAAGTGGGATGGGGATACCAATTAACAGGAAATAATAATAATAATAATAATAAAATAATAATAAAATAATAATAAAATAATAATAAAATAACAATAACAATAATAATAATAATAAAACATTCCAGGTGTGAAAAGCTAAGACGTATGCAACCCCTAAGGAAACAGGAAGGTGATCAGAGTTTTGAAGGGAACACCAGATTGCCTGGGTAGAGAGTGTATTTGGGTAGGCGTGATAGAACCAGAGTTAGGAATGGTGTATTCAAAGGAGGAAGACTAACCACGTAAACTCTTTGGGTACTTAGCACCGCTGTTTAATAAAACAATCTTCCACACGGGGGAACCGAGGGACACCCTAGTGATTTTTGTTGAGATGCTCTTCCCAATCATCAGGATTTCGAAAGTCACCGTAAACGCGCACAGGACTCTGCCGGTCCGGACGGACGGACGGACGGACGGACGGACCACTCGACTCGCACCCAGCCCCGCGGAGCCCCCGCCCCCCCGACGCGGAGATGAAGCTCCTGGCTGCAACCGGGCGGACTACGGGCAGCACCCGCCTCCTCCTCGCCTTCACCTCGCTACGCGCAGGCGCAGCGCCTTCGCACATGCGCCGTTGGGTCGGCGACGGGCGGGCGAGGGTCTGCATCCGGGTCGCCGTCGTGCCGCCGCCGTGCCCATTGTCTGGGGAGGGGGTCCGAGGCTCAGCGGTCCGCGCCCGAGGGGCTGAGGCGGCGCCGCGCTGCCGCCGCCTGGACACGTTCCCAGTCGCCGCCGCTCACCTGCGTAGCCTTTAGTAAGTGCTTCTCAGCGGCTCCTACCGCCCCTTCCCCGGGGAGAGTGCGGAGGCGCTCGGCGGGACGGGGGCAGCCCAGCGTCTCTCCGGGATGTCGGGCGGGTCGGGTCCTCCTTCTGCCGTGCCGTATCTCCGGCGCTGGATGGCGGAACGCCTGGAGGTGCTGTAGGGAAGCGGCTCCCTTCGCCAGCCCGGGCCCGGGGTGGTGCCGGTGCCGGCTATACGCGGTGCCCGGGGTGTGAGTGGTTCCCCCGTCCCTGGCACGGTGAAGCCGGTGCCGGCAGCACTCGTGTGCGGGCTGCCCCGTCGGGTTAACGCCGCACGTCTAAGCACGCTGCGTGTTCATTGTGCTGTCTAATAGGAGTACTGTGCTTCTTTCTGCAGTGGACCGCAGCTCGAAGAGGAGACAAGTGAAGCCTCTGGCGGCTTCCCTGCTGGAAGCTTTAGATTATGATAGCTCTGATGACAGTGATTTTAAAGTTGGAGATGCTTCAGGTAAATATATTTCCTCATCGCCTCTGTTGAGAATTACTTCATTTTTGTTTTAGGGTTGCTTGTTTAATGTCACGCAGGAGATAGAGTGCTATTAGTGAGCTGCTGGGACGTGGGGCTGGAAGAGCTTCAGTTGCATAACTGAAGATTCCATGCTGCAGATAGGAAACAACTGATCAAGTAAAACATACAGTGCTGCCTTTGAACATAAATTTTCCACAGTGGAAAACTCTGTTATCAAATAAGTTTTGGCAGAAGCATTTCAGCAGTTTCTGTGCTGATTGTCATGGCTATTTCTGTTGCTTTTTATTTCCTCAGTCAAAAGACAACTTTGGAAACTTTAGCTTCTTTTGGTATTGGAGTAACTGCTGTAAAGCCATTTTGTTTTGAATAAGTCTGGATAGTAATTTGTTGAGGACTGAGGAACCTGCCTGACTTCTCAAGGGTAATTCCACTCTGAGTGAACATCTTAAACAGAAAGATAATCTCTTCAAGTTTTTATTCTATATTATTATTGTTAATATTTTTTACAACAGACTTAGGATGTCTTCTGTGATAGCTGTGTAGAAAGATGTAAGCATTTCATACCAGAAGTCCTTGCTTTGGGATGTGTTCTTGTAGTGCTCTTCTCTGTGCATTCCTCAATCTGAATGAACATCCACAGAAACTGAAAGTAGACAAGATGCTGAATAAATTGAGCTCTCCTGGAGAGAGAGAGGAGGGGGAGAAAAGGGGCAGGACTCTGTTTGTTAAAAGCTGCATGGTGGATGTTTTACGTCATGCTCAGGGAAACAGGCAAAGAAAAGCAGTGTATTTAAGCTATAAGGGAAGCATTATGACACCTTGCCAAAGAACTGTATTTTCTTCGTTCTGCACTGGAGATGTTGATCTGTGTTTTCATCTGACTTTATCTTGCAAAAATATTCCCCATCTCCTTGTAATTACGTCTTTTTCTTTTTTAATCATCTATGAAGATCGTGTGTATTAATGAACTTGAGAAGAGCTCAGTGGTCATTTCACCAGTACCAGTTCTGTGTGAAGTTTTGAAGGCTTTTCTTGTTTGCTTCTATAATACTGCTTTGGGATTTTTTTTTTTTTAATCCCTCCTTTAGGTCCCAAATAAAATCTCTCCATTTTGCATTAGAAATGTAGGCTGTGTTTGAAGGAAAAAGAAATACAATATGAAACGTGGACATGCAATCCAGAGCAATGTATTATTTGATAAGAAAGTGGTTATTCATTACTTAAAAGTAATGAAAGCTTTCTGTCTCAACTTTGTGTGGATGGAAAGGACTATTTTGTTGTTGATTTTTCAACTTTCAGAATATGTATGTGTGCAAGGGGGAACAGTGTCCACCTCAGAGTGGTTCAACTGCAGTTGCATTTTGAGGAATTTGAATCTCTTTTAAAGCTACTAAATGGACTCAACTGTATAATTGGAAAAACCCAATGGGTTACTCTTTTGTGTTTGAATATCTTATATAACTTCCTTTTGCATAACATTAAGTGAAAATGTTTTTGAAACAACAGTGTTGGATGTTTTTCACTTTTTTTTTTTTCTTCAAACATTATCTTTAGTGTGGAAAAAAAACTTTGTGAGGATTTGGAGGAGTAGGAAGTTATTAAATGTATAGTATCTTAAACTGAATGAGAAGTTGTTGTACAGTTCATTTGGATAGCTGCAGAATATTTGAAATAGGGCATCTGTGATGATTTCAAAAGAGGCTGGTATAAAATACCCTTACGTTTGTTTGTACTTAATCCATTTCATGTAAGTGGAAGACGTACTAAAACAAAGGCACTTAGATAAATAAAATTGATCACTTCAAAGTTTGTAGGTATGTATGTATACTATATTTGTAGGGAAAAAAAATGGTGTACACAGAAACACACCTACCAGGCAAATTCTGGATTGCTGTTGATAGGATACTGATAGACAACGTATTTTCCTTTTGCTCTCTGCAGGATTTAGTCTTCAAAGCATAGTATGTAGTTCTCCACTAGAGTCAAGGTTGTTGCTCTTTTCCTTCTTTCAGTGGGCTCCATGTGCAGCCTGTTGCAAATCATGGTCTGTATACATACAGTTTTTAGTGGTTCTTTGAGTTCAGAATTTCACTGCACAATTTGCTTATAGAGGGGATTAAATAAATAGGGGCACAGGTGATCTTTCTACATTGTAAATGACCACTAAGTCTACTTATGGCTCAAAAAGATTCCTTATCTGTGTTAATTCTATTGCTCTGCATTGCATGTTTTATTTGAGTCATAAATATGTCTATAAGTAGCAATTTTTAAATTAAAAAAGAAGCAAATTTGACAGCTAAAGGTTCAAGGACTATCTAGACTATCTAAACACTGAATTAAAATTGTTCTGAAGTTGTTTACTCCCTGCTGATTTTGTTACATCCATATGTATGAGCTTAAGGATTTTAAGTGATATGTGGGAGTAGATGATAATGTGCAAGTCTAGGAGGACTGAACCCTTAACATTAAAATTTCTATGCATGTTCTATCAGATTTCAGGGAATATGTGATGTGGTAAGGATTTGATAAGTTGATGTTTGGTATTTATAGGAAGGAATTATAACTGCTGAATTTTGTATTCAGAATCTTGATGTCTCAGTGACTCTTTCATTACAGGAAGTTTATTTAATAGCCTAGCATCCATTTTCATTGCAAAACTTTCAGTAGGAAATATGCCCTTTACTTACTGTGTTATTTTCTTATGGGTTTATGTTACACTAACAGCAATTATTGACTTTTCTATTCCGAAGAAAAATTATAACATCAGTTTAAAGGAATTGATTTTAGGCGCTGTTATGTTATTGTCAAATTATTTAATAGAAATAATTTCAGGCCTGTTGGCTTTGTATTATTTTAATGCTAAGTAATTATTTTTTTTCCTAGCTCCTCTTTCACTGTTTCTTCATTAATTGCTTCTAAAGTTATTCCTTGAACAAGCACAATACGTGAATTTAAGGACTGAACCTCTTTTTCAGTGTAACTAAGAAAAGTGCAGTTGAATTCAGCCTTAAGGAGCTGAATTCAGTCATTACTTCTGCTAAAAGTCCCCTGGACTTTCATTTTTAGGGGCATTTTATAAATGTTTGGGATTTTTTCTTTTGTGTTGAGCATAAAGACTGACTTGCAGAAATACCATGTACTGTTATTCTCATTGAGGTCGATAGGAGCTCTGTTTAAATCATGTGATGATTTATATAAATGCATCTATTAGGTGTTCTGAAACACTTGTATTTGCAACTTTTGATTTCTCTGTTTTTATATAATTTGTTTCCTCTTCCATTGTTTCTTTCCTGTGCAGGATGTTGTCATATAAAAAGGTTTGCAGAGTATCAAATTGCAGTTGTGATAAACACAACTGAAATACAGATGAAAAAAATAAAGAGTTTTGTTTTTGAGAGTGGACTTGGGGAATGTTTTCCCGGATGGAGAGGACAAGATAATTTACTTAGTGATTAGCTCTGCTGCATTTTTTTTTTTTTTTCCAAGTAATTGCACAATATTAGTTATTGTAATTGAGTTTGAAGACTTAACTTTGCGTTAGCTATATACAATAGCTATATGCTATACTACATATAGCTGTCTACCAATCAAGGGTATTTTGGAGTGACTGACTGGTGTTTTGATCTGGTGTTTTCTTTGGAAGTGCTGAGACTCGTGTTATTCTTCCTGTGTCCTGACAGTCATCATGGCTTTCATTCTGGTAACTTAAGGGATTTATGATGAAGTAACATTGTTTTTCTTTGTTTCCTCCTGCTGTTACTTTTGCGTCTTATCTTTGCAGTAATGGTTACAAAACCATTGCTCGTACAAAACCTTGTACTTGTTCATTAAGAGAGAATGCAAATTTGAATTCATGGTCTCCTACTTAGCTATTTAATACTTCTAATTTACTTTCTCTTGCATCTCCCCTTTTTTGTGTGTGTATGTATGCCTGTCTTGCCGATTTTGTGCTGCTTAGCTTCTGAGCTTCAGTAACTCAGTGGGATGGACTGTTTACAGTGCGTCCACTTCTCAGGGAAGATACGATGTTTCAATTGTCAGCCACGTACTTGTGGCAGTGCCTCAGAGACTTAGTCTCCATTTATCATGTCCCTCTTTTAAGAGGTCAAACTCCTAGGAATCCAACTGTATGGAATATTATGGAATATTTAGCAGTGAAAGTTTGCTGAGAGAAGTCATGGGGCATATAATACTTCATCCACATGAGTTCAAAAGACAGTTCAAAGTTCAAAGACTAATCCTGAAACTGGGAAATGTCAAGTGAATTCAAGAGGTTGGGTAACTGATTCCATCTGTCTTGCAGAAGTCTGAGGCAGTTGAGGCAGTGCCTATGGACTCAAAGTTAGCTTGAAGTTTTGAGTGCTTTTAAGATTTGAATAGATATCTGTGAAGATGCTGTGATATCACTGCTGCTAGTGTAGAAGTGAGAAAACTGCTTATTAAAAACCTTTGTTTCTCCTTTTTTTTTTTTCTTCTTTCTCTTTCTATTAAATAAATACATCTTCTGAAATGATTGTAACAGTGGGTAATTGTTTTCATTTCCTGGACTTCCAGCCTCCATGGTGGTTAGAGACTTTTTTTCATCTCTTCTTTCAGAAATAAACTTCCCACCTCAGAACAGTAGTATCTTAGTTGGTTTGATTTTTGTTCTTTATGTTTACTATGTTTGTTCAGACGGTTCCAATTTTTTAATTGCTAGCATTACAGTATTGAATTGCCAATTGCCTACCTGGGTAAAGTAAAGTAATTTAAAGTAACTCTACCTTCATCTTTTGCACAATAGTTTAAAAAAGCCAGTGTCATAACATCGAAAAAGAGAATCTAGGTTTATGTTCAAAATGAAGTGTTAAGTCACTTCCATTGCTGCTTTCACTATAGCTTTGGGTTATCAGTTTGAGCACAGTGAAGCTGTATGATTTAATTCTAATAGATAACTGTGGTCAAGAGTTTACCAGTTACATAACACTGCCTATGGCAATTCAAAAGTTCATTTAAATTTTCATGTATGGTCTGGTTTTCCTTGACTTCTTACATTGCATTATTAATATTAGAGTTTTGTCATTAGTGTAAATGTTTCTTTAAGGTATTTTGGAATCTTCAATATTAATTTTAGTTTCTAGTTCATGTATTTTGGAAATACAGCTGCTTTTACCCGTGCCTGATATAGCACATGTGAGCAGCTTGACTGCGGGCTTGTAGGTGTTGTAAAGTGTGATTCTAGCAGAGATATCTAGGTAATTTCTCAACTTCATGTAAAGGATTTTTGTTCACCTTGTGATTGGGAGAAAAAGTCTACTAGGTTACTGATCGTAGTTACAGTAATTCAACTGTTTTTACCTCCAAAGAAATGAACCTCTCCTGTAGCCCTTTTGTTGTTTTTGTGGCTGTTTTGTTACTGTCCTCATAAAGGGGATGGTCTGAAGCATACTGCTAGATATGCTAGATGACAAAAAAGGAAGAAAAAAAAAAAAAAAAAAAAAAAAAAAGCCAGATGCTTCTTTTCTATTATCTGAAATTGGTTAGGCTTTGCCAGTGTAAGAGGCAAGACCAAAATTGAGTCTATGATGTCTTTTAGCTAGCTTATCCTTCAAACTGCTTTTTACAGAGCTGTTTGATAAGCTTAACACTACACTGAAGAATCAACCTGTCTTCTCTGAGTGAGTAGCCTTCTATTTCAGTAGTGTAGCACACGCTCTCAAGTATATATGGATTTTCTTAGAATGGGTAGTGTTCAGTTGCCTGCAAAATGGACATACTAAAATCCTGGTGTTTGTTTTTAAACAGCTGTAAGATACTGTAGTTTGTAACTATAGTAACTGTTTGTAACTGCTGAAAGATACTGTAGTATCTTTCCTCTGAAGTCTTGAGCACAGCATGTGTTTGAATACTGCTGTTGTGGAGCTGCTTTTGTTTACCTTTGTTTACCTTCATTATACTTTTTCTGATGTTAATTCTGGTGCATAATGGAGATTATATACTGGAGAATTTCTCAGTTACTGCTTCAGGGTGTGAGTGCCACCTGCTCCTGTGCTCAGCAGTTAAAGCTACAATTTGTACAGAAGTAAATATACCATTATCTCTAATATTTGTTCTCAGCAGAACTCGGTATTCTTCACTATTTGACAGTGTATCTGGCCCAACCTTTTACTGAGAGTAGCTTGACTCTTTTCCATAGGAGATGACATAATGTGGTTGCCGATTTGAAAGAGCCATTCTTTAAGAATTTCTTTCAAGGAGAAAATTGTATGCTACAGTCTCTTTCTAACTGAAAGTGCATCTGACAGAACTGCTACAAAAATAGCTGTTATCACAGAACCGTTCTTTTTAGAGAAATACCTATCACAGTGGATGCATTCAAATAGAGATATCCTTTAGTATAGGTATCTCTGGTACGTGCATGCATGCAGATAGAAAATACAAAATGTAACATGCAGTCAAAAGAGAATTTGAAGGTGAGAAGAGAATGAAACTTAAGTTTATTTGTTCTCTGCTTTATACTGTTTGTATGGCATATAGCAGTTAGAGTATTCTTAGTGCAGCAGTATGGATGTACAGAATTCACTGTTGGTCAATTGGATGTTATTACAAAGGAAATAATTCTCAAACAAAAATTCCACCCAAAAATGAAGTGGAAGCTTAAATTCCCAAGAAATCTAAGCCTGTTCAGAAATGCAACCACACAAAGTGTCCAGAAATCTTAAGTTACTGTTTTGATACAATATTGATATAATATATGCGTGTACGTATTATAAGGTAATAAGAGCTTGTGAAAATAATTGTAACGTTGCAAGCTCCGTACTACTTTGACACATTGTCAGTAGAAGCCTGTAATACAAAAATTTGGTATCAAACATCCATCTGGCATTTAATCTGTAGCATAAATGCCTAGTGGAATACTCTAACTTTGACTTACCTTTAGAGTGGTCATGAGATCTGGCAAGTAGGAATCCAAAGAAAGCTACTGTAATGTAAGAATTATTTCCTATACTGCATTTCAGTTAATATTGCTTTTCTTGCCTAGAAAGTATTTCACTATTTCAAAATTTGAGTTAGTTATGCTTCTACTTCAGGTACCATTATTAAGGCTGGTAGGGGAGGGGCGGGCATTACTAAATTACTCTTTGAGTAAGAGACTTTAATAAAACTTCCTTTTTTATCAGCTTGTAAGGGGCCTGTTGTTCACCTGGTAGCAGTAGCGTTCTGATCAGTAGTGGTAGCACCGATGTACTTTCTCATAATAGTTGATAATTATATGATCCCCTTATCAGATTCTTTCTGCTTCCACATATGGGTATACCCATAAAACCAAAATTGACCAATATATTCGTGTAACAGGTGAATAACCGGTCAGTCATATTCTGTGGGTGGGAATATGTGGCATGTGTGAAGTGTGCAGCATGTTCTCAAAATGTACGTGCCTTAAGAAGTATGTTGGCCTCCAATGTTTCTTTATTTGGCTTTATAAAGAGGTGGTTAAGCACAGAAATTCTCTCTTTGTAAGGTGATCAAATCAGTGTCATATTTGTGTGCGGTAAGTAAAGTGAATAAATATATATATATTTGTTTAATTCACGTACCAAAACGTTTCTTCTCTCTATTTAATAAAATCTGACAGTGCTACAAGGAGTTGAAGAAGGCTCTGAACAAACTGAAAGATGTAGCTGTTGGGCAGTTGATTCATACATTGGATCAAGCAACTTTATACTTAATTTTTTAAAAAAATCTTCTCTTGTTCTTTTTTTTTTTTTTTTATTAAAACAAATACTGTAAGTGAAAAACAGTGGGAAGATATAAGATGGAAGACAAGTCAAGGAGGATGATCTTTGTAAAAATTAACAAGTTCGCTTGTCATCTTTTTCAATAATTCTTGTGTAATTTGTACTACAGATGCCTTTATTTTTGCAATTTTTTTTTTAACATATGAATCTTTTTTTGTTCCTTGATCATGTGCAAACTGACTTGTGTTAATTAATGCACTCAGAAAAATATCATGTGGGTTATCTAAAGCTAGAATTTAGTGCTGTTGCGCAGACTTAATGCTGAATGAAGCATAGTTCATATACAGCTTGTAACTAATGTTGAAGGAAACCCCAAACCATAAAAATAAACCCATAACAGAAATGAATTTATAGGATTAGCTACATTCTTTTTTTTTTAAATACAATTTTTTTAAACTTAGAAAGCATCTCCAAAAATTAAAAATTTAATACTGTTTTATTAAAATGACGCTTTACTTATTGTTAATATTAATAATAGCTGCAGTTCAAATGAACATTTAATGTTCATTAATAAATTTTACCATCTTTTTTTTGCCGTTTAAAAATGCACTGATGTTTTAACAGATTCTCAACATAGCACTTGAAATAGCAGTATTTGGAGACAAATTGGAGAAAAAAAAATAAATAAACGTGGATTTCCTTATTAGGGAGGAACGTGCATCATTCTTTTGTTTAACAACTTGCTTCAACAGACTTTATTTTTGGGGGTACATTTGTTTTGGAACTTCTTTTTAAATTTTCATATACTCAACAGATTCTGAAGGAAGTGGTCATGGAAGTGAAGATGCATCAAAGGACAGTGGAGAAGGTTCCTGTACTGAATCAGAAGAAAATATCTTGGAGGAGGAACCAGCAGAAGAGAAAGTAGAAGAGCAACAGCCAAAGAGCTCTGCTGAAGAAGTGCCAACAGCAGACAAAGAGATAATTAAGACTGAAAAGAAAGAGCAAGAAGATGAAGAAGAGAAGCCGAAAAAGAAGAAAGAAAAAGAGAAAGCAGCTGAAACTGATCCTGTGGCTGATGAACAAGCAAGTGAACCAAAAAAATGGAATTTGCGCAGGAACCGGCCATTACTGGATTTTGTGTCAATGGAAGAACTAAATGATATGGATGATTATGATAGTGAAGATGACAACGACTGGCGGCCTACTCCTGAGAAGAAAAAAGGGAAAAATGCACTGCGAAAAGAAGGGAGTGATGGAGATAATGAGGATGATGAAGATGATGGGAGTGGAAGTGATGAGGATGACAATGATGAGGAAGGTAACGAAGAAGATAATAGCAGCACAGCTAGTGATGGAGGATCCAAGAAGAAGAAGAGTAAAGTTCTTAACAGAAATAATGCAGATGATGAGGAACTGACAAATGATAGCCTGGCTCTTTCACAAAGCAAGAGTAATGAGGTAGTGCAACCAACTTTCTATAATATATCTCTTGAGAAATGGAAACTACTCTCCAGTGCTGTTCTGTTAATTTGAAAAGTTAAAACTGATTGGCTGGCATTGTGTTTAGAGGAATAAACAAAGCAGCAAAATTGGGCTAAATAAGCACTCACTGCTTATTAAATAAACTTGCTTGGACCATTTGGCCGATCCATTGCCACTAAAGTCAATAGACAGACTTCTCTTGGCTTTAATGGGAAGGGCAATTGATTTAATTCTGAAGCAAATACAAGCTCTGGTCTGCAAATCAGCATGTAAGAGCAGAATATTTAGGTTAGTTGTAGGTTAGATGTAGCACATCTATAATGTTATAAAAATTAGAAACATCACATTCTCATAATAGCTAAATAATAGGTTATTCTGTATCCCAGCCCTTCTTTGTCACAGGCATCAAAATCTGAATGCTAGAATTCTAAGTAAATATACACAGTTGGGTTTAAAATCTAAGGATAATCATGACAATTTATGTTGGTTTTACATATAATGCATACAAGTGAAGTAATTCCCTACAGTGCTAAGAAGCATTTGTGTGCTTAATCATTACAGTAACTATTTTCTATTTGTGGAATCTGACAATATTATGGTAAGTGTCTAATAATGAAACTTTCTTTTCCAGTACAGTTACAGTTGCCTTAGAGGTTGAGTCCATGGAAGAATTAAAAGATAGTAGGTTGTCAGGATGGCTGACTTCTCCTCCAGTAGCAAAATCGTAAACAGAGTTTAAAAAAAAAAAAAAAAAAAAAAAAAGTTATTGTAAAATCTACATTCTATTTTCAGGAAACAATTGCAGCGTAAATGAAACATTTGCTAAATTATAGGGTATAACAATTAGAAGTATTGCTGCTTCATTTAGACTTTATTTTAATGAAGACTAAGCAAAATAATTGGAGGAATCAGTGGTCTCTGTTCAAGATTTTGATGTATATACTTATATACGTATGTATAATTGCAAGCCAGATGTGCAGTTTTAATAACAAGAGATAATCAAATAATTGTTTAAAAATGCATAGTTCTAGCTTTTTTTTTTTTTTTTTAATTCTCTGTAGCTATCTACTTATAAATGAATGGTGATGCTTAGAAATGTTGTTTACTATATTAGATGCTGCTTGGAGTAGTAATAAGTAATAGCAATAAGAGAATGTTCTTATTATTTTTAAACTTGTATGCAATTTACAGTCTGCAGACTTTCTCTTTCATTACACATCTAAGCTGGCCTGTGAAATGGTTTCACTTTGGCAGATATAAAGATCTTTCTATCCTGATCAGGCTACTGTTTATCTTTCATTATCAAGCTCTGTACAACACAATTCTTGTGTTGTTACCTGTACTGTCTTTGCTCAGGAGCTGAAAGGGCTTTGCCAGTATCAATGATGAGAACCAGGTCATCATTGGGAGATGGGTTATTTCCTTCCAGTGTTGTTTCTCATATCAGAATGGAAATGAAATCTTAGATTGTTAGGGATATATTCTTCAAGATGTCCTAAACTTCCATTGACTTGGAAAAAGAAGCCTACTTCAGAGACTCAGAGCACTTTTAAAATGCATCTTTTGGGAACCTTCTTAATATGCATATATTCCTCCTTGAATTTAAGACATCAATCAAAAGATAAAAATCACAATTTGACATTTTGCAGTTCGCGTTAGAATTCTGTAACTGTGAAGCTGAATGCTGTTTGTGAACAGATCTTTTAGCTAAGAGTCTTTCAACAGTGTCTATACACTGGATTCTAGAACTCATTTTTAGATTAATATTCAACTCTATTTTTAACAGCCAGTACTGTGGGGAAAAAAAAAAAAAGCTGTATTGCAAAATCTCATTACCTTGCCGAAGCTAAGTTCTTAGAAAAACAGATGTCTTAAGGCATAATTACTGCATGGAAGATTGTTCAGGTAGTTAACTCTGAATATTGTAGTATACATTGTATATATTCTAAGCCTTAGTATGCATTCTTAAATTCTTTGTGGCCCAGTTCCTTTTTTTGATTGGTGTGCAGTTTTTATTTTATTTTTCTGCACTTAAAATATTTTGAGGTGTGGATAGAGAGTCTTCTAACCTGTGCTGTAGTGAAATGCTATGTGCTTATGTACTGTATTGAGCAGAGGCAGACAAACATAGCTTTCTTTTGCAAGGTCAAGCATCATTAGAGAAATGATACTTTCATGTTTTTTATAAATTGCTACCACTTCATGGGATTCTCTTATTCCTAGTGAGGTGATTGTGATAATTACTGTTTTTTAAGATCTCATTAAGTTTATAAATAAGTAGGCATATAGCTTGAATGAAGTCCTTATTCTCACTTGGATAGGGAACAGGAGTTGTTTGAGAAGTTCCTGCCTTTTTCTCCAAGTCTGTGTCCGTCTGCATGAAAAACAATGTTATTCTCGTCTGCATTTGACCTGTTGGCTTTCTTCACATAATGCAAATCAAGATAGCTGTGAATCCTAACTCTAGATCCGACCTTCCATCACTTTTTTTGTTTTGCTCATGTTTGCGTATGTTTTTTGTTTTTTTTTTTTTTTTTACAGTGCAGATCTGTGCATTTACTGTATTTTTTTCTTTTATAATTACTAGACTTTGGACTTCTGTGACAGCAGAGATTGCAAATTAATTTTAAGTTTATGTTAATGAAGCCAAGTAATAATTTAGGTTGAAAGTATAGTCAGAAGAAACTGGTTTCTGTAGGCATGTGAGATGCTTCCAACAAGCTGGTGGTACTGAACTGTTAATCTGCCAAAGTTAGGGAGTATCTCCTATTTGAACTGCGTATATTATGTGTGATGGTGTGACACAATATTTTTGACAAATACGTGCAAATTTCTTGCTTGACTCAAAGTACTTCAGAGTTTCCTCTTAAAAGGAAGATGGAAGAAATGCTTAGTCAGCCTGTATTTATTAGGGGAAGAGCGTGATCTTATGAACAATTATGTTGTCTTTCATTTTTTTTTTAATTTTTTATTTTTATTATTTTTTTTTTTTTAACCTCTTGATGAGGTGGAATTTTTTAGTTTGTATTTTGTAGGCCATCTTTCTTTTCTTCAGAGAATATAGATTCCAAAACTAGAAGTATCTTTGCAATTTTCTACAGCTTTCTAACAAGCCACTTCTATTTGGAATAAGCCAGTTGAAATTGGCTAGAAAAAACAAAGGTGTCCCTGCCACCCTCCAAATACCTGCTCTGGATAAACCTGAAGTACAAAAAGGCTTTATCAGTGATTCATTGAAAACTTTGAGCAGAGCAGAGACTGTATCAGATTGACAGACTACCATAGAATTGCATAGACTGGTGAAAGAATTTAGGATCTTTGAGAAGGAATATCTGTTTCACTTACCATTCATAATAATTTTTATCTGCTTTGGATATGGAAGTGCTGTATTGGTACTGTGTGGTTTTTTTTTTATTATTATTATTCATTAATGGGGGGAATGGAGTGGAAAGAGGAAAAAAAAAGTTTGAAAGGCAACTTTCCACCTTAATTTTTTTTTCACCTATTTAATACACTGCAGCACTCTTGTAATATTCTCAGGCCTTTAGTGTGTTGAATGGATGCCATTTAGCCCTGAACTATCAGCCTCTGCTCTGAAAGTCTTAATTTCTTCTTTTTCCTACTTTTTTTGTTTCAGCTGTGTGTCTAGTCCCTGTAAGCCTTCATATCACCAGCGAAGATGGTCCAAACTCTGTTTGCTTTTAGTATAGGAAAGAAGAGAATTTATATAAGTTATGAAACTTTTGTGTAAGAGACAGTCAGTATACCTCACTGAAGTAATAAGATGCTGAGGTCATGGTGTTTATGGAAACAATGGAAATTCACATCCAACTTTATTTGGTTTGTGAGGTACTGCTTTGTTTCCTTAAAGAAACTCCTTTTTAAAAGGGAATTCTCTGAGTAGTGTAATACACATTGAAGGTTGCAAAAATGAGCATTAGACTTCCTTGCATATCCTATAAAAGAAAATGAATTGTTTTAATATATCATACAGTTTTGTATAGAGCCATATACATTTGCATGTAACAAAATAAAACAACTGAGTCAGTAAGTTATTACACTTTATTTATGTGAAGACTCATCAGGCTTTTGTTAGCTCATTTTTTTTTTTTTTTTTTTTTTTAAGTTTCAATACAACAATACAGGAAGGTTGTTGGTTTTTTGTCTGTTTTTGTTGTTGTTTTTTTTTCCAACAAAGGGAATCTTCCTTTCTAAAGGAATATTCAAATATTAGGATATTGAAGGTCACCTCTTTTTTTTCCTTTTTTTTTTTTTTTTGGTGGCCCTCTTTTCCTTTTTAGATGGCTTTCTGTTGTGTTCCTTGTTAGTGTCAAATATATGATTTCAGTACAACCAGAACTAGAAACCTAGCAAGATCAGATTGTATTCATTCCATCTTTTAATTTTGTGGATGAAGAGTTTGAATGTTTTCACAAGAAGTGCATGAGGCTTTTTGTTGTTCTTTTTTCCACAAAATTGAACAAATAACAGATCTTCTGTTTTACATAAAATTGAAGTTCCTGTTGTAATTCATGTGCATTCATTTTTTGATATTAGGACTCCTTGATCCTTGAGAAGTCCCAAAATTGGAGTTCCCAGAAAATGGACCATATTTTGATTTGTTGCGTTTGTCTTGGAGATAACAGTGAAGATGCTGATGAAATAATCCAATGTGACAACTGTGGAATAACAGTGCATGAAGGTAATACAGTTCCTTCATTGTTAATGCATGAAGAAAGCATAAGCTTTACTTCTATTAAAATTTTTACTTGCTTCAAAAAAAATTAAACCTTTGAACTCTGGTGAGTAATTTTTTGTAGTGCCACGTGGATTCTTTGTAGTATTGCATTCATCTATTTTAGGAAAGCTAATATAAGCAAGTACAGGATAGGTCATGGTCTACGTATATCTGTGAAATTGATGACATTTTGCTAATGCTTCTGACTGTAGATTGTATTTTCGAGACTTTAGGATTTAATATCAGATGAAATTGTCAATTTCAGTATGCAAATTTGATTCCATGATTGGGTAGAAGATAGTGAGAATAGGAGAATTCGTAGAAGAAAGGGACTTTTGCATGTATTTTTGCTGTATTAAAGAGGCAGAGAGATGAGAAAAGAATTGAATGTGGCAGCTAGCCTTGGCCTCTAATTTTTAATGGCAATTTCAAAGTTAAAATATACTTAAATTGTTGATTTGCTAATTGCTTTGGCATTTGGTAGATGTTTATACTCAGGGTAGGAGGTCTTTCCTACAGTGTATGGGGGAGGGTTTAAGAGAAATGATCTGATATTTGCTGTGAATACTGTTCTGAAGTATTAACTTGGTTGCAATTCTGTGATTTGTCTATATACTGGTAAGTTAAAAGATGATCTCAAAAGATGAGAAAAATAGGTTTCTGTAGTCAAGTTTTCACTGATGTTTTTTTAAAGGAGCGCTTCCTGGGTGATCATGAGATGAGCATGTGGAACTTTAATGGTCCTTATGGGAAAGATGAGACTGATTGTTTTTGCTCTTTCTCTTGAGGGTGGAAGATAAAGTAGATAAAAATATAGAAAGGCATACATATTTTTGTTAAAATTTAAATTCTGTATTCTTGACAACTTAGTTTTCTTTTTAATGAAAACTTTTTATTATTTCTGCCATCCTGTACTATTCTCCTTTTAAATAAGATAGGCTACTTTTAATCCTTGAAGTTAAAAGAAGGTAGACTTTTATTCTTCAAAGGCATGAATGATATTTATATAATCTGTGTATTTTATGCCCTTTTAAAATTTGTTGGAGTTGTTCACTGGTGCATGACTTTTCATGTAGGAAATGCTTTTCCTTATCTGCTATTCTACTTTTGTTTTCACACATTTAAAAATGGTTTCAAAGCAGTATTTTTCATGTACTCATCTGTGGTTCAGTTCCTTGTTTAATACCAATTAGGAAATGGCAGGTGGAATTCCATCGTCGTTTCTAGATACCTACTGCTCAGTGTTGAGATCTACTGTAACTCCTAAATTCCTGTCACAGTCCAGATCTCCCTTCACTCTTGTTCTGTGTAGTTTGGCTTTTCTAGCACAGCTAGCTTCCCTCTGTGCATACTCTGTGCACCTGAGTAATTGGTACAAGTACCTTAGCCACTAGATTTAGTATTTGCCTGCTCAGTAATGATTTGCATTCCTTTTGATTTGCTCACTTGCATTAATTGCACAATGTCTTCCATAGGATGGAAGAGTGATAACTCATCTGGGAGTAACTTTGTCAGAGCTCTGGACAAACGTTGTTATTATTTGGTCTACAAGATGTATAGGGAGATTCTAGTTTGGACATAAGATTGTGGGTGGCTAATGAACTCTTTGTTTGGCTTACTGAACAGACATTGAGATTGTTAGAAATTTATTTCCTTTTGGGGCAACTCTTTGTGTGGTGTTCGTATCATATATGTGGCCTGTGTGACTCATCCTAAAACTGCCTTTCTGGTGCAGACAGCTTGTAAAAACTCAGTCATGTTTGAAAACCAAATGGCATTTTTTTTCTAGTCAGGAGTCTGTAACTACTCCATAACCTACACAAGCAGCATACATGTATATACTAATACCCAGTCCTATAGTTGACATTTTTATGTCTAAAAAAATCTTAAGTTCAGTCTGCAAATTGTTGCATTCATCAACTACATCTGTTCTCAATTCACATATTAATCCTTTTTTCTTAAGGGGAAAAATAGCAGCTTATATTGCTAGAAAAAAAAAATCTTTTGAATTTGTAGTTGTACAGTTGTTTGTGTATTTATTTCAGCATGCAAATAATTCTCATTTATTTAAAAAAAAAAAAAAAATCATCTTCAGGCAGTAATCTGTCACTTTGGATAAATGCTTTTGTGGTAAGATCTTGTAGTAGCAGGACACCCCCAACTGTGATGTCAGTTGTCATGACATATTGATTGCAGTGTGTCTGAAGAGAATGTCTGATGCATATCATAAGATATGAACTAACTGTAGATAGTATGCTTGCCAGCTATTGCCCTTGTGTTATTTGCTGGGAATTAAACAAGAAAGAGAAGTTCCACTTTTTTCTAGCTGTTACTTTTCCATCCCCTCTGTGTGGTTTTTTTTTTTTTTTTTTTAAAAAACTTTTGCATGCTGGGTATGGTGGGAAATAAAGCTTAACTTGCTAGAAGCAGTAGTGTAGTCTACATGTGCTTTAATTTTGATGCTTATCTTGGTTTGCTTACGTCTGATGTAAACATTCATTTCTGTCTTGTAATGTACTCTAGTACTTTCCCTTATCTAAATATAGTCTTATTGTGCATGGTTAATGTCTTTATTTTAAACTTCTGATCCAGTTAAGGACTGAATGTAATATTGTTATCTCACAGCGTTTCTTTTTGAAAACCTACTGTTCACCTAAGTTCATGCTTTCATGAACTTTATAATTAGATCAGGATTTGAAGTATACATGACTGTTGTTAGCATATGCAGACATTCAGTTTGGCAAAAGATTATCCTTGGAGAGAAGGTTCTCTCTTCCCTTTTCCCTCAGTGACGTATGTTTCAGGACACTTGCTTTAATGCTAGCATCTTAAAGTGTTTGTAATTTCATTTTAATGATAATGCATAAAAACAAGCTAATGGCAGTATGCGGTGGACTTAAATTCAGGAAATTCAGTTTTCTGTATGAAATTATGTTCAGTAGACAACTGCAGTCATAATACATAGATTCAGGTTGTGGAAAAGTAAATGCTAGGAGAATTTCAACTTCTTGACTATTTCATATATTCAAATTCATGGGCTTTGCTATCATATAGCTTTATTGTTTAGTGCAAGAAGCTTTCAAGGAAATGGCAGACATAGAGTGACAGAATAATAAGGATTACTTATATTAAACATGGGCACTTCATGAGCACTGGTTGAGAAGAGGCTCTTGTAGTCCAAAGAACCAAAATTCTATGAACAGTAAGGAAAAACAGTATGCATTTTCAGTTAAGTGTTTAAAATGTTGGGGGTTTTACAGTATAGTTTCAGGTGAAAGGGGTAGATGGTGCACTTAATGCTGACTAGATTCCAGATTCAGTAACTCCAATGAAACCTATAGTTTTCATTACAAGAATTATCTTTTTCTTGTTAGCCTTTCAATCCCAAGCTAGTTACACCACCTAAACAACTGTGCTGCATTGAGAAAGAACCTGGAAGATTACCTCCTAATGTTGCTTTTGAGATAGAGTGGTAGTGAGCTGTTACATTGCTTTCTGTTTCAAAAACCACAGTTCCCAACAGTTAGTACAGGAGGGTCATCTAGAACAGCTTTGTCATGCTTATCATAGTAAATGTTCAAGAAAAAGTTTGGAAAGACTTGTCCAGCAGCTTCAGTTTCATGTCTGTGTGCCTATGCATTTTAAAAAGACATAAAAGTAGCACTGAGAATCTTTTAAAAGGACATTTTTTTTTTTTGTAATCAAATGCTTTCTGTACTGTCTGATTTTAATATACAAACTGTGTTGTAGCTCTGCAGTAGAAAACACTTTATTTTTTCAACTTAAAAAATGATGTATGTCTTGTAGGATGGTTGTTAAACTGTTATTTGAAATTAATTGACAGTCATTAAAAGTGTGGTTTAGTTTAGGACTGCAAATCCATCTTTTTCATCAGTGTTAATTGATGAATCCTGCTTAGTATATTTACTTGTTTGTATGTACTTGATAAATAGTACGCAGTTTGTGTGCATATAACATTCCATTAACTGTTTTGAAAAAGTAATATTAATCCGATCAATTTAGGCTTTCAGTTCACAGTTACTATTACAACTAATGATAGCAAGAGGAAAATATGAACTCAATATTGAGAAACTTTGAGAAATGTTTTTTTCTAAATGTTGTTGCTACTCAGCAGCTTTCTTTACCTTTGACAGAGTTTGCAGCTGTTTGGCTTTTACTTAAGCTGAAATTGAGATTTTTAGCCCAGTCCATACATTTCTACAGTAGGGTTTTGTGCTTTTGTTTTCTTGTGTCAACTGAAGTAAAACTGAGGGGATTTGTTGTTTCTTGTTTAAAAAATAAAATTGTTACAGCTCTTCCTGCACATTTGTCATCTTGATGTCAAATAATATCATTACTATTTTGTGTAGTATTTACTTTATTTAGAAGCCAATAGCATTCTTGCTGGATTTCCTTTCCTTCAGCTCTTCTAGACAAGATCAGGCAGCTTAGGACTGCACAGCTGTTTGCTCACTCCACCTCTCTTTCCTGAAGGAATGATTGAATTAGAAAATTAATGAATAGAAAGTTAAAACGTGGGTTGTGATAAAGGTGATTTAGTAGGATAGAAAAGGGAGGGAAAATAATACTGATAAAAGAATATAGAAAACAGTGATGCACAGGGCAATTCCTTGCCACCAACTGATGATGCCCAGCCAGCCCCCAAGCAGCAGCAGTACCCACCCTGGCCATCCCTTCCTCCAGCTTTATTGCTGAGCATGATATTATATGGTATAGGGCATCACTTTGGTCAGTCTGGATCAGCAATACTAGGTCTGGCCCCTCCCATCTCCTTGTGCAGCCCCATTTTCTTCCTGGTACGACAACATGAGTAAGTAAAAAGTCCTTGGCTACGTGTAAGCACTGCTCTCTAATAATAAAAACATTGTTATAATATCAATGTTATTCTGATCTTCAATCCAAAATACAGCACTATACCAGCTACTGGGGAGAAAATTAACTCTGTCCCAGCTGAAACAAGGATGTCAGCCCTTACTGGAAATCCAGTGTATTTTCTCTGGCTAATGACCATCACTTTTGCTGCTTGTAACAGTATATTTAGGTTTTGCTGAATGACAGGGAAAAGACTAAATGCCTCCTTGTGTCTGTTATAGATCTTGAAGTCTTTAAAGCTGTCACTTAGACAAGTTGTGTGAATTAGGAAAAAATACTTGAGTTATAAATCCTCATGAGAAAATGACCTAGATTTGTGGTGTTACAGAAAAAACAATTTTGATGTCAACATACATGATAAGGGTGGAAATAATTACAGCTAATGCATGTTGAAGTTTTCTAGGAAAAAGGAACAAAATATTAGCTAGAATTGAGTGATAAGTGTAACTGGCAAATCCTTCAGAGTGAAGATACAACACCATTGTAATTTTAGTAGACTGATGGTGCTTTGTTTAGAAAAGCAAATGTAATTACACTTGATTGTAGAAGAGTCACTGTTTGGAAGAAACTAATCTTATTTTGCTGTATTGACTGATGACAGTATTTCTCCTCCTGTAGTGTTATGTAATTTTTAATAAATTTATTTAGGGAAATGATTTTTTTTTTTAAAGTCTACAGACTGTTCTCAAAGTCTAGATTTTTCATCAGCTATATGATATCAGTCGGCTTTGTGTTTGTACGTTAATGTAATTGTTTAAAAGGTGCTTTGCTGGCAGTTATTCAACACTGTGGCATTACAACTTAAAAAAAAAAAAAAAAAAAAAAAGGCTACCTACAATGCTCTTTAAAGCTGCTGGGATGCTAAAGAAATTTGAATCAGTTTACAAGTGAGCTAGATGGTATTTTGTATACCTAATGCAACTTGTCTGTGGATGCACTTCTGAGCATTATTTATCTCTTGATTCTGGAATTAAAAAACAAACAAATAAAAAAAAACCAGAACATACTTTTGTCTTAGTTAAGTATTTATTGATGAACCCCATGCTGTAATGGAGGACTGTATTTCTTAAATGGTACCTATAGTGTTTCTGATTACTTTCTGAATATAGTTTTACATTATTATCTCTGTTGCTGTCATAAAGAGGGTTAGAGCACTGTTGCTATTTTACTACAGTCAGTAGAGAACCGAACTAATAAATTACATTTCTATTTAATTATAAAAATTAAAGGATTTAATTGCTCTGCAAGCAAAATTGCTACTTGATCATTCTTATCTGGCAAACAACTGAATTTAATCTTTCAGTAAGGTCTCTGCTTTGATGTTGACAGTAAAATTCTTTTTTTTTTTCTCACTGAGCAGCAGATAAATATTCAGCGTGGCATATGCAGAAGTATAGTTTTCTGGTGATAAGCTTTGAGTTTTGTCATTTACAGTAGTAGTAATAGCACTCTTACTCTTGTCCAAAATTGAAGTAACAAGCTTTTAAATCGCTTTGAAGGAAAGTTTTCCTGATCTTATGGTGATTAAGCATGCAGTAACACCTTAAAAACATAAAAACATACTGACTACACTGACTATACCAGAAAAAGAATTGAGACACAATGAATTTAATCATAATTTAAAACCAGCTAAAAGTGGTGATGATGATTGATGAATATATAAAAACATTTTTAAGTGAAACGGTCTGTCAAAACTCAATCTGTGCTTGTCAAACAATACTTTGATTTTAAAATTACAAAAGGTCTTAGATTTATGCTTCAGGGGTTTTAAGAATACGTTTGGTTTTTCTTAATGTATATCTTCTCTTGCTGAATTAGATATTGAATGTGAAGCAGAAAAGTGGAATGGATATTTGTTGTCTGCATACTGCTGGCATGATCAACTCGTTTAAAAAAAAAAAAAGGCAACAAAAACGTTTAATTGAGGGTAATGAGAGGGAGAAAGATAGGAATGTCTTGAACCTTGGACATGCTCTCAAACCTTTAACTCAATGATACACATGGATTCATGACATGCTGCTAGTACTGGAGAATTTTAGAAACCATGTTATAGTTTGGTAAGACAGTTAATTCAACTGAAAGTAAAGTTTCCAGGCTGCACAAGAAGACGTGTAGATAAGCAGAAGCTCTAGAATTGCCACAGTGGAGGAAAGATATGTAAAAGATCTAACAAGATAATAAATAGACTGAGAATTGTCTAAAGACACTAAGAAATAACGTATTTCAGTACTTTATAAAATTTCTTAAATTTTTCCTCAGATGTTATAATTAATCTGAAATGTATGCATTTAATTGAAAAAAGTGCTTTGTTTCTTGCTCAGTGTTTGTGGGTTCATTTAAGTCTTAGTTTTTTACTTCATAATGAATAGGCTGAAAGAACAGAGTGAAGTAAACCTTTTCCTTTCATTTTTTGATTGCAATCAAAGACATTCCTATATAATAATCACATTTTAGAACTAGAGCCTCTGTGAAAATAGAAGTTTTGCACTGAAGTTACTTTTGCAAAAATATTGGATGCTTTCTTGGGATTTTCATTGTCATTAAACTGTGTGTGTGTGTCTATATTTCCTGCTGAAAATTATAAACTAAGAACTGTATGCCTACTTGTCTTATATTTTCTTCCATTTCTTTTATGTGTGAAGGTTGCTATGGTGTTGATGGAGAGAGTGATTCTATCATGAGCTCAGCTTCAGAAAATTCCACTGAACCCTGGTTCTGTGATGCATGCAAATGTGGTGTCACACCTAGTTGTGAACTATGTCCTAACCAAGATGGGATCTTCAAGGAGACAGATGCAGGCAGGTAAGGCTGAAGAAGTGCCGTTTTAAATTGATATCAGCTTAAATTCAAAGGTGGAATTTTGCTCTAGTCTATTCCTATAGGCAAAAGAGTCATAAATTAAGCTGTTAGTATTCTTCTTCTCAGTTCATTTTAGAGTGGGGTGCTCACTGGATAGGCAGTCACCCAATCTATTTTTTTTTTTTTATTTGCACACCTAATATTCTTCACACTAGTTGGGAAGATGTTCTCTTAAACTGAATTTGAGCATGATGGTTTATTGATGTATGAGCAACAGATGTTTCTAAGTAAAGCAATATAACACCACTTCAGGAAGTGGTAATACTTATTACCCAACATGAAATCACCATGTATTGTATGTGTAGAGATGTCTTACTGGATATAGTAGATCTTTCTCATGCAATATCTTCCATTTCTTTATATTTAAAAAATAAATTAATACATAAGTGTTAATGGGAACTTATTTTCTGCAGTGAAGAGAAGAGCAGAGTTATCAATTATGTCTGTTTTTTGGCTAACGTTGATGAATATATTATTATTTAGATTGCAGCAATTAAGTATTTTTCCATACATTTTACAATTATGTAAATTGCAGGTTTGCAGCGACATATAAAACTTTCAGGCTTGATATGTAGGATTGCAGAAGTCTGCAGACATCTTACTGACAATTGTGGTTGAATTGGAAGGAATTCAGTTATTCCGGTATTAGTATAAATGTTTTAAAATTCAGCCCTTTCATGTTATTCAGTGTGAACCAATAGATACATTACCATTTACGTGAAGCTATATGCTATGGTACAACATATTTGGTAGTAGCAAATAGCGAAGTATAACCATATGCTTGGTCTTTCTCCATCTACTGGGTTGTAATGGCCTTCACAGTTTACTGTTTTTTGTACTTAAACACAAGGAGTCATGTTTAGATGACTTTAACTGTCTTGTAATGTAAGCCAAAACATTTTTTTTCCCATTCATGTCTTACACAATCTTGTACTGTTGCTGGGACTGTAATGGACAAATCCTCTCCTCCTTAAAAGATCAGCAGAGCTCTGGATGGTATTTTGGAAAGCTTTGTTTGACATCATCTTTGGAGAGCAACTACCTTCCTGCATTGGACTTCACCTTCTCAATTTGTAGCTGAGATGTGTCTTACAGATACACTTGTTAAATCTTTTCCTCAATCCATGTCTTCTACATATATCTTTTTTTTTTTTTTTTTTTTTTTTTTTTTTTTTTTAGTAAAGTCACCACCTTTAGCTATGCATTTCATCCAGCAACGGAGACCAGCCTGCATGCTGTACTTGTAAAATTATGTACCAGTGGAGGTGGCCCACTGTTGCCATAGCTGAAACACCTCCCACTGCTTCACTGTGCTAGTATCCACTAGTTGGTCTCCACAAACGTTAGGCAGGCATTGATGCATAATGGGTGCCATTTCTTCTGCACAGAGAAATTCAGTAATGCACCTTAGCCTCTAAGGCGTGTCAGACTGCCCCTCTACCGCCATCTGTTGCACAAGATAAAATGTAACAATGTATTCACCTAACGGTTAGGTTCCACTGCCCTACTGCCAATATCCACTTCAGATATTGTGGGCCAACATAATAAAATAGGAGGTGTTACTTTTGGAGCTGCTCTAGTGTAACTGTTACAATAGTTTAAACAATTTTTTTACTTTCATAATGTTACAGTGTGGACAAAATGTTACTAGAGACTGAAATCAGTTGTCAGACAACTTGGTAGTACTAGAATTAATATCACTTGGAAATATGTTTCAGGTTTTTTTTTTCTCCTGCATTTTTTAAGGTAGTTTAATTGCTATCTAGTTATTTCTCATATAATTGTAATATAAATTGCACAACATTTTAAGTATTATTGCTTGAAATTTCTTATAAAATGGCAGCATGTTTTTGATTGACATAGAAGTGTTTTATCTGTGATTCTGATACTTTGTGCAAAAGCGCATGCCTGCTTGGTTGACTGTGGACAGTAAAGTGTCAGTTCATTATCCCTGCTACTGTATTTTTGTGTTTGGATAACATGATACCTTGTCATGAGTAAGTAGAGGTTTACTTACAGGTGGGTAGGTTCATGTACTAGAAAAAAAAACAGTGCTAGCCAATGTAAATAATACTGTTCTCTCTTTTTTTCTATTGCTTATTAATAAATTTGAAATCTTTAGGAAATGGAACAATGCAAGCTAAGGATGTATGCTATGTCCATTGCTATGTTTCTTTATATGCATCATTGGCTGGAAATTGCAGTAAAGCGCAGCCAAACCTATTCAGTTTCCTTTCATAATCAAGTTAGAATTATTTTTTTGTTCCTATATGAATCATTAGAATAATTAGGTGCTTAGTTTCTCACAGAAGCCTTTTCACATTAACCTCTCAGTTTCATGAACATAAATGTGAATTTATGAAATTTTATTTCTCAAAATGCTATTAACCAAGAATATGAATTCTGTTCTTGTTATGGTGTAGAGTTTTTCTTCTTCCCTAATCAACATCTGTCATCATTGCTCCAAGCAAAATGGATGGTAAAGTAACAAGGAAGATTATTCTTCTTTGATTACCCAATTTGTCTTAATTACAATCTTCTAAAACATGTGCAGCTAAACAAACGAGCAGGAAAATATTTAGAACTGGTATTAAAAGCAGCTGAAATTGCTTCAGCTGAGAACTTGACTGATTTCTTTGTTTTTTAGTAAAGATTCTGGTCTGAATTCTCGTAAAGGTGACTAAAGGAATAAGGTACTTGTGTGCCAGTCACACCAAAATAGCAGTTTACATCTGTAATACTGTAATACTTGGGTGACGTGTACTAAAACATCTTGAGAAGGTCAATATGAAGTAAGTAGCCAGCTATTGGATTTACCATAGATAAACTCCTACTGAGTGCAGCACCATTTAATACACTACTGGAGCATGAAAAAACTGTGCAAGTTAAATTGAGAAGCAGATGCTTGTAGAAAACTGTATCTTTATACTGAACTTTGGAGGGTAAGTTTTAAGGCAACCAGTATCCTCAGCTTACTATCAAAATCTTCAACCAGAGCCTTGTGTGTTTTTTTTTTGTTTGTTTGTTTTTTAAGAATAGTAATTGTGAGTATGTGTAACTTCCTTTTATGCAAATTAATTTAAAGCATCTTAAATCAATGGAGATAAGTAGAAAAGAAGCCTCACAGAATTTACAAGACTTTTATTAACATCTGAGTGATCTCTGTATTTCAAGGGTACAGGTCTTATTTTGCATGTGGCATTTTTGGAGGGCAAAATTAAAAAGTAGTATCTTGATTTCTTTGTGAAAAGAATAGGTTGTGTGTTCATGAAGATGTGGTGAGGTGCTGGAACAGGCTGCTCAGAGAGGCTGTGGATACCCTGTCCCTGAAGATGTTTAAGGCCAGACTGGATGGGGCCCTGGGCAGCCTGGTCTAGTATTAAATGGGGAGGTTGGTGGCCCTGCATGTGGCAGGGGGGTTGGCGATTCATGATCCTTGAGGTCCCTTCCAACCCTGGCCATTCTGTGATTCTGTGATGTTTTTCTGAGCCTTGTGGAATACAACAGAATGAACTGATTGGTGCTAGGGCTTTGATTAGATTTACTAAGCATTCCTTAGAATGAAGTGAGTTAATGACTTGTAGGTAATTGTTAATGTTACAGGAATTTTTCTCTTACTACCTGTATGAATTTGTACCTCCAGTCTTCACTTCCACCATCTCACCCTATTGGTCTGTCTAGGCTTTGTAGGTAATGTCAAAATCTTAATATACTTTTCCTGCAGCATAAGCAGTGATGTGAAACGTTACTTAAGAATCATCAGAACAGAATGTGAAGGTAATCTTGTTGATCCAGACAAGCAAAGCAATCCCAGTTGTACCAAAAACTTGCTGCTATTCGTTTTGAGCTTTTAAATTCCAAATGCACATTCCCTCCCTGCTTCTAATGTGTTTTCACTTAGATCATCTTTTTCTAGCATCTGTATCGTTTACACAGTACTTAAAAATTTGCGAATGGTGAGCGTAATACGGGAACAAAATACTGATAACAGTAACCTAAATTTATTTGCTATTTTAGGTGGGTCCATATTGTTTGTGCCCTCTATGTTCCAGGAGTGGCATTTGGAGATATTGACAAATTGCGACCAGTAACACTTACAGAAATGAATTATTCAAAGTATGGTGCCAAGGTAAGTTAAGAAGATTCATATTCCTTACCAGTAGCTTTATTTCACATTTTTACATAGAAATAATGTGTCTTCAATCTTATTTTGTGTTTATAGCAGTGAGATTTAGAAAGGAAAATGTGATAAAATTCATGTTTCCTGTAATTTTGCTCATCCCTCTTTTTTTTTTCCTTACAGCTGTTTTTTTCCCTTATTGTTGTTCTCTGTAATTTCTATTGCTCTTTGTCTCTCAGTTTCCCTTATTTTTTTTTTTTTACACAGGTGTCAGTTACCTTCTTTTAAAGTCAGTTAGTGGCAGATTGCCAAAATGTGAATGGAGAGAGAAGAGGATTTATGGGATGTGAAATGAAGGAAAGGAAATTGAGGTGGAGGATTTGAGGATTAAGAAAGATACAGATGTATATTCAGTAAGAACTACTTTAAGTTCTTTGTAATCATAAACTAGAATGCATAGGGTTGCTAGAAAGCAATATTAACCTCCTTGCACCACCAGCATGAAAACAACATAAGAGTATGGGACTCTAAACCTGAATGGAAAATTGTCTGTAATATTAAAATGTTTTTTTACATATAAATATGCTCAGTTGTGGTCGAAGGTGGTCATACACAAAACATACAGAAAGTCATTGTAAATGGCAAAGACCAACACTAATTTGCTTGATATTATTGCTAAAACCCTGGAAACATTGCAGAGAATCTATATCTGCTGGGCTAATGTAAGGAAAGATAGCTGTGCTACTGCTTCTCTAATGCTTAATTGATGCATTGTAAATTTCCTAGGGTGTCAGTTTGTCAAGCTGAATACTAAATTAGAATATGTAATAACAGTTTAAAAATACAGAAACTTTAAAAGATAAATTAAAACACTTTGGCCTGCATGGTACTTCTTTGTGTGAGGAGCACAGTCAACATGAGTCCACTGGGGTATTTAGCATTGCTTAGAAATGTTTGCTACCTTTTTTGCCCCCCCCTTTTTTTTTTTTTCCTTACGAAGTCTTACAGCCTTATTGTTGCAATGAATCATACGTGTTCTTTTTATTGGCATTATAGGTGCAAGGTTTACTCTGAGTAAGATGAGTGAATTGCGCATATGAGGATTCATTACTCTCACAAAGCTGTAAACTCTCCTTGTTTGCCAAATCAAGTGTGGAAGTTACAGCTTACTTAGCTGAATTTCCCCCTGGAGTATCGATTTAAAATAATAATCTATGATTCAATTAGTTTATTTTCTGTTATGTGTTATTTTTCAGATAGAGTGCCTTTTAAGGAAGTGTGTGCAGTGTCTCGAGAATGTTCTGTCACTGAATTTCATTTGCAGTTCCTCTCTGTTGTTCTTTAACTATCTGCATGGGGATAATTTCTGTAGGTGATACACAGCTTTGCTTCATACTCAGCGTGTGAGAGATTAAGAAATACATGGCTGTGTAATTTTAGGTCATCTTTACGCACTGGATAGCAGCATTGCTCCCATTTGCTTATTCCTGCTTAGACACTCATTGCTTTAGTTTGCTGGAACAGCTGTTCAGTATGAATTTGTGGTGACTCAGACCAAGGAACTAATCTGGCTAAGTTTATATTTTTTCCAGGCCACATTAGTGGATAACAAGTTTGCTGTGTTGAAAACAGCTATGCTTAGAATGCATGTAGCCAAAGCCTTAATACTGTGCTTATGTGAATTGTAAACTTATTTATTGATATTTACACTTCTGTGTTACTTTTTCATCCATTGTCACGCACTGGCTCCTGATTCATAGCTTATCAAAAGAAAGTTATGTGGTTATCTATGGCTTTCAGTCATCCAGAGGATATAAGTTCATCCTATACATTCTTAAGATTGTTTAAGCATTTTTCCATTGCTTCTTGAAAATGAGGTCAGTTGTTGGGGTTTGGTATTGGTGAAGCTTTAAATAAATATTGTCATATGTTAGCAACACACCTGGTTCCTGTATTGCGCTGGAGTTAACTCATAACCTGTTTGATATCTCTACGTAAGAAGTAAACAATGAAATATTAAGCAAAATGCACCTACAGTACTTACTGTGACATTTTTCTACCCTTTCTTATTCAGGAATGCAGTTTTTGTGAAGATCCTCGTTTTGCCAGAACTGGAGTATGCATCAGTTGTGATGCTGGGATGTGCAGAGCTTATTTCCATGTGACCTGTGCTCAGAAGGAAGGCCTGCTCTCAGAAGCAGCGGCAGAAGAGGTAGTTCTGGTGTACCTATGGAAAAGATACACTCAAAGGGTTGCATGAAAAGCCTGTGAGGGAAACCTGAAATGCTGCCCTTCTTATTCAGTATTTCAGAGTCAAGTGGTAGGCCAAGCAAAAGAACTGTGCGGAGAGGGCTCTTTGTTCGTGAAATTCTCCAACTCTGACCATCTTTTGAAATGACACAGGAAAAGGAATAGAGAATGTTATACAAAAGTCAGCTTAATATTGTGTAGATAAATGAGGGATGAACTCTAAATCTATTTATTGAACTTCACCTGGATTGACATGTCACAGTGTAGTATAGTATTCTCTGTTTCATAGACTATACGACTGTCTAAGACTGTACAGATGTCTTAAGACATTTAACTGCATTGCTATTTTTTGTGCATTTCTTCCAGTGTTTCTTTCAAATTGTTGATGACTTTTCTTGTAGAAAGAAATTGAATCCACTGCAAACATTTATAACTTCCTGATACATTTTTAATCCATGTTCTTACCAGTACACTTACACAGTACACATCTTACAGGCAACACACTTATAAGCACTACCTTCACTATTGACACTAAAGCTTTTGTTTATGAAAAAACAAACTACCTAATGGTGACCCTTTAAGAGATCACAAAGTTGTGTGTATCTGTGAGATTGATAAATAGGAAGATTGCCGTTACCTCAGTGTTCCTTTCCCTAATAAATTATATTAAACAGTGATTCTTCAAAAGCCATGTTTTTCTTGTCTTTTTACCATTAAATTTTTTACGCATTTTCTGTAACTGAAATATTTTTAATCAAGACCTTAAAAAAAAAAAAAACACCTCATTTGAGGGAGCTGCCTATTTCTTAGAGTAAGTTGTTCTCACTCTGAGAATCTAAATCAAAATAAACATTTGTAAGGAAAACCTGTACAGACTTTATTATTCTGCATGTTGTAGGTGGAGTGAAGGAAAGTTTGATACTGATTATTTTGTAAGATTTTTATTACCTAATGTAGGAAGACTGCTTCAAGTTTTTCTTAATCTTTGTATTTATTATGATCCAGCAGTTTTGAAAATATGCTGGCAATAAAATGTACCTTCTCAAAGCGAATATCATCTTGGCTCAGATATTTGCAAACTACTTGCAGTGTTTGCATATACTAAAAGTTGCTATAAACTTTCAGCCATTATGATGTGCAAATTTGGTGGAACTAAGTAGTAGAAATTGGAACAAAAATAATCTGAGAGATTAATAATCAGACTAAAGTCACTGAAAAATCATTTGAGGAAATGAAATATATTGACTTTCATATTATTCAGTTGTCAGTCCCTTGCAGGATTTTATGCAAAAGATAACACAGTGAAGCAGTGAGAAGTTAGCTGTAAATGTTATATGTGAAATGCATTTGAATTTTTTTCTGCAATTTTTTTTTTTTTTTTTTTTTTCTGGGATGAGAAAATAGTGCAGAAATGAAGTAGCACTGAGCTAACTGCTTAATGCATTTAAAAATATTCAGGGTCGTGCAGTGAAAAAGATGGAAAGACCCTTTATATGGTAAACTATATCAATATGACAGAATTGATGTAGAAATGTGCATACTTGAAAAAAAAAGTCTGTTTGAACACATGATCTGTTGGCACAATATCTGTGCTTTTTAGAGCCTTTTGACATTGTATATCTTAACTTATATTTTTGTTCCTTCTCCTTTGTTTTCTCTGAAACAGGATATAGCTGATCCTTTTTTTGCTTATTGTAAACAGCATGCGGACAGGTTAGACAGAAAATGGAAACGGAAAAACTACTTGGCATTACAGTCTTACTGTAAAATGTCCTTGCAAGAAAGAGAAAAGCAGCTCTCGCCAGAAGCTCAGGTATTATATTTCTTACACAAATGTGTCTGCATCAATCATCCATGCTAAACAAGAAAGAAAGAGAATGGGTGATTGCTATTGTTGAAGGGAAATTAAATGTGAAATGTATTGATGGCACATAGTTCACATATCAGTGAATTATATACAGGTTTGGGCTTCTGAGAACTATTCTCAATCAACTTATTGTCAGCTAGGAATCTATCTTAACTGAATTAAAAAATTGTATTTGTTTGCCCAAATATGGTAATTACATTTTCATTGTGATTCACAGATTTTTTTTTTTTTTAAAGCTTTTTTCTATTCAGTGAAAATCTACTTTTGTTTTCTGTCACAATATTTTGAAATTAGCTGAACAGTTAGGTAGCCTGAAAATTTTCCTTGCTAGATCACTTTTTCACTTATTGTAGAGCTTACTGGAATTTTATGTGCAGGTATTCTCTTTTGTTTTATATGTATTAAGTATTTCTATACTAATATGTGTATGTGTGTATAGTGTGTGTGTATATATATGTGTGTATATATATGTGTGCGTGTATATATATTTATATATATATACACACACTACTGAGTAGGAGATAGCTGAAAGGCAATATCTGTATCCTTTTCTACTGACTGAACCATACAGAACTGTTATTCCATAAGTTTAGCTGGTATACATTGATATAAAGATTTCAGTACTTCCAAGGGAATCTGTGTACCTGAGTTTGTTTAAATGTGTGTAGCTTTTTTTTCCTTTATCTGAGAAGGCTGCACTGAACTCTGTGGACAAATAGTAGCTATGTAGAAAAGCAGCTTGTTGCTTGAAGGAATTGTGCCTGGTTTGTTGTTGGCCTTGGGAGATGCTTTGTAAATAATGGAAGAGTGAAATTATGGAGAGAAAAAACTTTTTCTGAACGTAGAACTGCTGTATAATAACTAGAAAATAAATTTTCATATGATCAAAATCTTTGCTTAAAAAAAATATATATTTCTAGTTCTTCAAGGATATTTAAATAGGCAAAGAAAACTTAAATTTAAAATGATCCATGTGTTCATATTCATTCTGAAACAAACTCTGTCGCAGAAGAATTTTGAATAAAATATTTCTGTGAGGCATTGAGCCTTTGTGTGAGATGGTTGAAAGCAAGTTACATAAATGTGTAGCGCTCTCAGATCTCAATTATGTGAAATATCACTATGTAGTGGAGACATCATTATGCTGGATAGTATTCATATCACTGTGGTAGGTATTGGTTGTGCAAAATTAGTGTGGGTCCAGTGGGGCTCACACTTGCTTTATTTTTTTAGGCTTTTGGTTAGAGCTCTGCATTTGTTATACAGTGCTGCTAATACTAGTAAGTTCCCTGCATTTTCTTCTCTTCCTGCTCTTTATTCCAAAGCAAGACTCCATGAGTATGGAATTTTCATGAAATAATTGTTTGAGTGGTTCCTATGCACTTTTAGAACTCCAAAGATTTCTTAATACATACCAGAAATGTTTGATTGGGAAGTTGACACAAAGTGCATACAAAATCATATCTTGCATGTGAATACATATGCATATACACACATAAAGAAACTTACTTCCATGGGAGTTTTAAATCTTAAGTATGGTTTTCAAATATTGGTAAATGAGTATGCAGTTGTACAAATAACTTGTGTGTTGCTATGAAAGTGTATTTTTGAGACACATTTCAAGAGGATAAGAAGGTGGTGCTTGATGCTTTCTATCCCTGACAGGAGTAGCTGAGCTAATGGTTTGGCAAGTCCTGTGCCCCAAAAGAAGGAAAATCCTTAGAAAGAATTTAAGTTATATATCTGTCTAGAACTGTTGATTGCTGGAAAATACTACATGTTGAAATACTTCCTTTATATCATTAAAGGAAGTGTACATTACGTGAATAAAGTATGTAATTCAAAATTACCTAAATACATTCTTACAGTTAAGAATTTTGTTTAAAGTAGTCAGTCTGATCTGTCAGCTATTTCTGGAATTGGGCTCTGACAATACGACAACATTAAATGACTTCATGACTTTCCAAACTGGGCACATCATCAAGTAAAGAGGCATCAAGACCAAGCCATCCTTGTTTATTCTGGTGAAGAATAAAGCAAGGTGGTAAATGCTTGCTGCTTTTGTTCAAGATAAAAGATTTTGGGCTAAATCTTGTGTTTCTTGGTCGTTAATGTTTGAGATCTAGTAAGGTAACGTATTAAACTGCATCTTTAACAAAACCTTAAGCAATGCTGTTTGTAATCAAAGACGTTCCTTACCCATGGCATATATAGAAATGCAAACTTTTTTGCTTTTGTCTCAGGAGTATTTCATACCATACGGTGGGGTAGTAAGATTGGGTTAGCTGCTTCTTTATACTGGCAAATGAACAACTTCTAAGTCATAGTCAGCTGAAACTTAGCCTCTGAAGGTTTGTATATTGATGTCATTTTCTGCCAGACTTGCTGCTGCATGGAGTTCCCACAAGACAATTTTTTCCAACTGTCAGCAACAACTTGATTGATCTGGGTCTGATCTCCCAGATGGTCACAAATGTACAGATGTCATCAACAACATGTATTGTGAGCTTCTGCTGATTTCAGTTCCCTTTGGGCTAAGGCTTTGGCATATTATAATAAACTAGTTTAACATTGTAAAAAGAGAGGGCATTGAAAAAGGAATTCCTACAAAAGAATGTCACTGGGAAAAAATACTGTTCACCAAATTTTACTGCTCACATAGATCTCAGAGTCACAGAGTTTGGAAGGGACTTCTGGAGATCATCTAGTCCAACTAACCTGCTAAAGCGGGTTAGTAGGTTACACAGAAAAGCTTCCAGGTGGGTTTTGAATACTTTAAGACACGGACAGTCCACAGCCTCCCTGGGCATCTTGTTCTATTGTTGTCACTCTCAAAGTAAATAAGTTCTTTCTTACGCTCATATGGAGCTTCCTGTGTTCCAGTTTGTGCCCGTTGTCTTTTGTTCTGTACCTGGGCACTGCTGAAAAGAGGCTGGCTCCATCCTCTTGGCACCCATCCAGTAGGTGTTTAAGTATTGGTAAGATCTCCCCTCTGTCTTCTCTGCACTGAACAGTTGAGGTCTCTCAGTCTTTCCTCTTAAGGGAGGTGCTCCAGATGCCTAATCATCCTTCTTGTCCTCTGTTGAGCTGTCTAAAAGTTTCCTGCCTTTCCTGGAGTCCTCACTTCAATAATGTATACAAGCCTTCTTCATATGTGGCTTCACTACAGCAGAGTGCAGGGGGTCCTCTTGACCTGATGGCCATGCTTAATGTATTTTTGACAGGTCAGCCAAGGTTTTTCCCAATGAGTTTTCATGGTTCCATCAGATTATCATTTTTGGAAAGGATTGTCTGAAGCCAGCAATAATTCATGTTAATGAAGTAACGTCATCAAGGAATCAGTGAAATCCTCTAAAACCTAGTGAAAGGGTAATGCTATTGAAATATGCTTTTTGAAGTAAAATCAAATGTCAGTGTATTTTTTGAGTCAAAATGTGGTAATTAAAACAGTATTTATTAGATTCTTCAGCTTTTAAACTGAAAATAAGATGCAGTCTCTTTCAGAAGCTTTGGAGCTCAAAAATGATTTTGAATTGTTCCCTTAAATTCTTATTTCATGGAAGTTTTTGTTGTAGGCTCGAATCAATGCCAGACTACAGCAGTATCGTGCCAAGGCAGAGCTGGCTCGTACCACCAGGCCACAGGCCTGGGTTCCCAGGGAGAAGCTACCACGACCACTCACTAGCAGTGCTTCAGCCATTCGCAAGCTTATGCGCAAAGCTGAATTAATGGGAATTAGTACAGACATTTTTCCAGTTGATACTTCAGATACTAGTTCCAGTGTTGATGGAAGAAGAAAACATAAACAACCAGCCCTCACTGCTGATTTTGTCAATTACTACCTTGGTAAGGATCAAAATCGCATATTCTTCTCAAAGAAAAATAATTATTTTGCTGTATTTGTACTTTTTTTTTTTCTCGTATTTCTTTGTTAATAGGCAAATAGGAATTTTTTTTCATTTTTGGTCAGAAACCTTATTGCCCAATATAAAGACTGTTAATGACTTTTCTTTTTAAAGGATTTTGGGAGAAGAGAAACATCTTTCAAACATAAACAGGCAGAGGCGTCTATTTTAAGAAGGGATTGGAAGCTTAGGTGCCTTTAGTATCTTTTTTATGCTTTCCTTAGTGTGTAATGGCATGTTTTTGACGTTGACTGTCCTGTGGATTAGCTGATCAGAGATCACCGTTAATAACTGTACTAGGTTATTGTATACAGCAAAAAGTAAATGTTAGGAATGTTCATTCTGCCAAGGCTGTGTAATAAACCTATAACTGTGTGGTTTTTTTTTTTTAAATGGTTTTACGCTCTTTGTTGCTCCACTTTTACAGTGTGTAGAACTTGAAAACATAGCCAAGGCTAGAAAATAAAGAAATTTTCTTTTAAATAGAGAGAAATATGCGCATGATTCAAATCCAGGAGAATATGGCTGAGCAGAGGAATATCAAGGACAAATTAGAAAATGAGCAAGAAAAGCTTCATGTGGAGTATAATAAGGTGAGGAAAAAAGGATAATGAACCATTGTACTGTTTAATATTGCTACTATTAACTTTGATAGCATTTCACTTTTTAAAAAGAATGCCTTAGAAAGAAAAAGATAATATTCAGTCTTTAAAGAAAAGTAATATTTTAAAATATTCTTCTTAAAATTTTCTGTGGTTATTGGTCCCCCCCATCTCAGTATACCAGCAGAGTCAACATTGCCTGTGCACTGATTCTTTAATTGTCCCTACAGATGGTTTCAGTAACAAATCACAGACAGAGCCCTCTCCTAAGAGCAATCTTAAGGCTGTTCATTTTTTTGTTCTTAATATGCATTTCATTTGAGACAACAGGTTTACAGTCCTTTTCCCCCCAAATTTCTAACATAGCAGTTGTAATTAAAACTTTTTTTTAATGCACATGTTTTACTCAATAATTATTTCTTTAACATTTAAATATTTTAAATAGATCATAGGAATGCTTTTGTAACGGATGACATTAAAATTCTTGCTCCATTCATTATCGGACCAATCGGTGATTACTGGTAACAAAATATAGTGTTGTCATTAACTCTTAAACTGGTAGCCATGTGTTTTAAATGAGAGTGTATGTAAATGAAGCAGCAGGCTCATATGAGTCGCAGAGTTTGAAGGGAAAGGGAGACTGGAAGAGGGAGGTTTTTATCCACGTGAAAAGGTTGCATATGCTGTATGGTTACTTCCTGAGAAAAATATCCCTTTTCTCTTTGCATCCTTTTAATAAATTGTTTCTCCAGTAGAGTGAGTGAAAGTTCTTCAGTATGGCAAATTAGAACTTTAATCATTTTGATGGTCACTTGCTATAATTTTGCTGCTTAAGTGGTAGGGGCAGTACATATGAGACACTGCTGTATTTTGAACTTTACTTTCTAATTTTATTTATGGAATCTCCTTTTTATGCTAAAATGCTTCAGATCATCGTCTTAAAACAGATGGCTGCCCACGTTTTCATTTTAAGTTGCTGAAGAATCACAGCGATCTCAGCTGTTTTGACATGCATCCATTTTTTTCAGTTTTCCTATAAAGTAATGCACCTTTGGTAGGTAAGAAGTTAAAGAAATTTTATTAAATACACTTTAATGATTTCTTTCCTGTTTTTTTTCCTTTAACTGCTCAGCTTTGTGAATCTTTGGAAGAGCTACAAAATATGAATGGAAAACTACGAAATGAAGGGCAAGGCATTTGGGCTCTGCTGGGTAGAATCATTGGACAGGTTGGTTTCATTTTGTTTTTATAGTTCATAGGTGGACCTAGTTTTCCAAGAGTGAACTTTTTTGGTTCTGCATGTCACTTTTGTGGTCAAATTGATTTGATCAGACCTAGGCTTCGTTCTCTGGATAATGTTTCCTGATTGAAATGTATAGACTCTGCAAACCACCTACTGGAAATCTGTAGTTTAATTATGTTGTAGTAGCGATCTTGTTTACAAAATTCTTGTTTGTTAGAACTGATTGACCTGTCATCTTTCTGAAGCTGAACATGAAACACAAGTTAATCTCACCATTTTTGTTCCTATGTTGTCTTTGTTTACTGCAGGCTTCAAACGTTATGAGAACTTGGTGGCTTATATAAGATACACTATGTACATGGTTGTTTTTCAAAGTGGACAGAGTAGAGTATTTGGTGAAATGAATATAAGAAGTAGGAGAACAGAAGATTTGAATTATTTCCTGTTGCCAATAGTTATCTTTTTTCCCTTTGATACAGAAAAGGTTCCCTTTGATGTACAAAAGAGAGAACAGTATTTATGTGTTTGATATATAAAAAATATTAAATGACAGTAGACATTTTAGGTTTCAGAGAGAGGTTGAAATGATTTTCTCTTACAATTTTAAAAAAGACTGAGTAAATTGTTCATTGTGAAAATGCAGATAAACATAATTTTATGATGACTTGCTACTGCTTAGTTTGTGCTGCTATTCAGGAAATGAAACTTAGCCTTTGTTTGTGGAGCTTTAGTTCATACTTTGTTAGATGTTCTTTTTTTCTTGTTCTTTTTGGTCAGCCTATTGCTCCTACATGTGAAAAAAATACTTCAAGCAATACATTGCATTGCATCTTTTAGATAAGGATTTTTATCTCCTTTTTAAGATGGGTTTGAAAAAAGTATTCACAAATATATTTCCTCATGGCAAATGTTACAAAAAAGAAAAAAAAAAAAAAGAACTCATTTGCACAGCTTGCATGACTTTTTTTTCCAGTTGGTTGAACAGATGCAGACCCATGGGGCTGCTGAGAAATGACTTTGATAGATGGCTGCTGTCTGGGAAGCCAGCGTACTGCAGATTACTAGAAATCCAAAGAGAATCTTGTCTGCTTTGTGGAAAGCTTGGTCCAATAAGATAATTTTTCTAATTAACCTATCGAGCATCAGTGTAGTAGGAATGTTGGGTGAAAAGCAAACTGTCTTACCATTATTCTGTCAGTTTTGTGAATTTTGCTTTCCTTATTTCTACTTGGTAGACCTGTACATATTTGTCCTTTCTTCTGTCTTAAAGCTTGAAATTATTTTTTTTAAGTGCTAGTAGTTCATTGTGCTTACTGAATTGAAAAATGAATATAATAATACTTTACCCCAATATAAATTTGTATTGTAAGCATCTGTAGTTGCTTTTGTTTGCAAAATAGCTGGCTGAGCCATTTCCCATTCAGTTTGAGTCCTGTTCTTCATGTATTGAGATTGGAATGAAATTCTTTAAAAGTCCCAAGACTCATTGTACTGTGTTTGTTCATATCCAATAGAAATTGAACATACCTGCAATTTTACGTGCTCCTAAGGAAAGAAAACCAAGTAAAAAGGAAGGGGGAACACAAAAGACATCTACGCTCCCAGCTGTACTTTATAGGCAAGTAATGAAGTCTTGACAGAATGGATACATTTTTTTTATTAAGTTGCAGTTTCAAAAAATTAGTGAGAGAAAATAGTTTGTTTAAATTTTGATTAACAAAATGCTTCAGAATTGTCTTAAATGCTTTATTTCTGAAGGCTATGTTGAGGAAGTAATCATTTATTCCCCTTAGCGTACACCAATGAGCTTTTCCTTTGCTAACATGATAGCTGTGCTTTGAGAACAAAGATAACTTTACAATTGATTCAGTCTTTTTTTAATGCGTGATACAAAATTTTTAACTGGTTGTATTGTGTTTTTCAACGTAATCATCCATATTGACGATTTTGCGAACTACTATTTAGTCACTGGCTGGGTGCATAATGTACCTATCATATAAAAATACTTTTTATTTGGACTGTCATGCTTTGGGATATCTTGTTTTTCAAATTTTCCTACTTGTGCTTTTTTTTTTTTTTTTTTTTTTACTTTTTTTCCAAGAAAATATTCACTTACTCTGTTAATATACACTTTATTTCACCTGCTGTATGTTATAAAGCTACTGATGAGATTTTAAAGGTGGTATATATTCTAGGATATCTCAGAACATGACCATACTTTTGAATATATTTATCTTGCTGCCAGCTGGGAAGTGGCAGTCAGTGGCTTATGGAGAGGGCAGGTGTCATTCCTCTAACCACAGAATATAAACAGTATCTTGCCCAGCTATTAGGATAAACAAAGAAGATGTAGAAGTTGATTCTAGTACTGTGAGAGGCTGAAATCTTGAGAACATGTGAGAGGGGTGAGGATTTCACAATTTCACACATGTAGACAAACAATGGAAGTTACGTTCTGTTTCATTCACAGTCTAGTCATTTAGCTCCTCCTATAAGAAGATCAATAAACGTCTGATCCTTTGGAAATAATTGAACGAAAATATTAATTCCATTAAAATAATAGTAATGAAATGTAATTTTCTATTAGCTGGTATATTACCTAGTGTAATAGCAGCACAGACCTGTTTTGAGGTCTTTGCATTATTGAAATAAGTCTGATTACTAAGACTGATAATAGTGGTATAGTTTCTCTGTTTAAGTATTTGGATGGTAAAGATAGCATTCTTTTCCATTTGCCATTAATATGTTTTGTCTGATTATCAAGTAATTGCTCACTGGTTAAAAGTCCTTAACAATTAGATTGAAGATCTCTTTATTGTTAACTACATTAGGTGTCTTTTACGTTTTACTGTATATAGGTAGAAGTTCCATAAAAATAGTTATGCACTTATGTGAAAGTAGTTGCCACATGCTGATACTGAAACTGTCATTTGATCTTTGTAATTTCAAATGTAATTATAATGTTTTTCTACTGCCTATGTTAAAAAGTTGTGGAATTTGCAAGAAGAATCATGATCAGCACCTACTATTACTGTGTGACACTTGTAAACTCCATTATCACCTTGGTTGTCTGGATCCACCTCTTACAAGGATGCCCAGGAAGACCAAGAACAGTTACTGGTAAGAATACAATTGGTTATTTATCTTACATTACATCTGTACTTAAAGCAGGACATAAGCATGAACTAGCTAACCAATTGTTTGTTTTAAATTTTGCTATCTTAGGTTAGGGTTATTTTATTTTCAGCAGTAATGACTGCAGGTAGAATGTAATGTGGCAAAGATTTCTTATTAGTGTCCTCATACAAATAGGTTACAACTTTACTTTTCTTAGCTTTTGCTTTCTGTGATTACTGATGATGATATGTAATAATATTAGAAAACCACAGGAAATGAAAAACTTGGTTTTGTTTGTCTCAGGGCACAGATACACAGCTCTTCTGTCTAGATCTTTAAGAAAATACTTGCAAGTAATTAAAAGTAAACTTGTTAGTGGTAAATCATTTTATTGCAATATAGGAAATCTTGGGTTAATTCTGTCTTCTGCAATGGCAAAAGCACATGTATGAATGTACTTACTACAATTACGTTTCCATGAATTAAAATTACTTTTGTGGAAGTGGAGCAGAACAAAAGCTAAGTGTTATAATAGAGAACTGCTAAAATGTAGAGGTGCTGATTTCTAATTGCACTAGAATTACTGTATTACTCTGTTCTGCGTGTTTCTAAAGTGCTCTGAAGTGTGTCGGAAACAGTTTTTATCTGGAAAGAATTTAGTGTACAGCGTCTCTAGGAATTGTCATCACCTAGTCTGAATGTTAAGGTACCAGATGAGTATATACACTAAGAATTCCTTCTGAAAATACAATGTAGTGATTATAATCGAGAAAACTCTGCTTCTATTTTTTTTAATATGTCACTTACATTTTTCTTTAGACTTCCAAAGAACATCTAAATAATATTTTTTTGCTTTATTTTTATGATATATTGTGTGCAGATCAAAGTGGCTGATACCTGAAATGGGAAGTCTCTTTTATTTTTCTTTATTTTTATCATAATACAATACAACCTGAATTTATACTAGTGAACTTAATAATTTGAGATTTACTTGAAAAGCTGAAAAGCTTAGATTCACTCACTAAATTTTTTTCTGAACGTAGTTTCCCTTAAATTATTCAATACATGATTTTGGACTTTAGGCTATTTTGAAGAAATTCTAATCATATCTTTGGTCAAATTTATGAAGCAGTTGCATGGAAATTTTTTATAGGATGTTCTTTTTTTTTTTTTTTTTTTTTCTCCTGCTTTTTAACTTGAGTTGAAAAGGCTCTCTAACAGCCATTGGTCAAAGATGTGAAACTGTAATTCTCAATAGGTGTTAAAGACAGAATAGGACAGGTAGCACATGCTTTTATTTCAAAGTTCTGACTTATCTTTGTTGTTAATTCATGCTTCAGTTGTACCTCAGATCACAGAGTTTGCTTTTACTTCTAATTAAGACTTATTCTAGAGAGTGAGATTATAGCAGACAAATTGATCTGTATTGATTACATTCTTTTCATCATTTACATGCCTTTATGTATTCTTTTCAGGATCAGTAGAGAGCATATTGAATGGACCCTTAATCTGAGTTGGAGTTCAGCAGGTTTTTCCCTCCTGCTGTTGTGAATAAATTTTTAATCTTTTGATTAAGCAGTGAATAAAAATGCAGATTTTTTTTATGTGCTTTCCAGATATTTCTGTAGAATATAATGTGAATTTAAGCAAAAGGTTAAGTAACATAATGGCTATTGTGGGAAATTCCTTGAAATGTTAGACAGGTTGAAATATTTTATTTGAAGTGATTAAAAGTATTGCTTAGTATTGCTAAGTAGTGCTTAGTCTTTTTTTTTTTTTTTGAGACTACTAAATGATTCAGCTTATGTCTGTGCCACTATGTGGATTGGTTAATTGTTCTTTATTTTTGTCCATTTCATGCTCATTGTTTTTTTTTAGGAATTTACATTGTGGCTTACAAAAATGGATTTTGGAATTGTTGAAATAAATCCACTATTAAATGTAAGAAAAAGATTAAAACCATGGTAATATTTAAGGGCTGATTCATTAAAGAAAACCCAAATTATAATTTCAAAGTGTTTCTAGATGTCCTCACTTCACAAAGATAATTTCAAAATGTTCCTTTTTGTTTTATTGGTAATGTAGGCCTTGTTTTATTGGTAATGTAGGCCTTAAGTTTTTCATTTTTATCTATTTCTAGGTTAAAATATATATTCATGCTCTATTTTCTAAAACTTTGCAAGAAGAAAGCACTCTTTGGTCTTAAGGTGCTTACCCTAAAGTAAAATGTTTTTGTGAGACTTAAAGCATTTTGTGGTATGAAAAACAACAACTTGTATCTGCATCATGAAGTTATGGCGGTTGTAATAATACCGTGGTAGTGTTATCTTTATTGATGAAGGAAAAGGAAATGTTTTTTGTATGACCAATACATAAACAGATGTCTGAAGATTTGAATAATACCATTACTCATGGGAATAAAATGTTGCAGTACCTTCATTTAACTTTTGTTTAAATTTGGCATTTGTATTTGCCTTTGAAAAGATGTAGAAGCCTTTTTTTTTTTTTAGTTGTTTTCACATAAAAGGAAGCAAGAAAGCAGCATTATGATCAGTGTGAAAGCTCTCAGAATTATGTATTTAATGGTCATTTAAGGAAAGTGTAAAGTCATACTTCTGTTGAGTAGGTTTTTATGTTGAAAATGTTTTTTTTGGCTGTCAAATCTCTTGTCATGTTTAGTTGATGTCCAATAATGTAATGGCTTTTACCTTAGTTATACTACAAGAATTTTTACAGTAAGTTTAAAAAAGAACAGAAAATCACATCTGAAATATAGGAAAATTCTGTTAAGCCGTGCTGTGGTGCTTTGGTGTAAGACATGGATAGTATGCCCAGAACATTATGTTCAGTTATGGTCTCCAGTTTTCTACAGGGGGCAAATCTATTTCAACATTTTAATGTGCAGCTTGGAGTAAATCACTTGCCGCTTTGCAGTTTACATTGCGGACCATGGAACATGGTTACTGCATTCTTTTCAGATGAGTCCAGAAGATTATTACATTAACTACTGATTTTCCCTGAGGCTAGATTAAGCAAATCCAGAGTAAAAGCAAAACAAAAGCCATGTACAGAAATAGAATCTTCAGCACTGTTGTTCCTATCAAATTACTTGTGCTGCATAGCAATACTTGCTAATTAAGACATAGTCTGAACAGATGGGAAGATGACCTGTTGTGATAGGTTCTCAATTCACTGATTGTCATTGAAGAGACAAAATAAAATGAACATGACTTTAGTATTGCCAGAGAAGGAATGGGAGTTCTGTGCTTTCTATGAATATATTGGGATTAAATAGCAGAATGGAAAAAAGGAGTGCTTTAAATTCAAGAACTGTGTTGAAATAAACCATAATAGGAACTGAAAGTTAAGAAGATTGTTTCCAACATAGAAGACTGTATATCTGTAATAGCTTTTCTGTGGATCCTTTGGGAGCTAACAACAAAACAACTTTATAGCTTGACTGCTTTATAAAAGAGTTGATAAGACGTAGTTACCTGTGATAGTAGAGGCTATTTCAGTAAATTAAGAGTTTCCTTGGAAGTTCGTGTTTGTTACTTTTTTCCTCTTCATCTTTGGTGTATTAGTAAGGTTTTGTTCTGTGTTTACCCCCTACCTCCCAACGTGCTGTGGTTTTGCAGCTTTCTTTTTGTGTAACTTCCTTTCTTCTTTGATTGCTATGAGACTTTTACCACCTGTTTCAGAGTAAGCTTTGTCGTAGAAATGGAATTTCAGAAACCTGCAGGAAGTATCTTCGCTTTTGGATTAAATGCTTATTATCTTCTCCATCAAAATTACAGTAACATATTTGTGTTTAAATAGGGCCCTAGTGAAATTAGAGTACCTTACAGGTCTACATAGTTTGTTTTCTGTGCAATTGCCTGAGCGTATGGAGGGCAGAGTAACATGTCTTTTCCTTTTAGCAGTTTACAGCTAAACAATGGGAATGTTAATGATACAGAATGTCAGATTCAACAGGCTAGGTTCCCAGCTCCAGACATTTTCCTAAGATCCCTATCACTGCTTTTTCTTTTACAGAACATTTTTAATGCAGTTCTTTAATTATAGTTGTTTCATGTTTTTTTTTAATTATTATTTATTTATTTTATGTACAGTACATGCTTTTAGCATAACATTGGGGATTTTTTTTTTTGTGAGAATTGCTCAGAATAGCACTTTAGGAACAGTTTCACATCTATTGCTTATGTCAGTGTAAGCAGATCATATCAAATGATTTTAGTTGTGCTTTCCATATAAATGTGACTTATGCTGCAGTGTTAACGAAGGGCTAACTTTCTTGTGGTTTGGTAATGAAATCTTCATACAGTGATAACTTTCCTGCCTTGTCTGCCTTGTAGTACTTCTGTTTTTCTAGATCAGTAAATGCCACTAGCACTATCATGTGGCCTGTTTTTAGTGGTCTGAAGTGCATTAACGATAAGAAAGATTAATCTTCATAACATTATAATGCAGCAGCAATTATCTGAATTTTACACATGGAAAAATTAAAGCAGATATTTGTTGATTTCACCAAGGTCACACTAGTAATGACTCCTCAGTCCAGGATTAGACCCTCTGCAATTTAACTTGTCAGCCACTGGTTTGTCTAGCAGCCTGCTATTGCCTGTAGCTGTAGGTGTAGCTAGTTGTTTAATTTGATTTGATTCCTATTGGAATAGACTGTAAAGACCATGAGTGGGATGGACTCTTTTTTGTGCTTTTTTTTTTTTTAGTTGGTATGTTAAAAAAAAATATATATATATGGAAACATATATCAGAAGTAGCTTTTGTTAGAAATGCAGTATAAAGGCATTTTGTATGTAGTATTTGTGGTACTCTTCTGTTGAGTTGAACAGGAATTGGAATTTGGACTAAAAGCAATATACCAGTAATCAGCAATGGCATTTCAAATAAAGGCAAGACTGTTAGCTTTTTAAGATCACATGAGTTGAAATTACAGGAGCAAAACTGTTTCTGTTGACTATTCATAGATGAAGAAATCAGTACATACACAACATTTGTTCTTTTAGCTTGTTGCGTGATGGGCATGATTTCTCTCAAGTGTTTATTAATATTTAACTACAAATAACGAAGTACATTTATTTTGGTTTGTCTCCTTGCAGAGCAAATTTGCAACTTCATTTAGATAATGTATGTATCCCTTTTAATGCTAATCAATAGCAGGACATTTTTATTTTTTAGTTAATACAATTAAAGAAATATTTTGAATATACAAAAACAGTGATGAATTAGAATTTGCTTGAGAGGCTTTATAGTTTGAATTGAAAAGTATGTGAGGAAAAAATGCAAATCCTTTATCATCAGTTTACCCATCCTCCATTGGGATATCATTTTTTTTTTTTAAATTTTCATTTATGAAAAATTTATATTCATTTATGAAAATTTATATTCTTGGTATTTTTAGTTACCATCTGCTTTTATGAATTTGTGTAAAATGAATCCTTTCTGCAAATGAGAACAAAACTTGATGACTTCCCGTCTTGGAGCTTGTAAATAGCATTTCCTCAGACAAGGTATACTTTGAAGTTCAGGTTGTGATTAGGTAGTTTCTCAGAAATTCAACAGGCATATTTTTTCAACGTATTGTTCAAAGATTGTTAATGCATAACTTTTTCTTAGATTTAAAATCTTCTCCCTTAGGAAATAGATTTTACAGTTGATTTTCAAAATGGATATTTTTGTCTAAATCCCTGCTGCTGAAGACCACTCTCATCAGAATGATGTCATCAATGTATCATTGTGGAGATTAAACTACAGCAGCGTTTTCAATAATTGATAGATTATGAGTGAATACAGTTAAAAATAGAGATATGGTAGAATTTGAATACTGAAACAAGATTTTATTCTACTTCTAAAATCTTGGTTTTTCAAAATACAAGAACTGTCAGGGGAAAAAAAAAAAAAAGCACAGTAACAGAGCATTTTGCTGCTTTTATGCGCAGATGAGTAAATTATCATGCCTTTGAGAGATTCTTTTAGTTGCTATTGGCTTTACTAACTTCTCTGAAACCCAAACCCTTTTTTTTTTTTTCTACCTCAAACACATTTGTTTTTGTGCTTTTGTGACTGCAGTTTTAAATAAAAAATCTTTCGCTTTGCAGGCAGTGCTCAGAGTGTGACCAGGCAGGTAGCAGTGACATGGAAGCTGATATTGCCATGGAAACCTTACCAGATGGGACCAAAAGATCACGTAGGCAGATTAAGGAACCAGTGAAATTTGTTCCTCAGGATGTGCCACCAGAACCGAAGAAAATTCCAATCAGAAATACGGTAAATATTAGCTGAGTTATTGTTATACTTTGTATTCATAATAGTTTTGTTTAAAATAACTTATGTTTTGGGCATCTTGAATATTATATAATAACTTTAAATATAAAAATATGGATAGAATAATTTTTAAGTCTAATGTTGAATAAGACTTTATTATGTGTGTTGAAAATGCAGTTTTGCTAAAGTAATTAATCATGAATGATACAGAATTCTGAACTGCAGAGTTGTGCAAGCTTTTCCAGTCATCTTGCTCTCTAAGGCCCTTGTTAATTACAGAAAAACAGAAGGTTCTGTTTGCACTTAAGCTTATCCTTTACAAGTGCTTTTTTGCCTTAATAGTGCAGGTACTTTGTTCTCATATGCTCAGGTAGATATACGTTACAATTGAAAAGTAACTTATTTTTTGTGTGTGAATAACCTCCAAACTCACTGCATAAATTATCACAAGACCTTGTGTGTCACTTCCTTGTCACTGTGTTTGCTCTTAACTTTTCTGCTGGATGGTGCTGTGAGTTTTTTTTCATTCATTTTTGTTTGGTAATGGGTTTTGAGTTTCTTTTTTTTGCTTGCTTTTTTTTTTTTTTTTTTTTTTTTTTTTTTTTTTTTTAGAAGAACTGTTGCTTCTTAGGCTCAAGAAATACTTAACTTTTTTTACTTGAGAGTAGAATTTAGCATTAATCTCTGTATTCCATTGTGCTTTTCTAGTGCTCTACTGCTTAAACTTTTGTTCTACTCATGCAACAAAGTTTTTTGTGTGGGCTTAGAGCTTTAAGAATAGAATTGTAGAATCATAGAATAACCTGAATTGGAAAGGGCCCATAAGAATCAATGAGTCCAACTCCTTACTCAAGCCAAAACAATTAATTTAGCTGTAACTATTTGGACTATTCACAAAATTAAATTTTATGAATAACTGAGCATCTACAGAGCAGAAACCTTTTTTTGTTCCTTTTCTTCTCATTGACTGAAAATTCCCTTTTTTTCTTACATATGAGAATCATTAGGTTCTTAACAGTAGTCTGGATGAGTTTGACTGCAGTCATGTTCATACAGAAGAGAGACAATCTGGTCTTCCTGTTTATTGAACTCTTAACATCTCTCATTTTTCTTCTTTCTCTTTCCCATGTCTAAACCTAATATAGTGGTAGGGGTTAGAGATTCATGATTATGGGAAATAAAACTAAAAGTATTGCAGGAAAGGCATTCTATCTAGTAATAGAAGGGTGAATAGAAGGCATAGTATGTGTATCTATAGGAAAGCAATCTTGCTCTATGTTGTGATTTTATGATTTTTGTTACTGGCATTCCATGTCATGACATCATGTACTGCACTGGGAGTTAGAGCTAATGCTGTAGTTCTGTGGATTGACAGTAGTTCTGTGTACCTTTCTCAGAAGAGTAGAAACTACAGTTCTCAGAAGACTTCGTTATTCCATTTCCGTTTTCCATTCAGAGGGAAAGATAAAAATTGACTGAGAGTCACAAGACTGTTCTCTTTTTGCTTGTCTCTGCGGTGAGTGCTTCCTAGCTGTCTTGCCTGTAGCGCATGTTCTCTCATATTAGTCATGGAACTAGGCCAAACCAAACTGGAACCATGTGAGTTTATTACTCTGCTTATGTGATACTGGCCCAGTTCCTTCTGTGGTAAGTGCAGAGAAGTTTGTGTAGTTGTTCTTAAGTGCATCCTTCACTGTGGTGATCCGTCACTGGTGCTGCATGGGGATCTGGTACCTCCCCTATTAACGCACATGATAGTATGTAACACACAGCTAAAATTTACTTTGAATGGGCTAGTATGTTGGGAAAGTATGACATTCCACTGCGGAGGAATTATGGCTACCTATCTGGTAAATACTTTGTTCCTCTGTTTGAATCTTTAGGGTGTCTTTCAGTTCTCTCCAGTCTTTTACTTTTCTACAAAATACAAATTTGAAAGATATGTTATCATATTATAAAGTTATCTCTGATTAAACTCTTTAGCTCTGATTGTTCAGCTTTCCTGTACTGGCCTTTTCTTTTTTTTTTTTTTTTTTTATTATTTTTCATTTCACTAGTATTGCCTTTTGCTTAACTGTGGAAGAGAAACTTCAGTCTTGATACCTTGCTTGTTTCTTTTTCTGAAATCTGCTGAATTCTTTAACGAGACTAATACATTGAGGTGGTGTAACAAAATGAGAAGTGTTGATCTTGGAAGACATAGTAGACACCTCCAAGTTGTATGAGATTCCCAGCTACCTTCATTGTTAGAAAGGAAAGATTTTATCTGATTACGGAGAGAACTTCTCTGTGGTATGGTTTAACAGTGATGACCAGATACTTGGTGTCTCTTTTGTGTATTTCTTTGTATATTTACTTGGTGTAAATATTTTAAAATTCAGAGGGGAAAAAAAATGAATAGTTTGAAAATATGTTCATTTCACAGTTCTCTCATCTTAATATCTCTGAACATTTTATTCAATTTAATTTTGTTTTGCAATAAATTGGCAAGCCCACTTACCTAGCAGTGTGTAATCATCTTTGTTTACAGCTATAATCAACAAGTGCAATTAGAGACTGTTGAATTGTATGTTTGTTGCTCTTAAGGGAATTTCCATGTGTTTTGCATAAACTTATTTTCAGTTGATTCAATTGTGAGGAGGCTTTTGTTTGGGTGTTACATACCCCAAGAAAAGAGAATGTATCTTACCTGTTTCAATTATAGCCGTTTATTGCATTTGACTCTTTTTTTTTTTTTTTTTTTTGACACAAATTGTGGATACTATTTTTATTTTGATAAATTTAGATTAGGCAGTATTAACTGATATCTATAACAATTTTACTTGCATTGTAGGAATAAGTGATTAATTCTTGATGTTAAGTATATGTAATGCTGTACTATATTAAATAGACTATCTTCTTCTAAATTTTATTATTAATTTGTCTTGCAACTACTATTTGGTAGACATGGTAAAATACAGGCTTTTTCAAGAATAATTGTAATCGGGTTGTTTTTTTTTTTTCTCACATTTCCATCTGGCTATGAAGAATAAGATGACACTTGAGAAATATTAAGAATTATACTATTGTTTCTTATTTGATCTATTTATGTGTATTTAAGTTAACAATGAGTAGTATATCTATTTAACTTCTGTAACCTATATCATCTCTTCTACTTTGCTTTGTCTGAACTTAGAAGTATTTTCAGGGTATTCTCATTTTAAGTGTCTTAACTGCTTAGCCTTAAGTCTGTCTCAAGTTGCTTCTTAGCAGAGTTTTAGAATGGGATGCTTTATGTTATTTTTAATGAGGTGCCATTTCTTTCTTTCTTCAGTCTGCTTGTGCAGAAACTTGGCTCATAACTAATTGCTGGGCTGGGAAGATTTTCCAACTGGTTGAGAGGGAGGTAGAGACTGATGAAAATGTATGTTTCCTACTAGGACTGCACTGTTCAGCCTAATCTTAAATCTGAACTGGGAGGACCAGAGACCAGTGGCAGTTGGGAATACACTGGTATTCACAGCTTCTATATAACATTGTAAATATACTTTAATATTTCAGTCTCTTAGGTTTCACAGGGTTTGGAGTATTTGTATCAAAGAACATTTATGTCAAGAGCAACCATTTCAAAGTAAATGAGACAACATTGAGAATGTGCAGTCCTTTGGACTGCATTGTTTTGAAGAGAGTGCCTAGCATGTTGTACGTGAAAGAGGAAGTTTATGAGAATGCATTTCTTTCTTTAAACTTGCCTTAAAAGGTCATGTGAGATCATACACAAATGCTCAAAGGTAAATTTAAAAATCAAAGTTCTCTGAATCGGGGTCTAAACAAGTGTTTATTGAGTGTGAATAGACTAGGTATTAGGTCTTCAGTCTATTGTATAAGAGCTGAGTTTGCAGACACAACATAAGCAGTGTTTTTGCTTATACAATTCAAGCCTTATTCAGTAATCTTAGTAATTGTTTAAGCAATTTTCTGGATTTCAGTAGATAACTTTTCAAACTAGTTCTATTTAAATCCATAATCCTTGTAATTCCAATTTCATACTTGTATAAGCTTCATAAATCATTATTGCTGCTGCTAGTGAATAGCTAATTTGCATAAACTGAGCTATCTCAACACTGTTGGTTTTTTTTTGTAAAAAAAAAAAAAGCTGAAAGTGTGTTTTAATGTTTCCTCTCAACCTATAGTTTTTTCATGTTGGATGTTTTTGTTACAAAGATTAAAAGAAAAAACTGTCTAATAATGTGTTTCTAAGAGATGCAGCTAGTACTTAAGAACAGCATTAATCTCTCAGCTTACCGTTCTACTGTACCATTATGTATGTGCAGTTTATGAGAGCCCTCATAAGATTATCCTTATTAACACAAATCAGCTTTGTATAAGTTGTAGCTTCCTTTGATATCCTCGAATGAAAAAGAAAGCACAGGTGATTGTTCACCCAAGTTGTCATCAGTTAAGTAATTTTGGTAGTCTAGTATTGTATTTCTTTTTAAAATGAGTATGCCGCTTCTGTCCTTTGAAAAAAAAATATCTAAGTGTAATTTCAGTAGTTCTTTTACTTGAAAGTATCCAGTTTATCTAGTATACATGCAGCCTTCTGGCACTATAAAGGAGTGTCTGTAAGAAAGGTCAAATCTTTTAAAGCAAAACTATGCAGCTGGGGCTGGCTGTGTGCTGTAAGAGGTGGTAGAGAATGCTTTTCCTTGTAATTCTGGGGTACTCTTAATGAGCGTATTAGCATTTGTGTGCGTGTGTGTATAGATTCCATTTTTAGTTCCTCTTAAATGCAAACATTTGCCCACTGTTGAAATGGAGAAGTTGCCTTTTTGTAAAGGATTTAGGACATCGAATAGTTTCTCTAGGGATTTAGAAATGATTCTATCTTCTGATTTTCTTATTTTCGTTACTTGAAAACTGAAAATCTGATAACTTTTTTTTTTTTTCTGTAATCACTCTGTGTAAAATCCAGTGAGTAGACAGTGGGTTTTCTGTTAAGCAGTAAAAACTCAGTGTTTTGGGGAAAAGAATTATTTTATTTGCCGGCAGTATGCTGTTCATTGTTTGGAACATGAAAGAAAACAAATCTGTGCCTGAGGGGCTACGCTTTTAAGCAGATTAGTTTTTAAAAGGAAATAAAAATACTGACAGAGCACCTACAAACTCTGTTCGGCTTAGGGAATTGTCGCGTACTTTGCTTTTGTTTTAGAAATAAATAGTATAATTTAGAATAAGTTAATATTTCCTGCTTTTGTTTGAAATACAAAAAGAGGAGTAATTATTTTCTTTTTCTTACCACATGTATTAAAAGATAAACAATTGCTATTTTGTGTTTAAGTATTTCAAGCAAGTTCTTTCCAAACATCTATTGTGTAATTTAATTACATGATGTCATAGATACAAATTTTGAATAAGGGATGGTTACAGAAATAAAATAGGAAAAACATTTCCAATTTGAGTATTCAGGGCTTCATAGAGTCAGCAAATGATATTACAACTCTTATCTGTCGTGTTAGTTGACATTGTCAGTGATTGATCAGCTCATTGAAGTTTGAGTAGAATTCCAAATGAAGCAACTATCATCAGGTAGCTGTGCCTTTGCAGTATTCACCTTGGAAGTTGCTGTTAATTGAACATGAGAAAAAACTAAATCAGGAGTTCCTCATTTTTCTGAAACTAAAGGTGTTTATAAGAAAGAATTACCTTTAATTTTACTCCTCAATACTAAATACTAAAGTTCAAACCAATCTATGGTGTATCAATTCAAACATGCAGAACCTAGATCTATCAGCCTGCCAAATACATGAATACTTGACAGTTACTGAGATAGTTATGAACTATTTGTTTGGGCTTGAAAGACAGAAAGTAAAATAAAGTAATGCAGTTCTTCAAGAAAGTTTGAAATGAATGGACTATATAAGATTATTTGGGGTTGGGGAAGGATGGGTTATTTGTTTTTAATATTTTGATTAGTATTTTTAAGAAACGAAATTCGTAGGTAACTTACTTTTACTAGGAAAGACATAAAAAGATGGATATACTCTAAATGATATTTGGATGATGTAACCATAGATATATGGCAATTTTTCAAGTAAGACCTTGTGAAAGTAAATATTTAAGTTAACTTTTACAGAAAAGAATTTCTTTCACATCAGCAAACTGACTTGTTTTTTTTCAGGTTTTTTGGTTTCTTTTTTTTTTTTTGTTTTTGCTTTTTTGCCTTTTGGATGTGAAATAGTCCTTCTAATTCTCAAACTCTTATATTGAGTTCTTAGAAACAATAGGTCAGTGTTAATTGCCAGTGATAGTAAAGCTTCACAGCATAGAGACAGGAATGTTGGAAAAATTTCCTACGAGATTTCTTACAAGAGAGGAAACTAAAAAGGGTCCCCCCTTTTTAGAGGAAATTGGAAGTCTCTGTAATTAAGCTTTATGGTTGACTTATTTGTTGGTTTAATCATGTATTGATTTACTGCCATTTTTTTGTTGTTGTTGTTCTTGCTTGGCAGTTCCCTTTTTATTACTATTTGTCAGCTTTACAGAAAATTAAATAATTATTCCAGAGATACATTTTGATAAATACCAAAGTTTACCATTCAAGGTATTCTCTTTGATCTGTGTTGAGCGAGTGTGCCATCTGGTGTCTAAATTAACTGTCCTTACCTTTATTTAAAGTAATTTTATGCCTCTGTGATTCTATCAGTAGCTTTTCTTCTTCTTTTTTTTTTTTTTTTTCTTCCCCATTAAACAGAACGAAGTCAAAAGTGTTTCTCGTTTTTCTGCAACTCTCTCAATTATAACTTTTCCATTAGCAAAGGATATTGGAAACATTGAACTCTTAATGAAGATTGGGGGACATGGATTAAAAATTATCATCTTTGTAAAATGTGGAAGATCACATTAGCTGTGCAGCTTCAACTTTTTTTTTTCACATGCTTTTGAAAACTTGTAGTTTGCTTTATGTGTGCTCTTAATATTTCATTAAGTTACTTTTCTTCTCTGAAAGTGTTAGAAGTTTTCCCAGTTCTTTGTTTAGAAAACCTACTTATAGTTTATAAAACGTAGAATTCCTTTTTTACTTGCTATAGTGCAGTGTATTTGATAGCATTATTGAAGATTCATCAGTGGTCAATGGTACTTTGTGTTTATTAGCAGTCTTTTATTCATACCTTGATACATTTGTTTTATGTAGACTTTGGATCTTTATATATATAGATTTCCACACAGGATGTCTCCAAACTTTAGACAGCAAAGAAATTGGCATTGTACCAATAGTGTTAAGAGGCAGGTATTTAGCAATGTAATCTATTTTGTAATGCGAACTCTCTGACTAGTTTTGAATTACTTATATGAAATTCTCAGACAGAAATGCATACCTTCCTAATAGTGCCATTATGTGATACAGCGTGTCTCAAAACTCCAGGAGCACTTGAAGTACTGAATGAATTTCCTGTGCTTGCCATAATGCAGAAAAGTATTATTTTGTGGTGCCATCACTATCAGTTATATTAGCAGCTCAGTGACAAAAGGGGGCCCTATGAATACAGCAGTGTTACTGCTTTAACAGTCCTGAGGTACAGAAGCGCCAGCATAGTAAAGAGCATCAATCCTGTCTACTAGCAGAAGCAGTGAGTGCAAATGTAGTGAAACCTCAGAATTTGCACAGATATAACTGCATAAGCAGATGTACTGGGCCTCTTTACAGTGCTTATGTGAAAATATTAAAGAAATTGTAACCAATTAATGTAGTAAGCAAAGGTGAAACTGAAAGCAGACCTTTCTTAAGTGCTTTTAAATGTCATCAATGTGCTCTCACACATTAAATACTTCTTCTCAAACAACTTACTGGAATTGTCATTCAGAAATTGCCATTGATTTACTAAAAAATAAAAAATGAGCTGATCAAAGCCAGAGCTATACTATTTTGCTTTCATGTTATATATACTTGAACTGTTGCTCACCACATCTGCTGACCACAGATGATCCCAATGTTTCATTTATTTTCAATTTCTTTATAATGCTGAGAGACCTCTGTATAGAAAAAGATGACAGTATAAGTTTTTATTCTCCTGTTACATTTCAGTAAATGCTTAGCATTTAACAGGAGAGCACATAGTTGTGATTTTTAGGGATTGCCATTTCCTTTTGAACAGTTCTGAATCCTGTTGATTTTCCTTTTCTTGTGGGAGTGTAAAACTGCTCCAAGAGAGCATTCTTCTTTCTGCTGCTGTCTTTGGATGAGCAGGTTTAAAGCATGCATCTTGCAGACAAAGGAGTGAGGGATAATGATGTGGTTTGCTGACAGCCGTAGTGGTCTGGGGTCATGTATGCACCAGTTCTGTCACATTCAACTTTCTGCTTTCACATTTGCAAACTAACACACCAGCTTGCTGTGTCTATGAGTGATGGCAGTCTATTTCCTCTGCTGCCGTGCTTTGCTGCTTTGTTTTCTTTACTGCTTTGCAAACAGATTATCTCCTTTCAGTGTCTGGAACTGATCCCAGGTGTGGGATCCTGTAAGAATCCTAGACGTTAACAAAAGTATTTCATTTGTTTCATGTATCAAATTCTTTTTTTTTTTTTTTTTTAATGAGAATTTTCAAAATTGTCCAATGTATTTCTTAATGTTCTTTATGTTTCATATTGTTTTCAAGTTGTTACTGAGTTGCTTATAAATGAAGGAGCTTATTTGAAAGTGAATGTTAGCCAAATTCTGGCTTTTCCAACTTGATAATAGAAACTCCCACATCAGTTTTCACTGAAGACTTCAGAGATGTTTCTCCCTCTTTTTAGTTGACAAACTGATCCTGTTGTTGGCAAATTTCCTTTGAACATTTTTTGTTTCATTTTGGACAGATTTATTAACTGTCTGATTTGGTAAGGAAGTGTTTTCAATACAATACTTCCTTCTTTGAGTTGGAATCCACATTATCTACTGATTTCTTGTCTATTTTAATACTTCTTAACATGCACCCCTAGTTATGAATCTTTCACACGTTTGTTTATGCACTGTACATTATTCATTCCTACTTTTTATTTTTTACACAGCTGCATTCAATTGGGCCTACATGGCTTGAAATTATTGGAGTTATAAATGTTCATATTGCTCATGACAGAGAATGGAGGTAGTAAGGCCAGTGCTTAATTTGATCAGAGGAAAACTTTCAGTTTAATTATAATTTATAGTGATTTTAGGTATTTGTATGTAGATAATGCATATGCCATTTTTAGCATATAAGGTAGAAAGTATTTTTATTGCAGTAATAGACTTTATATGCACTGTTATATATCAATATATCAATATTTCTAATACTACGTTAATTCAGATACTTGTAATGAATTGATTCTTTCAGATTTAGACTGATAGGCATCTGCTGTGAGACAATTGTAAGGATTGTTTACTGATACTCTTCTCCTTTAAATTCTTATTTTCTATGCTCTGCCCTTGATTCAACCTGGAAGACTGTGAAATCTAGTGAAAAATACATCATTTTGAGATTAAGGCAATGTCAGAGGGAGATGTTGGTGGTATGACAGTAGAGGTTGAACCTTGCCACTAGTATTCTGTTACATTTCTTTGTTGTGTAACAGATGGCAGCAGAGTGAGAGTCTGATGAGGTGACTGACATGGAAGTGCATATGAAGCAAAGATGTGGAACTGAATTTCTCCATGTAGAAAAAAATGGCACTCATTGACATTCATTGCTGATTGCTGAATGTTTATGGAGAGCATACAGTGGTAGTGAGCTCCCTGAGGAGTTGTGTGGTGTGCTTCAGCAGTGGTGACAACAATAGTGGATCACCTCTGCTGGTGCAGATGTTATTTTATGAGTGTGGCATGTTCAATGCTATGGTAATGGTAGTGCCTATGTTGAAAAAGTGTGTTTTGTAGCAGAGAATTTGCTCTATCAAATAGTGTTATTGTACTTTTTGTATCAGTTGTAGTTTCCATGGAAATAAGAGGTATTTCTTACAGAGTTACCTATGTGTATTTATGTGCTGAGTAAACAAGCTGTTACTTTGGAATACCTAAAAAAATTACTTGGAATAAAATCTCACGTTGTTGTGTTCTTAAGTTTTTCTGATGGAATTTCTTGATGGAATTAAACACAATACATATGGCTGCAAGCTTAGAATATGAGAGCATTCCAGTTTATGGATCTTCATGTCTATGTGGAAAATAATATTTCTTACAGGGCATTTAAAGCTCCTACTGTCCTACTTTTTTTTAATAATTGTCCTTACGGAAATGTGAAAGAAAATCTTAGCAGTAATTAGTCTTTTAAGGAGACACAAAACAAATCAGTTGTACATTTGTTTGAAGTTCCTTTTACTACAGAGTTAATTCTTCTTCAAAAGCAGAAAAAAGCTTTGCAAACACCGTGTAACTAACTTAAGCAGGTACAGTCTGCTGTATAGAGATGTATGCATTTGTTGAAATGGCAGTTTTATTTACACTACAGCTATGTTTAAATGTCTATAATAATGTAAAATACTGAACAATTTTACTGTGGAACTAGGAAGAATCCCCTCCAAGGGAGGCTAAGCAGGAAAAGCATTATATTATTAGCTTGTTGGATTTTGTTTTACTGTCCAGCTGCTTCTTAACTCTTCTAAGATCATTCTAAGATCTTGTTCACTAGTTTTTTTTCTGTGTTGACATCAAAAGTAGCTGTTAAAAATAAGTGGAATGAAAAATTAGACAGTGTGCATTTTTTTGCCACGACTTCATGAGTGGCAAACGACTTCATAGATGATTGTTTTCCCCAAGAAATATAATCATTTTGAAGTTGCTTTTAGAACTAATTTTGAAGTATGAGACGTTGTTAAGTAGAATTGTCTCTGTTTTCTACATCCTAATGCATCTGTTCTCATTTTCTCCTTAAATAAGGGGATAGTGCAATACTACCAGCTTAACAACAGTTTACAGTGTTGCTGCTTCAGAGATAAAGTGAAACTAGATTTGCTTATGAGTTGCGTGTAGTTACAGTTCTTTTTAAACCTTTGATTGTTGATACAGTTTATGGGTATGTTACTTTTTAGACTGACTTGCTTAACACTGTAGGCATTTAATTCTTTTGGCCAAATGCAATACTGAAATTAGTTCTGCCTGTCGTGTTACTCATCTGATCTATTTTGTACCATATGTTGGCATGTAGTTAATGCTGTAGATTTATAGAGTCATAGAATACCAGAGCTGGAAGAGATCTCCAAGATCATCTAGTCCAACTGTCTATCTACCACCAATATTTCCCCACTAAATGATGTCCCTTAGCGTAGAATTACAGAATTGACTACATTGAAAAATGATCTGCCACATAGCTGTTTTCATCTCTCCTACTGTGTACCTCAGCATATAGGAAACTAAAGCTAATTAAATGTTTTTGAGAATTTAATTGTCCTAGTTAATATTGAAAATATTGTACAAAAGCATATCCTGTACTGAAATATAAATTAGATTGCAAAAGGTCAATTTAATGGTGTCACGATTTTAAAGGACCAATTTTTAATATATATTAATTTTTTAAAAAAAAGTCTGATATGAAGTATTCCATTGTAACAAAAAAAAAAAAAAAGCTTATTGTATATGAAGTCTTGTGATCACAGAAAACAGTAAGGTGATTTTCTGTGTACTCTGACATAATGTATTAATTTACTGTAGTAATGTGTTCATATTGAATTTAAACTCGTGCATTTTGTAGTTGGATAGTTCATGAAATGTCTTCATGAGACTATTCTGAAGATAGTGTTCTTTAGAATTAGACTCTGCATGCACAACTCAACAAAACTATTTATATTTTCTTTTTGGCCAGTGCTGTACATTTATCTAACATCTGATATTGTAGTTTGCCCTCAGTAGTTCTGTAGTTAATTGTTTAAACGATTTCATGAAGCATATTTTTGTTGATGTTTTGAGTAATAAATAGCCAAAATGTTCTGTGTTACTTTATATTGAAATCTAAATATATTTTCTTCTAGAGAACTAGAGGACGAAAACGAAGCTTTGTGCCAGATGAAGAAAAACCTGAGGTTGGAATATAGTGTTTTGATTTTTTGTTTGTTTGTTTGTTTTAAACACTTTCACAAAAAAAAAAATTAAACTTTGGGTTGAAATGTTACTTTCAATACTGTAATTGAAAATATTTGCTTTCTTCTCCTTCTTTCCCCCCATTCCTTTCTTATGTCTACTATTATGACAGGAACGGATTCCCAGAGAAAGAAGACAGCGGCAATCTGTTCTGCAAAAGAAGCCCAAATCAGAGGACTTAAGAACTGAATGTGCTACGTGCAAAGGGACTGGAGACAATGAAAATCTAGTCAGGTAGGTTGATTTTTCTGACCTTTTGAAGGATTACAGTTCCATCTTCTTCACTTTGTTTTCATGATTTTATTGAAGAAGATGTGCTTAAAAAAAATATTTAAGAGAAACATTAGTTCAGAAACATTGACTTGATTCACTTATTGACCTGCCAAACATGTTTACACTGTGGATTAAGATGTAAATAACCAAGGTAATCTGTTTTTCTAACACAAAGGAATTAATTTTCTCCTGTCAGAGTGAGTTGTCAATGTTTTATAGCAGGTCAGAAAGATAAACCAGCAATTTAATGATAGTAAAGCAACAGGACTTTCTTAAGACTAATTAAATTCGTATTATCAACAGTTTTATGGGTTAAAGTTTGCATTATGAGTAATTCGTATTTTAAAAATGTATTAATGCTACCTCCATTAATACAGATCATAAAAGAGTTTGATAATCATATTCCTTATCTGAAATAGAGCTGAAAAAAAACCCTCTTGAGTGGTGCTTTAGTAGGTGCAGGAATCTAATTAAAGTGTAGAATAGCTATTCAGTGGCAGCTACTATTGACCACAAGTTTTGCTGATTTAAACTTTTTATTTGGCTTCCTGACCTCTTTGTGAAGCTATAACTGTTGAAAGAAGAATAATGAAGCTTAGCAACCAGAAAACAAATTCTAATTGAATCTACTGAACTTTCATTAAAATGATCTCATAATAAATTCAGATAAAAAGTAGTGTTCTACTTAGGTCCTTTATGATTCAGATAGATTTTTATGGAAAAGGTCTCCCCTTTCAGGACAAATATAATTGGTATTTTTAACTGTAGGGTTTATTCTAAAATGTATGTTTTCAGTTCATTCAAGGAATCAGTTATAGTGAAAGTCAGAATCAGTGATAAATGCAGGCAAAATGTAGCTTTAGAATTAGGATATATCCCAAATACAGATGTCTTCTGCTGAGATAGCTTATTTTATATTGTGACTATAGCATATCTTGTACTGTAAAAGTTGATGCAATTTTACAGGTTCACAGAATAATAGGGTTTGAAAAGGGCCTCTGGAGATCATTAAGTCCAACCCCGTTGCTAAAGCAGGTTTGCTTCAGTGGGTTGCATGGGAAAGTGTCCAGGTGGGTTTTGAATATCTCCAGAGGAGACTCCACAACCTCCCTGAGCAGCTTCTTATAGTGCTCTATCACCCTCTAGGTAAATTTCGTTCTTATGTTCATATGGAATTACCTGTTTTCTAGTTTGTGCTCACTAACCCTTGTCCTTTTACTGGGCCCCACTGAAAAGAGGTTGGCCACATCCTCTTGATGCTCATTCTTTAGATATTTGTAAGTATTGATATGATCCCCACTCAATCTTCTCTTCTCCAGGCTGAACAGTTCCAGGTTTTTCAGCCTTTCCTCTTAAGGGAGCTGTTCCAGGCCCCTAACTCTTTGTGGACGCTCTCCAGGAGTTCTCTGTCTGTCTTGAACTGAAGAGCCCTGAACTAGACCCAGTTCTCTAGATTTGAATTCACCAGGGCAGCGTAATGAGGGTGGGATAACTTCCCTCAGTCTTCTGGCCACTCTTTAATGCACACCAGGATACCATTGGCCTTCTTGGCCACAAGGGTATGCTGCCAGCTCATGATCTTCTCTGCAGAACTCCTTTCCACCTGATCAGCCCTAACATATTTTGATGCACACAGTTATTTCTCCTAGGGGTAGGATTCTTTTGAATTGGATTACTTCTAGGACGTCAATAACTGTTGTGAAAGTACTCTACAGCTCGGTTGGCCTCCTAGTTACTTCCCTGGACCAGGCTGAAACAGAAGCAGGATATCCTAACATCTGTTAACAGAAACATGATAATTGGTGGCAACAGTTTTTAACTCTCTGCAACAGGAAAATGGCTTTCTTTGGTTCTGCTCTCATAGCAGTTGGCAAGAAATCAGCAGTGCAAGAAAGCTGTTTGGTTATGGGAACAAATCCTGGAAGCATATACCATGCCTTACTGCAACAAGGGTAGTGAGTTAATTTTCTTCATCAGGCTTATTGTGTAAGTCAGTACCAGAAGTGAGAATATAAGGGAGATGAAGAAGTGCTTTCCAGAACCATATATTTAGGCTGAAAATTAAAAACACAGTAGAAATTGAATGGTATGTCTTGTTTATTACAAAATAGTAAGATTTTAGTAATAATTCAAACTGACCTAAACTAAACGTACTATGTGTCAAACCCTAAAAAATTCTGTTATAAACTATCCTTCTAATTAGTTTTAGAAGCAAATTAGTGTTATTTTAAATTTAAGTCGATAGCATTTTTTGTAAGAAGGACATATTTTGCCACTGTTGTTACAATCAAATGTTTCTCAGAAAACCATTATTATTATTTTTTTTCTATCATCTGTCTCTCACTCAGCAAATATTTTGTCTTTACTACATTTTGTTTTTGGTTTGTCTTTCATGAAAAGGGAGGAGGTTAGAGATTTTTTTTTTGAGTGTGCAATTTGGTCAGTAAGTTAAATGAAAATACTCTGAAACTGCTGAAACTGCAGATTTGAGGAGTGGTCTTGATGGGGCCTTCCAGGTTTTCTGTCTTATGTTACCAGAGACAGAGCTAATTACATGATTCATGAACAATCCATTTTTTCAGAAATGTTATGTTCTAAAAGATACATAGATGTCTCACTTTTGGCTGCTAACTGAGCAGACATTAGAGGAGGATAAGCAATTATTTCTCTTATTTCAAACACTGCAATGCTGCACTCTTCCTCTCCCATGTCCAAAATGTAAATTGCTTTGCTTGTCGTGTGGAGGTTTGTGAGGTATTCAGACGTGAACCCCCTTGCTTGTATACCATTTGCGATTTGGAAAATGTGTTTGAGTTGAAGACATCATGGAACAGGAAGCTACTTATAATTAAGTGGTTTCTGAACTGCAGTTAAATGCTTATTGGCTGCTAATTTGCCAGCACAGTCTTTCAGCCACGGTTCAATGAGTTTTGTAAAATACACGTTTTGTGAACAAAGATGAATATTTCTAAATCTGGAATAAAAAGTATTAAATTGTTCGACTAGCTATTACTATTTGACAAATGGAGATGCAGTTTTTTTAATCTCAGTTTTAGATGCTTATTTGCAGCATGGAATGGCTGCAGGATTATTCATTATCTATGTCTTCTCTTAACCTGTTGTTCACATGGATGCAGAATCTTTAAATAATTATCTGTAAAATGGTTTGAAACTATTCCTGAAAAGGCAGGTTTCATTTGCGTAAATCATAGTAGTTCATTATTTGGCTGAAGTTTACCTTACTGACTTCGGTTTTGTGCTAAAAAATTGATTAAAGTTAGAATATCCATATTTATTGGCTTTTTAAGAACCATACTGACACAGTACTTCTGCATGTGTGAGTAGTTGCCTTGTAATTTATAGAAATGTGAAGACTATTTTTAATCACTACCATCAGATTTCATACATAGATGTTTCCAATATGAATATGCACCATATAAAAAGTTTGCATTTTCTGGTTTTGTCCACAAAATAGGTGGACAATCTTGAAATCCTTTTGCAACACCTTTTTTTTTTTTTACCTAGGTTTATTATATTCATTTTTATGTGTATTATTTTTATTGAATAAAATACTTGTGCAGTTTTTTGCCTGTTATGAAATTAGTGGAACAGTTACTATTTAAAAGATTAGTTGGACAGCAAAAAGTTAATCAAAGCAATTCACTCAAATAAGTGTAGTGTATCATAATACTGAGGGAGAACACATTGTGGCCTTCTACTGTTTCAAGGAAGTTCATAAACATGAAGAAAATCAACTTTTTACAAGGGTAGTGATAGGACAAGGGGAAATGATTTTAAACTAAAGGAGGAGAGATGTAGAATAGATGTCAGAGGGTTGAGGTCGGTTTTGCAAATGAGGGTAGTGAGGTGCTGGAGCAAGTTACCCTGAGAGTTGTGGATGCCGCATCCATGAAGGTGTGTAAAGCCAGGTTGGATGAGGCCCTGGGTAGTCTGATCTTGTATTTACCTAAGCAATTGGCAGCCCTGCCTGTGGCAGAGGGGTTGGGAGCTGATGATCCTTGAGGTCCCTACCGACCCAAGCCATTCCATGATTCAGTGATAAATGACCATAAAGAAGCTGTATCATTGACTAGAGAACAGTGAATTTTGAATATCCTCTTATTCAAATGAACTGAATTTTGAGAAGAATAGTAGTAAAGTGTAGTGTTTTTTTAAATATTTAATACAAGGTGCAGATAGATTTGATGCGAGGCATATGTTTTGTCACTGAGAATTTGGCAGAGCAATTTACAGTGGGCACTTTAAACTAAAGCTCTGGGAAACCAGAGTCTACCTACTTACAACCATATACTGCTCAGTCTTAAGGAGGTAATCAAATGCTGAAAATATTTGCTTGGAATGGAAGACACATTTTGAGATAGGAGAGTTTCTAAAGCTTGATATGAAATGTAAAAACTTATCTCTAACACATTCATAAAGCAATTTAAAAGGTTATATTTGTTTTCAGATGTGACCACTACTGTTTGTTTTAGAAAGCGTTTATGCAATGATGCTTTTCTTTTGTTTCATTTTTCGTATCTTTGTAAGTTGTCTGCAGAGGAGAAGTTTAATGGGTTTCCTCGATGATTTATTACAGCCACTGAATCACAGAACTTACAAAGCGGTTGCTTGATATTTAAGTATCATCTTTTTTTTTTTTATAATATAAATTAGGCTAATAACTCACTGATTCATATTTATAACGTTATTATGGTATTGTCTAACAGCTCTCTTGATAATTTAAGTGTATTTATTAGAAACGCGGATAAGATAAAGTATGACTCAGTATCTAATAGGTAAAGCTTGCCTTCTGTTTTGCACCATTCTCCATGAGGAAGTAATTGTACCACTTTGCACAAAGTGCTTTTAACATATCATTGTTTATTCTGTTTTGGTAAAAGAACAAAATTAATCACAGAATCACCCGGGTTGGAAGGGACCTCAAGGATCATGTAGTTCCAACCCCCCTGCCTAGCAGGGCCACCAAACATACACATTCAGATCAGGTTGCCCAGGACCCCGTCCAACCTGGCCTTAAACACGTCCAAGGACGGGGCATCCACAACCTCCCTGGGCAGCCCGTTCCAGGGCCTAACCACTCTCCTAGTAAAGAACTTCCCCCTAACATCCAACCTAAATCTTCCCTCCTTCAACTTGGATCCATTTCCCCTAGTCCTGCTGTTGTCTTAATTTAGAAATTAAGATGAACTGCTATTCAAAACAGACAAACAAATCTATAATTTTTAGCTTTTGCCTTCCTAGTGTGCTTGGGAAGTGTTTAGGAATATATGATGTTTAAAAAACAAAAACAAAAATACAACACAAAACTGGTATTTAAATATTTAATATTTGAAAAGAAGAACAAAACTAAAATGTGGTTTATGTATGAGATCAAATCATAGTTACATTGGCCAATTTAAAGAAATGTGATAAGACATTGGATTTCTGTATATCACAACTTAGAGCGAGTGTACTTCTGACATCTTATGTATTGACTTTTTACACTTCACTGTCAGTTAAGTTAGCAGACTAGGATTCTATTTGAAAAATATTAAACCAAATTTTTTGCAAACAGATTTGAATACTGATTATTGTATTCAAAAACGTATAAAATTAAAAAGTGAGCTCCTAAGCATGCATACAGTATTTGTTTTTAATGCAGACACTTACTTGAAAGTAAGTATATCTGAAAGTATTCATTTCCATGTGATTCAAGTAAAACATGATATTCTAAATGTGCAGTCACTGTATCAAGGCAGGTCTTAAAGGGGAAGGTGAGTAATAGAAAGATAAAAACATACAGTGACAGATTTACTGAAAGAAAAAAAATCATCTGATACATTTAACTGTAACATTTGTCATATCTCAGGGTCACCAAGTCACAAAATAACTGAAAATCATGAAAAAATTATACAACATCTGCAATAATGATGCTACAAATGTGCGTATTGTATTTAGGGTAATTGACACTGAATAAAAAACAGTCCGTAAGTGCACAAAGTTATATCCCTTAATTCTATTTTTTTTTTAACAGGAAGTATATTTTAAGTTGTTCTGAGTCCTTGAAGATTTTTACTCTGAAACTGTTGCTCGCCACATTTCCTTAATTGCATTTGTCTTGCGTAAGAATATCTTTACATCATTTGTGTCTCTCCGTTCCATGTGTGGTGCCTATCAGCCTTCAAGTCAAAGATTTGTTCCTTAGCTGTTAGCTGCAAGTTTTGAAGCTCTGGATGAGCTGAAGTTTTTCAGAACAAGCTCATTAATAATGAATTACTTTATATGCACTGCAACAAAATTAACAATCTATCACAGTAATTGAAATGGTATGATTTACAATAGTTTAAGGCTGTTAATGTAGAGATTAATTATAAGGAAAATATTAGTTAATTTATCCACAATTTGCAACAGTCTTAGATTTTACGAAGGATTATAAATGCATTATCTTACTGGAATGAAATACTTCAATGAAGGGAAGCTTCATGTTTAGTTAGCATAGTTTATTTCTGCTACACAATTTATGGGGATTACATGTTAACTGCATGTTGACTTTTCTAATTGCGTAAGTTACCTGCCATATCTTTTTTTTTTTTTTTTTTCCTCTCTCATTCATTTTGCTGCCTTCTCAAAGATATTTCTTTTGATGCTAGATAGCAAGTGAACACATATATATACACTTGTATTTCAGTCACTCAGTCCTCTAAAGCTGCATATGCCTGGAACATTTGAAGTTTTATTGCAAGAAATCCATAGCAGACTCTTGAATGTTGAATTAATTAGAAACTAGTCTGTTTAACTGTGGTAACTAAATGGTTTCTTTAATACGCATGTCTGTTGTTTTATGAAAATGAGAAAGCAAAACCTGGACTGAAGCCTGGATTATTTCTTTACTCTGACACTGTCTAACCAGTTAGGTCTTAGGGAAATTCAACCCATTTAAAAATCTAAACTCAGATCTTCAGATAACTAATTTCATTTTTCAGCTGTTTAATTCTTGACACCATATGATCTTGATCTTAAAGAAAACCTGCCCAGAAAGGACTTGAAACAGAAACTTCAGAGATGCTGTCTAGATTAAGTGACATGTTTCCATTCAATTCTTTGTTTTTAGAAACAGGAAAGCCAGGTTAGGCAGTATGTACAAAGATAATCTAATGCTATTTTTTTCTAAATCATGCTATTAAATCACGCTTTTGCAAGATAGTACAAAATTTAATAGAAGATTATTCTACTTACCTGTGATCAAGTGCAGATACAGAAAAGAATGATCTTTGTACTTTCCAGGAAAAGATGATTTCTGTGAATTTCTTTTTTAAATAGTATTTACATTCTTTAATACATTATATTTCCCATTAAAATACTGTGAAGAAATTAAGTTTTTTTTTTAAATATGTAGAGTAGAAGAAGAATGTATGCTTATATCTCTCACTGTTGCAAAAGTATTATTGTAATGGAGTATTATTGTAATGTTTCACAAGATTTTTTCAGTGCTCCCATTATCAAGGGATTTTTGATTTTTTTTTTTTTTTTTTTAAATTTTTTTTTATTTCCCAAGGTTATTTCTTTGTTTTACTTTTCTCTCCGGAAATCAATCAAGGATTAATTTTTCCATGGCTACTTGTTTTTCTTCCAGTTATTTCACAGTCTGTTTAGTGATCAATCCTTGACATTTAGTGCAAGATTTATCTATCTCTTTATCTATATGTCTGTCTGTCTACCTATCTATTGTTGTATAATAAGTTCTTGGCCAGTGACTCTCAATTACTTGTATACTGGGCCTTAATCTCTTTATTGGGCTTTAAACTTCCACTGTGCAGTGGAAGTTTCTGCACTCTTCAGAGGCAAATTTGATTTAGTTGTTTAATTATCAGAAGATCTTGATATTGGTGTTTAGTCTCTTGATCCTAACTGTTTGTGGGCTTGTATCATGAGCTTTTGAAGTAGTACATTTTTTCAAGTAACTGCTTGTAAATAGAAATTCAGGCAGATCTTTCTGCAGAATTACTTTATGTTCGACTAATAATATTTTACTTTTCTTGATGAGTGAATTTTCAGAAGTAGTTATTCTTTTCTCTGGCTGCAGCTGCTTGATTAAGTCTGTGCTGCAATCATGGATTTGTACATTAGAGCTTTATACTGTATTTGGCAGTTGTCATCTCATCCCAAAACTGCTCGATATTTCAGGATTTGTATCTTATTTTTCTGGTTGCCTTAAGAAATACATGGGTCAGAGCTTCCATACCTTTTTCTTGCTCCTGAGTTCCAAAATAATTAAAAAGCAAAATACTCAGGTTCTATTGACTATCTTTGCTCTAAGTAGTGAGTTCTTTAGAGGGGAAAAAAAAAATGCCCATGTGTGAGGCGCCTCTGCAGAAGATTAAAATTACTTTAACAAAACAATATGCAGAGAATGTGGAATTACATTATCTGCAACAGCAGAGGCTGATGACCTAGCAAAATATTTCCCAACCTGGTTCCTAGTAATACATTATAGTTGCAAAAGATTTAAATGTTTATCTTGATAGGGTCAGTAGCATTTATTTTTGTGGGTATTAAGATTTTTTTCTTTAATTGTCAGACGTATCAAATAATCCGGTTCAGTTGGCATTTGTATGTGTCAGATATTCCATCGTTCTGGCCAAACAGCTTCAGTAATTTTCAGTGCAGCAAGGTTATCACATCAGAGCATTTCACAGAACAGTGTTCAAAAAACAAATGTCAAATTCTTTATCAGTTCACTTGTTCTGCATTGTTAAACTGAGCCATAGCTACAGAAACCGTGAAACTGAAACACTTAAGAAATTTTATAACCTGAGAATGTTTGTGTTCAGATATTGAAAGAACACAGTAGAAGACAGTGGCAGGAAGCCACTTTTAAACACTATATTGCAGCCTTAATTTTGGCTTGACACAATTGAGCATCTGTAGAGTCAATCTTCTAAAGTAACTGTCTGTCCATAGAAGTGTAATGCTAATTATGAACTGAGTATGGTAAATGATAATAATTCATCCTAGTATGCAGTTGATTCTGTTTCTTCCTTGTGCTACTACTGCTCCTCTTTGATCTGTAGTTAGATAACCTGTGTGCGGTTTTAATAGTAGGAGGCTTGACTTATTAGTGCAGAAATCAACTGCAGTATTCAAAATTTGATGTGAAATCAGAGAGAACATACGTTTTGCATTACTGAAGAAGTACATGAAAAGTAGGTAAAAGTACTGGGAGCTTAACTCCTTTGAGTCTTTTTTGTAAGCATCAACCACAATTTTTATTGATGTGAGTAAAATGGCATATAGTACAAATTTTCATTAATAAATTAATGGAGCAAAAGTGTGTGCAATTTCTTGTTAATTTGAGTCTAAATTGAAAATTTTCTATATGGTGGGAAATGATGATCTCTGAATAGCTGTGGATTATCTACTTGCACATGCAATATTATTCTTTTTTAGCTTAGTAATTCTGTAAGCTAAGATATTTCACAGCTGGGTACTGGAGAATATACTTTTAGAACGACAGGCAAGGAGACAAAAAAAACTCCCCTTACAATGTCTCTTTGGCACCATGATGTACTGTGTAAAGAAGGCTGTTTTGCAGAATATGTTAGAGGAGAAATTCATTTTTTGTAGTAAAACATTAATATAGCTGAAGTGATTTACACATTAAAATTTTCTAAATGGAAGTTTGACAATTTCACAAGTTAATATTAATCTTTTAATGGAATATTTTTTTCTGAAAAAGAATATAGTTCTAGGTTTTAGTTGTTGTTCCTATATTTTGGATTCACTATTAGCCATAATTTTGTCTGTTGTGGATGATCTTACTTTGGTTCCCTGTCCTTGCAGCCACTGAAATTACCGGCTGGATAATCTAGACTAGAGTAATTATGTAATTATGGTTGTTTCCTTTTATGTGCATTTTGCAATTGGATTTTTTTTTTTTTAAATCACATATATCCAAGGCTGGATTCAGATTTTGTTTTGCTTTACAATTAATAAAACTGACTTCTTTGGAGCAAGTGTGGTTATTACCATAACCTAAATGTGATGACTGCATTCTCATATCAATAAAAACTATTAATTCATATCTGCCATTCAAAAAGCCACAGATCTGGTTCCATAATAAGACAAGAATTCAGTATCTCTGCATTTAGCACATCATTGCTTTATAACAATCTCCTTCTTCTTCTTTTTCTTCTTTTTTTTTCCTAGGCGTTTATCTTTTGAAGTGATTTTTTTTTTTTTTTTTTTTTTTAAATACTTGATCTTTGTCATGAAATGTCTTTTTTTATCCTATTTGAACAAATGTTTTTTGGATGCTGTTGTCATATGAAGCTCAGAAAAGAAAAACTTCAAGAACTTTGCCATGCTATCTTGAATAAGATAGCAGCTTAATTTTCAAACCTTTCTTTGACTTCATGTTGAGGAACTCCTGGTAACTTCACTTGGCTTTTAAGAGAAAGACTGTAGAAAGGAAATGGGGAAAAGAGGGGGGAAAAAAAAAAGCCTTCATTCCCTTTTTCCATATCAGTTACTGTAATAATGTAAAGGTCAAGCACTAATTAATTTTCAGTTCTCTGATTAACTGGGTGAAACTGTCTTTTTCTTTCATTTTTATTTTTCTCATAATTGTCAATTAAACTAAGAATAACACTGCTCTTGTCTTCCATATGTATTTTGCTGTTGAGGAACATGAACAATAAATTTCTGTAATTCTGACTTTGAGGTCTTTATGTGTTGCCATATTAGGGAAATATACAGTAAAATATAAGCTGAAGCTGGAATTTGATGTCATAACTGACTTTTACCATTGCACGTAAACAGAGTAATTATTCTAAATCATACCATCGCTTTCAGCCAGATAACCACTAAAATCACTGTGCAGTGGTTTCCTGAAAATGCCACAATCCTTCAACTGCCAAATTAAGCCAAGGGAGAACAACTATCAGTAGTGCCTGCACAGTTATGTAGAGAGATACGCCCTGAACCAACAGAAAAGATATTCTGGAAGAACAGTAACCTTTCCCATGATGTGTGCATTTTCCATTACATTTCTGACACAAAATGCTGTGAAAAGATTTAATGGTGACATTTTGTTTTGCTGACTTTCCCTTTTCTCATTAAAAGAAAACAAAAGTTAGGTTAGGAAGGTAGAGGAAGGGTGGCCAAGCATTTGAATTCTATTACAGAAATAACTGTTCTCTTTTAAAGACAAAAACAAAGCCATTCTATGTGCATTGTTTCTCATATAGAAATTTACTGATTATCGGGGAAGGGAAATATATTTATCTCCAGCAACGATATTGAACGCCTTTTTCTGTGAAGTTAATTTATGTTGTTGCTCTGCAGTAATTGCATGCGAAGTATGATAATTCAGGAAAGCATCTTTTCTAATTAGCAATCACAGAGACCTTACACACGAGCTATACAGCAAAATACACTTATTTCTGCATGTCATTTTTGATATATATTATTATAAATTGTTGGAGAAGAGAGCGAAGTACCAGCAACTATATTACACTGAAAGGTCAGCATTGTCACTTGGAAATGGATAAGTTTGTATGGAGTGAGAAAGCTTCCGCCCATTGTTATCATACAGGAGCTTGTATGCATCTAAGCTAATAAACGTAAGTGTGGTTGAACAGGAAATGTTACTTGTCTGAAGTGTTGTTCTTAGATCCTTTGTCAGCTTTTGGAACTAATGAAAAATCATGCTTCTGCCTAGCACAGTATGTGCTTTCATCCTTGAAAAATACAGTTTTAGTTTTACTTTTCTTAAGGACATGTAAAGTTTTCTTGGCGTGTCTTTTTTTTTTTTTTTTCCTCCCATCCAGCTTCAATGTATTGAATGATTATTACTGCCATTGTATGTGATTAGGCTTCCCTGTGGGGGCAAAAATAAATTTCAAAGGTGCAATTGTCCAGTTACTTGCAAGAAAAAACATAGTTGTTGGAGCACGTTTGCTGTCACATTATTTATTGACTAGTCAAGTCAAGAAAATGTGCTGTGTTTGACAAAAAGTCAGAATATTGTTCAGTCATTTCTGATTTGAGATCCTCAGTTCTTTAATTGAAATCTAAAATGAAAATAATTTATTCAATTTAACTATTTGGAGTTAAAAGCGAAGAGAGACGACTAACCCTGTGCTCCTCCTGGAAGCTAGTGTGTAGAGTTGGGTTTTACTGATGGAACATGTGTCATGAAAGCTGTAGCAACTGAGAGCATTTTCAGGATTTTACAAAAGCTTCAGCATCCTACATATGATGAAATATGTTTGATGAGGTGTTTGTATTTTTCAAAGGGAATTTTATTGATAATGGGTAAGTGGGTATTGATGCTTGATATGTTGTTCAGTTTTAGCTGAAGTTGATAGAAGTAAATGCAAATATAATTCTGTGATACCAGTGGATTAATAGCTAACCTAGGATATATTAGAACATCATTTTATAGAATTTTCTCAGTTAATTGCAAAAATCCATATGTATGTAACCTAATTGATAAAAATTTGTTGCCATTTATTTGATTATAATACCTAAACAATAATTTCAGATCTAATTCTTACAAAAGGCAATTACAAATGAAATAGGTGTTACGAAGTTGTTTTGGCAGGCTTTAGCAGTTTGCAATTTCATGCAGCAATAAAAGCTAGCAATAGCAGTACCAAAATTGCATAGCAGAAGCTTGATTATAATTTGGTAAGAAAATACTGTATGAATAAAAGTGCACACTTCAGTCTAAACTGCAGCTAAGTTTTTATTTTTGGATTTAAAAATCTCATAATTTTGAAGACTTTTCTGAAGCATGCTTGTTACTGAAATTCAGCAATAAATTACACCTGATCCTGATGTTGTTACCTAGGGAAACAAAGGGAGAGGAGTAAATCTTCTGTTTTGATACTGTGTTGGTATTATGCCTTTCCAGGCCTCAAAATGGATGTCTCTTTGGATCTTATGATATGGACCACTTATTTCACATCCTGTCTCTGCTTAGCAATTAAGGCAAATAGAATATAAAAAATGGATGAGAATCTTGTGCATTTTTCCATCTAACGCAGTGCATGCTGATTAGTATAACCACCAGGGAGCACTGGCTTGTTGTCTGTGCTTGGTAAAAGGCAATTAAAATAAAGTTTAAATTCTGTCTTTATGACCTTGACAGTCCGTTTCAGAATTTCAGTGGACTTCTTGTTTCTGGTCTAGCAGCTGTACATGACTTCCTAAGGGGGAAAATTTTTGCATTACTATTCAACGATGCTGAAATTTGGAGAACCAAGTATGAAGGTGTTTGTGGGTGGTGCAAAGTGTAACTTGAGAATCCACACCAAAATGGAATAAATGAGTTTTGAAGATATTAAAAAAGAAAAACAAATTGCATCCAGTAACAGCATGAGAAATTTTGGTGAGGATAACCCTGCTTAATAAGTTTTGAAGACTATTTAATAATAAATGACAGATAAAGAGAGCAATTTCTTGATTTTTCTGGCTTGATGAAAACTAAGTAATTGTAACTGCCAAGCATGCGAGCCTGTAAAGGGATGTTAAGAAATGCATTTGAGGAAAAGATGCTTAATGTTCATTTGAAAGAAAAGTTGCATCCGTTGAGATTTTAGGTTTTGCATGAGTAAAATCAGTATTGCCAGTTTTAGCAGTCAGAGCAGTGCTCATCAGTCTAGTATTTAATTGACTTTTTTTTTTTTGCGTTTTGGAGAGTTTATGCCATTACTTGTATATAAAAAGCAGCAGTTTGATATTTTAAGATGCAAAGTAGATGAAATAGAAAAAAAAAAAGTGTTATTTTGTAACCAGTCATAGTAAAATTATTTAAATTTACATAAAAACAGCCTTTCGTCTGCTGGTACCTACTGACAGTTCTTTTAATAACACTGGCTGTGAAAAAGAGATAAGAAAACCAGCGGGCTTTTAAAACTCCAGTGGTAATCTTAGTTTTTCACATTAAAGAACAATAAGTAAACTGTAGGACTTTAATTTTCTTCAGTTCTGAAAGGCTTGTCTAAACTGTTTTTGCTTTTATAAAAACCTGAATCACAGAGCAGCTGTGATTGGAAGAGACCTCTAGAGCTTAATCCCCAGCCCCTTGCTCAGAGCAAGGTCAGCTGGAGTAACTCACTCCAGGCAGGGGCTGGCTGGGTTTTCAGTACCTCCATGGATGGGGTTTCTGCAGCTTTTCTTGTTCTGTTTGACCTTCCTCACAGTAGAGAAAACAAACAAACAAAAAATGCACACACAAAAAAATGCTGCTGCTTATGCTAAAATGTGCACTGTTTTAATTTGTGTCTGGTTCCTTTTGCCCTTTCATTCATCACCACCAGGAAGTATGTCCCTTCCCACTTCACGCAAACACAGGTCAGGTGAACTGGCTTTCTGAGGGTCTTAAGAGTACTAATACCCTGGTAGGGATCATAGTTCTTTGAAGACTTGATCTGAACATTTTCTGTGAGTTAACCATTATTTTCTGAGTCAAAACTATTTTTTCACCTTGTATGTAGCTACACATGCATGTAGGTTTGCATAGATTGTATGTATGTATGCATGTAGTGATCAGCAAGGGCAATTACAAATTGTGAGACCCGTCCCACACTCCTGTGTGCTATCATTTCATCTGGGTTCTCCTCTTAAAGAAAGTAACATTTTAGTTTGTGCTGACCCACTTCATTGATGTATGTTTATAACAATGTTTTGCATCTTTGTGGGAAAGGAAGTTTGGGTGAAGTTTATAGTACTTGGCACCTAACAGTTTTTTCAGTTGGTCCTGCTTAGTGTAGAAATCACATAAGATTAAATTTCTAAAAAACTGGAGTCCTTTATTCTGAGACTTGAATTAGTAACTTATCTGCTTAGTTCTACTTAAATATCTTAGTCTCGTTTTAATTATGAAAATAATATCTTACTATTTCATTCAAGGTTAGTTTTACCGTTTCATGAGATGCTTAAGAAAAATTCCCATTCTCATAATTTCTGCATCTAAATTTAATATTAGCCCATGAGTACAAAATGATTAATTTTTTTTAGTAATGAAGATTGATAAAATTCTGAAATTAAGCAGCATGGTGTTTTCAGTGTAGATTAATTTATATTGAAGGTATCTGAAGTACTCTTTCTCAGTCTACTACATATGAAATTGTTTACTTGAAGATAATAGACTTTATAAGTTAAAGTGATGCTGCTCAAAACTTCATTATTGTCATTATTATTGTCAACTTAAGGAAAATGATACATGAAGAAAAGGGGAACTTGTGTTTCTAGTGAAATACTTCTGCTATTGTCTTTTTCAGCATCTTGCATGTGTTCAGTATTCTCTGTCAGCCCTGGAAGTGCAAATGTTTCCAGACTGCTATTTTTGTTTTTGCCATTTCTTAAGATGTATATAACGTTTTTGTTCAAACAGCTAACAGCGCTTGGCACCAGAGCTTTGGGAAAATAGTACTTCAGCCTCCCTTGATCATTGCATTCGAGACTTTTTATCTCTGTTGCTGTCACAGAATGTTTTCTGCGATTCACTGGAGAAGTCATTGCTGAATGTTTTTTGGAAAATTTTTGGAAACATTTTTAAATTAAAGTTTTCAGTGGTTCTTTTAGAATGATAGTTTCAATTCACTTCTTTCAAATTCATATTACTGTTTATGCTTCTGAAATTGTGCAACCTACCCACTCTGTTTCTCCAGAGTCATGAATAATGTATAGTATACTTCTGTACAGTGACTGAATTTTAAAGTGCTTGCTTACAGGCAGTGAAAAGTGAAATGGTGAAATGCTCAAATGAAATGTCTGTGATTGAAAAATATCAAAACTTACTCTGAAGGTTTGTAGCTGGTCTTGGAAGAGATGAAAATTAGATATGCTAAGGACTGGTGATAATAGCAGTATTGGACCTTACCTTCTGTTCCACTCCATTTATTATAGTATACTCAAAGTAAAAGTTTATTGTATCTCTAGTGCACCTTCATTACACTGGATGTTTTTAAGCAAAATTGCTAATTGTTGATCTGTTTCTCAGATTTGGGCAAGTCTATTATCTTGTATGCACACAGGCTTTTAAGTGAATTGAAGAATTTAATCAAAGGCTTCCCTTTGTTTCCTGAGGACAGAAAAGTATGTCTGTGTCTGTTTGATGAAATCTGGACTATTGGAAGGAAATCATTAAGAGTATTGTAAGCAGAACAGATTCCTTGAAACTAGGAGAGACTTGTTACAGCTGGTTTCTAGGTCTGTTGTCACCTGTACTTACAGTATACTTTGGGCCAACTCAACGTGCTTGTCTCTGCAGTTGCAATACAGTTTGCTACAGGACATGTAGAGAAATGAGAAGTGAGAACAAATAGCTTACCGCTAATGTCAGTGACTGGTAATTGAAGCCTGTTTGATTAACATGCAAAATGGACATGTGTAGAGGAGATAAGGATAAAAGGGGGCAGTGAACTTGACCAGTGTGTCTCTCTCTCTACCTTCTGCACCATTTTGGACGTATTTTGTCATTGAGAGATGCATGCCTAATATATATGACATAGGTGATTACATATGATGAAGATTAGCACATTGCTGGTCTAACCTTGGTTTGAATATCAGAGCAAATGCAGACATCTGATGAATCTTTGAATACAAACACTCGTTAGTAAGGTGAAGATGTTTCAATGCTTGTTGCTCCTTGAAACAAGCTGATCCTGATCTTAGTGAATTGGTGTTTTTATTTGTTTTTCTTGTGTCAGTACTATTTCAAATCAACAGATGCAGTTAAATGCTTTAATTACCAAGCAGTTTGAATTCTTACATCTTAACCTAGTTTACTTAGTAAAGCCAAGCCAAGCTTATGCGGATGTGCTGTATGAAACACGGTCTTGAGTCCCAGTTGAATCCATGAGCTGTGGTAGTTTAGGTAGAAAGACACTGATTCATTGCCAAACTCAGAGATCGTGATGAAAATGTGATGAGTGGGCTGGAGAAAGATCTGAGTTTGGATGGTAAGTGTGGAAAAATGGAATTGAGACAAAGTTGTGGAAACGCAGCAAAATGCTAATTTTTCAAGCTTCAGGAATTGAGAGAAGTTAGTCTGCTTAAAGAAAGAAAACTGTGGATGGTGGTTGGAAGAGACAGAGATATTGAGACTTTTTAGAGACCCTGCGAGCCAGAGTTGTGGATAGGAACCTGTGCTGAAAAGAGCATTTTGCTGTGTTAGAGTCATTAGAGCTGAGATGTGAGTCTCAATGTTTTCCAGTGAGTGACTGGAAAATTACATCATATTAAATTTTCAGATACTTTGTGTTGCAGAGTATATGTAGTATGCTTATAAAATTTCTCTTTGATATTGGTCCTTTATTTTGAAAATACTGAAGATACTTGGAGATAAGAAATCAGCTTTTTGGCTGAACTTCTAGTCTCCATGTTTTTACATCTTTGATGTTATGTGGTACTTTTCATCTATCTTAAGCAACTAATTCAAAAATAGTCTAGGCCTCATTTGGAGTGTTTTCATTTTCCTCTTTTCCTGTAAGGAGAGATTTCAGAAATCAGTTTATCACAATTACAGATTTCACTGATTCCAGCGCTTGGCAATTTTCTTGAGATAAGTTCTTTAACTTGTTTGTATTCCCCCCCTCCCCCCCCCCCCCCTTTTTTTTTTTTCCAAAGCTTTTGTATACGTGCCATTCCAGTGTATCATTTGATGTCTGTGTTAGTTGCTTCTTGAGAGGGAAAAAAAAAACCTGTGATAAAGAAGAGAGGTATACAGAAGCATTACAGAATAACAATGAGCATTAATAACGAAAAAGGCTACATTTTCTCTTTGTAGTTCTGATGTTATGCAGAATGGCATCCAATCTTCTCTTATTTAATGCTTTTGTCCCCATATGCATGCTTTGAAGATAGAATTTTATATAGATGTATCATTAGAAAGACATTTGAGCCTGTTACTATTTACTTTAAAAAGCAGTTTCATTTCTACCTTAAGTGAATATTGAGGGATTTCTTGTTTTGTTTTGTTTTTTTCATATTTCAAAGGGAACTGTAATGTGAAAGAGATCTGGCTAAGGGTGCCACAAAGGTAACAAAAGCTTAGGGAGCTGCTGAAATGGAATAATAATTTGACTTGTTTTGCACCCAGAATGACATATGGTGAGCCATCAGTTCAGTCTACTGGTTTGTTATGCTTTAGATTTGTTTCATGCAGACTTTGCTGAAAAGGTAATATAATGAAAATATATATTAAAAATATATATATTTTTTTTGTCTGAAGAAATTACTACATTCTAATTCAATTGAAACAAACCATGCTTCATGCTTCAGCTACTCCGTCTTGTTGATGCCCTTTTACTACAAGTAGAATTCAGTTGCAAAAAACAGTGCTAAAAATCTCTTCCTTGTTTCTCATAAGTTTTTTTTTTGTTTTTTTTTTTTTTCCCCCAAGGGTCCCAAACATTGTTTGAGGAAAAAAATAGTGGTAAATGTGTTACAGTGTCCATCATGGTTTTATTTCACTGATTTTAAGTTTTCTTAGGAATGACTCTATAATACCTTGCATACACTTGCACTAATAGAGCATTTTCTTAGCACGCTTTTGTTGATTATCGTATACACTGATAATTAACAAATTTCTATTTACAGTGCAGATAGTCTTCATTGCTTTTAAGTTTGTGGATGATGTCTGAATCTTGTTTTTCCATGCACTCTTATCCATGATAAAGAGCACCATATGACATACTTGAACAATTGCTGTCCTAGATACTTTTCTGAATAGTTTTTGTTGTGATGTATGATTTTTGTACATAGCTGTATTCTCATGTAAGTGTATACTTATTTGTTAACTTGTGATTTAATTTGAAAAACTATCATTAATTATTGCATGCTCAGAAATGGTTTGAAACAGATCTGTAGTTCTTGTGGCTTTAGTGCATTTAATTTTTGTGCATTTAAATTTCTTCTTTTTAGAAAGTTGTAAAACTGAAGACTGAAAGTGAATTTACAAATTACTGTGATATATATGGAATGTTTGCATTGTAAGTTAAGGAAATGTGCTTCGAAACACTTCTCGGCCTTTTTATATCAGTTAATAAGCCAATTCTGTATCAATCTGAGCAACAAAAAAATATTCTGCCCTTTTGAGGAAAAAAAAGAGTCCCAGCATTAAATAATGTGTGTGGGTGGGTGTTGTACAAACAAATACACTGCTTTCTCCATAGTTTTCTAGCTAACTCTGTATTTTATTTATAAATACATCTAGGGAATTTTATTTAGGCTGTTTCAAAGATGAAGTGTATTATGCTAGATTTGTAAATATTCATTGATAATACTAGCTTTCTGAGGCTTGTTTGTTTTTGGATGGCTACAAATATGTATTATGTTTGGTCACAGTTATAAAACAAAGTTTTAACATGCAATCTTTGGCTTTTATTAGACAAAATGTTTATAGTTTCTAGCTTTTAATAGAATACAAAATCACTTTTCAGTCAAAGAGAAGGGCCTTCATTTATAAGTACCTTTGCATTTTGAGATGTCATTTTACTACTTCTGCATAATGAGATTGATTATGTATCACTCTTGGACAACTCTTAAAAGTAAGTATTGGCATGTGGATGGTCAGATGCTTTCTTCAAGAGGGCTGCAAAAAAATATTTCATGCTATTTGTTGCAACTGAAAGAAATCCACACACTGAGCATTACAGATTTTTTTTCAGTGTAGCTGCTTGCCATCCTGATCTCACAGGAGTCAGTAACACTTGGAAGTAATGGCTGATACAGAGATTAGTCTGCTAACACTTGAAATGAAAGCACTTAGAATACCAAGCACAAATTATCATAATTTCTTGCTTGACTACACCTACCTATATAGTAGTTTGTAGATCTGCAGGTTCTTTTCTGACCCCTTGATGTTGTTGTGAAACCGAGGTCACTACAGTACTGACCTGCCTGAGTTTGGCATTTCAGGATACTGATGATGAATTTCCTATGAAAGCATTGACCTAATGTCTCAAACTGAGCATGTTAAAACTATAGGTACGTTGCCTAATGATTATCAAAACTTATTCATTCAGAATATAACTTCACAAGAGGAGAAAGGTAGCCATATAACAGTTTGAGAAGAACCTCAGGAGGTCATACAGCTTTGTCTCTCTTTCTGAGAGGGAGTGCTTTCCCAGTGAATGAGGTTCGTGGCTGTGATAATCTGAGTCTTGAGTAACCCTCGAGCTCGCTGCATAAGGTGTCCTAATGCTGCACTACTTAGAATGGATAAGCTTTTCCTAATGTCCACTTTGAATTTGTGTCTGTCACATTGTCAGTTGTGATGGGAAAAGTTTGGCTATACTGTCAATCCTGCGGCCTTTGACGCCATCGTGGTGAGTGTTACGTGAACTCTGTTTTATCATTATCTCTCTTGAATTGCCTGAAACTGATTTGGTTATGGCATTTCAAGCTATCTTTCATTAGCATTGGGAAGATAGAAATAATAGCCTCCTTAGATTTACTGGTTCCACTTCTACTGAATCATACGGAGCTTGGTATTTACTTTAACTTCCTTTTCCTTTTTGCAGAGCTGCCTCTTAGCCAATTGGTTCTCGGTCTGTATGATGTGTGTAGTTAACCTTCTTTGATGTAGAATTTCACCATTCTGGATGAACTTCATAATCTTCTGTTGGTCTAGACCTCAGATTTCTCAAGTAGATTTTAGATTGAAGCTTTACTGCACAGTGTATCAGCAACGCTTCCTAAGTTAGTGCTTTCACAAATTTGCAGGGAGTGAATTTATGATCATCTCTGATGAAGACAGTGATCTGTATTAGCCTCCAAATCAACCTCTATGGTTCTTTATCTGTTAACGGACACCATCCAGATCCCAAGCTGTTATCTTCTGCTCTTTAGGCCCAGCAGTCTAGCTGGCTTTCAGCTTATGCATCCAGTCTTGTACTTAACTGAGTATTGCAGATGCACAGGAGATTAAAATGTATGTGTAGCTGTACGTGTTTCACTATTTCACCACCACTTCTCTTTCCCCATTCACGTAGCCAATCATTTCATAATTGAAAACAGTAAAAATAAGGTTAATAACGTTAACCCATATATGCTTGGTAAGTCTTTTATAAGTGCTGTGGGTTTGTTTCTTGTTGTTCACGTGTTTGAAAAGGAGAACAATATTCTTGTCTTTCTTGATACAGAAGTGAAGCTGAGCAGCCTATGACTTTCTCAGTCCTATTTGCTTTCTTTAAAGAGCGTTTTAAAGCTATTTGCTTTCTTTAACTCTCTAAGGTGAGCGTGTCATAGAATTTTTTGTATTGCTTGTCATGATGATATTTAGATTTTACACAGGAGCCTGATAGAGATATCAAGCACCCCTTTCAGAATCGCTGTATTGAAGTCACCATACACTGGAATATATCTAACCTAAGCCTGACTTGTTTTCTTGCAATTTACTGTCCTTCTCTGTTCTGTATCTTGCTGGTGTACATGGAAGACTGGGAGGTGATTTTCACTGAGCAAATGGAAGCTTTGAGCTCCATAACATCAAAGTACAAAGTACATCAGGTCCTTCTGTGTTATCAACTGAATTGCAATCCATATTTTCTCTGAACTTCTTTTCATTGCTAACTTTCTTGTAGAATTATTTTTCATTTCTTATTTGGTTCATCTGAGATTATGATTTCTGAATTTTGTCTCTTAAGTACTCAAATAACCTCTTAATACTCCTCCTATGCAATTTGCACTTATTTCCATTTCTTATGTTATCATCGCTCATTTTGCATATTTAGTTGAGTAAAAAGCTTCTTGCTTATCCTAGCAGACCTTCTGCTGGATTTCCTCATTTCCTGCAGAGTGGAATGGGCAATCCTGAGCTCTAAGCAGATTTTATTTTAAAAATCAACTCCCTGTCATCTAGTAAGAGCCACATGCTAGATTCTGCCTCGCACTTCCTTTAAAAAGTCAAGCTTTCTTCTTCAAAAGCCATGATGCAGCTCTTTATAGTGTTTATGGTGAAATAATAGATCTCTGTAATTTTTAAACTGTAACAGTGACAAAAGACTGTATTGCATTTTCTTTGTTCTCCCAGTAAAGTTTTAGTAGTAGTGTTAAACCTTCTCAAGCTATATAAACAAAAAGTAAAACCTGGTCTTGATTTCTGCTTTTCACAGTCATTGAAGTAAGCATAGGACAGATTTAGAACTCGCAAAAATGGCTTTATCTACTTGCCCATTAAAACAACAGAAAAATTCTTTAGACTTCATTTAATGTACTGAATTGGAAAATATATACTTTTCACCTTTTTTCTCTTTCAGACTATTTTTGAATAACAGAAAAATTTTTTTCTCAGTTCATTCTTTATAGTAAATATTTTTAGTCTATGCTGTTAACTTCATTGATAGATGAAGTCTTAGTTTTGCAGTTTTTATGCAAGGCATAATTTTGTTTAGAAGATACCCTTTAGTTACTATCATTAGCAGAAAGTGAAGCCAGCTTAGCTTACTTTGGGATCAAGCAAAATGCTTAATGCTGAGTGTTGTATTTTAGGTTCTGCATTAAAATGTTTCTATGGAGGCATTTGGAGCATGCTGCTTCAGGACAGCCTGAATGTTCTTGCTGCTCTAGGGCCTTTAAATTCTAGAACTTTAAGTATATAGATCAAGCATAAAAACTGAATTGCAGCAGGGCTCATATTGTTTTCTGAGACATAAAAATTGGAAAGGCATGGAAGGACAGTCAGAACTCGATTTTTAGCTCCTTTTTCATTGTTAGATTATCAGAAGGAGGCTCACAAAATTTGTCTTTAAGCTAGCTAGTCATGTTTAATTGGTGAAGCATGTTTTATGTGCACAGATAGTCGAAGAAAATAAGGCAGTTGGTCAGTAAAAGCCACATTAATTCTTCAGTGAAAATGTTTTCCTAATTTTTTGTTTCATTTCATCCCATCTTCCTGAAATTAGAAACAAAAGCAAGGGGAAAAAGAGTAGCAAATCTCTGAGAAGAAATAAATAGCTTTCTTGTAAGGCAAAGTTTTACTTGTTCACTTATGTAGGGGGGTCAGAATTACTTTGAAAAAAATGTTTTGATTATTTAAGAAGTACAGAGTTTTGATATAAAAGAGCAATTTTCATACAGTCAGAATTAATACATTCTGTCCTTAGATCAAATTGGTGTGTACTTCATCAGATGAAATAGTGTTTTGAATTTGTGTGCTTAAATTGCCTTTGCCTTTACTTTTGTTCATTTGGCATTTTTCCATATTTAATTTATCTACTTGGTTGAAATAATTGAACATAAAGTGTAACTTTATTGTCAGGATAGATACGCATTTAATAAGAATTGCATCTGTTTACTTTCAAAATCAAGACAGCATATGAGCTGAGAAAATTGAGCATTGGGTACAGAAGATACTTTGGAGAAGGTACTGTTTCAGGAGAATTTTAGTTGTATCTCACTGACATGTTTATAACATGGTTATTTTGACTTATTTGTACTACTGTTCTATTGACAAAATGTGTTGCGTATCACATTATAATAAGGGAAACTTATATTAGTCATTTAAACAGGAGATTGAAAAGCATTTTAGAATATACCAATATTCTTAAATATAAAATTGTTTATCACAGAATCATAGAATGGTCTGGATTGAAAGGGGCCACAGTGATCACCTAGTTTCAACCCCCCTGCTATGTGCAGAGTCGTCAACCACCACACCAGGCTGCCCAGAACCACATCCAGCCTGGCCTTGAATGCCTTCAGGGATGGGGCATCCACAACCTACTTGGGCAACCTGTTCCAGTGCGTCACCAGAAAACAAAGCAAAATTTAGGACTTACTTTTATTATTATGTAATGATTGTTATTCATCAAAATTCAGTTATTCAGGTTATTCTGAAAAAGTGAATGAGAGACAGAATTACTGAAGTTAAATCCTGATTTGAAAGAGGCTATAGTGTTAGAAGAACAGTTTGATCTATCGTGTAACATTCAAGGGTAAAATTATGATGTAAGCCTTTAAATATTTTATTATTACTATGGGAACTCCAATAGAGACATTACCTCACTCACTGGAAACAAGTAGAAGATTGTCATGTGAGGAGTTTAGTCACAGGTTTTTCAGATTGCTTTAAGATGAGTATTTGCATACAGTTTGAAAGTAATGGTGTTCTGTTTTCTATATATAATTCTTCTTTCCTTACCAGCATTCTTAATGTTTTATAGTGCATAAGGAACTGAACATACTCAAATTAACTTAAAAAAAAAAAAAAAAAGTTTAAAAAATTATACTGAATTTTAGAGAAAATGCCATCATAAGATAATACACGTACATTCAAACTACTCTGAGTTTGAAGCTCATATTAGTGTCAGTCTGTTTTCCCTTTAATTTTGATGAAACATTAGCAAGGTATCTGGTGTTTCTCACCACACCATGCTGCACATACAGGATCTATAGTGACTCACACATTTCTCCTATAGGCTTTAACTCTGCATCTATGCCACCTTTTTTTTCCCCTAAGGTTTATACTGTTAATCTTAACTTTGGTGTGAAGTTTCTCCTAATATGCCTTCTTTGAATGTCGTAAATCAGACCTGTGTGGGAAGATTTGATTTCATGAATATCTGTGTTTATAAATTCATGTTCACTGCATACAAAGTAGTTTTTTCTTTGGAAGGCATCTGAACTGAAAATATGCACAATCTGCTAAAGATTTTAGAATACAAGGTACTGTACTGTGACTGAAATTAGTACTGGACTGAGAATTAATGTGGCACAGTGGTATGACTGCATGTTTTACAATCCCTAACTCAGTATTTCAGTAAATAATAAAAAATAAGTTTGTTTTTCTAACTACTCGCACATGCTGGCAGTCACAAGACTCAGTTAAATTCATGGCATAGAGTTCAAATGAGTATTTTTTTCTTACAGAGTGTACAGAGATTAAGCTTGAAAGTGCTTCCCTTGCGTGCTCATTCTAAATAATAGCAGGAGGAAGGAAGAGTTTTGCTTGAAGTGGGAAGAGGTAGTCACTTCTTGCACTTACACACTAAATCAGATAGAGACAGCTGCAGAGGGAAGATATGCATTGCAAAAAAAACAAATCAATTGGATTCAGTCACATCCAAATGAAATTACATCAGTCAATAACCTTCCTTTCAAGTTACTGAAATCTTCCTGGCCCAAATTTCTCTTGTCAGGTTACTGAATTTTGCCAGTGATTAAAGTATCTTGAAAATTACTTCGATAACATCAAGGACCTTGTTGTGACAAGGTCTGTAAATGCAGTCTCTTAAAAGAGAAAGCTGGGTTTCATGTAGAGTATTGAGTGTATTGACTGATTTTTTTTTTTTTTTTTTCATGCATTCTCAGAAGCTTGTATTCACAAAGGCATTGAAGAATGAAGGAAAATGACACTTTTCCTACCAAATGAAATAATTCCAGATATGTGATACTGATACTCAATCTTTTGGATAGGATATGTGGTGTGCTCTGAAATAAATTGAAATAGTGCGCTTCACTTGTTTTCAGGTGGAGTACTAGTGCTACTCTTGTTTATGTCAGTCAACAGTTTTATAAAATGACCACTTCTAAATGTCACTATTTATACTCCAGTGTGCCAGTTATGAGGATGAAGCAAATCTTTTCTGTTCCAGGTGCTTTGGTGTTTTACCCTGCTGATAACTTTTTTGCAGGTTAACAACTGGGTATTAGAGCAAGTAGAGATGTGTAAACATTTATGAAACATTTGTATTTATAATTTGATCAGTACTGAGAAGAATCTAAGTAATTGATATTGTCTAGGAGACACTTTGCATATTATTTTTTGGGAACCCTTCTCGTCTTCATTTTCTATTCCCCTCAACAAAGGGGAAAGCTCTGTAACTCTCATGTACTTAATAGAGCTTTGGGTTCACGTTAATACCTGAGATCAAGAGATGTATGTTGAGCAGACCAGTTCTAAAAATTCATACTACTTGTATCACCTTCAGATGGTTTGATGTTTACTGCAGACGTGGTTCCTTGTTTTCTAAAATTAGTCTTTGTGAGCATTTTCCTCTGGATAAATAGCTCCACTTTTCTACCTCTTTCATTACCGTCATATTTCATTAGAGAAAAGTTTTCATCTGTACCAGGGCTACTGTCTCAAATACCTCTAAGCTTGAAGGAATTTCAAGGTGGGAACACCTTAGTGGTTCAGAATTCATATGGCATGCTGAAACAGTTCTTTACTTTCAAATCTTGGAAAATAACTGAAGATAGATTGAACCTGCATGGTGATTGCAGATGTGTTATACTTGTGCCCACTGAACAGTCAAAAATGCTGTTCTCAGAACAGGCATTTAAATTGATGAAAGCAGGTATGAAGAAGGCTAAAAAAAATTCCAAAACAACAAGGATCATCAAATCTTACTAGCATAAGCATTTGTTTGCAACGCATACTTTTCAGTAACTTTTACACAAACAAACAACAGCCTTTGGCAGCTCTATGAAAAAGTATTGAAATAATTTCTTGTGTTTCTTGTGCTTTAAATTCCTTTTAAAAGGAAATCTACACATATGCGTAGAATCCCTACTACATAGTATATGCTTAATTAATAAAAAGAGAGGAGACTGAGCTATGTGTAGTTTAGGAGAAAAATGAGAGTTGCTGATATGGTTTACTCTCTCTAGAGCTTGATGGAAAGTGCTCCCATAGCTCTCTTTGTCCTGAAGCAAAGGACAGCTTTATGGTAAAGAACAAATTTTCTAAGAGACCAGACTACACAATTGAGTATCTCCTTGTTAAAAACAGCTGTTACTGTTGTGCAGGGTGCTTTTTTCTATCAGATATTTGTTGCATCTACTATTCAGAAAGACAGGAAAACTGTTCAGTTTTGCATTTATCTTCATTTCAGATTTTTATGTTCATAAATCCCTTTCTTAACTGTGAAAATGTGAGCACCTCTGGGTGCTGCCACCAGAAGAAGTGAGAACAGGTGTGTAAAAAGCTCAATTCAGTGCAGAGCCTTTGCAGTGTATTTAATCATAACAGAGTGCTGGCAATTTGTTAAGAATGTAGGAATGAGTTTTTTGCTTCTGTGAGGGTCAGAAAGTGGAAGGTGGGGACAAGAAAAAAGCAAAAGATGAGAATGGAACGAAAGTGAAATGTGAGAAGTCCCAGGAAAAAGTTTTAGTAAGTAGTTCTGCAAAATCAATAGTTTTATCAGTTGAGCTTGTGGGTTACAAGCTAAAGAAAATGATTGTATTTATCAATTTATATTCCTTTATCTTTTAATAATCTGTTGCTGGTTTGAAACCTGGATAAATGTAGTTGGTATTGTTTCCCTACCTAAATAATAATCAGAAGTGAGAGGGATTAAGATAATCCTAAATCACATGCAATAAACGATGTTTAATTCTAAAAACATGTAAATGGTAACATCATCCATCCAGTTAAAAAGGAAAACTCCTTTTGATATTATAATATCCATTGAAATATCTCAGCACACTGTGTTCTGAGCAACCTGCGGGGGACTTGGGACCCTTAAAGGTCTTCTAGCCCTTCCAACTCAAATGGTTCTGTGATTCTATGTTGCTCTCAATAAAAATGAAACAAAGAAATAACACAGGAATCACTAGTGTTGGTACAATCTGTTTATACTTGCTGAATGCAGCCACCTTATGCTTATCTTGAATTGTGTACTGAGGCTGTGCTTCATTTTTCTGTCCTTGTATGCCTACTCCCATCAAGCTCATTTGCTCTGAAATGATTCAGAACAAAGACGGTTGCCCTAGCTAAGGAAAGGGGATTGCAAAAAAAAAAAAAAAAAAGATTTTTTTAGCAGCTCAAGTTTTAAAAAGTTCAAAATTGGAATATATGTAGCAGTGCAGCTCAGTACATCTGATTAAAAAAAAAAACAATAACCACAAAAAAAAAACACCAAGAAGTGATCATGATCCCAGTAAGAAATGAAGTAAGAATTGAAATGGATTTACATACACTACTTACTTACTGTCCCTTTAATTCTTACTCTGAAAATCCTTACACTCAAATGTATTTTACAAAGAATGGCTATAGGAATGTGTGGCAAATCTGTACCTGCTGTTCTTCAGATCATTACTTTTTTATTTCATAACAGTATGACAGTACTTCAGAATTACTTTAGCTTACAATTCTAATTACTTTCAAAGTGGGGCCAAAAAAATCAGTGTAGACATCATATAGATCTTTCTTTGAAAACCCGTGTATTTGATATGCCAGCACAGCTCAAAGACGACATTGACATTTTTTTCTGAAAATTTTAATGTTATCAGTCATATTAATTTCTTATGTTACTTATAGTTTTATGGAGCTTTAATGTAAAGTATCACTTCAGAATTGAAATTACTTAAAAAGAAAAAAAAAACAACAAAACTAAGCAGAAAAACCCTGCATCCTTAAAAAAAACTGCATGTCATAAGTGTCAAAAGGCTAGAAGTACAAGCAGGAGAAAAAGGTTTGGACATTTTCAAATTATTGCCTCAAAAGCATTGTTTCAGAAATGATAAAAGTATTCTGTGTATTGGATTAGTAAATTGAATTTTGAAACTTCATAACTCTTTAGCTTTAGTTTCTTTCAAAAGCTTTGCTTTGTAATAATTTTTTTTTTTTTTTTAGTCCTCACATAGTAGCAGTGCTGATTATGTTGTCACGTAGTCAATCCCAAACATACTTCTGCATGGCTTTCAAATAAGAGGAAAATGCTAGTTTACACAATGAGGCCTACTTCTATTCATTTGTTGCTAATATAATTAAAAAAGAAAAAAATAAAAAAATCAGTCTTGCATTGGACTGCATTTATGCTTTGAGCTGTATTGAGCAAAAATGAAAACAATGTTATACTTAATTTAATGTTCCGACTCTTACAAACTCTTGGTAGTTTGCTATGAGAGTCTTATACTATTTGGATCTGAGCATACACATTGCTTGAATCTAGTTTGATGTTAAAATGTTTCATAAGACAGCAGATCTGCTATGATCTTTAAATGTTAATATGTTTTTCTTATCACTTTACTGTGTAGATACCCTTCATGAGACACAACTCTGCCACAACTCATCCTCGGAGGCAATCCTGGAAACCTCTTTTATAAATATGATTTTTAAATGTGGATTAAGCAGTCGATAGAGTACCTAAAGTAAAGGAGAACAGCTACCTTGTCTCTACTATAAGCTTATTATGACAAAAAGTTGAGTTTGCTTGTAAGGCTTGGATAGAATGTAATTGATTGGTTTGTTATTTGGACTGACAAGGTAGTTTTTTTGCCTGCTTTTTTTTTTTTTTTCTTGCTCTGATCAGGAACATTTCGTGTGTGCATTGTTAAAAGATCACGGATAAATGTCTTGTCAGAATTGTCCTATTAAATAATGTCTTTCTCCCCTGTGCTTCCTTGATAAATGATGTTATACAATGCTTGAATTCACTGAAGAGTGACAGAAGCCTGTGGGACTTAAATATTGTGTGTTCCTCTGTGGTAATACTGAATGAAACAAGGTTCGCCGTCAGCCTGCTGCTCTACTCATATGCAGTTTGAAGAGAACATTTCTATATAGAACATCATGTTGTACATAGACCCTACTGTAAAAAGTCTTCAGTGATAACGAGACCTGTAAAACACTTGAGACTTACAATTCTCAAGGAATAGATTTGCCACGGAAAAATGGACTAATCGTTATACTTGAGTGAATAGAACTATATCTATATTGCATTATGGAACGTTTTTAAGAAAGAGAACATATTAAGGATAAACAGACATTGTTTTATTTGGCTCACTTCCCTGGCAGTGTTCAGAACAAGCTTATTTCCTCAAAATCCAAATCTGAAATTGTTGTGTAAGTTGGGGAAGGAAGGAAGAACTGATCACACAGTGTGACTGCTGAGATCTTCGTCTTCGTCCATATATATCCTGCTAGATGCAGACATAGTATTTTCATCTTCAAATGGTACTGATCCAGTTCTAAAATCTACAGTAGCAATGTATTGACAGCCTCATCGATTTCATCTTGAACTTGCTTGGAAAAATTCTGCTCAAATGCAATCAAACTTGTAACTTGATGGCATATAATCTTTGAATTTCTTGAGATATGGTGATTTTTGTCATCTCTGAAGGCAGGTTTTCATCTGAAAATATTTTTTAAGCATAAGAAAGAAATTAAATGCTGTAATAAGTAATAGGAGAAATATAAAGCCTGTGTATACTTACTTAAAGTCATCTCTTGCTAGGGCATTTCATGTTTGAATATTATATTGAATAAAATTAACCTGATGTCTAACACGTCGTTTTGTTTTAAAAGGGGAGGGTTGATGTCAGAGTAAGACTTTTGTTGAACCATTGCTTACCATTTTGTATTGGCAAGTTACATAAAGACACCTTTAAAGTAAAGAAATTGGCACTAGAAAATAGAGATTCATTCAGGAAATTTGTTTTTTCCTTTTTTTGTAAGGACTGCTTGTCCAGGATTTTGAAGCACAGTATAAAGTTTCATCACAACACTGTGCGAACAAGCTGGGGAAGAATATGGGTGTTTGCCTGTTTGATTTACTGTTTAGGAGGAAAAAAAAATTAAAGTATATAGTGTGACTTATGGCCGGTTATTAAAGTAACTTATTTACAAGCATTGTGAAAGGAGAGAATGATAAATGCAGCATAGCTTGGCTTTAGTAAGACTTTGAAAATAATTTTTATGTGATCTGGTAAGTAAGCAAGGGAAATATCCTGTTAATTAAGCTACAATGAAATATGTAGGTTATCAGGAAGGCAGACTAGTAACTGTGGATTTGCTGCCAAATTAGAGCCATGTTCCATTCACTGAATTCCACTAAGTCCTGTCCCGAATTGAATGTTCCTAAATTTTTTAATAAGTTTTGCTTTAACGTGTTAAGTGTTGGAATAAAGAGTTCGGTTATGATCGCAAGTGACACCAATATGATGAAAGGAATGATGAGGCTAGAATTGAAAATGAAGCTTTAAGAAACCATCTAGAAAAATATACCATGGAGGAAAGGAAAGGAAAGGGCAAATCACTATTTGTGCAGTTATCTTACAAAAATAAATATTTAGGAGGTGGGCATCCAAAAATGAAGGAATGGATAATTTTGGATCACAAACTGATTCTATGAATCACTCTGATTGTACTTGAGTGTGACGAGTGCTGTTTTAACATGTTTAACACATGGGAGTACTCCCCATTGCTCAGATTAGTATCACAGCCTTGAAAAAGCCTCAGCTGTTATGTGCTGTCCACCACAGCAAAAGAAGTACAGAAAGTCCCAAGAAAACAAAGTGAATGATGAGCAGACTGCAAGAAGCCTAACTGAAGAGGAAGGCTTAAAATATTTGGATTTCTTTAATTTAGTGAGGACTGGGGAATCCATGTCTTCAAAAGTCTAGGTTTTTAGAGAGATGAAGACAGAAGTACCACAAACAAGGAAAAAATAAAATTGTTGTTCAAGTCTGGTTAGATATTTTAGCAAGATGACTTAGAAAAGCAATAGAAAGGGTTTACAGTAATTGCATCTAATTGCATTAGAGAAGTGAGGGAAGTTGAATAAATTCTGCTATTGAAGGTTTTTAAGACCAGACTTAGGTATGTTAAAAACTGTTGTTATTCTTGGGCATGTTTACTAACCCCAAGTGGATTTCCAGCTGTATTTTATGTATCTGTCCCCCAGTAGAGTCCCTGTATAGGATTGCTTGCTTTCTTTGGCACTTTCTTCTGACATTAGGTTAGTTTTTAATCTTTCTATAATCATCTTCTGATTCATTGCGTCATTTGCCTCTCCTTTTCTGGAAAGCCAGATGTTAACACTCAATATTTCAGTTTTTGAAAGAAGTGTTGGCAATCTTCACGTCTGTAACGAGGTTTCTGTTGCAGTTCACAAACAGTGCACCATTCAGTTTAACTAAGTGTAGTCTGAACACTTGAGAATGGCACCATAGCTGCAGTCCTATATTATTTGTCAGTGGAGGTAATTCTGGTCCTATCAGAATTTTTATTCTTTCCAAGGAAAAAGGTATTTTGCACTTTTGGGAGGGCTGTAATTTGACTAACATTATCTTAATGTGTGTCGAAGGAATTGTCTTCACAGAAAGATTTAATTAGAACTTAAAAGTGCTGTAAATATAAACTCTATACAGTAGTTCTACAACATTAACAAAAATAAAAATGCATCTAACGTAGTGTTTTATATAGTGTTTCCTCTTGTTTAAGTGAGCCCTTAGCAAATTTTGCAAAATAATTTAATGAAGCCTTGTGTTTTGTAGTATTGAAGTACTATGAGAGAGAGAGAGAGAAGTGAACACTTCATGCTGAAAGGAAGCTGTTCACTTACAGGTATAGTAAATAAAGTTTCTTTATAGCATTCATGTAAATCATTATTTGTCTGTGAACTAAGTTTCATGACACAGATGAATTGCTGACAATTCAGAAAATATCTGGATTTGCATAGAAGTGTCTCATAGCTAGCTAGTTCAGAGTCTAACCTTACCCCAAATAGTCATTGTTTTTGGATTTTGCATTGTTTATTTTGGTTTCGTCTGGTTTGTTTCTGTTCATTTTAATATTAAAAAGCAAGTAGGAAAGGTGGCAGTTTTGGGTTTACTATAATAAATTTAGCTATAGAAATCTGTGCCAGATAATGCTTATTTTCTTTCACTCTTATGAATAGTTGACACTTTCTCAGTACTGCTAAAATGAAATATTCAGTGCTTAAGTTACCTAATGATAAGCATCTTGGGCAGAAGGGGGGAGTAGAAGCGACATGTGCTGTTTTTTTCTTTCTGAATTCATAGAGTGTTTCATTTAGCTTTTTGCTTTAAAGTAGAACTTTCTCCTAACTTTCAGAGCCATAGAAATTCATGCTGTCATATAACCAGCGATAAATACATTTAATGTAGGAGGTGCCAAAAAGTATAGCACAGATCCTCCAAGTGTGTGAATGTTTTGCAGCAAGATTATTGTGTGTTAAGGAGAAAAAATACTCATTAATGTTCTCGAGGGTATGGGCAAAAGTTTAAGTAAGCTAGAGATTAGTATGCAGTTTCCCACATCCAAAACCATCTGGGTACTTCATCCTGAAACTACTGTCAGCTGAGAGTTAGAAAACATGTCCTGCCGTGTGAAGACATTTTGTCCAAATTCTGTCTTCAGTAGGAGACATAAGTGTTATATTGTGTGTGTTTTATATATATATATACTATATATAATATATATATATCTCATATATATATATATGACCATATATAAATATGACTTACATACATATGAGACATATAATGTACTAATCAACCTGTTTCAGTTATATTCTCTCACCTGTCTGCAATAGCCATGCTCCCTCTCGCTTTTGGGTGTAACAGAAGAGAGTAACAGTCTGCTGTCCTATCTACTGTTACAATCTGTGCAATTTAGAAACTTCATTTTAATATGACTGCATTGTACATAACATAGTAGAAATTTGAAAGTGGCTTTTAATCGCTTTATGTAATACTATAATCATTACTTTTCTGAGAAAGAGTATTTTGTTTACTTGAAGTCAAAACTATGAAAATAATGGAATCCTAGATAAATTTAGGGCATCTGACCTGACTGCCCGCTCAAAGCAAGACTGACCACTGAGGTCAGTCCTCAGAATTACATCCAGTTGAATCTCCAGCATCTTTCGACACACACAGCTGTTCAAAATCACCAGTTCCTATGTTTCATGTGGCTGTATGGCTGAGCTATGTCCTGTTTTATGTTCAGCATTCAGTGCATGTACATTCATTTCAGTGCTGGAATCTGCCACATGCCAGATGCTAAAGTCACCTAAAGCTTTATCAGTGTATGTGAGAGCGCGGTTCTAAATTGCTTTGATGCTAATTATTTCTTATAACTGTTGGCTTGACCATCCATTTTAAGCTTTTATACCATTGGTAGGCAAGAGATTTTTTTGTTTTATTTTTCTTAAACTCGACTTGCCTGTTCAGTCTGAAAGCAAGAGTTGTGAAGGATCTAGACCTTATATTTGAAGTAAGAGTATGAATGAGAGTACAGCATCTCTTTTCCTTCATGTTTGACCTATATTGGTCATGTATCATCATGCTGTGACATATGTTTGTCACAGCAAAGTGAAAGCAATTTCTGTCAGAATCCATGAAGCTGAAGAGTTTGGAGTAGAATGGCAGTGCAAGATACGAAGTCTTGAAATAGCTTAAAATAGCTTATCTTTGTTTTAAGAGGTGTCAGAAGAGAAAACTAAAAGGAAGAATGCTTTTTTTTTTTTTTTTTTTTAACATATTTCATAATACAGAAATGTTTTGAGGGCCTTGAGGAAGTAGAAGGGTGTACTTTCCAGGCAGCACTAATAGCTGCAGCAAATGTACAGCTGTAGAGTTATATTACCATTCGATTTTATATTATTTTTTTCTTTAAATACGGGCCCTGGAAAGTGACTTCTTTGACATCACATGTAGGATTTGCTGTTACAGCCTCTTTGTTAGTACTCACTCCTGCCATCCAGAATTTGTCTGTTGTTCCCATTACAATTAAGGTGTAATGGGAGCACTGCTTACCCACTACAGTCTAAAGTCCTCATCTTGGATTTAGTGGTTTGAATTCATTTGAGCTTACTTTGGTCTTTTTTGTAATGCTTACATACTCAGAATCACAGAGTGTTTTAGATTGGAAGGGACCTCCTTGCCATCAGGTTTATCATACAGCCACTAAAAAGAAAGAGTGCCTTATACTGTCATAGATGTATTTAAAATGTTTGTCTGAACACGAGAATGTGCTACAATCTGAAGAGAACTCTTTGTGCATGTCTCCAGCTGTCTGCAATCTCAGTGGCCCAACACTTGGGCATTGAGGAATTAAAGGTCCCAAAAGACCAGTGCCTGAGAGGGAGCATCTGCTCCTGAGGTCTTCAGAACCTTTAGTCAGAAATGAAGTCAAGCACAAGCCAACAGGGAAGAATGCATAGCAGTAGTTATGTCAAATGCAGCCATATCTGGATTAGCCATTGTGTTGCATCTGCCCCACTAACAGGAGGTTTAATGCACATCCAACCCACTGTAGTTCTGAGAGTTTAAAAATTCTGCATGAGACCAGTCCTAATTGTGGTCTAATTATTTCTCATTTTGCCAGAGTAATTCTGAAATGACAAGTTCTCTAATAGTGATGATGGTTTATCAGTAAGCTAATTACCGATAGTACTAATAGCAACTAAGCTATTGTGATGAATAGGAGTTAGTTCATCAGTTTTGTGTTTTGATCAGTATAGTACCTTTTGGCATGACACTGCAGACAGTGTGCATTGATGTGTACATACATGAAAGATTTTCTGTAGTCTGAAGCATATTTGTGAAGTTGTATTTAAAGATTAGCTTGTTAATGGTGTGTTTCAGGGACATGTAGGTAATTACTTTTACAGCTGTAGATGGGTGATGCTGTCTTTTGAATGCAGAATAAGTTTCTTCATTCTAGCTGAGTCAGCTCTTTATTATATTAACCATTGACTTAGAGGCATGCCAGTGATGGGAAGGTTTTCCGTTTGCTGTTCCTCTGTAAAAGCACAGTGCTCCCATGAAGATTTCTGCAGGCCAGCTGATAAGACTTGCTCCTGTGTAGGTAGATGCAATGTAATGAAATTGGATGTGTGTGTTGAGCTTTGTAAATAAAATGAGATTGACTCCAGCCATTATCTCATTTATCTCATTTACATTGTAAAATCAGCATCTACAGTATTGATTAGAGGATAATTAGTTAATTATGAACAGGAAAACAGAGTTATGTCAGGCTTGAGCACAGCCAGCTGTACTGCCTAAAATAATAAAAATATCCAAGGACATGAACAGATGGAGATCACTTTATTAAAGAACAAAGCAGACATATTTCAGGTATAGAAATGCGTAATCAGGCTTTCTTGCTGTGAAGATGTAGCTGACCTGCATTTTGTATTTTATAAGTGAAAAATATTTTCCTTTATTATTATTTAATTTGCTAACTTAATGCACCAGAATCCACCTTTCTTCTTCAGACTCCATTTGCTTGTCATGTAGTGGGCATATATCTATCCCAATTAATTGCTGGAATGAGGAACACAACAATTTCTAATTTTGATGCATGAAGTGATTTCAGGGTTGTTAAAACATTGATAGTAAGCAATTATCTGTCAGTTAAAGATAATTTAGAAGGTTAGTTTAGCTTGTATTTGTGTGGAGCTCTGATTTTCATAAAGTTTTAGGTCCATTTGCTAGCCAGACTGAAAATGACTGGGCACTTAATTGCAGTTATAGATTATAGACTTAACAATGACAAAAAAAAAAAAAAAAAAAAAAAAAAAAAAAAGAATATCCACAAATAACTTTTCCTAGTTTAAGGCCAGTTTTGGAAATGTGACCTTGAATCTTCAAAGGTAACAACTTTAGCTTGATTTTTTTTAAAGTGGAAGAAGCTGAAGAGTTTCTTGGTTTTGTATCTTTTTTCCCTCAGCCTGATAGTTTAACACTGACTCTGTTAAACTGTTCTCAGGATGGAAGTGGGTGGTATTTGTAAATGACAATGCAGTGTAGCTCCTTTGCTCTGTAAGTGTCCAAGTTGTGACTGATCTATGAGCACATCTACTGGAAGACTGTGAGGCTGTCAGCGTGACGCTTTTAGTGACCCAGCAATTTCGATCTCTTATTTAGTTTGAAAGCGTTTTCTTATTTTTTGAATCTTACTGTGGATTTTCTGTCATTTTATATTTCTAGACAAAAGAACACAGTTGTATTTTCTTCAAGGCTTAGTCGTAGTTTAATATTGCCATTTTCTAACATGGACATAAGGTTTTCTTCTGGAATTATGAATTATGAATACCAGTTTTGTTCTCTGTACTAAGATATGTTTAAGGTTCACTTTTTGTCCCAATTCAGTGTCAGCAAACAACAGGCTCGCCAGACAGCTAACACACCATCTTGAACCACAGTACAGTCTGTATTCATCCAATTTTCCCAGCATCATGCTCCAGGAACTTCAGGTTCTGTGAAGTTGTATTCATCAATACATAATTGATACTCCAATAAAAGCAATATAAAGAAACTGTTTCAAAATATTTGACATAGTCTTATTTTTAGCTATGCTTTTTATATTTTGAGAATGCTTTGTTGTTTGCATTTTCTCAGCTGTGCAAATGCAGATAGCAGCTATCTAGTATCTGAAACCTGTTTTGTGTCTGTGCATTTTCATAAGTGTTAGCTCATTCTAGGAAAATGCAATTTTTGTCCTGTAAATTACCCAGCTTTGAAGTAATGAAAGTAATGATATAAATTGAAAACGCTCAGTTTTAATGGAGCTTTTGCATTTACTTTCTCCACATTCTGGTTATTTGAGTCCAGCCTTTGCAGTCTTTCTCAGCATACTTCTGAAATGTGGCTGAAGGTGAAGTTAGGAAATACCACTTTCTAGGTACCAAATTTTATACACACGATGAAATGTAGCAAATTGTAATTCTGAAGGGGAAGCAGCGTTTGTTGAGCATAATATGTAACAGTTTTGTGTATAGGCAATTGCTTCAGAAAAAAAATGCAACCTGAATTGCTGCTATTTAAGCCAGATGTAGGTTTTTAGGATTAAGCTCTAAAATACTCCGTGTTCATCAAAAATAGCATTGAGTCTTCATTTTATGTTACTTAGTGGATCTCAAACAGCTTACTAGAAGGGAAACTAGAGAGCTCTGGTGAGCACTGCTCAAATGTAAGTACTTAAGTGGACAGGATTATAGGTATGAAATAGGTTAGTAAAAATGTATTTACAAATGAGAGAACATTGAGTCTGAAAGGAGGTTTGGTCTTTTCTTGAAGATCACATATGTCATTAAAATACAGGAATATAATCTCCAAGTCAACCTTTTTGTTACTTTAACAAGAAATAAAACTACTTATATATTTAAATAGTTTATTTCTACATTAGAACTAAACAGAATGACTTTCTTGTATAAGTTTTCAGTGTGTTGTTTGTCCTGGAATTACAATTGTATTATTACTAAATTATCCAAAGGCCTTATGAAGAGCGGCTGAAGGAGCTGGGATTGTTCAGTCTGGAGAAGAGGAGGTTCAGGGGAGACCTTATTTCTCCCTATAACTACCTGAAGGGAGGTTGTAGTGAGCTGGGGATCAGCCTCTTCTCTCATGTAACTGGTGATAGGACCAGAGGGAATGGCTTCAAGCTGAGCCAGGGGAGATTCAGGCTGGACTAATAAAAACAGTACAAACAGGACCTTTAACAGTGCTCATGTCTTACGTACAATGTGTGAAAACAGAGGGCTTCCCAAGCAACACAGATTTGACAAGGACAAATGTGACTACTTAGATAAAGTAGTTGTCATCATAAAATAGTTACCTCTCTTGTATGTGGAGACTAATTCCTGGAGTCACTTGTGTATTTTCTTCTTTTAATACAGCAAGGTGTTCTGTTACTTCAGTCTTTCTGTGATACAGTGCTTTTCTCTTTGTTGATAATTATAACACCTTTGTCTTCTATCTAGTGGTGATCATGCCATACTCTTACTGCAGTTTTCAGAGATTTTGCATGTTTTTGTAGTGGAGAAATTGGTATCAAGGGAAGCAAAGAGAGAAAGCCCAAGGAAATTCTTAGAGATTCTAATTCTTAAATCTTTATTTCTTACTTTTTTATTATTTGCAATGGCTTTCATTCAGACTCTATTTCAGAAAGATAATATTGCAAAGTAAATTTGAAAAAAGCTTTATTTTTCATATGAAAGGCTGTAGGGGGTATGCAAATAAAGTGAAGTTCTTTAAAATATATGAGAATATGCTTTTAAAATATTTTTCTCCTTTTGAACATATTATCCTTTCAGCACTTTCCTTTTGTAAAGGACTTCCTATATTGTAGGATTTCTTCAATTCTGGTACATTAAGAATAGGTGAGCAAGGAAATTACAATATTTGTTTTGAGCTTCACATCTGGACTAAACAAAGTACAAAACAGTAACAAAAAGATTTATTAAAAAAAAAAAAAAAAGTGTTATTTATACATAGGACAGTTTTTATAAATGAAAGATCACAGTGAAATATCACAGTCTTTTTAAATAGTCATCCCTTTCCAGCACACTGGAAGAGAATCAGAAAATGTTTTGTGCCTTTATTTATGAACTACATAGTTACAGTTTAAAATACCTGATTTGTAGCTGTAAATTATACTTGAATTATTGAATGCGTGAGCGATTCACTGTTTGCCTTGTAAAAATAACTAAGTGAAATGACTATGAAAAATCAATATTGCCATTGTTTAATAAAAAATACCTGAATAAAGGACAAAAATGAACTGGCTATATTCTTTTCTTTGATTAGCAAGTCTCTTAAATAATATCATTTATATGAGATAGTGATGAAGGTGATGCATGAGTGTCTGCATTGGAATATTCCAAATTTGGCAGAACATACTTGGCATTTGAAAATTACACTTGTAGAAGATGTACTTTTTGTACCCTGACAATGGATCAAAGAATCTTGCACTGAGAATTGCAGGGAAGCTCAATGTAAAATAATACAGGAATACAATTCACATATACATAGATTTATTTATTTTTTTCTTTCACAGATGCGATGAATGCAGACTCTGTTACCATTTTGGCTGTTTAGACCCTCCCTTGAAAAAGTCTCCAAAGCAAACTGGCTACGGATGGATCTGTCAGGAATGTGACTCTACATCTTCCAAAGTAAGTTAATTCATCCTGTGAAGTAGTTGGAGTTTTTGCCATCTCACAGCTGTTGTTGAAATGCTAAATTGATCTGCTCTGAAAAGCAGGAGGTCATAAAATAATGATTTCAGATTCTCTGTAAAACAGGTTAAAAAAAAAAAAAACAACACCAGAATGTATGCAAAATGAAAATAATCAATAAAGAGAATTTTATTATCTGAGTTACATGTTTTCTCTTCATATTGTAGTGTTCTCTCTGAGAAAGGAGTGAATAATGTACTCTATCAGGATTGGTAATATTACATAGAAGTGAAAGTATTTTTGGATTAGTATAGAACAAAAACCTCTAAGAACAGAGATAGCAAATATATCTTTGTCAAAATTAATGAAGATGGTTTGATTGAATAAATCTGTTGATTTTAGTGGGTTTTGTTTGTTTGTTTTTTCAACTACTGCTAAAAATTGTGGAAGTCCTTAATAGTTTATATTGATGAGTATGCCTTGATCAAATATATGACATTTTAAAGTCAGAATTAAAATTCTGACATAGATTTAGATTTTATCTCTTAATACTATAGACAGAAATAGTACTCTTCTGCAGTACTAACTTACTAAAAAATAAAAATGTGCTTCTTTGCTTTTCTGTACAGAAGTTTCCATAGTACTGCATTCTCTTCTGTCGTCACCTTAACCTGGCAAGAAATACTATGTACTTAATTTTTAAAATTGGATTTACAAATTCATCTGGTACATGAATGTTTTGTTGGTTTTTATTTGTTTGTTTGTTAAAAAAAAAAAAAAATCTGGAATTTTAGTTTGTTCTGCTACTTTCTTGGTGTTTGCAGAATATTTTCAACTAAAAAGGACACAGCTATTGCAGAGGTGCTGTCATAAGTTATGTGTTGGCATATGTGGATGTTGCTCTAAAGAAGCAGATACCAAATGTACAAGTATAGTTTTTGACTTGCGACTAGGAAGAAATGGTTCTCAGTTTCATGTGGTGGGGGAGTTAATTTAATTCTTCTGTAAGAAAATATGAAGACAACCATCGGAAATTAGCTGTCCACTACATTTTGGACATCAAGAACTCTCTCTTGAGTACCACTTACATGGAATGGACATTCCAAGAGTGAATTGAAATTATTGAAGTTTTGTTACCTGCTTAAAGCAAAACAGGTCCTTGATAATGTTAGAATTTCCATCTCCAATTTACTTGACTTCTTCTGAGTAAACAAACTCAAAAAAGCAGAGTTTGTAACTTCTTCTTCAGGAGATTAGAACGTTATGTACCAGATAAAAAATATAGAATACTTTATTGTGTAAACTAAGTATGATTGACATCATTTTAGTGCAGGGCATGTGTTAATTTTAAATTGAAAACCACAGTGTTTTGAAGAGTAAATGAAATTTACTGTTAGATTGACAATGTATTTTGTATTATGTTAGTGATACAAATTAAAAAAAAGAAAAATGCTTGTTATTGTATCTGATTTTCTTTTTCATTCCGTAGAGACTTCTAAATGAGTATATTTAAATAATAAAGTCATTTGCACTTTCAAATTTAAGCAATTTGAATGGTATTTGAATGAAAATGGATATGAAAGGTGCTGAAAAATTGTCTTATGAGGACTCCTTGTGGTTTTGGGTAGCCACTTTCACATCGCTTTTTCACAAAGCTGTACAGAGAAATGCTCTGAAAAAGCTGCATTTTTTTCTCTGTTTTAAAGTATTTTTCTAGAACATTTGCATGATTTAAATTCAAACACTTTAATATTGAGTTACACTCATTGCAAACCTTCCTTAAAGTGAATGTGGTTTTAGGAGGTTAGGGCTTTCTTTATGTACTTCATTTTTGCATTCAGTTTTCTATGTGGTTTTACTATTGTGTTATCTATCACAATTTGATGAGACTTTTTCTGCCCCTTGCTAGAGGGGGTAGTCCCTCAGCAGTGTACTTAGAGATAGGGAGAGGAAAGCTGTAGAGAAGTTTGCTTGTTTGCTGCACTCTGCCTGACCTATGGATGAATTGCAAGCTTGAGCTCCCAGCAATTTCAATCTCTCAGTCACTTACTAAATCCAATTTTTGGTATGTCACAAGTGAAGTTTCTAGTACGGATTATAGCAGCAAAATAGGATTGAATTTCCAGCTTTTGCCAAGGAGACTATTGTTTAGTTTTCATTCCTTCAATGTTTTTCATCTGCTATGATCCAATTTAAATCACTGTTAGTGTATGTGTTTTAAAATTCTGCAGTGATGTCTTCTGCAGCAGTCTTGGCCCTTGGAAACAATTGGTAAGTAAATTACACTAATTCACTGAAGAGAGGTAATAGTGTATTGCATGTAATCTTTAATGGGTTTTTACTTATAATTACAAGTTTCAATTTTGTATGTTCAGGAAGATCTACATAGCACTGGCAGCAAAAAATGTGTTTTTATTTTCTGCTTTTACTAAACACTTGTTGATGACCATGGTGTAAGAGATGTAATGTAGTGATAATAAATGTACACTTTACATTGCCATCTATTACAAGTGTGGACGTTCTCCTTCTGTTTTGCTCATACGAGTCACAGGACTCTCAACAGTTGTGTCAGTTCTTCCACCAGCATGGAGGAAGAATTCCCATATTAACCTGCCTGTCAAACAACAGACAGGCAGAGACTGCTGTAGGGCATGAGGGCAACAGCTTCTCTGCTGGTAATACTCATTGTCACTTGATGGAATGGGTGAAGCTCACTACTAAAGTCTGACAAGGTCTCTCATCTCAAATGCCTTGTAGATTTTGCTGCATCACATGAAAGCTGAAGTGAACCCATAGGCTCTCCATTTCTGTAACACCATCCATCTGCCTGATGTGTTATGGTGTGTTTTAAGTATTGTCAAAAAGCACTCTAAATCCTAAATGTCATGATAGTTTCAAATAGTGATATTCAGAAGGAAAATAGAACATTTAAAAGTATAATTTCATAAAAACCAACAACACAAAATTTTTATTATTGTGATGTATCATTCAGTAGGAATTAATGTGGCCTGCCCATGTGTTTATGATGTGATTTAAGGGCTCATTATGGGGCCTCATTATTACTAAATGTGGCAATTCAGGAATTCTTTCTATTGCCTTCCTTTTAAAAAGTCCTGTTTGAAGCATCTCTTTCAATTTCAAAATTTTGCAAAGTACCAAGGCAGCAAAAACTTTAAAAATATATCATGCTAGTTGCAATGACCATAGTCATTGACTTCTTTGGTTTCTATTTGTTCATTTTTGTGCACAATCATTTTTGCAAAATGCTGCAGAGTGTACATGTCAGGTCATTATTTGAGTGCTGCAAGATCAGCTGCCTTGCCTGTAGACTTCTGTTTAGTTTGCTTTTATTTCATCTCCTTACAGCATTGCGTTTTTTCAGTGGAAATAAATTGTCAGAGTATGTGCATAGAATTTTCATCTAAACCCCTCAGTAAATATTTTCTGGAACTACAAATCCATGACACACCAGCCCTGGCAAGTAGTATTTTTTGCATACCTTTCATGTTGGAAAGCAATTGTGGACACTTTTACTTAGTAGCAAAGCAGCAGCACTTCTTTTGGTGTATCTGGCTTTCAAATCTTAATTTGGTCAGAAAAAAAAGGAAGTTAATTCTTTTTGTCTATAGAATTTTATGCTAATAAAATGATGTGAATTTTTAAGAAATTCTCTGAGATGAGAAGTTTCTCATCTGTTCTTGGTTTGTCAATTTCATGATGTCTTTAATTTTTAATTTTTAAAATTATTCCTGTATCTCAGAGTGTGTTTTCTCACCCTTGCAAGCGACTGTGTTCATAAATAAAAGTAACAGCAGAACTAAGAAATCCCAATGTCAAGCTCTCAGAATGTAGGAAATGCCCAAATTAAGATTGTGTGCAGCACTGTATTCTTCTTGTGGCTGTGCATGAATTTATAGCCTTTAGTAAGTTCACACTGTATTTTTTTTTTCTATAGAACCTATGCCTTCTCCCATTTAGCTTTTGGAGGTCACTGAAAGAGAATGATCTGGGTTGAGTGTTAAAAGAAAATACTGTCTTCAGGTTCTGCAAGACACAAAAACAAAAATTTCATCATTTCAGGGACAGAAAAGAAAAAGATTGCCCTTATGTTTGAAGTAGGCTGTGACTGGAAGATTGAATTTTACCCTTCTCTCACTCCAAGCTCCTGTGCATGCTAGACAAAATAAGCATTTTTAGATGTTTAGTATTTTTTTTTTTCCTCATTTGCTGCTGCCTAGCTTGGATCCTTTGGCCTAACATGCAAAAATGCTGAATTCTGAGAGCTGCAGCTGGTGATGGTGTAAGATGGTGTAAGCTGAAAGTCATCATAATGATGTGGTCTGGATTGTTGCAACTGAGTAACAAATTTATGGGATTTTTAATTCTTTAATCCCTGTGTCTTAACTTCCTGGTTGCCATTACTGTGCTCTTATTTGAGACATTTTCCTTAAATTTCAATGGATTGTTCTGTCGAGCTGCCTTTTCCTATCCATGGTCTGTAGGGGCTAAACAATTTAGATTAGTGAAGGGATTAGTCTGAGTGGAATTCTGTTTGCTTGAGTACTTGTAGAAGATGATGGAATTTACATTGCATTGACATACTTTATCCAGGCATTTACTGACATTCAGAACTGTGCATTTCCAAGAAAGTGGAAATGTTTTTAAAGTGGAAAAGTTTTTAGAGGTTTATATATACGAGAAAACACTATTTTAATATGAAATGTGAGTTTGACACAAACTGGTAATTTTATATTTGTGCTTAATCATGTCTTATATATGTTTTATAGTAATTTGTAGTTGTCACTCAGTGCAAAAGTAGTTATATTTAAAACACATCTTTCCAAAAATACGCATAAGATTTTGTATTATTAAAGGTCCTTTGTATTATCTGAAACTTTTTTTTAATTGCGTATTCTGACAAAGGGTGACTGCAGTGCTTGTAAAGAAGCTGTGACCCTAATTTAGTCAGTGCAGTTTCTTTTGAGAACACAACATACAAGTAAATGTTCTGCCACCAAGGCAAACATCACTGTACCTGGAAAATGACAAATGAATACTGCTAACAAATCTGCTAGCTGATGGCAGGCGAACATAAATTGAATTTTTTTTCCATTTTGCTTTATGCAACACTTTTCAGGCTTAACTCAGTGTTACAGAATAGTGAATTGCATACTGTAAGTGACCAGATTTGAAAAGATGGAATCTATTTTCACTTCTAATGGGTGTGGATATTATGACTTATTTTCTTATGTGTTGATCAAGAACAGTACAGTCAAACCCTTTTGTATTTGTTCATATATTTTAAAACTTTTTGAGTAGAGTTGAGTGATGCTACATAAATCACCTTGGGACGTGTTCTGTCATACAATAAAAGCTTTACAAACATGTATATTTGTATATGTATATATATATATATATATGCTAGAAAATACACATTGAAGTCCTTGTCTTCATAAATTTGTGAGCAGCCATGAGGCCTTGGACACCATTGAATGACTGTCTTGAAATTAAACAAGAAGAAATTATCCGAATGTTAAGACTGTGTGAAACTTTAGCAGTGCTTTTTTGTGAACTTTGGTAATGCCAAACCTTGTCACAGGAAGACTTTTGTGTGTCCAGACAATTCAAGAAAAAAAAAAGTCACATTACAGCGTAGATTAGTTCTTATCAGTTGGCCAGTTAATACTGCCAAGTGTGTTCTAGCATTTGCTCCCCATATTTAGAAAAATTAATTGGTGCAGCCTCTGTTATTTTCTGGCAAATAAATGTGAAAGATCTATCTATTGAATAATTTATACCATAAAATGTTCCAAAAATAATCAACCTTGAAATTAACTTAAGATGAAGCTTGATTTATATAGAGAGGATAAGTTCAGGATAGAGTTAGTTGGTATTAAATCCACAAATGAATCCAAATAATCAGATACACTCAGTTGCCAGTACATCCCATGGTGTATGTAGGAAGCTTAGGTTTTAGTGAGAAAAAAAAAAAAAAAAGGTTAAGCACTGTAAAATATGTTTGGAATGGATATTTATTTCAATCCTTCTCCACAACAAAATCAATTCTACCAGTTCCAAACACCCCGTGTCACTGGATGCCAAATCCTCATCTTGGACTTCCAGTGCTTGTGCTTCCTAGTAAGTTCAGTTTAACTGTAACCAAAAGGTATTGTGAAAAAATGGGCAATATGCTACAGCGTTCTCTTTTTCATAACCTTCTCTGAACAAATCTTTTTGACTGGTTACTCAGAGGGCAGTCGATCTAGTGCCAGCCAGAAATTAATGATATACAGTTGTTCCAAATTGAAAAAAGATTTCTAGTTTTGAAGTATGACATTGGAATAGATCAATGAGTAATAATAAAAGTGATTAAAAGATAGGGCTTTTAATTTCCAATTAGGAATTCAAAGTGAAATATATAATTTATTCTCATATTAAATTTTGAAAAACAAACAGAAAAAACAGTTATAATAAGCTTGGTAAGAGCCTGTTGTCCCAGATTTACACTGCGCAGCAGTTTTAAATAGGTATTTTTGTTACTAAAACTCCACTAATAATATTTGGTCCAAAAATTGTTTCATTTCCAAGATTCATTTTTCTTAGCTAAGAGACAGAAGTCCCGTGCTGCTTCACTTCATTCATATTCTTTCATAACCCAACAATTCAGAATCTTTTCAAAACTGAAATTTTGCACACCATTACAACTTCATTTTCTTAGTGGGGGAACAGTAGTATAATACAATGCGTTCTATTATATTGAATGTTTTATAACAAAAGTAGAAAAAAAACATGATGTTTCAAATAGTACTGAAAAGAGTGATGTTTCTTGATTCCTTATACTACCTTTAAATTGAAATGATTTAATTTTATAAGGCTTTGTGTCTTATAAGTCAAAGTATTACTTTTTTGCTTTATTGTAACTAAAAAAAAAATTAATGAAGTGTAAATAAACAGGGGTGGCTGTGTTTAGAATCAAACTTCGTCATTAATTTTCACTGTTGATAGAATACCCTTGTTAAATATTGTGACCATGCCTGGGGCCCCTAGTACAGGAATAATGCAGAGCTTTTGGCGCAGGTCCAGAGGAGGGCCACGAAAATGATTGGAGGGCTGGAGCAGCTCTCCTGTGAAGACAGGCTGAGGGAGCTGGGCTTGTTTAGCCTGGAGAAAAGAAGGCTTCAGGGAGACCTCATTGCAGCCTTCCAGTATTTAAAGGGAGCTTATAAACAGGAGGGGGAATGATTTCTTGCGTGATCTAACAGTGATAGAACAAGGGGAATGGTTTTAAAGTAAAAGAGGTGAGATTTAGGTTGCGTGTTCAGGGAAAAAGTTTTTTACTCAGAGGGTGGAGGCTTCTCAAAGAAGCTGTGGGTGCCCCATCCCTGGAGGTGTTCAAGGCCAGGTTGGATGGGGCCCTGGGTAGCCTGAGCTGGTGGGTGGCAGTCCTACCCATGTCAGGGGGGTTGCCACTAGATGATATTTAAGGTCCTTTCCAACCCAAGCCTTTCTATGATGCTTATTCATATCTAATTTAAGAGGTTCCTGATACTAGTGAAGTGTCAGGCTTAGTGATTTGAACCACTTAGTATAGCGATGATACATTTTTAATGCATCTAATCTGAATAAACACAATCTAGTGTTTAAGCATTTAGAACTCTAGATGTGGTTTAGTTTTGATAGAATAACTATTATCTAGCATAAAGTAATGATTGAGGAAAGAAAATCTCTTCACTGGGCAGCAGTTAGAAACACCGCTGCTCCTCCTTACCTTCTTTAGGTTATGCTTCCAACAAAATCTGCTTACAATTATGGTTTATCTGGGAAATAGCTTTTCTACTGAATTATGGCTTACGCTTCTTAAGCCATGACAAAATGAATTTGCAGCCTAACTTGCTCACTACCACTCTACTGAGTGGCAAGGAGTCTAAGCTGGGATCTATCTACAATTGGTAAAATCCAAAAAGCAGTTATTATTGTGTCTATAAAGCCACTAAACCTAGTTTTAAGCTAACTCATCATAAGAGAATAAAAGAAAAGGAGAGTACATTTTCAACACTGAGCAGCACCCCAGCATAAGACGATTTTATAACTCCTCTCTGGTGCACATGCTTTCAAAGTACATGAGAAGGCTGATGGAAGAATACTGCCTGAGAAGGGTAGGAGGAATGCGTCCTGTAACTGGAAATTTTATCATTTGTGCTTCTGAAAATTAATCTCTAAATATTTACAGCTGTTGATTAGCATTGTGATTGTAATGAAGGGAATACATAGAAATGTAAGCAACATGAAGATAGCAGTTTTAATCCAGGTTTGCTCAGTTTTGCATTTCCTTCAAAATGAAGTAGGAGAAGGAAAATACAAGTATGTGAAAGTCACCAAATTTTAGCTGCCAAAGTATTATAATTTACCCTACTGTAGAATTCCAAAAATAATGACTGAGCCTTTAAAGTATTTATAGGGGCTTTTTACTGATAGTGGCGTCATCAACAAATTTACCAGTAAATTGTAATTGACCAATGCTATTTTCTGTTAACATGCCAGTTGAAGATTGTGATTGTTATCTGTTTTTTAGTGGAACTCACATTGATTCTGAAAACATATGGAAATGAATAGAATGATCTGTAAATGACTTCCTTTTTTGTTTTTTGTTTTTTTTTTTTAACTTTTCAAGCCTTGATTAAATTTTTGGCTTTGATGACCAGATGCCAGGAGGGCTTTTGTAAAAGCATGTGCAGTGTACATAATCTTTTATAATTTGAATATTCATTCAAGAATTGAAGACTGTCAACAGAAAGTAGCAAGAGGTGTGTACTTTACAATTACAAAACAAACAAAAGGAATCCTGAGAAGTGCAGGTTGTATCTGAATTCTGGTGACATCCTCATCCACTCTAATTTTGCAAAGTAGAGTTCTGTTGCTGCTGAAAGCCTATTATGTATATTTCTTGCCTTACGTCTTACACAGAACTAGAAAGTATGTAATTAGAGAAGAATTATGTATCTTGATTCCTCACAACTGGTCTCAACTTTATTACTCTGAAAATTAACTTAGCACCTGTAATCAAATCCTGTATGTTAGAGGAAGAATTAGATCTTTAATTGTTAGTCTCTGGATAGGATCTGAACATTGTATTGTAGTTTCCTAATTGCCTACTCCTGTTTACTCTCAAGACTGATTTTATTTTAAAGGGTTTCAAAGAAGGGCAGCCATGTATGCCACTTTAAGAAACGTGTCACTCATCAGTGTAAACTAATAATGATGCCTATACAAAATCCAGTCATATTGAATCAGGAGAGAGAAAGGAGAAGGGAGGGAAGGGAAAAAATTAAAAAGCACACAATTGAAAAAATGCCATTTTATGAAGTGCTAAGCAAGTAATGAATTTTAGCAGAGTCAAGATTTGCTTTTTGTGGTAGTGTTAGATAGTTGTTGTGAGGTTGTTGCCATTCCCAAATAGAGATTCTTGTAGTGCCAGCCAGGTTTAATCACATTTTGCAGAAGACAGCTGGGCATTGCTGATTTGTGCTGTGTCAGCCACTTTCTGTGCAAAGGAGTGCCTCACCACTTGAATTTTAGCATTCTGTAGCAGAAAAGTTCCTTCTTCTTAAAATTGGCTCAGCAAATATCTTGTGTGGGAATATAAGAGCATTATAATTAGCTCTACCAAGAAAGTGCACAAATACTATGTGGGGTTTTAAGGTGGCTTTTCAGAAGATTTTCACAAAACCTTTAAAATGCATATTGCATTGATAAATTCTGGCAGCAATTAAGCTTATCTCAGATTTTTGTAAATGTGTCTTTGGTAACAGTTGAAAATTATTATCTGGTTCAGTGGTTTGAAACACCTTTGAGCATGTTTGAGAAGTCTTAAGTGTATTTAAACTGCACTGAACTGTACCAGAAAGGAAAAAAAAAATTATGTATGGAAAGCCTTGGAATGTGTAGATACCAAGGTTTCTTCCAGCTCCTGGTCTTGTGAAGACTGACGGGCAGATGGTATCATTCCAAATGTGGTATAAATAGCCATAGAAGAGAAGTGTCAAAAAGGAAATAAGAAGATAATTCAGTATTTATGGAAGGCTCAGAAGTGTACTTAGAGTGAGTTAATCACATTGCAGGTTTATTTTTGGAAATAGAAGGGCATCAGCAGATTGATTCAGTAATTGACATAATGGATGCTAAATGTGTAACCAGTCCTGTGCAATAAATAAGGGTACATATCAGATATTAATCATTTTATCATTTTATCCAGTGAATCCTTTTTTTCCATGCAAAGCAATCTGCCTCAACTAAAGAACAGGGAGTTAAGTAACCTCTACATAAGTATGGTTTTGAGCTCTCTTAAGCAGAAGAGAAAAGTCAGCTAGGGTCCACACTGTGATTGTTGAATGAATGACCAGTGAATTTAGGGAAGCGATCAAGCCTATTCTACAAGTAAGGTATTAAATGTATTAATGTGTCTATTTTTGTTATTTAGGGGAAGAAAAAAAAAAAAAAAAAAAAAAGGGGGGTTTAGATTCCACAGAGCTTTCAGTTCAGTGAATCTCTGGAGAAGGAAGGAAACCTGATAATCCAGAATGGTTCTGCATGCTGGTGTTCTCATTTCAGGATCTTAATCAGAGGTATCTTAGTTTGCTTTTTGGTTAAGATCAGGAATGCATTTTTGAAGCAAATCACTCAGTTGCCACCAGTTGCAACACTTTCATTTGCATTACAGCGCAGTCTCAAGAGTGTGCAAACTGGGTTCTTTTCAAGGGACACTAAAACTGGAGATGGGCAGGCAGTCGGTATGGCCAATTTAGTGATATTCTGAAACACATACAACACATTTGGCTGATCCTCAGCACAAGGACTGTTCCTGCTGCATGACAGTAGCTGCCAGTGATGGCATATCTTGGCTGTTTTGGCTATCCCTGTGTGTTGTATTGGGACTTACTTGTGTAATTCAATCTTCAGTCTTTTACGATCTTTTGATGAGGCTTATCAATACTTTAACTTCAAAATATATTAACTTCAGAATGTTGTTTGAAAATGCATTGTTTGAATATTCTAGTGCCAGTTTCTGCCTTCAACTTGCTTGCTTACTGGGAAAGGAGGATTGGGAAAGGAGGATAGGGAAAGCTCTGTTCTTTCATTCAGTCAGGGCTTGTTGTTCATTATTTCTGACAGTTGTGTTGCATTTTGTTGGTTGTTGAAAGTGGTCTATAACGAAGCCCAAAATTTGTTTCATGGAACGTAGCCTTGTTTTGAATTCATCAGCTCTGTAATTCTAGTCAGGAATTTCTTGCATGCTCCACTGCCCGCAGTAATGCATGTCTGGCACATTTGATTTGTTCCATCACGTGCTTTCCATAGTCTTGTTCGTATTAATCTGGGCTGTGTATGCCACCTTCTCCAGGTTGTGCTGATGCCAGCTGTGTAGTCCTAGCTGATTCAGAAGGGGCCTTGTCAGCACTTAGGAAGTATGTTTGCATTTTAGAACATTCTCTTCTCTCACACAAAGCTTGGGATCTGGCTGATGTTTATCCTTGGAGTAGAAGGATAAATACTTCTATGTTTGATATATATGTTTCGTGGAGATGTGAAGAAGCAACATCAAAAGAGAGTAATTTAGGCATGAAATGACTATTAAAATCACTCTTACATTTGCTGTATCAAAGGTATTTGTGTTTTAGTTTCACTAACTACAAAAGCTATTCCATTCCCATTTTAATAAGAGATTTTGTGGAACTGCATATCAGTAGTCTGAAGGTAGAAAGTCTAAAATTTAATAACACAGATATATTCAGTTCAGTTATTGCATTTTATAATTTGCATGTTTCTGTAAGCACCGTGTGCATAATGTTTTTAGCTAAAGCAACTTAGTCTTCAATGTTATTTAAGGAATTATATTGAAGAAGGTCTTGGTGTGTGTTTTTTAATACAGATTAGAAACAAAAAAGATTTTTGCTTTAAAAAGATAAAAAGAGGAAAATAAGCCCCCTAAAAATAGAGAGTAAGATCTATATTTTGAGCTAATTTAGCCTCATCATTCCATATATCATTCTTGGTGTTCTTAATTAGAGAAGAATGAGGAATTTCCAGGCCTTTTTGAGGATGCCTTCAAGCAGCAGCAGTGGGTTTGACCTTTCAATTCCTGCAGGCTCAGCAAAAGATGGCTGATAAATGTCACCTCTGAAATTGTGTCAACTGGGCTGCTCCTTCCCATTTAAGTAAACAGCCCATTGTCAGTGCAGCTCAGTCTAACAGAACAAAACATCCCTATGTTTCAGCTGGCTACTTTGCATTAATAAGAGTATGTATTTCCATTAGTAGCTTAAACTTACTTCAAAGTATTCTTGAGTTACTGCACTCTGCTGACCAGTATGGATGAATAAATCAGGGGCACTTGCAAAATAAGATTCATAACATAATTGGTTGAAGTTCATTAAAGGATATCTAAGATTTTTTTTTTTCTTTTTTTAACTTTGCACATTTTACTCCTCCTTAAAAGGGGGACATAAGAAATATTTTTATATACACGCTCAAACATAGATGGATTCATTTCTTAAATTATTTCATAGCCTTGAAGAAATGTTTTTGATCTCTGCCTTATCAGAGCAAGTAAAATATGATACCTTTTGAGATGGGGTCTAGAAAGAGAGAGAGAGAGAAGCAAAATGGGGTAAATTAATGGGACTGCAGAAGGACCCCTTGGCACAGAAGGGGAAATGTGAGCACACAAACATTCTTAGGAATATAAAAGCTCTACATGGAGGAATACACAAAAAGCCTCTCAGGGGAGAGCAGAGCGAGTTAAAAACTTGGGCTGTGGTAAAGAAGAGGGCACATAGAGCCTTCTCCCAGAGCAGGATAGAACAGCTACAAAGCACTGAACTACAGGCAGATAAGTGGATGCCATATGAGGAAAGTTCAGGGAGCTATAAAATGTACGTTATAAACTCAGAGTGCAAAATGATGTGCTATGCAGTCTCTTTATTTCCTCTTATTACTGGGGAAAAAAATCTGGAAGTGGGGAGATATGAAAACTGATTCTGATTTGATAACTAGCCTTTGACAATTCTGTGATGCTTTTGGCAATTGCGCATTTTAACATTGCTCTGTTTTGCATTATGTTGGGAAAATCTGGACTTCAAGGATTTGAAAAGCAAGAATCAGTGCTGATGAAGATTTAAGAAGCTAAATAAATATTACTTTAAGGACATCTCAAAGGAAAAAAAAAGCCCTGTGAATGTGCTGACCCTATCTTGAGAATTAAGTTAGATGGTACAATTTAAAGCTTTGTTCCGACATCTGACAGACACGCTCTGCATGCTGATGCGTAGTATTGAAGATTGTGTGCTTGAAAGAAAGTCTTTTCTGAGCTACGTTCTATTTTTGTTCAAATAAAGCAGCTGTTTTTTGAGCAGAAATCTTCTCAAGTGCTCAGTCTTGTGGTTTGAGCAGAGTGTGAGCCAAGCATTGTGAGCAAACTTCATGTCTGCTTTCCCTCTGACTGATGGAGTGGTTTGTAAAGCAAACTGCTTGGGACAGAAATCGCGTGGGTGAGCAGCTTGGCCCGAGGGGTAGGAGTAAATTTGCTGCTGTACCTTACTGCACAGCTAACAGTGCTGTGTTCCTAATAACTTTTTGGGCAGTATCCTGAATCACGGTGAGAAAAAATTACAGAACAATAACTAGGAGGAAAGTGGTGTTGAGAAAAAGGGCAAAGTACTGAGTTACTCTTATATGTAATGACAGTAGTGTTGTACAGCAGTCTGACCAGTATATTAATAGTCTGCAAACAGGTATTCATATAAAATCTGTCACACCAGATAATTACCATGTTATATAAGCCATAGGGGATATAGCACAGGAATGATAGATGTTGGCTTTTTCCTTTTATTGAAGAAATTCTAAAACTGATCATGCAAAAAGGTGCTTATATCGTTACTTTTGTCAGCAGTTTTGAGCCACGGCATATCTGTGATCAGTGGCTTTAAACCATGACAGTAACAAGAAAGGTATACTCCTTTGTGCTGTGTACAAGAGATGAGGTTAGTGTCAGACCTATACTTCAATGGTTAATCCTAGTGTTTACGTATTTTTAAAAATTATAGCACTTTAACAGCTGATTTCTTTAAGACTGCTCAGAGAATTCAGGGTCATAAAAAGCAGGCGTTGAAAGACAGTTTTCGATTGATGGGAGAGTAAAAGGGAAATATAAAAATGTGGGAGAGTTTGATTTTAAAAGGGAAGGATTCATTCCACAGAGAGGTAGGATTACCACACTGACTTAATGCAAATGTGGAAAATGTGTTGATTAAAAAGGGAATGTGAATTCAGATTCCGGAGGTGAGTGGTGATACTTTCAGGCGGTAAGATATTCTGCTGTTTGCTGTTTCTATTTGCATAAGATAAAGTTGGAAGAGTAAATATGAAAAACATTATTTTGAGAGTGCTGTTTCTACTTTTAAATATATGTAGATTGTTGGGTTGTTTTTTTTTTTTTTCATTTGAAGAATGCATCCTGAGCAAACATATGGCCCTGTTTCCTGTCATAATTTGTTCAGTTTTAATAAAATTCTAGAAATAGTAACATCTTTATTTTAAACAGCTGTGAAGGGGAGTCACCCTTTGACAGCTGGAAATGTAGGCAGATTTTGAAGATACAAACTTGCTTTTGTCAGTGCTGTAGTTTATTGGAAGTTAGAAGGATTATAAATTGAAGCAGATTGGTATTTAGTACGAACATCTTGTAACTTTATCATGTCTTCTATATTGCACACTTTGATAAAAAATAGCATGAGGCTAAAATATGTAATGAAGGTCCTATGTTTGGAAAACTGAGAATTATGAAAAGATTTCTCTTTTGTCTCTGCCTTTAAAGAGGACAGCAGTTCTAGATCCAAATTGAGGTTTGTTACCTGAAGTGAAGCAGTTGCTCAGCCATCTGCTGAGAGCCTGTTGTGTTATCGGTGTGCAGACAAAGGAGTCATCGTCCCTTCTCAAGAGAGGGATGAAGCAGTGGAGAGCAAGCACGAGAGTGCACCAGGAGTTAGCAGCCTGTGTAAAGGCTGCAGCTGTAATTTTGTATCTTTAGAGAGGGCAGATGAAGAGAGGAAATGGTCAGATGCAAAACAAAATCAGCACAAGGAGAATGTCAAAAGGAGTATAGGAGGAAAGGAAATTTTACAGATACAGAGCGTGGGTTTTGAAGCCCATATTCTTACCTCATTAAGCATTGCTGGGTAGAATGCAGGCAATGACAAAGTGATTGATCTTGCGTGTGTAAGGAGATTGAGATAAGCTCTGTTCCTGCTGGGGCTTTGCTTTGTCCATGAACTGTGGAGAATTACATATCCCTTGCATTCACTATATTTTACCATATCCTACCTAAGATATCAGAAAGACCTTCAAAGTGAACACATGGTGAGTAAGAGAGAGCAGGGAATGGTGGGAGCAGCTGGGATCATCTCCCGCATCCTGGGCTTCTCAGGGGCCCTGCTCTAGCCAAGCCAGGCGTTTCCCATGTCTCAGTGAATGTGGTGCTCTCTGAGCCTCACAGCACTGTGGCACTTGAGCAAAGATAGACTCATTTCTTCCCATAGTCCTTCAGCCCTAAGAAGCTGGCTTCATGTTTTGGAAAGAGCTTTTTTTTATTATTATTTCTTTTTTTTCTTTTCTTTTGTAAGCCTAAAGAGGGGCAAATATTTCTACTTTGCTACTATTAAAAGTCTTTGTTAGTAACTTTAGCTTCCAATTCATTACTGCAGTCATGTCCTCAGAGCCTGGTGTAAGAGATAAACCCTTTGCAAATGAAGACAGCATCCATTTTCTTTCAACCTCAGGCCACACAAAATTGATTGGGGTAATAAAATGACAGTACCATGTAATATACTGACGGCTCTTTAATTTGAAAACTGGTTCCAGGCTGATTCAAAGCTTGTTTAAAGCTAATTTATGGCTTGTGTAATTTTCAACTGGACCAAGGTAAAGGATGATACATGAAAACTGATGCAAAGTTAACATAATATATTCAAACCTGACAGCTTGAAATTATCTATAAAAGGTTTGGGGGCTTGTGAGTTGGTTCATTTGGATTCTTTTTTGTTTTTGTTTTGTTTTAAAGTAGTAGCAGCAGACTAGCTGATGCTCAGCTGGTATAAATACCATCTTAAAATGCTGTTTTTCTGTCATCTTATTTCAAATGCAGCTTCTCATGCTTTCTAGCAGTCTTTTAGGAATGCTTTTTTATACATCAGTTCTTTATTTACTTCAAAATCAGAGGCTGCATAGAGCTTCTGTTTTATACAAGTTGACATCTGTTGTTTCTCTAACATAAATGGGTAAACAGATACAATATTTCATTTCCATAATATTCGTAATGAATATAGCCTTGGTGATGTACATGTCTGTAAAGAAGTATGTATATATATGGAAAATAAGTATACAATACATATGTGTATTTATGTATGTATTGTGTATTTAAGACCTGTTCTTTTAAAGAAAAAAAAAAAAAGAAAAAAAGTCCTCAAACTAGAACTTGAAAAATAAACAAACAGAAAACCCAACATTAGCATAGCATAAAATGTAAATATTACCCTCTGAAATCTATCACTTTTATGTAGCTCACAAATGAAATCCCCATCTGTTCTGTATGCACTATTGATTTTTCAGTGTATTATATCACTACTAATTCTGCACAGCATAGAACAGAAACTAAGATAACGATGTTTACTTCCATTTCATTGGATGCAAATAGCATACACTCCAAACAGGATGAAAAAGAGGGAAAAAAAAAAACGGAGTACTTTGAGGAAATTTCATTAGAGTTGGATAAACCTTTGATTTTTCCTCCTACCTTTGATCTCTACTGACCTGAGTTAAAAAAAAAAATAAAAAGAAGTGCTGAAGGTCCAAGGTGTATCTTAAATTATATGAATATTTAGGTTGTCTGAAAGCAGACATTGATCAAGCATATTTGCCTTTCTTCCATAAACAGTAGAATGTCTGCACATGTGGTTCTTCCTCTGTTTATACGTCTCTGAACAGTCACATTATTCCTGGCTATATTTGAGGCTTACAAATAAACAAGAGGTGCTATTGACATCTTTTTCAAGATACAAAACCTTGAGAAAAGAAAGAGGTGGCATTTTTGCAAAGTCAATCTATATGTTGTGATATAAATAATAGGAAGAAGATAAGAAATTTATTTTATTTTTAAGCGCCTTTTTCCACTTCATACAGTAAAATAATTGCTTGGGGTCAGTGAAACAGATGATAGTCCTTTCCTTTACAAAAGTAAACAGTACTAATTTCAGGTGGTTTTATTTATCCAAGTGTAAGTCAGAATACTAGAAGTGGTTAGTAGAAATATTTTTTATTTGGCTGTGTACTCATAACACAATGAGAAAAAGCTTTATGAAAGTTCTCACACTTCGTGGCATTTTTGTCATTGTACCTTGCACAAATGGATCATGCTTCACTTACTGAATATGGTTATTTCCAAAACCTGTATTTCCTGTGTTGAGTACTTCATAACAGTATAGATTGCCTTTCATACAGATGTTTAGGCTTTGAATATTTTTCCTAAGAAGTGACAAAAGAGATGGCAAAACTGATGTAACAGGACAAGGAGAAACATTTTCTCTGATTGCTTTTTGTCGAACAAAGTAAATTTGATTTCTATCTATCATCTTAAAAATGGGCTACTATGTTGGCCAGCGTGTCCTTTAAACAACTAAGGAGAGGCATGGCTTAGGGGAAAAAGATATTGAGACTTGATCAGGGGAGAGCATCTGTGACATGATGGTCCTGCTGAGGAAAAAGGAATGAAATAGGAATATACACTTATCAAATTGCTGCTGCACTGATGAGTTTTGAAACCCATTTTTTTATTACTTTCAAAAAATATAACTAAGAAAGAAGCGTTGCCACCACGTATCTGGTCACAGGTATAATACCACAACATTTCTTAGGCACAAAAGACAGTCAGAATTCAAACAGACAGATCACTGAACCGAAGAATTTGGACAAGCATGCCATTTTCTCCAAGCATGTGGTTGTTACTTTTGTGTTTGTAAGCAGCACAGGAGAGCTCTTGGAAGCACACCAAGCTGATAAATTACATAGCAGTGATTTAACTTTCTAGTCCTCATGGAGTAAACAAAATAGCATGGTTCAGTTCTCTGAATCAGTTCATGGATAATTGGGCCAGCAGCAAGAAGAGATAATTTTCTTGCCATTGTTATCCAGGAACCAAAATGAGGAGGGCCACTGAGCGTGGGGACATTTGCCTGTGCAAATCCAGATCTACTAAGGCAAAAGCAGGAACTGCGAGTGTGAACACAGTGCAGAAGTTTTACGTGGCAAAGATAGCAGTGAGCTTTCATGTGATGGATAGGGAAAGATCAAATGTTTACTGTCAGAGTGCTTGAGATGTTTCTTGTAATTCCCCGTATTAAGCCAGTATGTTGATATTCTTGTGAGTAATTGAGAAAACTGAGCAAAATAGTGTTTTGCTGTTCTTATCATAAAATTGGGATGGGAGCTCTACCAAAATGTTTCATTTTGCATTTGCTAATGCCTGTAAAACAGTTCAGTGAGACTTTGTTATTAACACTGATGGAATTCTTTATTCATCACTGAAAGCTGATTTTGCCTTTTAAGTCCTCCTGGCATTCATCTTTCAACGTAAGGTGATAGACCACAGACTGGCAGAATATTTTGAGTCACAAAGAGGCAGTGCAACAAAAAAGTAGTAAATGGTTTTATTTGAAAAATTTAAGCTTAGAAGCTTTCTTTTTTTTAAAAAAAAAAAAAAAAAAAAAACAAACAGGGACTAACCTGAAAAGTTATATCAATTAGAGATATTGCATAACTCTCTCTTCACGCCCGAAGAGATTTTCCCCACTTTATAATCTCCAGCAACCTCATCTATGTATTTTACATCTGCCCTCTGATTCTCAGTGTGGTTTTCAGTAATGAGTGTTGGACTACAGCATTCATTTTTCCTCTTCCAACAGTCCAAACATATTCATTTGGCTAAACTGCAAATGCTGAATATTATTAGTATGAAGTTTCAGTTTACATTTTAGAAGTTATGTCAAAAAACTTAATAATGAGCTTTGCAGCTTGCAGTTTTTGAAAGTGCAATCTTGATTTCCTTGCAATTAATGACTATAGGAAGAAAGTGGTACATCAAAAGCATATATTCTGCTTGCTAAGCGATGACATCTAAAATATCTTATTCCATAATGAGCATTACAAGCACAGTAGAGATAGTTTAATGGATTTTTTCCTCCATAGCAAAATATCTCAATCTATGCAGATATCAAAACCACTGTGAGAAGCAGTGGAGGTATTAAAGTGATTTTGTTTTGACTGATCTATTTTAGTACCATTGCATCACAAATTCGCAGTAAAGGTAATTTAGAAAATACAATATAAACTACCTATTTGTTTTTATTTTATTTATTTGATGATAGTGTTAACACTGACAATCAACTGCTACCTTTTCTAGCTTTAATATTTTTATGTGCTATATCAGTTTAAAGCAGTTGATAAAATCTACTTGTGTTGGGTTGTTTTAACATAGTCCCAGCTGTTTTGCAGAAACCTCCATCATAAATAAAGGGATGAAATGCAGGGGTAGGTATGGGCTAAACAAGCACACTTATTCAGAACTTGATGATTCTAAAACACTAAATAGCTATTTGCTAAGCCTTAAAATGCTCTTGTGAAGAAAGTATTAGCATTTTATGAAAGTAAACGGCAGATATTTTTGTCTCTGGGGTAAAGGTGTTGGCCCAGATTAAAACAAGGTTTTAGACTTCAAGTATTCTTTGTTTCTCTGTGCTTAGAGCACGCTTCCTCTGAGAAGTCTCTCCCTTTTGGGGTACCACACCAACACGCTGCTGAGGGGTCTATTTGTCTCTGTTGCCCTCAGGACTCCGAGCCGTCAAATGAGGTGGTCTCAGAGGCCCCAGGTAATGTGGTACCCTCTACCTCAAGAAGTAGCTCTGAAGAGCTGATATCGGTGGCACAGAAACATCCAGAAGAGGTAGGACCTTCTGTGTCTATTCTGTTCCAAGGTTAACTGTTGGGGAATACACGTTTGCCTGTTTTTCATGCCTAGTGTTGCTTTACTTGTAGCAGAGACTTTTTTAAAGCTAAAGCTCAATTTTATACTCTCGTACCACTGACACCCTAGACAAGCGTAAATTTCCAGACCTTTGTTACGTAAGCCAAGTGGTCTCCAACTAGTGCATTTTAATACTGTTTCTGATTATCAGTGATTAGGAAAATATTTTTTTTTCATTATTCCTATCTTTCACACACCCATGATAGTATCAAAAAATCTGTTAGATCTGAGCATATGAAGCTTTATAAGACTAAAGAAACAGTAGCAGCAGGTGTATATAGTTATATAAGTAGATGTAAAGCATTTGTCATCCTTCCTTAACCCTAAACTTGGCTAACTGTTGGGTTGTGCAAAGGAAAGGCCCTTGGTCATATTATTGTGCCTTTCATTGTGATCTTTGTGTTCCAAGAAAATGATGCTAGATGATAATGATGTAGTGTGGGCATAAGGCCAACTCCCTGTTGTTATAAGAAAAGGTGCTGACTTGTAAGGTAGTTCCGTAACGTAGCCCGTGTCTGACTTCTTCAGACCCCGGAGTGCATGCTTGTCTCAGTGCATGATTTCTGGAGAGATGGTTGTCTGCTGAATTCAGACTTAAAACTTAATTTTATTATGAGATTCATCCTTCCAGGGAAAGGTTATTATATTTAATAAGTCTTTTGTTTGGAGTAACCTTAATACTCCTAATCTTGGCTTCCTCAAGCAGTTCAGTTATTGTTGTTAAGAATATACCACACACAAGGTAATATTAAGACTTTTTTTTTCCTCAGATTTTCTTTCTCTACAATTTTCCCTTTAAAAGAGAATATGAAATATTAGCAGGAGGAACTACATCTGTTACAGTGCCATTCACTATTTCTCCTGTGCAGCCTATAGATAATTATCAAATACCTCCACAGATTTCTGCTTTCCTCTGATGATCTTCTCACTTTGTCTGAAGAAGAGGCAAGTCCTCAGTGCAGGGCTGGGAGAACTAATTCTTAGAAGTATCTTGTGTTTTCAGACTATAGTTACTTTGTACTTGGGTGATCACATCTAAACAGTCCAGTGGAAAAAGTAATGTAAACTTTTAGTAATATTTGTGTCTATTTCCTTGAGTAGCAAAGGGATCTTAGACTACAGAGGGTCATGGATTCTGGCTCCTAAGTCTCAGCTTTTCCAATTCATCTGTTTCTTCTCTGGAGGAATTCAGAAGCAGAGCAGAAGTGATATTTAGAAAGAAAGATAAAAGTAATGCAGAAAGAAGAATGCAGCATGTTTAGTAAAAGCAGACAAGATGTCTATACAATTTTTGCCCATTAATAGTACAGCTATGCTATGGGGGATAATAAAATTGAAGAAATGTGAAAGAAGTGAAAGATGGAAATACACCTTTTGAATGTTAGTAAATATCTCAGTTTATGGTGAAGCTGTTCTGCTGAACATGGGGCCATGAAGTATTACACATGTTTAATAACAGAATGAGACTTCTCAAAACATAATTAATGCAGTTTATATCAAAACGGAGTGAGGTGAGTCAGAAAGAGTTTTGTGGTTGGATTTGCAGGAAACCTTGAGAGGGGAGAACCAGTATGCTGAATTCCCAAATTCAGAACTCACTGTGAAACAACCCATCTAAGTTACATGTGGGTAAGTCAGCACAGTAAGCAAATGTTTGTGAATTACACATTAATTAATTAATATTCAGAATTAACTATAGCTGTTAACTGATGCACTATTTCTGTAATAATGCATTCTCATCTGAATTTGACCCAAAAGATAGTGCTGGGGAAAAGGTCATGGTTGTTAATGAAATGATAAAATGCAGTCATGTATGGGGAAACAGGAAAGAAGTGCAAAAGGGGAAAAGCTATCCAGACTAAGGATTGCAGGAGAATGGAATAGATGAGCAAAGAAATAGATGGAAGTTAGTGTTAAAGAAGTGTATCAGATTTGTAAATTTGAGAACAATCTGTAGTAGGAGAAAGTCAGGAAAATCCCATGAATTGCTATTGTTGTTTATATAACCCATGTTTTTTTCTGCTTATAATTCATTTTCCTCTTAGATAGTCCTGTCTGACTCAAACACTCAATATCTTTGTGTGATGTCATTTGATCACTTACATGAGGCTTTTTGCCTGTCCAGATGTTCTGCTGGTTAAGATGATGGCTGAGTGCTGAGTTCTCTTTCTCTGTGGCTGCCAGAGGGCAGCAGGGGATTTGCTCCTGGTACTACCCCCTTCTTACCATCCTCCTTTCATGCTCTGAAATCAGATGTAACTGTGTGACACATGGACACTGGCCAACAATGTAGCATATGGCAAAACTTGCTGCATTAGTAATGTTGAGAGTTCAGCTTTCATATCTGTGAAATTTTTGTGCCTGTGAAGGATTCAGGAAAATATGTGTACTTCAGATTCCAAAATACTTGGGACTGTAAAATAACCAAGCTGTGTTTTAAGATAGGGTTATATACTTTAGCCCATGTTTTCAAAAACTGTACAATCCCTTGTGAAAAAATAATTTGTACAGATTTGAATGCTTGAATGAATTGGTATCCATACTGTAAGAAAGAAGTTACCTGTGTGCTTGGTGAGTTAATGCTGTTTATTGTCATTTTTAATAAGTAGCATGCAACATTGAAAATGAAAGAAAAGCTCAATGCATGTGAAAAGGAACAAGCATTTACCATCTGAATTTGTCACCTAATTAGACCTTCTTTGCAGTTTACTGGGAAAATGTGAAATAACTGCTTTTATTAAATGTTATGGTAATTTACATAGTCTTTAAAATTACGTTAAAATCTTAAATTATGTAAATATTTTGTCCCTACAACGATTTCAAAATTTAGCACCTCCCTATTGTTACTATTCCCTGACTCAATACATTATTGTATCCTGATACCACACATTCTTTGCTATTAGCTAATGAAAGAAAAATCTCTGAACATGTTGATTAATCAAGTTTCAGAGCTTTTAAAATGCTTTGAAAGTACAAATGCGCTTGCTTGAATAATACTGTAATTATAAAGACTGAGAAGTTACATTTCTTTAGTCTTATGCAATGAGTGCCCAACCTTTTAGTTTTCCTGAGCTTCAGTGAGTGAAGAAAAATTGTCATGGGCCACATGGGTAGCTCCAAAAGTACCCGTTATTTATTTCCTTGGAGACTACAACAGATAGAATGAGCACAGTAACTTGATAGAGCAAATTCTCAGTTACAAAACAGTGTTTTTCAACATAGTCCCGCCTGTTAGCTGTATGTTTTCATCATTGAATCAGTGACATGCCTTTGCTTCTTACACACTTCCATGTCAGATGCCATTCTGACAGACTGCCCCTCTGCTGCCATGGCAACAAAATATAATGGAATATTGGCAGGAAGATTCAACCTGTACTGCTATACCACCGCCATCCACCTCTGAAGTCATAACAGGAATTACTTTCAGAGCAGCCCTTATAATGCACCATAGAAAGAGCAGCAAAACCATAAAACTAACGGGATATTTCAGCTCATTTGTTTCTGAAATAAATGCGTCAGGCTGGTTCGATGGCAGTGGTTGCAATTTTTAGTGAGTCCTTAAGGTGCTCATCAGAGCTTTTTTATGAAACTTTACTCTTCCTGTGCTTCATCCTTGACAATGGTTGCTCACAGATGTGCGTACTGCCAAAGGAGATGATGGCATGAATAACATGCAACTGTGAAGCAATGGATATTTTTTTCTCCATTAACAGAGAGCTTATAAAAGTCTGATAAAGAGACATGAGCAAATTTCTGAGTTGGATATCTGATTGCAACTCTTTACATTCCATTTGAAAATTCGCAGGTAATGTATTTATGTCCACTGAAAATGGAATTACAAACGTAAGTTAATAATTTTTTTTTTTTTTTTTTTTCATTCTTGAAACATATTTTCAATTCCTGTACCAAAACTGAAATCCAGGCTTCATATTCTGTACTGTTCACAGGACTATGTTTAGCCAATGTATCAAAATACATACAACTACTTGCCTTGACTTGACTTAGCGCTGCACTGCGCCTTCCCCATGGCCTGGTTTCAGCCCAGGCAGTCTCAATAGCACACTGTTGTTTGGTTGCTGTGAGTGATGGGTGCGCACCTGGCTACTCAATAAGGAAGAGCTGCCACCAGGGGATGGGCCACACTGTGAGGCTTGCAGGCCATAGATTGGACATGTCTTCTTGGTCTGTCTTCTGGAGTCACTTATACTGTTCATCTGGCAGTTGGCAGTCACAATGTATTTAGTAAATATATTACTTTATAGATGCACGTTGGATAAAGTGAAGAAAAAGTTTATTGTTAAAGTACTTGAGCAAGATCGGTGGTCTGCATTTTGATACCATTTACCATAAGCAGCACTTGAGTCTGCTGAGAGAGACAACGTCAAGTGCTGGTTATGTAAGGAAGAAGAGACAAGTTTTGACAGTTCCCTTAAACCTCAGTCTCAGGAGAGGTGTATTCTCTTATTTAATTAGAAGTAAAACAGAAATGCATGAGTTATGTGTATTAATTTCTTTGCTGTTCTGGTGGCAAGTCAATTAATCATGTTTTAATAGCATAAACCTTGAGGCTAACAGAGCTGGTCTTTCTGGATGGCTGCATTGCTGGAGCAGTGCAGATACAGATAAAATGCTGTGCCACTCTCTCTATGACATTTAGCTCTGCTCACTAAAATAGATAATAACCAACCAATTCCTTTTCTGCATGGCCCCTCTCTTCCCCCTGAAAGTGTGTATGCATGGAGCATTTTAGGTAAAATATCAGTGACCTCATTGTAGCACATGAATGTGAACAGCCCATGTATCTGTGTTTCTAAAAGTACAGAAGTTGTACAGAAAAACTGTAGGATTCTGAACTAAAGAAAGATTAATCTGCTTCTGAGCTATTACGCATTTAGTTCTTGCCCTAATATCTGAAGAGAGCACAGGTTTTTCTTCCATTAGTAATACATAGCTGCATCATGGTTTTGTTTTGTAGGAAAAGATCCTAAACGTAAGTCTATACTTAAGACATCTTAGTAAGGAAGGGAGGAAGAGAGAGAGGAAGAGAGGAAAGAAAGAAAGAGAGAAAGAAAGAAAGAAAAAGAAATCATAAACTTCATTAGCAGAGCTTCCAGTCCATTTTTTTTGCAGCTTTCTTACTCTGAGGTGTTTGCTTTATAAGGAAAGTATGATGTGACATGCTTTGAAAGAATAGAATAAAAGATAATTCCGTGGCATAGCATGTAATAATGCTCATGTGGTATTTTCTCCATTTACTGTTATTGGAAGGCTGTTAAATAACTGAATTTCCAACTTTCACTTTTCCTTTGAGAAAAATCTCAGTCATTGCCTACAATAAACGTTGGCTAGAATCAGGATGAGGATTTGCAGTCTTATTAGAGAAGACATATATTCGCATGTCTTTATACATAGATACAAATCTGTCACGCTTGTAAAAAAAAAAAAAACAAAAAACAAAAACTAAAAAAATAAACAACCCACCTGTTCATTCCTTACTAAACTTCAAGGGCTTAACAGTACTTTCCCTCTGTTCTGTGTAGCTGCAAGTTTGAATTCATTTGACAGAACTGTGGCAGATTGTTGTTGCTATAAATATGTTGCTTTTCCCGGCACACTCTTAAATGAGAAAAAAAAAATAGTTACTGAAATTGAATGAATGGAAGACAGGTTAAATCTTGAACATTAATTTTTCTTTTAACTTAGTGCTCAGAAAAGTCATCACAAATTTCTATGCTATATGAATCTAGGAAACTCTTGATTTCTGAATAAAAGAGCAAATGCTGATTTACTAGTTACTTGCAATAGGCTGGAATCTCTTTAAGTTTAGAATATTTTGTGGGCTTAAGTCAGGCGCATTCTAAAGAAGATTGAAATTTTGTTACTTGATTGAAATTTGGTTATTTGGCCTGTGTTCCTCATGTCATATGAATTCCAACCGTCAAACTCATTTATTTAACAGAATTCGGTCACCTATTCAGATCATTTGGCACTCAGGAGATTTGTTTGACTTTACCTTTTATGCTTCTACAAGTAATTATTATGATTACTGTAATTTCCATTAATATTTCATAGCAAAAGTGCTAAGCCGTATGCCTAAAAAGCCTTAGAGTCCAACTATGTTAAAAGTGAATTAATAATGAGCAGAGAAGAGTGCATAATACCTTTGGCTACTGATGTGATTCCTTTGTAAAATAAACTGGGAAATAGAGTAAGCATGCTCTGAAGTTAAGAATTCATATTTTCTGCCTAGTCTCTTCACATGACTGTTTTATGTAATCTTCTTAATAGTGAAACATAAAGGTTATAAGATGGATGGAAAATATTGTCATGCAGTTCTGCTTTTGAAGTTAAAATTTATTTATGTATATTCAAGCTCTAAATGGCCTTATGGAATGAGGCTTTCTCTTGGAAGAACATCATTAATGTAAAAAAATTAATTAGATCTGTTTAAAATTTCCACAAATCCAAGACATTTTTCTTTATTTAACCTTTTCACAGTCTCTGCCCTTCTTTAAAGTACATTTAGTCCTATATCATCTGTTACTCAGGAAGGTATTTAATACATGACTTGGCATCATTTGCATTATACAAGAAGATTAACTTTACAAGCTCTGCTATTAATCTGAGTAGCTCTACATATTGACCTATGAAAGAAGATAATTAAGTTAGCTTAATTAAGTTAATTAATTGTTACACTCTGATGAACTTACTATTGAGAGAAAATTAAAGGCAAATAGAAAATGGCATTCATTGGTTTGAAATCATATTTTAAAGGATTTTACAAAGATACATTATATTTAGATGACAAAACTATCTATTGTGTAATAACCAAAGCACAGGCAATTAAAAATGTCAAAAGCTAAGAATCCCTGCAATATTCTCTTTTATTGCTTGACATTCAGCTATATTTCTAAAAGAAATAAAAAAATCTGTGCTAGAAATGGGGAAAATAACCTTTATTTCCTACTCAAATAATTGAATTCAGAAATTGGCACCACAGTCTACAGACAGGCTGCAGAGAAAAGCATTCTATACAAGTTAGATAAATTAAATAATCTGCAGTCATCCTCTCCTTTGGGGAGGAAAAAGAAGGAAAATATCACCAGGCAGCAAGCAGTACTCAGGCAAAAGTGCATACTTGCGTGTCACCTTAAGAAAGTCAGATGTTGATAAGTTGAAGGGGAAGCTTGTGTCTGCTCCACTTCTTTGGTAAGTTTACTGCAGGAAAACATTCAGGATTACATAAAAAGTTTTCTCTGTAGGCAGCCCATCCACAAAGCTTGAACATCTGCGACACGTTCGCCATTCTTGGTACGCCATGATGAGTCCATTGGATATCACCGATTCAAGGTAGCCGTAGTTAATAAAAAGTAACTAGAAAAGGAGTGAAACATGCAAAAAATGCTGGGCAATATACACTGCCAAATGAACATTCACCTGTGAGATTCATTCATTCTACTATGGCGTTTGAAAGTAATGTGTGAAAAATTATTAGTTCTGTATGACTGTTTTTTCCCTGTATTTTTCCTATATAAATACTCTGGATGGCATCTTCAGTGATTTTGGGATTTCTGGCATTCTTTCTGTTGTAAAAATGATTATTTTAAGTCAAGTGAAAACACTATTTTCCCTGGGGTATTATTCTTTGGCATTTTCAGATCTTATGAATGGGTCATTGATCTGTGGATACAATCTTTAAAAAAATAGCAGCATTGAAAGCGGGAAGCCAATGGCATTTAGAATTACTTGTGTACAGATTTGTATTCATATTCTGAATACAGATGAGATGGAAATAGTTTATTTTAAAGAGAAAAAGAATCTTTTCTTGGATGTTACCAGCGTCATTGTTATTTGAAAAACTAATCTAAAAAAATCTTAAAAATTAATAAGAACAGAAGAAACGATTAAATTAGAGCTGATTTATATTTAATAAGACTTCTCATTTTTCTGTAATACGTTGCCCCCAAAAATATTTATTTTAATTTTTGTAAATTCAATTTGAAGTTAACATGTTATATTTTGTGTCTTTAGCATGCTAATGAATTGTTTGTATTTTAAGAAAAAAAGGAAAGAAAAAGAAAGAACTAATTTTTTTAAGTTTAAACTACATAATCATGAAAAAATGTTTTTAGCTGGAGGAAGGCAGTGAGAAACATAGTGAAAAATTCTAATGAAGCAAACTTTAGGTAGTTTTTAATGAACACACTTTTAACTAACACATTTTAACTAGAAAGTAATTGCAAATTTAACAATTGAAGTCTGTTTCCCTAGAGCTGTATATTTTTGTAGTTGTACTTATGTTGATGGACCTGAATGTACCCATATATGCTATCTGGTTGGCTGTGACTGGGTGTTTTGAGGCATTTCTGCAGTGTTATGATGCCAGGTTGTGTATGTTACTGTTGTTATTTGCTGAGTGGCATGTGTGATGTACCATTGAAATTCTTTCCTGGAAGGAAGTAAATTTAATTCCTTTCTTCAGTATCTGTTTGTAAACAGTCTTTTATTTTTAATTTATTTCTTTTCTGAATGATTTGTTCTCTTATCTGTAACATTTGAATGAAAAACTAAATGAATATGTTATGTAGTCATTTTTATGTAGTGTAAATATTGTACCTTTCATCGTGCTGTATAAAGAAAGCAGTGATCATTTTTATAGGTCATATATAATCTCAGAAAAATTCTGTTTTATTTTAATATGACAGGTTAAAAATATTAGAATATTCTTTAAGTCTAGATTTCAGATGATGAACCTTGGGTACTGTTGGAAATTTCAATGTCATCTTTAAGGTAGTGAAGATAAACAGAGGTCACTCAGAAGTCATTAATAATGTAGGTTATATGGATTTTTCCCTATCCAGTTGCTTCAGGTTTATCTCTGAATTGCAGTGGAATCCCAGTAGTGTTGAAGTGCTGCTTTATCAAAGTATTGTTTCTTTAAATTACTCTCACTTTTAAACAGCATATTTCACAAGCATTGAGGAGTTCATATTACCTAAACATTTATGCACAGTAGGATCATTGATGTGTTATTTATTCGACTCCCTCTTTTTGTTATAAGCCTATATTTTTGTGATAGATCTACATACCTTATCTTCCTTAATTAACAACAAATTAAAACTGAATTTATGTTAATGTAATACGAAATGGCTATTTTCTGAAGACTAGATTAGCAAATGACATCATCTTTCATAGCCCTCATTGACCTGCTAAGTCCTTCTTAGTTGAACAGTTTTCCTACAGTTAATCTTTTTTTATTTTTAATGCATACTTAACTGTCATAGGTTTTCTAAACCTCTGGATCACATAGGATAGCCAGAAGAGTGTAGACTATGCTCTAGTTACAAACTTTGTTCTACATTTAAACAGTTAGAATGTTATTGAAAGTACAGTTAAACTCACAGAGACTTTGAATATGAGTAACATCATGGAGAAATTAGTTTTCCTATATTCAGCCCTGTTTGGTTGTTTTTTGGTTAATCTTTGTTTGTTTGTTTGTTTGTTTGTTTTTACTCTGTTAAGATTATTGGTTTTAGCCAGATTAGATTAAATTATTAATAATTTGTGTGTCTGCATGCTGTGTGCATGCAAAATCTTAGATGTGGGTATCTGCAAAGTGTTGCTTGTTTTAGTAGAGTCCTTGGGGTTGAAAGAGTGGTACTTGACATGGGAATTGAGGCAAAAATGATGCACTGTCCTTCTGAACTTACAGATAGTCCAGAAGTCACCAATTGTTCTTATTTTAGCCAGATAAGCAGCAGAGTAGAAAAAAAAAAAAAAAAAAAAAAAAAGCAAAAAAAAAAGCCTAATTTTGAACTTGTCATTATTTGAGAAAGCTTTCAATATCTGCAGAGGCAGATATTCAAAGTTATTCAAAAAAGGAAGCATGCAAAATTACAAAAAACAAGTCCAGCAGCAGAAAGCAGAAAGATAGAAAGGATGGAATTTCTTTCTTCACCACAAATGTGAGATCCTGAAAAATCTCTCTGTATACCATCAGATAAATTCATTTTCTCCCTCCACTCTTTCAAGATGTTGTGTAGGAACATTCACGGAATGACAGACAAACATACTAATGATTAAGCACAGAAAAAAAATTTAATAAACTTTTATTTTAACTATGAGCATTTTATCTGTGATTGGAAAAGTAGAAGAATTTGTAGTGTTAAAATAATGTTATTTCTTGTAAAATCTAAGTTTTCTAAATTCCTTCAGTAGTGCTAAGTAATTTGGATGAAATGTCTTTATCTCAACATAATTGAGGTAAAAGCTATTGTAGTTAGTAATAACATTTCATTTGAGAAATTAGCAAGGACAGATTTCATTTGCTTCTGCCTTCACCTTGCATATTCCTTATCTGCCTGTGGCCATTGGAGGGGACAGGAAACTGTAGTTCATAGCTACTGCAGCTTCCTACTTGTTTATGCCAAATGTTCACCTGCCAATGGATGAAGAAATTAAGCCAAAAATAATGTCAAAAAGTAATACTTTTCAAATGCAATATTGCATATATGGTGTGATTTCTGTTTTTTCTTCCAATTTAGCATGTATGAATTGCATAATATATATTGCTCACTTTTTTTAATACAAGAAAGTGCTCACACAAGTTGGCTTAGCCATTCCTTTTTCAGAGTATTAGACCTTCCATATTATTATTTACTGAGTTAATGCTAGTTTATTTTCACTTAATTTATATACATTTTAATTTGAATTTAATAAATGTATGCATTATACCCTTCCTTTGGTGACCTTACCCCAAGAGTTTGTCATTTTGATTTAATTTGAACTCCAGAATTTGTATTGTCAATTTGTTTAGATTTTGCATTCAAGGGTATGTGGTTAAAAATAATCAATCAAAAAGAAAAGCTTTTTTTTGTTTGTTTGTTTGTTTGTTTTTTCTTTTTTTTACATCAGAGAACTTCCATTTCTAGCAAAAACAAAACAAAATGAAACAAAACAAAGAAACAGACTTTTTGGATAGAACTATAACAAAAGAACCCGTTGCTGCTTTTTGATTTACACATAGTTGTTTTGGTTGTTTTTATGGTTGGTTTTTTTCTCCTTTTTAAAGTGAAAGACTGATAATATTTGATAATATTGTTTCAAATATTAGGAAATTTTACTTTTTTTTCCCTACCATCCCCATCCAACAGGAAAAAAAAAATGGATATACGTAAGTAATGGGAACAAGACAAAAGAGGGTGAACAGATCACTTAATTGAACAAATGAATTCCTGTCCTTATTGATTGCTGAACTTAAACTGGGGAAATGTTGTACTTAGAAGCTGGGGAAATGATAAGCTGTTTCCATAAATATTTTTACACTGTTAAAGCATGTCATTAATAGACTGTATCAAATCGGACCAAGGGTCTGCATCAAACAGCCTCATCATCTATGTAGTCATGAAGTGAATGTCATCAGAAATCACTGGACTTGAACACTTATCAGCTTAGTGTGATAAAAGGACTGTATTTTTGTTTATACAATAACCTGGAATCCTCTTATTAAAAAGTGGCAAATTTTTTTGCCCTTTTCTGTTCTAAGTGTGACACATGTAACAATTATTCATCATTCCATAATGGATCATTTTTATCGGAGTTCTTTGTCTCTTCTATATATATGGAATAAATATTTATGTTTTCTCATTTTTCTGAACTAGGAGATACTGATAGAATAGGTTTGAAGTGTCAACTATAATTCATTGCTTGCAAAGAAAGGCTTTATACTGATACTGTGTGAAAGGAAAAGAATATCTAAATCATTTCAGCAGCAAGCTTATAACCAAGATAATATCAGCATTTTCCTTCTTGAAAATATATCTGCCATAAATTAAAGGAGGTCTTTGGTATTTTATTAAAATGTTTGTGACAAGTTTAACCCCATCTTCAACAAGAATGGATGTATGAATGCAAAAATCTTTTTGAAGAAAAAGTGAAGGTCAAGTGAAAGTTAAAACAAGCATGCAGTAAACTTCATACTAATTCTGCAAATACTTTAACAGAACACTAAGAAATTTTGATGCTTATTTAGTACTGATCTGAAGGTGCACATTCTCTGTGGAGTAAGGTACATATTTAATATAGGGAGCATATATAAAAAATGTGATTTTATGGGATATACTCAGAATTTAGGTTTGGAATGCTGCCTAGAAATTTGATAACTGTTTTATTTACAAAATCAGATGTTAGAAGACAATTTGAGGATGAATCTTTCTTTGTCATAACTAAGACACGTGAAGCACTCCTTCATGTTGGAATTAATTTGTATGTTAGGAAGATCAATAATGTAAGGATATGTATTTGTGCTTTCTAGTGACGTGAATAAGCTAAGTGATCTTATAGTATTTGGTGCTGTTAAATTCTATTTGCATCATAGGAATGATAAGAATGTCATTAATGTGAAACAAAAATTAATTACTGTGATAAAGCAATAGGGCTTGTTTAATAGTGCATGATCAGTAGCTTGAAAGTTAGTTTTAATTTCAGTTTTAATACCTGTAAATATTTTCCATTTCTATGAGCAATGAATTTATGATTAATAATAGTCTGAGTGGAATTTACTTTAAACTGGTCACTTTGCAGAAACGAAGTGTTATGGCTGACTCAGTTGCTGTGCCACCTGTTCTTGCTTTAATGTTGCACCATCCCATCCTGAAATCATTGTGCATTATAAGGGTGATGGACATTCCCTCTACTGTCCATGGAGTACATTTGTGTAAGCAAATCTGTGACTTGGAGAGCTCAAACACAAGTATGAGGAATCCGAGTCATGGAAGCTGAAATTGGCAGCTTTTCTGTGTCAAACAGGTAAATGAATTGGTTAGCACTCTTCGCATTTTGTTCAGGTTTTTAGGCTTTTTTATTTCAAGGTTATGTTGTTCATGTATACAGAATTCTTGACAGTGTCCCCCTAGATAACACAGTACTTCAACCCAAGCAACTGCCATCAGCTGTGTTGAGAACCTTCTTTAACTGATTCATTCAACTGCTTATAAGAGAAAAGCAATGGCATCAATAGCATCTGTATTTATACATTCTATACATTTCATTTATAAACACTATAACAATAGAGACATTGTCTCGACACCATTCAGTCTGGACACTGCATCCTCTTATCTTATGAAGAATGTTAGTAAATTAATAGTAATAAAGTCAAGTAGTCAATTGAATTGATCTATTTTACAGCTATTCTAAGTGTGATTGTAAACTTTTTTTTAAAGTAAAATCTTTTCTCTCAGTTTCCTTTTCCTAGTACAAAGGAAGACATCTAATGTTGAAAACAAACCTTAACTAGGCGGACAAAAAGCAATTCTGAAAAAAAAAAAAAAATCAATCTGTCTGTATCTATATAGGCATACTTTTGGTCACTTGCACAGAATTAAGTGCAAACTAAAGCTTAGAATTCATAGCGTTTTTCTCAAAGAGTTTTTTTCTTTGAATAATAAACCAGAAACAGAGAGTTACTATATGAGGATATGTCTACTTTGAACTATGAACTCTGTTGGGAGTCAGGCTCTTACGTGTCATCAGTTTAGACTGTTATATGCATTTAGTGTCTTAGTATCCACAGTGCATCTTTTCAGAGCTTTAGCTTACTGATGTGTATAGCTGCATATTCCAGAGGCTTTTCTTGCTCTGGAAAAGCCTCAGTGTCCTTTGTTCCAAGAATATGGGTACACTAGATGAATGGATTTCATTACAAGTTGGTTGTTTTTCTTTGAATTTGAAATACTTAGAAATGCCTTGGCTATCCCTTTCTGAAGTGTGGGGCATATCTGACGCTTATGGAATAAGTATGATGCTTTCAGGGCAGACCTAGCAGGCACACATAAATGCTGCTCCCTTCATAATTTTCAGGTGTGCCATGACACTTCTAAAGCAAGAATACTACAGGATCATGTAGTCTTGTAGACTCTGAATGACTGGTGTTGACTCCTGAATTTCTTCATGAGCATTCATATCTTCAGAATGCTCTGTGAGGAACAGAAAGCCCATCATTGATCAGAAATGCAATCATGTTACTTTTTTTCATGTGTTCCAAAAAGCTTTAAGCATGTGGCTTATACATTTCAGCAAGTCAGTCAGCCAATCTCATGTTTGAAAGTGTTATTTGAAGCCCAATGGAGCAATGGGTTTTCTGAAGTGTTAATTTTTGCTAGACTGTATATGTCTGAGTGTGCCTTTCTAAGGGCATGAAAAATGTTGTTGGCTGCAGAATATCTACTTTTTGATTTTGAAGGCCTTGATAGATAAGTGGTTCGTAAACATCAGTGTAAGAAGCAGAATAATGTGCAAGCCAAGATATTGAAGAGATACGGTATTTCAAATGTTTGGACAGGCATAACATTTTGTTGTCGGCTGCCTCTTATTCTTTCCTGCCATGGGCTATAAAATAATATGCCTTAAGGAAAGGAAATTAAGTAATGTATTTAACATTTTTTTATTACTGCAAATATGTAGGTGTGGTGAAAGCAGAGTGAGTTAATCTATAGAAATTAGTTAAAAAATTATGTCAGCTGCTACAAATGTGATCACAACCTGCTGTATTTCTCAGTAACAGCTGAGACAGAGGCTTCTGTTGTCACTATTAGTATCTGAATCTTTTTTCAGACTGATGAAATATTAATGTGATGGGTGTTCTAAAATATTTAAAAGTTCGGGTTATGAAACTGGTGTCCAACGGCAGACATAACATTATCAGCAATTAGTCCACTGCAACGAGACTTGAGTTCTCTCCTCCAATCCATCCCAACTGCACTAACATTTTTGGCAATCCCTTCAGCTTGAAAAGACAGGAAGTTTAAATACAAACTACAAATAACGATAAAAAACTGGGATGGGCAGTAATTAGATGCTGTGATTTAGACATGGATAAATTCTCTACCAAAGGAGAGAATAAGAACTGACTTCTGACAAATGCTGTTATAGGCTACTGAATGGAGAGGTCTAAAAAAGACTGAATGCAAAGTTGGAGAATTATTTCTGTGTTGTATCCCTGCATTTGAAATGTTTCATTTTAAGATTCAGAGTCATTCATGGTCAGCTGTATAAACTGTCTTGCTGAACAGAATAAACCTGATGATAAATACCATTTTGTGTATTCAGAAAACAGGACTCCTGGCTTAGAAGGCCTTAACAGTGGATGAATGAGCTAAAAATAATATAAATGAAATATTCAATGAATGTCAACTGTAAAAGTGGACACCAAAGGTATTGCTTTTTCTGGTTAGAATACATCACAATAGTCTCTCTTTTAGAGCAGGTGACTGGAGACGTCTTTCTTTTTCCCCTTGATTTCAATGCTGTTTTGCTTTCCAAGCCTTTTAATGTCAGATTTAAAGAAAAAAAAAACAAAAAACAAAAAACTGTGTTTTTTTTTTTTGGTTTGTTTGTTTGTTTGTTTTATTTTTTTGTAAGAAAGCAAACTAGCTGTCAGATATTTCCTTCTAGGAACATCTCCTCAGTCACCCACTTTGACTGTATCTATAAATGGTAAGCTGTTAATTCTACCTTGTCCTTGTAAAAGAGATGTTCTTTTAAAAAAGGAAATGGAGCAGAAACAAAGAGAGAACTGTGTCTTAAAGGAACGGAGGAACGGACAGCAAAATTTTCAGGGATCTTCAGAAATCTTCCCAGTTAAAGAGATGAGAAGTAGACTGTGAAAGCTGGAAGGAAACCAGCCTGGAGATGGTGAAATGTTTGCCAGAGAGTGAATGTCTGCATGTGTTGTCAAGGCAGCAAAAGGAAGTAGCTTCTGGGAGAGAGTGCAACCTTCAGACATGTTTTGGGCACCTACTTTTGTCTAAAGCTATCAGTTCTAAACAACCAGGCTGTGTTGCATTTAATGAAACCATCCAGACAAAATAAAATTGTTAGCCCTCACCTCAATCACTCAGAGAAACAGCAAGAAAAAGACAATCACAAGTATAGCCTGTATTTTTAGATAGACTAATAATGTGAGTCCTTTCCATTAAGTGAGCCCTACTAGTTTATTGCTGAAAACCAGTGCAGGTCTTCTTCATCTTCTCACAGCTTAACTTTGAAATGTTCTACAAGGGCAGCTCTGAAGTAATGCCTGTTATTTTGTTATGTTGGCCCATGTCAGTGTCAGCTGCTGCTGATATGACTGTAAAGGTTGAATCTTCCCAGCAATATTCCATTACATTTTGTTGCCATGTGAGAGATGGCAGAAGAGGGGCATTCTGAGAGAATGGTGTCTGATATTGGAGTGCATGTGAAGCAAAGTTGTGTCACTGGATTCCTCCATGCGGGAAAAAATGGCACCCGCTGACATTGATCAATGCTTGCTGAATGTTTATGGAAACCAAACAGTAGCTGTGATCACAGTGAGGTGGTAGGTGGTGTGTTTCAGCAGTGGGTGCAGCACCAGTGGATCACCTCTGCTGGTGCAAATTTATACAAGCAGAGCATGCAGGTCGTTCATTACTAGTGAAAATGCATAGCTACAGGTGGCACCTATATTGAAAAATAATGTTCTGTAGCTGAGATTTTGCTCTATCAAATAATGTTACTGTGCTCTTTGTATTTGTTGTAATTTCCATGGAAGTAAACAGCGGGAATTACTTTTGGAGTGACCTACATATATAAGCAAAATCCTTATATCTTGTGAGAAATTGTGGAACTTATCAAGAAGCAATTCAGATTTCTGTGCTGTGTAAAACTGACAATTATGGCTATGCAAAATAAACTGCATTACAAAAATACTTCACAAATGGTACAAAATACTCCATGGTTCCTTTTTCCCAGTGACATACAGTTGAGAATTTAGCATGCATCCCCTACGATAGAATTAATTTATCCGCCTTTGGCTTTTATTTGTTGTGTTTTCTCGCTGTGAAGGCAAGTAGGAGAGACACAGTTTAGTGCTGATGGTTGTTGCAATGAGCCGCCAGTGAGCTCTGGCAGTCAGTTCACTTACTTTGTGCTTAATGAAGATTCTGATTTGCAAGACTATAATCCATTAGTTTATTGAAATCTTTTGGTTCGGGTCTGTATCCTGATTCTACCCAAAGCATGACTTAGACATGGATCTGTATGAAGAGATAAAAGTTTGGCTAGGATTAAAAGGTATGGGGCATTCAATGTTGTGATGGTAGAATCTAAATGCTGTACTTTCATCGTACTTACGTTGCTTGAAGACAGTTGGGTTTTTATTTTTAATTAAATAGCCTCTGGTGAATCTTACTGATGATGTTCTGATGCTTTTTGAGTCATCACTGGATCTGCAGAACTTCTGCAAGGGAGACACTGTGATGGTGGTTTTTCTGGCCCTTCTTTGCCAGCAGGCACAGTTGGCAAGCCCCTGGAATCCACAGTTATCTATTGTTTTCAGGATGTCATCAAATTCTTATCTGTGGTAAAGTAGTCTAAGAAAGACAAAGCAAAAACAGCAATATTAATTTACTGGGAAATCACTGTTTTATGCAACTCTAAAGTATGTATAAGGCTTTCCTTAAATGGGCTCCTAGCTGCTGAGGTGGGCTATTTAAGATGTGTATAAATGGTTTGATCTACAAAAAATTAGGAGATGATACCTGCTAATAAGGAAGCTATTGCTGAATAGGGTAGTTTATACTCTTAAAGGCTGCTACAATATACAAATCTGAGCCAAGCAGTTGGGATAAGGATTACAATCAATTATTGTGACTTTCAGCTGTCTCTTCCTTTTCTTTTTGTCAGACTTAACCTCTTTCTTGCCCTTTTGAGTCATATCTGTGTGGTAATTGTATGCACTCATAGCTAGTTTTGAAAGCCAGTTTGTGTGGAGTATGTGTAGGTTAGACTTCTGTTAATGAGGAGCTGACTGTGGGATTGGATTACTGCCTTCCAACACAAAACATTTCCTCTTTCAGTATTTTCACTACATTTTAGTCTATATTAAGGTTGAAATTGGATTAAAAGGACAAAGCGTGAAGTCATTTGCTGAAGCAAACAGTGTTAGTGCCAAATTTTGTATAAAAAGATGCTACTGAAAGGACTGCAGGGCTCTCTTCTAATCCACAGAGAATCCCTCCACCTCTGAGTTTAAGGACTTCATTTTCAAATACAATGCACATGGGGTACGTAAAGCCCTGTTAAACAGTTCATTTTGTGCATTCATCTCTTGTTTGTTTACGGTATTAAAAATGTTGTTTCAGCCTGGAACAATCCCATCCATGCAGAAATCACTTTGTAAATGTAAATACTGTATTAGTGACAGCTCTGTTCAGAGCAAGAATTTTAACCTCTCAGGAAGTGCCAATTACTCTCTTCCTGTAAAGCTTTAAATATAAGAAAGAAATATCTTCATTCTATTTTTCTCAGTGGAAAAAAAAAAAAAAACCAGGAAAAAAGATGGTTATATTGGTATTGTATGTAACAATGAGCAGTTCTCACTATTAGTGAAAATGATGTGCTGATAGAGCAGTGAATTATATCTGCTCTTGAGTGGAGGGACTGTTATATGTAAAACTTCTGCTGTCCATTCTGAATATAGCAAAGTTTGAAATGCAAGCAGAAGATAGGACAAAAATGGTACGTTTTAAAATTCCCAAATCAGAAACTTGATATCCAAAAGTTTGTGCACACAAATATGTAATCTTGGATCACAACCTTAAAAATTGCTATCACTTGATGCAGAACAACCAAAATTGATATAATTCAGGTTGACCACTGTATCATTCACAGGGGAGGTGCTGACTACTGCTAAATGCTGTTAGAATATTAGTCTTCCTTGTAAAGCAGGTACTTGTCCTCCTGGAAAAGAAGAATAGACATTATCAAATTCATTTGATCCATTGCCTGATTAACTAGTACCCAATAGAGTTACTTCATTATGCTTTAAGAATTGGCTCTATTCTCTTTTCATCATTCCATACCAGGCACTTTTTTTTTTTTTTTTTTTTTTTTTTTTTTTTTGCATTGCCTTCTGAGTGCTCTCAAAGCATATTTCCAAGTAAATCATTCTCTGGTCAAAAAAAAGTTTATGAGAAGTAGAGTAGCTTTTCATATACTTTATAGCATGCAGCATACTCTACTGAGTTTTGTATCATAAAATTCGTGCTATTAGTGGTTGTTTACTTTCTTGGAGATAAAAAATAAGCATCAGAATTTAGAACCAGACAATTTCTTGCAATAAGTATACTCGTTTTACATTTTCTGTCCTGGTTTCAAAAAGAACGTATGATGTTCTGCAGTAGAAAAGTTAATGCTTTTAAAGCCTTCTGTACTTTCTAAATGTAATGACAATGACAGCACTTAGCACTTACATAAATCTTTTCATGCATAAGACTCCATTCTGACATGGGAAGCGTTATTATTCACATTTTACTAGTAGGTTCTTTAATGTAGCAGCGAGTTCAGTTTCCATGTCTCCTCCTCCCTCCTAGGCCAAAGAGATGATAGAGTAGGATGACAAATATCAGAGTTTAGCTTGTAGCTGAGGATATCCTCATCTGAATCTCAGACCTTGCTTTACTGTAGACGCATACTTTATCTCAGTTTCTGTTAGTGACACGCCCATAGATTATAAATCTTATTATGTAGCTCTCTCTCATTTCCTCCTCCCCTTCCAGTGACATCTTCCAGCTAACCATACAGTTTTCTCAGCTTCACATAGGGATTTCGTACCTTGATCTGAACTTGGTTCTCTGCACAAAAGAGCAGCTCCACTGACTTACTCCTCAAGTCCCAGTGCTATTTTCCTAAGACACCTGCAAGAACTAACAGATTTTGTATGTCTGTTATGTACAGTTAGTTATTTTATAAGGAAATTTAAAATTATGTAGTAGCTCACATTTTGGTGATGTCTCTATCACTCAAAATGTGTCACCCATACTCAGCAAAATAATAATAATAATAATAATAATGTGAGATACATGCCCATTATCCTGATTCACTTAGCTTCTGTGATGTTTTATTTCTTATCCTTCTTTCTTTCGTAAGTTATTTTAGACTCTACAAGATCAGACTGTCCAGATGTGTTTGTACAATATGTGGCATGACTTAGATTATTAATTGATGTTAAAACTATGCCAACATATTACACTTCATCAAAATAAACTGCAAAATATTGGAAAGAGGTAGGGTACCTTTCAACTGTAGCCATTCTCTGACTCTATGATCAGTTTAAGGGTTTTGAAAGCACAAGGAAAGCAACAGGTAACAACACTTCTCAGGTTTTCCTTTTAGAGAACCTCTCTCTTGAAAGATTTCATTGAAATTAAGTGAATTAAAGATACTTCAGTTCCAGTGAATACAACTGACATTAGTGAAAGTTCTGACAAAGGGAAATATCAAATAATAGAGGACGAACAAGATCCTTGATTTGTTGTCTATCAAAATTGACAAAATAGACAGCACTTACTGTATTTTCTTCACATCCTTATCATTTTTAAATTGCATTGATATTTGAAGTAGGTAGTACAGTTACATATCTGTTTCTAAATTTAAATGCTGGTTTAAATGGTGCTACTAGCTTTTGGAGTTTCAAGATTTTACATTACCTAGGGTACGTCAAGTTAAGACAAAGCATGCAAAAGAAATTGTATCAATTGCTAGGTCATATTTGCTACAGGAGAGCATGAGCCTGTTTTGTTTTTTTTTTTTTTATTTTCTACTACCTATTCTGTACTTGCAAGTAAAATGAACAAATATGTAAGTATTTTCTACATACATCCTATAGGTAATACCTTCAGGTACAGCATTATTATGAGAGCAGCTATTGCACAATGAACAGAACAGTAACTGCTGAGCATTGGGTGAACACCTTTCAGAGACAGCGGACTGAAAGCACTAGGACTTCAGGATAAAACAGTCATTTTAAAATAGCCTCTTCTTCTTCTTAAATACTCATAATTTAAATGCTTGCTTTGTCTATTTAAATTCAGTATTCCATTCATAGAGGCCTTGTTCTACAGTATATTTCATACATAACTCCAGTAAATAGTATTGTTCAGTTCAATGATCAGATGACTTCAATGTAATGATGCATGTGTATGTGTTTGCATGTTGGGGCTCTTAATGTTGAGAAGAATATTACGTCTTGGAAGCACCATGATACAACATAATAGCAGAATGGGGGAAAAAAAAAAGAAAAAAAAGAAAACACCATTTCCTGAATGAATAGTCTTCTGAGGAGTGAAGTTTAGTATGCTTCAGCAGTTCCAACAAATTATATTGTGGCTTCAATTTATTAAGGAAATATAGATAAATAATGATTTGTAATGTGAGCATGTTAGCTCTGTAGTGAGCACTTTCACCATAAATACACAAAATACTAATTACTTATAGCCAAACTATCCTAGTTTTGGGAATCTTTTAGAATATAGCTTTTCAGTAATTATATTACAACAAAATATTTTTTCTCCTAGTCTTCTAACAGAGTTACTTCTGGTGTGGTGGAGGGCAGGAAGAGATGGGGAAGCAAACTGTTGTCAAGAGGGTTCTGATGTAGTGAACAAAACAATACTAGATCTGTCAGAAGAAAATGTACCATTAACCAGTAAGGGATCCTTTTTACAGTGATTGCCCAGACAACAGTAATAAGATCTGTCAGTTAATTTGATTCTAAACTCCTGAAAAGCAACTAGGCTTTATTTGGTTTTTTTTGTTGTTTGTTTTTTGTTGTTGGTTTTTTGTTTTGGTTTGGTTTTTTTTTTTTTTTTTTTTTTTTTTTTCTATTTTTTGCCTTCAAAATATATAAATATCATTAGAGGAAAGGTTTTGGAAGGATTTCAGAGGATGTTTGGAGGCAGATTTTTCAGAGCAGATTTTTCAAGGTTCATTTTGATTATGGTATTACTTTAAATGCTTGGACATTGCATTACTTCCAGTAGGAAGAGTTTCATCACATTATAGCTTCAGAAAAGTGCAGTGAAACATCATTATTATCATGACAAATCACCAAAAAATCCCTCAGTGTATCCACTGAATTAAATATCATTTGGCTTTAGAACCATTGGTGGTTTAACAATGATGGACAACTCAGCCTTACCACACTGCTCTCCCACTCCTCCTCCTTGGAAGAATGGGGAGAAAATGTGATGAAAAAAGGAGAACTCAGAATCAAGATAAGGACAGTTGAATTTAGGGAAAAGAAAACAACAATGACAGCAAAGTTATCATAGAAGCAAAAGAAGAAAACAATTATTCTCTACTTCCCATCAGCAAACAATGTTTAGCTACTTCTTGAGAAACAGGACCTCAATTGCTGGGGAAGACCAATGCTTTCATAATGAGAGCTCCCCCTCTTCTCCTTCACATCCCTTTTTCCCTATCCCAGCTTTTATTTCAGAGCATGATTCCATATAACAAGGAATATCCCTCTGGTCAGCTTGGATCAGCTGCTGTCACTATGTGACCTCTCCAGCTCTTGCCCACCCCAAGGCTGACTCCTGATGCCTAATGGCTTGGATTAAAGAACCAGCCTTGGTGCCAGCACTGCTCAGCAGCAGCCATAATATTAGTACTACTCTAGCTACACATGCAAAGCAGAGCACTGTATGGTCTGCTGTGGGGAAAGTCAGTTCCATTGCACCAGAGCCAGTGCCAAACCCCACCTGGAAATGCAAAGTGGAGTTTGAAGAGAATTCATTCTACTGTTAAACATAATACATTAATTTTTCATTTAGAACCTGACCAGCTTGAAACTATTGAAACATCAGTTTATTATGTTACAGTTTTGATTCAACTTTTGCTATATGTTTATTACCAATATACCTCTCAATGGTGTATTGGTAATAAACAATGCTCCTCTGTATGAAACAGGAATATATATGCATAATTACAGGATCAGAACAGTAAGTGCTACCTTAAATACAGAAATAAAGTCAAAATATAACAACAAATTTACAAATCTGTCTTTGCTGTCAAGAGAACTGAATCCCAATTTCTGAACCATAGATCTTGTCCTATTTGATGTAAGGTCCATAGCATAAATGTCTTACTCTGTAATTAAAAGAATGAATGTACATCTCTGTACATCTGATCCTGGACTAGAGTGCTCTTTGGGGGATTATATTTATTGGATGTTGAAATCATTGAAAAAATTATCTTATTATAATTGTTAAATTCTGAATTTAATCCTTTTATTGATATTGTGGTAGAACATGCAATTCCTTTTTACTAAGCACCATATGTGTAGGGGCCATAACAACAGTAAAAAGAAGCAGAATTTCTGCTTTTGTCATGCAGAATTTTTTCTGTCGAGTTATTTGACTATAAATCTAAAGACTGTTGTGTGAACAATACACAATAAATAAATAAATAATGTAATACTGGTAATCTATTAAAGTGTTTGCTCTTCAAGGATGCCTTCCTGAGAGCACAAGAACTCTGTCCCTCTGAATAAGAAAGCGGGCAGAGGAGGTAGAAAGCTGGCGTGGCTTGGTAAGGACCTGCTGGGCGTGCTGAGGGCAAAGAAAGCTGTGTACAAGCTCTGGAAACAAGGGTGTGTCACCTGGAAAGAATACAGGGATGCCGTCCAGACTTGCAGATGTGGAATCAGGAAAGCCAAGGTACAGGCAGAACTGAACTTGGCGAGGGACATGAAAAACAATAGGAAGATTTTCTACAGGTACATTAGCCAGAAGAGACAGGCCAAAGTGAGTGTACCTCCTACGGTAAATGCAAAAGGAGAACCAGCTTCAGTGGATGAAGAGAAGGCTAAGGTACTGAATGAGTTCTTTGCCTTGGTCTTCACTGGCGGCCAGGATTCCAGTATTTCTCACGTCCCTGAGCCGTGCATCCCTAAACCTCTAGGTGGGGACCGGGGTGGTAAATTTCCCCCCGCTGTGAGGACAGAGCAGGTCCAGACCACCTCATGAGACTGAATGTGTACAAGTCTATGGGGCTATATGGCATGCATTCCAGTCTTCTGAAGGAGCTGGCTGAGGTGGTTGCTGAGCCGCTCTCCATCATATTTGAAAAGTTGTGGCTGTCAGGTGAGGTCCTGGATGACTGAAGGAAGGGTCACGTCACTCCCATTTACAAGAAAGGGAGCAAGGAGGACCCCGGGAACTACAGGCCAGTGAGTCTCACCTCTGTGCGTGGGAAGATCGTGGAACAGATCCTCCTGGATGACATGCTTGAACACATGAGGATAGGGCGTGTGATCTGAGACAGCCAGCATGGCTTCACCAGAGGAAGGTCATGCTTGACCAATCTGATGGCCTTTGTGATGGAGTGACAGCATTGGTGGACAAGGGAAGGGCAACCGATGTCATTTACCTGGACTTGAGCAAGGCCTTTGACATGGTCCCCCACCACATCCTTGTCTCCAAATTGGAGGGATGTGGATTTGGTGGGTGGACCACGCGATGGATAAGAAACTGGTTGAAAGGGTGAAGACAGAGGGTGGCCATCAATGGCTCTGTGTCCAGGTGAAAGCCGGTAACAAGTGGTGTCCCCCAGGGGTCTGTCTTGGGACCGGTGCTCTTTAACATCTTTATCAATCAACATCGATGACGGAATCGAGTGCACCTTTAGCAAGTTTGCTGATGACACCAAGCTGAGTGGTGCGGTTGACATGGTAGAAGGAGGGGATGCCATTCAGAGAGACCTCGACAAGCTGGAAAGGTGGGCCTGGGTGAACTTGATGAGGTTCAACATGGCAAAGTGCAGAGTTTTGTACTTGGGCCGGAGGAATCCCAGGCATTCATACAGACTGGAAGGAGTGGTCCTTGAGAGCCCTGCGGAGAAGGACCTAGGGGTCTTGATAGATGAGAAGCTTAACGTGAGCCAGCATGTTAAGCCAACATGTGTGCCCTTGTGTCTCGGAAGGCAAATGGTATCCTGGGCTCCATCAAAAGAGGGGTGGCCAGCAGGGACAGGGAGGTGATAGTCCCCCTCTACTCTGCTCTTGTGTGTCCCATCTGGAGTACTGTGTCCAAGTGTGGAGCCCCCAGTACAAAAAAGATAGGGAGCTGTTGGAGAGGGTCCAGAGTTGGGCCACGAAGATGATCAGGGGACTGGAGCACCTTCTCTACGAAGACCAGAAGGATTGTGGATGCCCCATCTCTGGAGGTGTTCAAGGCCAGATTGGATGGGGCCCTGCACAGCCAAGTCTAGTATTAAATGGGGAGATTGGTGGCCCTGCATGTGGCAGGGGGATTGGAGATTCATGATCCTTGAGGTCTTTTCCAACCCTGGCCACTGTATGATTCTGTGATAAAACTGTAAGTAATTAACATAACTGGCATGATGTGTTCATGTAATTAGAGGTTTGAATGTCCCTTTGTTTTGGGGGGGACCTATGAAAAGGAATTGTGTTTAAAAACTAAAAAGTAAAAATTCTCTTCCAGGTCTGATTTCTTCGTCAGTAGCGTAGGTATTATTTGTTGCCATAGCTAATCCTGCTGTCTACTTACAAAGCTTTTTCCATTTCTATAATTTACTATTGGTAATTTAATGTCATTAAAAGTAGTAATTATAACAAATACAAAGGCATTTTCACAACATTTTTTTAAAGTGCTTTTTGTAAAATGGATGACTAAGATGCAGGTATTTGCTCTGTTGTCCAATTGACCGTATTATCGTATTAACTCTACTGAAAGATCCATCTTTTGTGCCTTGAGCCTGAGCAAAATACCATGAGTGTGTTCAGGTGAAGCGCTCTGATGAAATATAAAATAAAAAAGAGAAAGGTTTCTGAATTGTTAGTTATCACATTATAGAAATGTTTTCATGAATTCCCAATTTATAATACTGCAGCACACTTTTAAAAATGAATTTCCTTTAGTCATTAGGAAAAAAACTTTTGTTGTGCTTTTTACAGTAATTTAATTAAGCATTTCCTGTAAGTTCATTTCAGTATCTGTCATGCTCGCTAAAGTTAAAATTCAGAATAGAATGGTAGATTAATTGCCTTTTGTCATAGATGAAATAAGAATCCTAAATTTGCAGAGTCATGAAATTTGTGTTCCTCAATTGCTTATTCAATGCTTTGGAAATCTGAATCAAGAAAGACTGAAAAAGAGGGCCAAAGGTTGTTAAATGTAGCGAGTAACACAGATTTTGAACTTTACTTAATGAACCGAGTGTTTATTACTATGAAATAAATGCACCATTTAAAGAATTATGGTGAAAATGTAAAACATTAAAACTCTAATTAATTTTGATCAGAAGCATGCAGTGCACTCATCTTTCCTAAAACATTTTCATTAAGGTCGAGATTTTCTTTGTTATTGAGATAAATGTATTCCTTTCGCACAACATTTCTCTTCAAACCACGTACATCATGGATGTTTAGTGTGGTATATTTGACTCTAGGCTGTAGTTTGCAGAAGCATTTTTGTGGAAGTCATGTGTGCCTAGTTTTCTGTTATATGCTTTATATCACTTTGGAAACAAATAATGTTCAGAACCCTTTATCAAAGGCTGTGTGCACCCAAACTTATTTGTGAAAAAATAGTCAAAGCATGGGAAAAAATCTTCAAATATCCATCAGTAATTCACATGTAGAGCATAACAATTGAACAGCAAAAACAAAAAACAAAAAAACAAAAAATACAAAACCAAACCAAACCAAACAAAAAAACCAGCTACATTTATTTCTTTGCTTATTATTGCACTACACTTAGAAATAAAAATGTATAAAAGAACTGCTCATTTCTCATTGCTGAGAACCTTTTGTTCTCATGTTGTTGTTCTAAAAAAATGCTATTTTATTTCTCAGCATCAAAAAGTTTTGCTTCCTATAATTTGGTAAATATACACTGTATGGTAAATATTGAAAATAATCCTGATTTGATTATAACAGGCATGGAATTTTCTGTAGTCATATTGAGAGTGTATATATACAGTGGAACTTTTAAATTCATAATTCATGAAAATAATGATTACATTATGAAAATGTTATTGTGATTACCGTATGTATGTTTATTTATGCACAGATGTAAGTGGTATAATTGAGCAGCGAATCTGCCTTAGAAAGGATCTTAATCACAATGAGGTCAGACAGGAATAAGAGACGAGCATGCATCCTGAGACAGGAGCGGAGATTAAGGAAACCTGTCCTTTCAGGTACAGACACAGTACAGTCAATCTCCTTGAAGTAGCTTTCCAGCTATTTCATTGTTGATATTTCAGGCTTGTAATATTTAGCTTTTGTGGATACACTGTAAAGCACATAAACGGAAATCTTTAAAGACTCAATTTGTTTAAAAAGGAGACATTTTCCTGTACTTTCTTCAAGGAGAGCCAGCTGAACTTGTCAAACAATGGTTTGGTTTCAAGCACCACCTGCCCTGAAGAGCATCCCAACTGGAGTGGCAGGCGGCCAAAAGGGCCACTCAGTGGAATGGTTGCCTCCTAAAAGGGAGGGAAACAGATGGAGGACTGGAAATTTGGCATAAAATTCCACTTCTGTGCTAAACGTTAAATGCAATTCTGTTGTAAGGACTCTTGTGGTGGTACATTTTTCTGTATAATCAGAATTAGAAACAAGGAAATAGAAAATACAAAACAGTGACAACCATTTCCAAAAGCCTTCAAGTTCTTGTACCAGTACAAGTTAAAGGGAAGAGGCTGTGATAAGCATGCAGCTGCTTGCATCTTCTGAAGGGAAGCTGAGTGTTGGAGTGTCAGAGTGGTTCTCTTGGTCTTGCATTGCCATCTAGAGTGCAGAGCCCTGCACTGCTTCGTGAAAGGACCACCCCGCCCCAACTCCCCTCCCCGTTCCCCCCCCCCTCCCCCTCCCCGCGCAGTTCCAGTCGCTGTATTTACAACAAAACGGGATGGGGAATTGCTTCCAGTTTATTGATGTCATGTTTACTTACATTATAATGCTTAGCTCGTTGGTAGCCTCGGTTTTTTAATGTTAGCAGATCAGCAGAGATTTCGTTATAGGAACTTGGTGGGGTTTAGCAGTAACAATTAATGGAGATGGCACATTAAAAGGTACGACTGTCAACTTGCCAGTGTTCCCACAGGGTGCGTTTTCTTGATGGCTGCTTCAGAATACTTCACGAAGCAAATGTCAAACTTGTCGAGGCTGTCAGTATGAAAATGATCCATGCAGCAAGGGTCTCCTTTTCCTGGGAAACAAACAGCTGCCTTATCACTGCAGGGCTGCAGTGACAGAAAACTGTCATCCACCATGAGAAATTTATATTTGCTCTTAATATCCTTTTGTAAAGAACTGCTCCAGTTGTACTCCGTATTTTTGCACCACTCTTCTTTGTAAGGCTTGTCAGCAATATGTTTGAAGCACAGTGCACAGGGCTTTGGAAGAAAAATAACTTCTGATTTAGTGTTGGTTGCTCACTTTTTTCTGATTTAACACAGAGGCTGACTTAAGACTCAGTTTATAGTCCCGCAAACTCTTTTTTCCTCCAAGTTCAGCCTATTGCATTGGAAAGCAAGAGCTTAACTTACACAAAGAACAGCTGTCCTAGTTTCTAAAGTCCCTTTTTCCTGACGTATTTTCAAGAGTTAAGAATTTTTACCTATTTCCAGTTAATGTTTTGCTTGCTAGAATCTGTGAGGTAGGTGATGAAATACCTCCTGTCCGGGCTGAGGGTTTAAAAATGCTAGTATGCAAACATCCTCTCAATGAGATACAACCTGCAATATCTATGAACTGTCACATTTTGATTGTACATAGTGATTTTTCTTGTATTTATGAATTAGCCAATATTTAGAGTGATAGTTAGCAAGTATTTAGGCTGACTGCTTTCCACCTACCTGAGTGGGCAAAACTGCTTCCCTGAGAAGAGTCTAGTTTTCTTTCTGCTGGCAGGAGGGACCTTCCTGGTGGTGTCTCAGGCACTGAGGCAATTTGGAACTTGCATGAGGTTTGTGATGCGACCAAACAAGGTTGTACAGACTGCAATTTTGAGGAATTGCCAATATAGAGAGTCTCACAGGTCTTCTGACCATGTTCCCACTGAAGAACATTCTTTGTTCTTCTGGAGATGATTATTTTCATTATGCTTGAGTACACAACAAACTCTTTTTCTAGTCATTATTTGCTGACAGATGTTTCAAGACTTCATTTTTAGAGTTTGAAGTACTTGATGTTTCTTGTTACCAACTGCACATCCTCACTGAAGCTTAATATATTGGACATGTTACAGCTCGTCTGGGTTAATATGAAAACTAGTAGTGTCTGAATTTGATTGTGAGTGTTTTTGAGATGGTATTTCTAATTTATGAGGTAGCATGGAGAACTCCTCAGTCATTTCTTGATGTAGTAGCATACTTTTTATACTGGTCATTTTCTAACTTATTCAGATGTTTGTTTACGTCATACTGCATTCATTAAATTTATAACACAGCTTAAATTTCGCACACAACAAAAACAGCAACTTCATTAAATATACCTTTCGTAGTAGAACTTTAGAAATTGCAGGTGTGATGTAATGCACAGATCTGTGAAACTGTGCATTTCCCAGCACAATGAATTGTTGTGTGATCTGTTCTGTGTACAGAATACTGTCAGATTCCCTGTAGAGTTAAGAACTGTCTCATTCACTGTTATCTTCCAGAATTCATGTAAGTAACTAATGAAATAAAAAGAAATTCTCAGATGTTTCAGATAAAGTTGGATGGAAGGGAGAAAAAGAAAAGAAAGGGATACTCAAGACCCTATTTCTAGGAGGGAGGAGTTGTTTGTTTTTATGTCAAGATTTGTCTACATGGGAATATTCAGGAATAATTACTATAAAAATAACTTTCCAAGTGGGATTTCTTGTTCTTTGGTTGGAGCATCATTTGTAGTTGACCTTAAACATGCTTACCAAGGGAATGAATTAATACAACAAAATTGTACTCTCTCAACTGTCAAATCAAAATTTTCAGAAATTGGAACATAAAAGTCAGTCATGTCCCTCTAGTTTTTGCCACCTAAACACATCTAAATTTCAAAATATTCCAATTAACTTTAGCAGAGATACTGAATGCTCAATACTCTCATAATTCAAAATGTTTATTTAGGTAGCAAACTGTGGGCTCTCTGTTCAAAATTCTTGGCTTTGTTCTGGTTCTGTGACCCACTAATGCTCAGTTACCAGGTGTAGACTAAGTAGCATGAGCCAACAGATGCTCACAGGGCATTTGAAATCATCTGTAGGACATCCAAAGGATCTTGTTTCCACCCTGGTAAAGGCCATTTAGAAATCTGTTGGTATGGAAGGTCTTCTCTCATGAGATGTTCAGCAGCAATGACTTGAAAGCTTCTAAACTGGTGTTCCATTTAGAATGCTGAGTATAACTGTGCTTTTTAAAGCCATTAGTTCTTCTCCTTGTTACTGTTATTTTTGTAGACCTGAAAGAACAATTCCAGACTAGTAATCTTAACGCATTTCAACATGAAAATATTCTTTGGCTCTTGAATTCACTTTTTCAGTGAGAGTAGTGATAGTCTCAATAATACTATCTTGAGGGATTCACTTCTTTTTACTCCTCTTACAAATCTCCAGATCTGTGTTGGTGTATACTTTGTGTGAGTGTATTCAAAACCCACTTAATGTTTGAATTGACAGTTGGCTGTAGTCAGAAAAGATACAGGGAGGAGTTTGATTTGTGACATCTGCTAGCAAAGTCTACTTTGATGGTTTAACATTTTAATGACAAAAGAACTGTTCTGTTTCAGGATTCTTAGGGCAGAAAGCACTAGTCAGTAGAGTCATAGGGTGAAGCAAAGTAAACAATAATGTAAAATAGAGGTGTGATATACTAACAGGAAAAATGTAAACTGAATTTTGTGGAACAGAAACTGGAGTTCAATATTTCACCTGCATATTTAGTAATACGTAAACCAGTAATAGCAACTTTACACACTGCTATCACCAATTATTTTTAATTTACAACAAAAATAAAGGTTTTTCTTCATATTCCTTCAGAATTTAAAGCTTTATAATGGTAAGTGGTAATTAGTAAAACAAATATATTAAGTATGTTTAATCTTCAGTCAGCCACCATATCTTTATAATTTGGCTACATAGGTTAGTTAGCTGAAAACTCAAACATTTTTTAATGACACTAGTAACTTCAATTTAGCATTATATATGCAATCATAGCATTATATATGCAATCATTGGGATTCCTCGAGTTATTAACAAAAAGGATAAAAATTACTTAGAAATTTTGCATTGTCAGCAAACTGAAGGAACAGTGAGACTTTGCACCTTGAAGTATTGTCAGTGTATACACTCTATATTGCCAGTGCAAATTCTTCCCAAGTTTACTACAGGCAGTGATGTTGCTTTTCTTGTATGTCATAGGAGATCATGTCTCAAAATCTTCTGATAATTTTTAGTAATGAGAGAGTTGGTGGTTTTCAGTCCACCACCATCACTTTTTTCTGCAGAAAGCAGAATGGGTGTGAGAATTATTAGCTCATAATTTCCAATGTCCCCCAACAAGTCTCTTTTGTCCGCGTTGTTCATGTGGTAATGTACAGCTCAGGGAACTGATCTGGATGAAGATTCATATACCAAAGAAAATATTTTCTCCCTTTGTTAATGCATACTGTAAGAAAGAGAAACCATCTTTCATTTTGCACAAATTACCCATCTTTGGAGATTCTAAGCTCTGATTTCCATTTCAAAATAATACGTGATGCTTTCTGTTCCTGGAAAATGGAGATGGGGTAAAAGTGCCTCTACAAAAAGCTAAGATATCCAATGCGAAGCATGCAGAAAGCTTTTGTAGCTTTCTTTTTTTCAGAAAGTGTCAAAATAACAAAAAACCAGATAGCAGACAGGGCCCTTGATGACTTGCATGTAGAAGTCTGCCCACATAAATCCAATTTATACTCATCTACATTTTACTTGTTTGAATACATTTTACCTGGTTGAAGCAGCAGAAAATGAACAAAAGAAAGAACACTGATACTTCAAAATAACCCAAAGCAGATGTTTCTTTCTTTAGTATTCATGCAGAGCAAATTCTAGACTTCCTTTAACCAGTCAACCATCGTTTCTGCTTCTCAGAAAACAGTGCACACCGCAGCTGCTACTGTAAACTAGGAAATCTGCCAGATAGCAAGCATGACCTTATGAGCAGAAAATTAAAACATTTCAAGTCTACGCAAAGCTAGTTTCTATTATAAAATCTTTTTCAATGGATAAAACCTAATAAGTAGGCCCAGGAAGTCAATATTCAGCCTCATATCCCTTTGCCCTCCTGTAGTGAAGACAAGGCACAGGTCCTTTTCTCTGTAGCCTGAAATTTCTGCATGCTTCCTTTATGACTGGAACCCCTAAACACTGGGAAAGAATTACCATGTAGGGTTTACATTGCCTGTACGAAGGAGGAGGACACAGATACTGGAATAACAGCAGGTTATATGCTAGAGAGGTGAATTGGTTGGCACTGAGGTCAGCAGAAATACAACTTCTATAGGTAATGACCTTCGGAAACATACAGACTTGCTATTCCTTTATTAACAAGCCTGACTTGAAGGAACCTTGCTGTTTTTCAGTTCTTTTTCTGCTTTTTTATTCAACATTTGCTGTATTCTGTATTTGGTGTAAGCAGGCATCTGAGCTTAGCTACACATTGCTGCTTAGTTGTTTCCATGGGTGTACTACATACATCATGCTCTCTTGAATATATGCTACACTTGTAATTTCAACAAATCAGTAACCTTAGGTTTCATACATGTGCACAGACATGTTTTCACACCCAAAATAGAAGAACAGAGGTCACTATATGTTTTAAAGATAATTGAAAAAATCCAGGAAGTTAAGAAGAAAGCATTTAGCCTTTAGTAGTCAGTCATAAAAATACTTCTCAGTGCCTATTCTATCCTGGAAGGGAAGAAGATTTGGAACTAAAATGAGTTGGAGTATATCCTTCTTTAACAGAACAATGAGCTATTCAATTTTACTCTAGTATTGTGTAACATATTATTAGGCAATGTTTTTTAATAAGATTTTCTGGTCCTATTCTATTTTGTGATGTTCATGTGATCTTCCTATATGTTTTGTATCTCTGAATCTTCATTATAATTATTGTTATAAAACACTTTGATGCAGAGAAAGGAAGACTAGGGTGCAAGCAGATTTGCATAGAAAAATTAAGTTGCTGATTTAAAGCAGGAAATGACACCCTTGGTTTCTGGGTCCCATTCAACATCCCTAACATTTCTCTTTCTCAAATATTGACTATTGAAGAGTGGTGTTGTAGCAATCAGAATACTTTTTCACTCCCAAACATCTATTTCTTTTCTTTCCTTTAAGTTTCCAAAGTGAGGAAAATCCTCTGTACTGTATTGTGAATTAAAATACATGCAAGAAAACTGGACATACTTTGAATGTGTGGCTGTGACTGTTCTTGATGTGATGATGGGTTGCAAGTTGCCTTATGAAACAATTTTCTCAGACTTCTGTAATTTATATTTTGGAAGTCACAGTTTTGTACTGGACACAAAATAATATGAGTTCCTATGGAAATGGGCTTTATGATGTCACACTTCATTTTTTCAGTGTGATCCAGCTAAACCCATCATGAATTATGAGCCCAACTCTTGGAGTTGAAGCTGTAGAATATTGTAAGCATGCTGCTGCCTGACATGCTCATGTTTCCTATTTTAGACCTGACTGATCTTCAGATAACATATGGTGGTACAAGTAATTGGAAAATTGGCAGACCTGTCAAGAAAATATGCTAGATGGGACAAAAATACGATGCTGCAGCACATAAAGTGTCGCTGAAGTGAAATTTACTGTCTTTTATCAAAGGGTGAACTAAACGTATCTGGTCTCAAAAAAATGAAACATTTTTCAATGGCAGATGCTTTTCAAAAGTAATTTTTAGAACAATGATGAAAGTTCTTGCATTTGAAAATAATTTAGTGGAAACCTCTGGTCAGGAACAAAGGAAAGGTGTGAAGTACTGTCTGCTGCAGACTGTCTGTGTAGGGTTTAGTAATTTTTTTTTATGTAACCAATCTGCAGATTGGTCATGGCTATTACTGAGACTTTTACTTCTTAAATTATTTTTCTACTATGAATGTAGATGATTAGCCTGATTTAAATTTTGAGTGTTTTTATTTTTATTTCAGCTATTGAGCAGAAACACATGCTTGAATACATGATATTATTTGCTTATTTTTATATTTGTTGGTGAAGAGAAGGATGGCAAAAGTATGTGCAGAACTCTATACATATGCATAAGTATAAAAAGTGTACTTCAGCAAATTGATTAATGTTTGGGTTTTCATTTTCTTTTACAGGAAGATGAAAATGAAGCTGAGGCTGAAAATCCATCTCAGGAACTGAATTTGGAACAGAAAAAATCAAAAAAATAGGGGATTGCTGTTCTTGTTTTAAATATTTGCAAGTTGTGTAACAGTGATTATAGTTTCTCATTGTAAAATTAACAACAAAATTCTCAATAAAGTCACTGAAATTTAAATTCATTCTACACTGGGAAATTAATTATGAAGCTCCTGGTGATATTTGTGATTATATTCAAAGCTGAATTATCAAAACTGAGCACCAGACCAGTGAATTCTAAAAGCTTTTTGAACATGGTGTAGAAAGCTGATGGATTATTCATCACTAAAAACACTTCGTAAGCAAACAGTACATTATTATTATTATTATTATTTTTAATTCTACCAAGCAATGTTATCCTTAAAGGATAGTTATAAGTCAGACACATTTTGGTATTTCTGAGCAAGAGCTTTGATACTGAAAAGTGAGATGTATGTTATGTTCTTAAATTCTGAAATTTCTTCTGAACAGTGGTTAAAATAAGTGTTGTTGGGGATTGGGTGAAAGCAAAGATTTTGTGGTTTATAGTGTGTTTTCACATATAATTAGTTTTACATGTTTATGCCTTCCATGATTTCAAAGTTTTTCATATTGTATCATCATTTTCCTCCTTGTAAAACCTTTCCATCTTCACATGATCTTTGTCTTTTAATGAATGCCAGTTTTTTGTCTTGATTGGGCCATCCCACACAGTTCTGATTCCTTTGTAACAATATTTGCATTTAAATAGCATAAAATAACTTCTTCCTGCATCATCAGATCTTAAGTGAATACTGAAAATCTAAAATAATAAAAAAGAATTCTTCCTAAAAAAATCTTTTTTATTTACTTCTGCTTTTAACTCTGTATAGGTTACTTAAGTGGGAACGTTAGCACAAGAAACTCAGATGTAGGTTTATAGCTTGATACTTTCACTTGTTGCAATGAAGAGAACAAGAATATTATTCCGTTTCAGAATTGAAGCTGCATTTGCTCAAGTCCCTTAAGGGAATTTTATCTTGCTCTAGGAGAATTGCATCTTCTTCTACTGCAGATGTTTATGTCTTTTTCCCAGTCTTCCATATTATTACTGTTGTTTCTGTATATTTACTGGTAAATCAGATTGGAAATAGTATCAATTTCAATTTTCTTGCTTCTGTGTAAACTATAGTTTTATAGTTAAAAGGAACATACCTATGCTCAAGCAATATCTTTTATAAATTCTTTTCTGATTCATGAGCTTCAATTATATGTCTCTTCAAAAAATTTCAAATTTGGGTTTATCCACCCAAATTATCATACAAAATTAGCAAATATGGTCTCAATCATGCAAAATGGTCTATTTTTGTTCATTTCATGGCAGCAGTTTTCTCTAGGCTATATGGCAGCCTGAGACTGTATGGAAGGTTAAAATGAAAAAGGTAGATATTTGCTTTTCAATATTTTTATGAAAATACATTACTTGATCCTCAAACACCTGAATGAGAAAGACAGTACAGATGTTGAGAAATAGAGAAAAGTTCCATTTGTTGTATAATGCTGTAGAGCTTAAAAGAAGTATTACTGTATCTTTCCTACATTCTTAAATATTTTACATGAAAGAGCAATCACTTAAATCATACTTCTACAAAAATCCAGCTTATGTCACCAAAAGTCTACGTTCAGGCTGATAAATAGAAATTTGTCCCCTTAGGCTAAGTTATTTAATTCAGACAGTTGTAAAATGCCAAAAAACAGAGTTTTCAACTGTAAAATAATAATAATCAGCACTGTTATCATAATCATACTGTTACTACATGACGACAATCGGTATTGTGCCTCAGAAGAACTAAGTTGAAAAGCCACTGCAGAATATTGTGCCTTTTATTAAAGGTATGTCCATGCTGTGTTCAGAAGCCAACTTGGACACCGAAAGCAGTCTTATCTCCTGTAGAATGAAGCTCAAAGCATATCAGAATATGTTCAAAGGCTTAGAGAGATGAGATGAGCAAAAGTTTACACAGCTTTAATTAAACTGACTACAGCCATTTATATGGAGCAGTACATTCCTTAAATGTAAACATACACTGTCACACATATGTACTTGTGCCCGAGTAGCCAGCTTTAATATTTTATTTTATTCTTCCTCCTACCGTGCTGTCCTTGAATAATAAAAGCTGCTCTGAGAGTCTAGATTAAGAGCTATTTTTTTTCCATTCCATCCCTGTCAAGAATGACAGTGATGATGGTCCCCAGTTGGGAAACTCAGTTTTCTCGTTTACCCCAGTAATAGCTATTTTAGGGTGGCTTAGGGGATAATCATGTTTTTCATGCTTGAGGAGAAACTGTCATTTTCCCCATATTAAAGCCAATTTACCACTTTTTGTACAGTTCATGATGGATTGCTGTTGGTTTTTTATTCATTGCTCCATGTTTGCTTTTTCTCTCCTGTGGAATGCCAGTTGCCTATCTGGGATTTTGTGAGACTCCAACACTGTTTTGTTCTATTACACACAACCACTTCACTCTCAGACGTGAGCAAATTTGTTTATTACTACAATTTTTGTTTTTGGAAAGGATTTCTGACTTTTCAGCTCCCTGGTAGGCCTGCCCACTCCGATCCAGGGCAAGCACTAGGAGGTGTGGGACCTCATGGCAGTCACACGCAAAACAACCTTTCTAATTTGTAACAGTGTGTGTTAGGTTGTGTCATGGATACATATGCAGAAGGTTGCTAGTATTTAAAATATATTTCCTTAATATAATACTCCATTGCTCTTGTCACACAAGCAGGATTTTCATTCCAAACGCTACACATTTGGCATTAGCTACAAAAACAAAGCTGTTTTTGACACAGATGCTATTCATCTGAAATAACAGAATCTTAAATGTTGTGCAGTTATAAGGATACCCCATAAAAGGAAATCTATTTCTACTATATGTGTGTCTTCTTACTGGTTAAAATGAGGATTCACAGTATTATTGGTATTTTGTTAATGAAATATTGAAATCTACTACTACACTGGGTTTGTGGTGTTCTTTTATGGTTTTTCTCCTGAACAGAACTGATCACAGTGCATTACAGGCATGAAATGTGATATACAAGAGCTAATCCAAGCACAATATTTGTTTTCTGCTCATTAGAGAGCATTGTCATACTTCTACGCTAAGAAAATGATTTAAATATGATTATTCATTCTCAGGAGAATCAGTGTTTATGCAGTGAGAATTTTTAAAGCAAAATAGAATACACTGAAATAAAATTGTATCACTTTACTACTTCTTACTTATTGCAGTCCCATAAGCCTTCTACCGCTGGGTTGGTTGCTCTGCATCATGCTGCAGAAGCTAACTCTCCCTGACATTAGGCTAGATAGGTTTTACTCTCTGGAAAGTGAACATTGATTAGAAACTGGCTCTATTTCACATGACCTAAAGAAAACGAATTTTACATAGCAATGAATAGACAACTTCTTTCACCTAAGACTGTAGTGTGAAATCAGGGCAAGTTATAAATGTTTCCCCACAGTGCATTCTATGTGGATTCTACAGTGATGCTATCTGGAAAAGGAAGTAAAATGCTGAAGGCAACAGCATGAAAATGCATGCAACTATGGCATAATTCTGATTTGTTTTAGAAGAACTATTAATTTCCTTGTTACAAAGCCAAGTAAGAGCAACCCTTTAAAACTGTTGAACCATGAAAGCCATTTCCTTACGGGTTTTAATTTTGGGAACAGACTCATGAAATTTATAGCTTTGATGAGATATTCTTTGCCTGCAGTCAAAATGAGAACCAGATCATTGGTTTCCCAGCATGACACCTATGTATTCTTGTGTGCACTAGATATCATTAAACTCATAATAACACAGCTATCATCACATTACTGTCTAAAGGGTTCGGTGTTGATGTTTGGTTTAAGTCTTTCACTTATACCTACAGCATACTAAATAGCTGAATAAAAGCAAAAACTATACCATACCTATATTGTGCTACCATTCTGCACTTTAAACAAAAATGCAGTCATTTTATGCCTGATGAAATTTTTATTAATTTTGTTCTTGCCAAGCCATGTAGCTTTTAAAGAGCTGTATCAGTGAAGTAGTAGCACACCACAAATGCAGTCACAAATAATGGTACAGTGAGAACATTTTTTTTCTGGTTCATGCTGTGAAAAGAGTAGAGAACAACATGTACATATTAATTAAATAATTTTAAGTTTCAGTATATTATTGAAAGTTTATGTACTATATCTGCCATCTTGTGATAGAAGAGAACTGTATTGTAACAAGCCAATTGCACTTCACTACCTATATTCTTCAGGTAGGATAATGTAGTCTGTAGCATCCTAGCAAAGCACAAGTTAGAAGCTATACAAAGAAGAAATTACAGCTGAAAGCAATTAATGTCACCAATCTGCTGCATGCTTCAGCTGGTTTCTTCTGGAAATATAAAGTATATCCCTTTTACAATATTACATTACCGTCAGATTTTACTGTGAATATCTTACTGTTTGTACCAAATGAGCTTTTCAAAGAGAGCTACTGATAGAAATCAGTTTTCATTCTGCCATATAACTGAGCAGGTGGATAGAGTTTCAGAGAAACAACCTCATTCTCATAATGGAGCAAAAAAGCTTGAAGAAGCACCAGTATATAAAGCATAGTAATTTGTGGCTTATATACAAATTCCTTATTACCGGGATTTGAAAAGCTTTTGCCTGATCAGTGTTAGTGCTTTTATTTCTATATATGGGGGGTGATGCCCATAGGAATGCTGACTAGAGGTAGTTTGTGATTGGGGCTGCAGTGTAAATTGACTCAAAACCAGCCAATTTCAGTGATCTGGAAAGGAAAATATATAGAGACAACTTCAATCTTTAATCATCAGTCTGTTGTGAAGATTTTACAGGCTACATAATACAATCATTAGCTAGTGCTTAAAACCCTTGGGGAATATGAAACACTAATTAGCTGCTGAGGAAAAAGGATTTATAAATCCTAGATCATAACAGTTATGTTACAGGAAAGACTTTGGGATGTTTTTCTTTTAATTGTTAGAACTGTATGTCCAGTTTCAATACCTAGTATTTATTTTAAGGATCATTGTTTCACTCACAAATGTCTGATTTTTCTTTACTCAGCGCTGGATGTTTTATTTTTAGCATATTGCTATGAAACATACTTTATTAAATAATTAATTAAATCTTTCCATAAATATTTTAACAGTTAACATTTTTCATATCTTTATATATTCAGATAGTATGAGGCAACTATAATGCCCATAATCCAGCTATCAGCTCAGTACTTTCAACAGAACTTGACCTTGGTGGCAGCATGAGCAAGAATGATTTCTCTGTACTGTGACAAGACAGAAATGATGATGTGAAGGCTTGGGATCATCGTTTGAATTAGCAAAAGTAGCTATAGTTCTTTAGAATTAGCAAGTAAGTTTTTCCATTAACAATTTTAACTGACAACTAGATCTTTAGACCCATGTTTTCTAGTCATTGTTGATAATTTGGTCAGATTTTGCTATTCATACCTGAGCATGATGTAGACATCTCAGGCCTGTTATCTTTTTATCCTGAAGACTGGAGTTCTGTGTAGTCCATGATGCTGTCTAGAGTCTCAACTAAAGATAGTGTATGAATGTATCCCAGGCTTTATTTCAGAAACGGAAACGTGCACATGTTTTTAAATTTTACATTTTGTTTAGAAAAAGTAGCCTCTAATTTATACCATATATGGAAAGAAGGAAGGATAATGCTTGAGGTGCCTCAAGGTTTTGGCTGTAGTATTGATAGGAAAATCAGTCATGCCATTACTTTGTTGCAAGTATATGTATTTGTACATATAATGAATACAGTCTAGAAATTTAGATCAGTAGACAGAAAATTGTTTTTTTTTCAAATACTAAATTACATTCTGTTCATGTATTACATAGAATGAGAAGAACATGGTTTTCTAATACCACACTGCAGCTTTGCTGTTTTGAAATCTCACAGGAGAAGACCAAAAAGACTAAGCAGTTGAACATAGCGCTAGAAATACCACTGTGCATCATGATCTCAGCCCCTGAAAATGGAATAGCCTTTTTGCCTTGTTTGTCAAAGCTGGCGGTGAAGATTTAAAGAAAGGCAGCAGTTAAATAGCAGATTTGGTAGCACTGCCTTTGAACTTGTATTATGATATTTCAATGACTTTGATTTTTAGGTAAATGTATTGTCTCACAGGAGCATAATGTCATCAGAAATTCAAATTAATATGACACACTTTCACTTATGAATTGTATGTAAAGCAACAAAATGTAATGGAATATCCACCACCATCCCTGGCAGTGTTCAAGAGGCGTCTGGATGACATGCTGCTTGATGTGGTTTAGTGCTAGTGGAGGCAATGGTGATGAGGAGACAATTGGACTAGATGATATTATAGGTCGTTTCCAACCTCATGATTCTATGATTCTATGATTCTATGATTGGAAGGAAAATTTAACTTCTACTGCCATAGCACCAACATCTGCCTCTGTTGTCATGTGCCAACAAAATGAAATACCGTCAGCACAGGGGCAGTCTGACAGAATGGCATCTGACATGGAAGTGCACGTGAAGCAAAGGCATGGAACTGAATTCCTCCATGCAGAAAAAATTGCACCCAATGACATTCATTAATGCTTGCTGAACATCTGTGGAGACCAAACTGGATGTGAGCAGACTAGGGCCACAAAGATAAATAGAGGCTGGAGCATCTCCTGTACAAGGAAAGGCTGAGACCTGGGACTCTTCAGTCTGTAAAAGAGGAGATTGAGAAGGGATCTCATAACTGTTTATAAGTATGCAAAATGCAGGAGTCAAGTCATTAAGGGTAGACTCTTTTTGGTGACATACAGCAATAGAACAAGGAGTAACAGGCAGAAACTGAAACATAGGAAATTCTGTACTAACACAAGGAAGAATTAGTTACTGTGCAATTGACATGACACTGAAACAGACTACCCAGAGATATTGTAGATTCTCCTATTCTGGAGAAATTCAAGACCCATCTGGATGCATTCCTGTACAACCTATTGCAGGGAACATGCTTCAGTGGAGGAGTTGGACTTGATCTTGAAAGATCCCTCCCTCCCAACCTTCTACAATTCTGTGAGTTTGTGAGGTTGTGGGTGGTGTGTTTCAGCAACAATGCTGCCCCAGCTGCTGTGACATGCAAGTTTTATTCATTTCTTGCAAAATTGCACAGCTAATGGTGCTGCCTGTGTTGAAAAAATAGCGTTTTGTAACTGAGAATTTGCTCTATCAAATAGCGCCACTGTGGTCTTCTATCTGTTGTAGTTTCCATGGAAATAAATAAGAAGCTACACTGGAGTAAACTACATAGTTTTAGATCACAGAACCAACATCTGTCTTTTAATACTTGTTACCAAATCTGTTTCAACAAGCTGCTTTTCTAACTATATCAATGAAATATAGTATTTATATATTTATATAAATCTTATTTTGTTTCTTTTGCTTTCATAGATATATATTTTATGCAGACTCCATTCTTATAAGAGAAAACCTTCAGCAACCTGGTCTAATCTCAAGCTGACCTTTCTTTGAGAAAGAGGCTCAACTAGAGACCTTCTGAGCTGCCTTTCAAACTGTGTTGTTATATATAATTCTGAAATAATTGTTTCATGTTTATATTCTTAACAACTTGTATGTACAAACAGAAAGTGAAAAAAAATGCTTTGCTTATAAATTCCAAATGTATCTGTTTTTCCCCTTGAGAATATGAGGGAAATGTCTCTTTCTGCTGCGTAATGGTAAGCTTCATGCTGCATCCAATTTCCCAACTTTGAGCAGAATCCAGGCATTGCCTGGGTGTTGAGGAAAGTTCACAGAATCACAGAATCACAGAATCACCCGGGTTGGAAGGGACCTCAAGGATCATGTAGTTCCAACCCCCCTGCCTGGCAGGGCCAAAGTTCTTGGGAAAAGAACACACATTAACACTACATTTTAAAATAAAACTCTGCAGCTGCTGTTCATTCTCTAAAAATGATTACCAGATTTTATTACTCTTTTTGTGCTTCAGCAATCAGGGTATTTTGACTATTTTTTTATTCCTTCAGAAATATATGATACTAGAAACAGGTTGGTTTTTGTTTGTTTTAAATATATATTTGTTGTCTCTTCATAAATATACAGATATATACAGATATATCAGATATATACAGACTTAGTTGATATGATGAAGCATCTGTGTAGCATTTCTTCAAAACCATTCGTTTTCTCATTAGAGTGTTCCTCAGGAATTCAATTCTAGTCATTTAAAATTTCAGCTTCTATTTGAGAACCACTTTTCTCATGGATATTCTCCTGAAACAAGGAATATCCTTTCACTCTCTTTTTATTTCAACTGGGCTTCTGTCACTAAAGTTACTGTCAGAAATGCAGTGTTTCTTGTAATTTACTCCTTACCCACGCCACATTTTTGAGTGTCACTATGAAATCTCCATTACTTTTTCACAAGGGAGGATAAGCCACTTTTACAAATTAGGTATTACGATTTTGTGTTGCTCTTGTTTCCTCTTTATTATATCCCTTGTCTTGCTCAAGCTGACACAATTTAATGTCACTGAGTTCTGGCAGTGACAAGAAACTTAAGGACATTTTTATTTGTATTCTTAGGAATAAAACTGTGCTCTTCTTCTGTGCAGAATTGCTGCTCCACTGACACTAGTTCTGTATCTCTGGAAAGTAACTTACCTCTGGACTTTATCACAAACCACAGAAGTTTGAACTTGCAAGATGAAACATACATGGTATTTCTAAAAAATGGTGAAGAAATCTCCTAAATATACACCAGAAAGAATTTGTGGTTTTGAGTTTATGGCCAGAGAACACTGATAAGGGTATACTTTTCTGGTGTTTATCTTTTGTTGTTGCACTTTCATGAAGATAATTATTTTTTTCATATCTTTATATCTCAGCATAGATGAAGCATTTGATAATTGCCAATAAAAAGAATTTCAAATAGAAAATAATGTTTTAATCAGTGTTTTACTCCGATAGATAGCGTTGGCTGAAGAATTTCCTGCATATCCTTTTCTTCAGAAGAATGAATATAAGCTTTTGTTCTGTGAAGAGTTGCCTGTCTCACCCTATGCTGTGTTAAAACTTCTGGCTGCAGAGCCCTTCTTGTAGCTGTCACTATTCTCTGCTTTTGTGAAGGTCTCTGCTTACTGTGTTTCATTGAATCCATTTAAGGCAAATACTTTGGTAGAAATATAACCATCCCAAAATGTAATCTACAGTGTTTCTGTGAAGACTTGTGAGCTAACTTTATCTAGGAAGGAAGGAAGAAAAAGAATAACTGACATTATAAAATTGTATGTGCTGCTTTAGGGTACATCTTATACAGCCTCCTTTTAAACTAAGATGTGTTCATCTTTTGACAATCATTCATTTGAGAGTTCATGTGTGTAACATCTTAATGAAGCCCAAGGTTTTAGTGTTTGTTAAAGAACAGCAGTAAGACATAAGGTGGTAATTCTCCAGTGAATCTGTAGCCTCAGAAGCTCTGATTCAGCTGAGGCTTCCTGACATCTTTCCCTTGGGTCAGGTCAAGTGAGACTAAAAGCATTGCACATGTCACACATGGAGGGCTTTTGAAGACAGAAGTGACATTTATTTACAACCCTTTGGTGCCTGGCTTATCTTTGAAACACTATTGAATACCTCACAAGGAAGAAGCTGTATATTCTTCCCCTCCTGCCAATGCAAGGTAAGTTATATGAGCACAAGTAATGGAAGCAATGAATTTGGGGAAAAACAGAGTCATGGGTGAAATCGAGTACAACAGACACTGATGTCAAGAAAGGGGGAGTGATAAAAAAAAAACAACAACAACAAAAAAAAAACAGGGGACAATCAAAGCTGCCAAAAACTCTTTGGAGTTAAACCTATGCTAACATGGCAAGTAGTGGAACATTTCATATGACAGATTATTATATAAACTGTCTTGTTTTGCCATACTAAATTATTCTATACCGTGTCCTATGAAAAAAGATAATTTGCTGTGGCACTGTTAGTACATCACCATGGCAGAATCGTTCTAGAGACCTGTCGGTTGTCATTTTGCAGGCTTTACTTAGCAATCCGCTGCTTTATCACAGCATGCTGAGCAACAACATCATTAGGAAACCAGGAATCCTGCCCCCCACTCACCTTTCTTACTATGTAAATATCATATTCATGAGTAATCTTTTCTACCCTAACAATGAAACTCCACTCACATGGTAGAATTTTCATCCCCAATGCATCAGCCATAACCCAGATTTCATGCTTGCTCCTACTGTATTTTTATCCGCTCTTGCTATATTTTAGCAGCATAGTGTTTATGCTAGACAGTTGTATGAGGCATGCTAAAGCATTTGGGGTTGGGATAGAGCACTGCCAATGTCCATCTCCTCTGACCTCTGCTTGCCACTCTTCTCCCTGCACTTGGTGGTCTGCTTCTGACAGAGCCTACTACTTCTGAGACAAAATACCAGCTTGGTTATCATTTGAAAGAGTACTGAGCTCACAGTTAAGAGCAACATTTTTCATCTCTAGTCAATTTATTGCTAATTTATTAACTTACGGTAAGTAACATTGGTTAGATACAATGCAGCAAAGGCTGCATTTCTTAGTGTAATGAAAATGCTAAGTCATGGCCTGAACCTGTGATTGAGCACCTGGTGGGGAGGAAGGGCCAACCCAGAAAAGCTCAGGTGCATACAATGCACCTGAGTGACTGGAAAGGGTGCAGCTAGGATCGACCCATTCCCAGACCTCACTTAAGTGTTGGCAATGGCGGCTTGCTGGAAATACCTGACTACTGGAAGCATTCTGAAGGTGAACAGTTTTGTTTTTTTTTTTTGTCTTTCTCCTTTGTTTCTGTGTCTGCAGCTGCTGCATTTGGGTTTGTTCTCCCTTGCTGCAGCCTGAGCTTGTTCCACTCTGCTGTTATTGTTGTGCTTTCCGTCTCATTGTAGCATTACTCTTCCCTAAATATTTTACATATTTAAAGAAATCAATTCTGTCAATAGAGCATACATGTATAGTCATACTTTTTTTTATTATTATTATTATTCATTAACAGCCTTTTAATTTGGATCAGTACAGAGAAACCCACAGTTCTGCCCTTGTTTCTGAATCCAAAGCTGCAAACCTTTTCTGCGATGAACTACCCTGAAGTAGAGACAAAAATTTCATTCTGAATTTCCACAAACTGGAAGTGATTTGCAGTGCTGATGAGTGTCTACACAGAATTAGGTGGTCTCAGATTCACAGGAATAAGAGCGTGCGTGGGATTACACTAAAATGTGTGTGACCATTTATTTGATTTCTATTTAACTTCATGCCACAAAATATGTTAGACTCTTGTATTTTTAAAGCATGTTACAGAGTGATTTAATTTGTAGTAGGAGCTAGAATTTCAATTTCCACTATAAAAAAAACTTATTAATTTACTGGTATGGTTGTCTTCATGAGGAAACAGGAGCTAACAGAAAAGTTCTGCTTTTGTAGAGATGCTAATGCAGTGCTTCAGTAGTAATAAAAACAAACATACTTTGTAACATCCCAGGCAGTGAGTATTCATTTTAAAAATATTTAATGTGGTCAAATTACATTTATGTCATAAAATGAATTTGTTCTATGAAGAACACAAGATCACAATATCCATTTGGCATAAAAGGTAATTTAAAACTCTTGCTGTTTGTCATCTTAATTCACTAATTGAAGGAAGTGGTTTTTATGTCCTTTATGGGATATACAGAGGATGTTGCCATTGCCAAATCAACTTTTTCAAGGCAGTTACAAGGAAGACTGTAGTGGTTATTGAAGGATGAACATCAAAGTAATTCTTCTGCATTTAAAGACTAGATCTTCTATGTATTTTCTTGCGTAAAACTTAGTCTAACATGTTGATTCAGTTGATATTTATGGCAAAGCGATAGATTAAAAAACCTGACAGGAAGTTATTTTTGTATGCTAATTATACACTGTGACCAAACAGCTGCATGTAACTGAGGACAGAATATGCTGGCTCTCTGGCTAATTTACTTATATTTATTAAACCTGTCCATAGCAACTCTATGAAATAATAGGTCCACAACTAAGAGAAATGGCATATTACAAATATTCAGTTTGTTCGGCATATTAGCTCACAAAGAGAAATAAAGATGTGAGAACTTTGCTTGTGTAAGGTTTTGAGGAAACAGCATGTTTCTTAGTGCGATTCTGATTTATTTTCTGTGAAGTTCTCACTTACAAAAAAATTTCTTGAATCTTCTGTTTTGGCATTAGGCATTTTTTATTGCATTGGCCACTATATGAAATAATTTTTTTCCATAAAAAGACTTCAGCATATAATGTTAATAGTATCTAGTATCAAACCAAAACATTTTGATTTTCATACTGCCACTATATAACTCAGCAGGAAAGCTCTTATTTCTGAGTTCCCATTGGAACTAGCTCTTGTACTTCCTAATTGCTATACCACTTCCCTGAAGCTCATCTTGACTAAGATCTAAGTTACTAGCAGAGAAGTTGACTCTGAGTGAAGCTCAAATAAAGGATATTTTTCACCGAAAACAGGTACAGTGTAGTTCACAATCTCAAGATGCCTGTTATGCTGCAGGTACTCAACCATGTGCATGCATACTGTAATTACACCTGAAAAGACATTCTAGCGATACTTACCCACGTATTAGCTACTTGGAATAGCACTAACAGCCATATTAAAGAGCATATAGAAAGTATGCAGTCTGATCTTGCGTATCAAATGATGAAATATATGCCTTTATTTAAGCACGTGATAGGGCAATCTATTTTTCTATCACTTACGTATGAGGAATTCAAACAAGCGTTACGTTTAACTGTGAAGATTATTAATGTGTGAAGTTCTTTATGTCATACAAAATCATAGAATCACCAAGATCATACAGTCCAACTGTCCACCTATGACCAGCATTTCCCATTAGAATGTGTAAATGTTTCTTGAATACCTCCATGGACAGTGACCCCACCACCCTGCTGGGCAGCCTGTTCCAGCACGTGACCACTTTCTTGGAGAAGCAGTATTTCCTAACGTCCAACCTGGATTTCTCCTGGCACAACTTGAGGCCTTTCTCTCTAGTCCTATTGCTAGTTACTCAGGAGAAGAGGCTGACTGCCACCTTGCCACAACCTCCCTTCAGGTAGTTGTAGAGAGCAATAAAGTCTCCACTGACCCTCCTCTTCTCCAGTCTAGATAATTTCAGTTCCCACCACTGCTTCTCATACGGCTTATGCTCTGGACCCCTCACCAGCTTTGCTGCCCTCTGAATATGTTCTAGGACCTCTGTTTCTTTCTTGTATGGAGGGGCCCCAAACTGAACACGGTATTCAAGATTATTGTAGGCAGTCTATTTTCTTTGCTCTTTTCTCAGTGAAAGTCAAATGCTCCACAAAGCACGGATCTGGCCCAGGCTGTTTATGAAGCATGTACCGATTCGGTTTCATCCTGTCACATTCCTGTACAGTAAATATAATATCATATGAAGATTTGACAAGGGGAGGATGCCTGCTGGCACCGTTTCTTCAAGTGATTGTGATGGGTTTTCCTTGCTCTCCTCACCATTTCACAATGTTTCTTCCATTACTTATGGATAATTACCTGCAACCTTCCCCCTTTTGCTTTGGCTTCTAAGATGTCTTCCTCCAAGAAAATAAAATTACATGTTCCCTGTAATTCTATAGTGTCTTGGCACTTAGGCTTACCTGAAGTGTAGCTTAGTTTACTAAACGAGATTTTCTCATTTGGATTATTCTTGTTTTGGAGAACTTCTACTTTATTCTAAATGGAGAGTTCAGGTAGAAAACTAGGGAAGTTTCTGCAGTCAGGTTACATCTGGGGGCTAGTCAATACTAGCTATCAAGATATGACTTCTGCACTCTTTGAATATGTAATGAAATGCACAAGACCTGTACTCTGGGAAAGGTGTTTTGGATGGAGAGCTTTCTCCAGCTGCTCAGCATCAGAGCCCCAGCCATATAATCTCAAAGACTGGTTGATACACCCTTAATTACTGATAATAGGAGAAATCTTTTGATATCTCTCTTTGGAGTGCTGCCTGATAAATAACAGTATATGATGTTTTAATGGTTAAGAGAATTTTTCTGTTTGGTAGAATTTTTATTTTCTGCCTGTTGTTTAATCGTGGCAACAAATTATTCTTTATTGTAAAAAAAAAAAAAAAAAATAGAATATTACTGCTTTTCCTCCTCTGACTAGAACATTACCATTACCTTTCTACTTTTTTCACTGATCCTTAAATGACCATTAAAATGTGTTAAAGGATTGTATAGTAGGGCTTATGTATACACTGCTGATATTCTGTTTAATCAGTAAGCATTTTCTACTTTGAAGGCTGGATCTTCTGCACCACTGATGTGATCAAAAAGATGGTTAATGTGCAGTTTCATGAGCAGCTAGAGAAATCTTGCTCAGGTTTTATTCTTTGGGTTTGGTCATCCTGTACACAAATCACTGAATTGTGAAGGTATTTTTTGATGTGTTTTGAGCATGGACATCTGTCAGTGCAGTCACATCAACTCTTTCCTCCGCTGCTAACACTGCACTGACCCACGCTGATTTTTTTTTTTTATCCCAACTTTGTAGCCTTGAATGGGTTTGTCTGGTACTGTTTAAGCTTGCTTGTATTTTGTTTGTTGCTGTTTCAGGGTGGCTTTGAAGAACTGATGAATGTGCATCAAATAGATAGATGCTCTAATAAATGCTTAGAATAGACAGTACTTTCATCCTCAGTTAGCAAGCTTCACTAGATGACATCTAATTCACAATATAAAACACCATTCCATGTGCAGGGGGATCTTATATAGGTATGGATTTGTCCCTATTCTTCCCTCAGAGAATCAGTTGTAAGATAGCCTCAAAATATCTCTGATTAATATCTATTGCAATTTGTTTCATTTGCCATCCTTTTTTTTTTTGTTGTTGTTGTTTTTGTTTTTTTTTTAATCCAACTCTTTGGTATGATTGCAGGCACAAATCAGCTGAATTCCTCTCCTCATGTATGCAAAAAATCATTCTATTACCACAGATTTTCTGTCCGGATGTAGGCATGAAGTTTGTCTTACCTACATAAATTTAACATTGGGTTTCATTGGATAACTGAACCTCCAGAGTGGCTTCTCACATTTGAGGATATGAGTAGGGCTTAGGGAAATAGTATTTAGGTAACATATGGTGTGTTTTGCCATTTGCAGGTTCCTCGCCTTTCAAGGATTTAAATGATAAATTTAAATAGGCAGCTTGCTAACTTCATTGCATTTTAAAAAATTATATTAGTTTTTACAGAGCATTGATTTTACACGCTATCTGAAGCATTGGAGGATTGCAGTTTAAGTGATCATTTGCACAGCCTTCCTAGGAACAAGTCTTTTGAGATAACACACCTAAAAGCAAGGAGAGCCATGTTTCAAAACAACATTGGCACAAAGGGGTGAGGGATTACTGTGAGTGATATTGCCAAGATCATTTCAACAGCGTGAAAACAGCTGATAAACACTGTGGAAAAAACTGCGGTCCCCAGTTCACGGAGGTCTGCTTGTCCAGATAGGCTTGAACAGCTGCCAGTGGGTGAATCAGATGTCACTTGGGTTTGCGCATGAGGAGGAGACAATCTGTTCCAGCAGTGCAGGAGCCTGAAAAGAGGGAATGAATCAACAGGAAGAGACTCCACACACAATGTCCTTTTCATGTTACCAGGAAAACCATTTTTATGCCAAATTACCCTGGGATCAGGATTGTCATTTACCTTATTGGAAAGCAATAGCTCCCCTTTATCAGTCTGTACAGTACTCATTTTTATTCCCATCTTTCCTTAAAAGAAAAGGATATGGTTTCTTTGAGAATAATGTTGAATTGGGTTTCATTCTATGAGAGCATGTAACTGTTGACAAATAATTCAATTAGCAGGCACATAAATCACTGTTGTTTTCATGATAAGGAGAATTTAGATTTTTCTTTTGAGATATTGGAAATTTTATGGGTTGCAGGCTCTGTTCTGCCCCTGGGGCACTGTCTGCCCCCCCTTATAAAATGCCAAATTAAATGAGAGAAAGCATATTAATCTCAATTCTGTGGTCTGAAGATTTTTCCTCCCCAGAAAAATGCACACAAACATGCATAACCAGGCACTGCCTCTCTGAAAGGTGGTTTTGGTCATTTGAAGGGCTGCAAATGTCTTGAATTATTCAAAATGTCTGCTGAGGGATCCAGTAAGCTTTTGCGTTCAGCAGTGGACCTTTACTATGTTCATTCGTTAGCTCTAACACTCCATCTTTTCTGTAAAGGTTTGCTTTAAATGATTTTCAGGACTCTTGAACATATTCATTAATTTTCTCCAAAACTGACCTTTAAATAATGGCCAGTTTCTCTTCATCTCTGTAAAATTTGTATGTTGGGTCCAGTCACAAAAGAAGTACTTTGAATAATCTATCCTGCTAGTCAGGGAAAAGCCATCCCTGGCTTTAAGTTTCTGAGGGGAACGATTATTGCTGGGCAAAAACTTTGCACTTGATATTAAGCAAGAAGTAAGAAAGCAACCAGGATAGAAGATAGTGAGTCCTGAGCAGGCAGACATGACACAACAAGAATCTCTTATCTCACTGCAGTTCTCTCTTATCCATTCCTAGCATACATCTTTCTAAACAAATTTGTTGTTCCAGGTAGCCTGTTTGTCACTCAGAAAAATTGCTATCAGGGCAGAATTGAATGTTATGTAAAATAAAGGGAAGCTTATTATTTTATTACACCAAATTAATCCCTTTATGTTGTTTGCAAAATATATACATTATTTTTTCCACCCACACTGAGATGGCTTTCATAGCATCATCTCTTGTCACTCCCAACAATTGCACCTCACCCCATGTAGCACTTCTCAAATGTGTTAAGTGTCTGTGCTATCCTTTCTATGCATATTTTGCCTCTGATGTTAATTTGAGCCATATAGATTTGAAAAACCCATAGGTTAAAATAAACAATCAAAGATGGCGTTTGCTGTCTTCATAATATTTAAAGACACTGGTCTGAAATGGCCATGGGAAAGCTCTAGAAAAATAATCATCATTATATTTATTACAGAACTGCCTCCTTTATAATTATTATTGTTGTTGGTATTCCTATGACCGTTGTATTATTGCACCCTTGTTTTTTTACATGGAAGCCTGTCTTAAACATCAGGAAATTTTCTATTTTTTTTGCTAAAGTGTATAAAATACTGAGATGTATTAGGGCTTGCACAGAGATATTCCTGTGTCTTCCAAATTATTGTTTTACCCAAAGGTTGTAGCTTTGCTTTTGGACAAGTGCAACAGAGCTCTTCTGTAGCACTAAGCTGTGGGTGTATTCTGCCCTGGATGCGGAGAGTGGAACGTGTACATGAAAAAGCTGAGGACAGTGGCAACATTGCTCTCTTGATTATAGGCATGAGCAAATACAGCAATAGCAGTCTTATGCCCTCTATGGCCTCCAACTATGAGGTCTCCAAAGCGTATGGGTGGCACACGAGAGATAGTAAGCAACTGCTATTCCACCTCTTTCTTGACACTATTTCTGGCTTCAGGCTTTCTGTGTCACACTCATGACTTCAAACTCTACCATGAAAAACTGAATTTCCTTTGGAGTTACATCTTCATACTGTTATCCCATTTTAGGAAATGATTATGAATTTGGAACATCTGCATATAGGGATATTGTTGGCATGTTAAAAATGTACATTCCTTTATTGTTACAGCTTTACAGCTTTTTTTTTTTTTGCTTTTTTTTTTTTAAATTTTCTTAGAAGTAAGTTTTCAGAAACTATATTAGAGTTCAGAATTGAATACTCATTAATTTTATATGTCAAAATTAGATTTACTTGTTCCAATTTTGAGGCTTCACAATACAGATGCTGTGAGACATCAGCTGCCCAGACTTCAAGAGCAGTTCTGCCCCAGCTGGCTCAGTGCATTCTGTGTGGGCTGTCTACTATCTTGGAGCCAAATGCACTAAGTTATATGTAGCTCTGCTAGCTCTGACTGTTCTTAGCTGGATAGCAGCAGTAATAATAATAACATTAATAATGTGAATTTTATTGCTCTGTGGCAGGGGGACCCGACTGATTATGAATCCTGGAAGGTTTCTCTGGATTTCCCCCAGCATGCCCTTCATTGCCAGCAGTGAAAACTGCAGCTCAGACTGTGCACTGTCCTGTTGGTGGCAAGTTATATCCAGAGAGACTTTTGTGTAAACCTGTCCCCAGAACCTTAAGGTCAGAGATGGCTTAAGCCTCAGAAGTACCAGGAATGCTTCCAAGCTCAACACTTACAAAAAGTTAGCAATCTGTTTAGATTTGCTAGCTAGAAATATTTAAGATTATAATCAGAGAGCTGTTGTGGATATAAAGCCTCACAGTTTTCTGTTTGGAAGTTTATGTAGAAGGAAGTACCCAAGAAAGGGATTATATATAGTATTCTGACCCACAGAAAGGTCAGTGCTGATTTTTTTTTGTGGCTTTTCTTGCACCCCAATGCATTCACCCGTTAGCAGAGCTGACCAAACGTCATTTTCTTTTCATAAAACGATGAGATTGGGTAATCTGTTGTACTTTCTCAATTAGTTATAATGAGAGACATTTAACTATGTTCTTGGGAAGTTAATATAATTATTGGATAGTATGTTGGAAAATTCATAATGATTTGAAGCTGCTGGCAACATTTAATGAGATTTCCTGTTTTGCTTTCATTCATTCATTCATGTCCTTTAGAAGTCAGACTTGTAAAGGTTGAAATATATTGGCGTGGAAGAGTTCCTTTAAAGTAAAATTCATATATAGTGGGATCTATTTATATCCCAAACCTAATCTGAACCTAATTATTATGGAAAATATTTTTTGGCTTCCTTTTGTTTGTCTTTTTCCTCATAATTTTTCTGTCATAAATGATGAGAAAACAGTGTTTTTCCTGATATCAGATTGCTGTTTAATTTGCAAATACATTTCGAAAGAAAAAGCAACTTGGGCGTTTTCATACTTAAAATCTGTTACTGAATGGGGAAAAAAAAAAAAGGATACATTTAAACAAAAAAAGATTCCACAATATTTGTTGGATGCACTCTTGGCTTTAGGCTTTAAGTACAGCTAGGAACTGTATAATTCTATAAGGCAGATTTCAAAACAACATTTAAACAGAATAGTAACCCAAAACAAAAAAATATATATCCTACTCTGTTAGGAAAATGACTTGTGAAGAATAAAAGCTGTCTGTAGTTTTAAGCTTTGTCTTTTAGTGTAACTCTGAAATAATTATTTTTATGTTGTATAATATGACCCAAATATTGTATTTTTGTCAGCATGTCTAATAGGTTGCTCAATACCCTTGTTCTGTACAGGTCATTGAGCCCATTCATGTTCAATGATATACAGCATGAATGTTCATGGGTAGTTTGATACATCTTTAATAGTAGGTGAAGGAAATGGCGTAGGTTTATTTTTTGACCTTCTAGAAGTGTTTTCCCAGCTGAGTGAATTGCACTCCTGGTCTGATCTATGGAAAAAGAAGTTCTGGAGAAGAAAACGTTTAATTACTGCAGATAAACCTCTAAGAGCTGCCCAGTCTTTTCCTGTGATTACCATTATAAAGCAAATTAAAGGAACATTTGTTTTAGATAAATTATTGTACAAAGTGAAAGGTCACTGTGAGCATTTTCCTCTCGCTTCTGAGTTCTTGGATTAGTTTATGCTGCTTTAATGATCTCATCTCTGCCCTCGATGCAAAATACTCTGGAAAAGTCATTCTGGTCAAGGCCCTTTGCTTGATCCTAAATGAAAACACTGTGAATACTGGATCATAAGTAATATATATTAAAAAATTATGCCAGTGGATATTAAAAATATTTAAAATTGATAATTTACTTTTTAGAATGTAGTAATGTAACCTACAAAATTGTGATAAGAATTAATATGAGGATAAAAATGTCTGTGTAGCCAGCAAGATGTGTATTGAATAGATAAATACAAGAAGAATCCTGAATGTCTAGTTGAAGATGATACAGATTCACTTCGTTAATATAAAGTGAATATTATCTGTGAGTATTCTGGTCTATTTTAGAATACCAAGTTGCTCAACATCAAATTAATGAGACCCAGGACAGGCAGTCCAAGTATGTTCTCCATTTTTGATGGAGTACCAGCACTAACCAGGGAAAGGCTAGTGGTCATTACCCAAAGAATGAAAATACTTGTGCTCTTTGGTTTGTCACCAACTGATGGGAGACAGAATTAATTGGAACAACCTGGTGATGTGTGACTGTCAATCAAAAAAAGTGGGATGTCTATCAATCTCTCGATTGAGGTGCAGGGGCGATGACCCTGACCTGATGCGCAGTAACAGGAAAGACAAATAGATGCTTCTTCACAGGAGCTCTTGAACACAAGGAAGCACTTCTGTGGTGTGCAAATGCTGAAGAACTGGCATAGGTTGCCCACAGAATGTGGAGATACCTCCTCGGGAATCTTCAGAAGGTGCCTTAACGTGGGCCTAGATACTTTGCTCTGGGTGGTTCTGATGGAGCATGGCTTGGCCAGATGGGCCCTGAATAGTCTGTGATTCCATGATCTTACTTTTCATAATTTTGCATTCCTATAGTAGTTAAGGATGTTGGCTGTTGGTACACCAAATGTCAGTGCTCAGTCGAGTTAGAGAGCTCTCACAGTTTCTTGTAGTATCAGAATAGTTCTCAGAATAATTCTCCTTTATTGTGTTCAACATACATCTTATATGCCATTCACTTACAAGCCAGAAATTCCTGCTCCCTCTAATCAGTTAATTGGCCTAGATTCTCCCAAGCAACAGTGATAAAGGATGAAAGGTTTCTTATGTGTGATAAGGTTAACAGTGCATAGAAAAAGACCCTCTGTTTACACTTAGATGCAGGCAGCTGCCATTTGCTCTCTATCTCACACTCCCAACGTTTCATAGTGATAGGGTCTATCAAGGAGTCTGATAAACTCTTTGCTGACTCGCTCACAGTTACATCTTCCCCCACAACTAAATGAACAACTTCCTGGACTGTGTGTTTCACAGGTCCACTCTCATCAGATATGTGTGGTGCAGGATCCATGGGACTGAAGTAGTTCTTTTATCTTGCCTTTACCAGCTAAGTTACTGATTTGGTTAGGGATTTGAACCAAAAGACCTTTTTATGGCCCCAGGGAGTTAACATGTATGTAACCGCATGATCATTAAATATATGTCACAAATGTTCTCTGTTTCTAATTCCCTAGCTATTTTTTCTTTCTTTATTTCACAATGCAGTTTTGGTAGGCCACATGCTGAGTTTCTCACTCATTGCAGCATTTAGCAAGAACACTCTGGCAGATAGACTTGCTTTATGAATTCATTTTCATAATGTTCCAACATTCGCATCATGGCTTTTTGCTTAACAAGTGGGAAATTTAAAAAATAATAATGAAATATAAGCACATTATAACACAGCAGGAATTATTTTTGCAAAGTTAATGCAAGAACTGCGTAGAGGGAGAGTTTTTAGGTCAGTTTAATTGAGCTCTTGGTTTGGTTTTGTTTTTTTGTGTGTGTGTGTGTGTGTGTGTTTTTTTTTTTCTGCTTTAATTTCATAAGCTATGCCATTTCATACTGTTTCACAAAGACATCATAAAGAGTTATCAGATGCAGACGATGTACAGTGGTGGCTAACAGAACAGTGTGTATGCTGTGTCCGAGTGCAATGTCTCTCCAGGAAGAGTCAAACATTCAAAGAAATTAGTGTGTAAGATCACTTTTCTGTCTGTATTTTAGAAAAGCTTGCTGCTGCTGTGTGGGGGAGTTAATAGCAATCATATTAAACAGAAGGACCTGTAGTGCCCAGGCTGGAGAGATGCTGCAAGTTTATATCATACACAGGAGAAAATGACGCCATTATCCTCACAGGCAGTCTCCTAATATATGTGGCACTCATTTTTCTTCTAGGGAATGAAGCCACATATAATGGGCTAATTAAAGTTTTTTAGTGTTTAAGGAGATTTGCAAAGGCTTTCACTGATTTATAGGCTTTTTCTCTTACTCAGCAAATCGTCAGAGACTTCCCTTCAAACCTGCAAAGCATGAGAACCTACCAGCAAAATCTATGCTGTTAGATCCCTGCCACAGCCTAAGAACTGTTGAACTTCTGAATGGCATGTTTCTACAAATCAGCAGCTGGGTTTCTCCCTTCTCAATAAACTCGTTAGAATCTGCCTGGAATAATAGACAACCTTTTTTCCCTTTCAGTGCCTATGGCAGGATAAGCTACCCAGAAACATGTTTGCCAGGCAATCATCACACTGTCAGAAGGCATTACAAAAGCCTAACCAACTTCAAAGACCACTGTGCAGGGCAGCACATGTGCACAAAGTCATCAGTTGTGTCTAGATCCACTCACACTTTGAAAGACACATTTGAGATGGAAGTGCTTGCAGAATGTCTTTATTTTGATAGTGTCATGTTCTCTTTAATTTTATACGTGCAAAACACATTGTATGGAGTCCATACATGTAGTTTTAAATTATTCAATGTCCTGTTCAAATCAGTGACTTATAATATGGTATAGTGTCATGTTTATTTTGAAGGTATTTATTCTCTGTTACAGAAAGACTGTGAAAAGTGGTTATAAGTAATGAGTTATGACCTCCACTGGGACAGCTTTGATAAAAGTTGTAAACAACATGTTTCAAGAGAGATAATTTTGCATTTTCGTTAAAATAAGTATGTTCAAATTTGTTTTAATGGCAATTGAGGTTGGTGATGCAAGCCACACTAAAAACTTCATTTGGTTGAATGGATGTTTTTCCAGCCTTTTTATCAAGAAAAAAGCTTTGGACTGCAGAGAAAGTATGAAAAGATTCACAGAAATGTTGACAGAGTAAAGTGTAGAATAAATTTATGAAATATGTTGGAAGTAATAAGGGTTTGTACACTGTCTCCATTACAGATACTGTAGTTCTTGAAATATTTAGATGTGTTTTCATTTTCTCATCACTAATTCTCTAAATATTAGAAATGAAATAAAAGGTAGTCTATACTGCCTTTTAGATAGTACTAGCAAACAGGCCTTTCAAGTCTGAGATCTGACAGGTTTTCCATCTCTACATATTCCAAACCTTGATTGGACTATACAGGAAATAAATATAGGGAATTTGGTGGAATTAAAAGCTCTGTAACAGAGGAAACATTTTAAGTAAGCATATGTAGTAAATGCAGCAAAATCTTCCCTTATCCTTGGGTTTCATGCTGGCCTAAAGTGAAAGAAGCAAAAGGAAAAAAGAGAGATGACATTTTTGTTTATTCAAAATTATGTATTTTTCTAACAGAAATGCTTCAGCTAACCTATAATATTGTTTTTCTGCTTTGTGGGTAAAAAACAAAAAATACAATTATAGACAATAAGGGAAATTCCAATTTATAAAGTAATAACTGGGAGGAGTGCCACTGCTTTCCGTTTTGTAGCAACAAAGATGACACTCTCCAATGGCATACTCTTAAAACAGAGCTTTTATGCACACAGGACTTCCTTTATAGCACTCCAGCTCCCGCTAAAAATAGAAACTGAGAAATTAGGCATGTAGTCTTCTTTTTGAAACAAACTCCTGACACATGAATAATTCATGAATCTTTCTACACAGATGGAAGTAGGAAACAAAAACTTTCTTTGGCTCCATAAAATGAGCTTTGGAATGTGAGTCACTGGGCTGTTTTCTAGAAACCTCACAAAGAAGGTCTTGTGCATATTTCTGGAGAAGACCAAGCATTGAGCATGCTCTCCCAGTAGCTAAAAGAAAATTACCATTCTTTAATAATAGGAATAATCATAATAACTTGAAAATAGGAGTTTCACCTTACATGTGTACTCAGTTGTAATTATCATGTGCTTTCTTATTTTATTCTATTCCACAATAATTAAAGCTGCTTGTATTTCAAGTGCTGGTAGAGCAATTTTACCCGTAGTTCAGAGATTATAATAACAGAACTAAACCATCTGAATATTCACTGGAGGTGTAAAAGATTGAAATCTCTGCTAATTCAGAAACAACATATGAAAATTTTAAGTATTCCAAATTTACTATCTTTTCGTCACCAGAAAATCTGTGTTCACCTGAGAGAATCCCCATTATAGTCTTTGTCAAAATCCGTGTATTTCCTTTTGTCTAATTAATTGAACTGACATTTTCAACCTGAGGTAACCCAAAAAATTTCCCAGCTGCAAGAAGTATCTCTTTAATGTAGGAAAAAAAACACGCGTAATGACACAAGTAATATCTAAGTAACTCATACTACCTTGATAAAGTATGTATTTTTCTTGTAGCAACAAAAATAAGCAGCTGAGATGCTACTGAAAGTGGAAGAATAGTTATATAGAAGCTTATATGTATTATAGAGGAATCATATACAAAATAGGGCCTTGATAGAAAATGTAGAAATAATTTGTTGAAATAATTTAAATGTTGAAACAGTTCTCTTAGCATTTTGGAAGATCAAAAAAATTTCTATTTAAGATTAATTAAACACATAAAATTCTGCTTTGTGCACAACTCCATCCAACTGGGAAACATCTGGCTTTGAGATATTAGAGATCATAACTGTGTTAATAGAGAGAAGATTCTGAAAGCAGTGAGGATTATTTAATATTTGTCTCTACAAAGAATGTGAATTGCCATTTCTTAATGATATTTTGCTTCAACAATTTACAAAAAAAGAAAAAGTTTGAATAGATAAGCGACAAGAAAGTTCAGTATATATACAGAACATATTTGTAGCTCTTTAGCTACCAAGGACAAATTTTGCCATTAAGCTACAAGCAAAAAAAACGAAACCAAAACAAAACAAAAACTACCAACCAAAATATCTTTTGCAGCTAACGACTAGAAAGCTTCTAAATGTTGCAGTCTGCTGAGGCCATCTCAGGGCAATAACAAAAATTTCACACCATTTAAGTCCAAGGTAGGACATAGTGAAATTAATCTCAGAAAGTTTGCAGACTCTTGAAGGTTTCAGAAATTGTTGTCTGTTAATGTTTACCTGCAGTCTTTACAGACATTTTTTATCCATGCTTCAGCACAGTCACTCTGTTATGATCTGTCTTAGGACTAATATGAACTTATCTTTTGGTGCAAATGTTCTTTATGTAAATTGTACAATGGAGACCTGAGAAGTTTTATATTCTTTTATTGCTTGATGCTTCATAATATGGAACAAAGGTTTTATACTGCATCTAGGAGATGCAGTTACAAAGAAAAGGGTAAGGAAGCAAATGAATACATCTTTAACAGTTACAGTAATTTACAAAAGAACAAAGGATTGATGTTTACTTCATTGGCTTTTGCTAACTAATAAGGTTTTGTAAAATGATTTTGTTTGCTGTTAAGAGTCAAGTATACTCTCATACTATTTTCTGCTATATTGGTGCTGCAAATTCTTTGCAAGAAAAATGTCATTTAGACATTTAGAATTTAAATAATTTTTAAGGTAAAAATTAACTTTTCATAGTTTCAAAGTATTCTGTAATGTACCATAATTTTCCGAATGCTTCTGCCAATATCTGCTGAAACTTAATCCAATCAATGTTATAGACTAAGACAAAGAATACTTTGATCTTGGCACCCATCTAGAATGGTTTGAGTAGTATATTCTGCCAAATTGAGTAGTAGATGCTGCCACTATTTAATGCAAGAGTTATGTCATTATTAAGAAGTTATTATATGTTATTATAACTTTTTGAAAACTAATACCTGGATAAAGAAAGTTTCCAGATCAGTCTGAAAGGGTTTTGTCTGTTTCAATTCTTCTGCTTGATTCTTTTGTTGAATGTATTGTCAAAATTGTTGTATTGAACCTCCTCAGTAGTTTTCAAACTAATGATCAGGTCTGTAATTTTCTTCTACTACTTCGTTGTTGTTTTCTAAATAACTGGTGCTTTAGAGTCAATAGCTGATGGGATAATAGTACTGCATACTAGGCTAATATTACGCTCTGCTAAAACCACGTTTGCTTTCCATGACACAGTATTTATTGCCAATGGGCATGCATTTCAAGTGCCTTCATTAAATTAATAAAACTGGCAGTAAGTTGGTCCCACAGAGCTTGCTACCTAGTGCCCTGATCTCAACATGATCGTGTCTTCTCAGGGTCAACACTTGGATCAAGAATGGAACTGAGAAAACACTCTGCAAGTTTTGATGCAAAGGAGAATAAAGATAAAAAGTTGACTGAAATCCATAATGGATAGGACTGTCATTTAAAGAGAAGAGTGTTTTCAAAAACTCCTCTTTGTTACATTGCCGCTTCATATACTGAGAGTAATTAATCTTGATTTAGCCCAATATTTTTGTGCTTAGGAGTCTTCAGATGGTAACAGAACATATTGTATAGTATGCAAGGACTGCATAGAGGACAGCATAGAAGATGCATAGGAAAAAGTTTAAGAACATTAAAGGATAATAGTATGGCATAGTTAATCTTTAATATTTCTGACCATATGTATATCAGTACTAAATTAACATTATTGTAACATTATAATGACAAATATATTGGCATTATCATGACAAATTTTTGTTGTTACTCCCAAATGGATAATTATAGACTTTTTGTTGTTCATACTCTGTTTTAGATGTATTGTTTGCAAGAATGTTGTTCAAACCCCTCACTGTTCTTCCTTTGAAGTGTATGGAACAAAAAAATATCATACTCTAAATCTTTAGATTTATTATACCCATTTGAAGCTTGCACCCAGGGGAATTTTCTATCAGACTTCTCAAAGGAGTTCTATTTGTTCTGCCTAGTTTAGCTTTTTTCATACTTTGTGGTTAAAATGAAAGACTTTTCTATTAAGAGCAATTTTCTGAAATCCTCTACAGAAGTCAAAATCAGTGGGTTTAATAATCATTAATAATCACTGCCTTTGGCAAATGGCTCCTTAGGTAGCAATGTAGCAATTATAAATAATACCAATATGTTCATCTGATGGCTTCTGATAACAAGTCAATTCAGCATTCCTTTTTTCTTTTTATACTATGAGGCATTGATTGTTCAGAAAGGCAGAAATATTTGTATGAGAATGTGTGTGAGAAAGAAGAGATGATTTGCATACCAACCTACAATGTGTAAAATATTGTACAATATATATGCAATATGAAAAGACAAGATTGGAAATTTGTTTTAATAGACTTATAGAGGTGTTATGTCCATCATCTCCAAAAGAGAATAACACCAAGGAACTAAATCTAATTAAAATGATTTGGTGTCCTCTAAACAATTTGGTTGAAAAATCTAATTAATTTATATAATATAAAGTGGAAGAGTATCATAACTAAGGTTTTAAGAATTAACTTGAATACTTCTATACTTCCTTTTTATTTTATTTTTAATCCATCTGGAATTGTCTTCAAAGGTCTTGATCATTTGCTAAGGAGGCAGTCATAGATTCTTGGCTATTGTGCCTTAAATCTGACTGACATATGAGTAACTGCTAAAAAGCTTCATAAAAGAGGGAGAAGAAGAGAAAAGCTTGAAATCTATGTTCATGAACCTGTGACTATATCATGTGTGCTGCTAAAGAAGTGGTATAGATATGCATGGCAGGTAACATAGTATACAGAGTGGCGTATGTAGGTTGCTCTGAAAGTAATGCCTGCTTTTTAATTCCTTTTGTTCTACAACACATACAAAGAGCAAAATGACACTATTTATTAAAGCAAATTATCAGCTACAAAACATTATTTTTTTTTAATGCGGTTGCCACCATTAGCTATGTATTTTTGCCAGTGCTGAGCAAGAGCCTGCACAACCATGATCATAAAAATCTGTGCCAGTGGATGTGACCCACTGTTGCTGTTGCCACTGCTGAAATACATTATCCACTGCCTCAATTTGCTTACATCCATTGTTTGATCTCCATAAATATTCAGCAAGCTGAACATGGAGAATATCGGAAGGTGCTTTTTTTTTTTTCTGCAGGAAGGTATTAAATGATACACCTTCCCTTAATCTTCATTTCCATGAAAGATGCCATTTTGTCACACTGCCACTCTGCTGCCATCTGTCATATGGCAACAAAATGTAATGGAATATTGGTGGAAAGGTTCAGCCTCTACTACCATAAAATCAATATCCACCTCTGACATCATGGGCCATTATAATAAAATTGGAGGAGGCCATTACTTTCAGAGAAGCCCTTCTGCAAAGGCCTGGTATTCTAGAACGCCTGTGCATCCAAGAACTGTTATTTGAATTACAGCTAACTTACTTGCATTCTTGAAGTATTGTGTAGAAGATTATCCTGAATTGCAGAAGTACATAGAAATCTTATTTCAAATAGTGCTTCAGTAATTACAACTCTTAAATATATTTATGCAAAATGATATAGTTTTTACTTTACAAACAGTACTTCTATTATTAGACTTGGAAGTATATTATGTAACAAAATGCTGATATTAAAATGCTTTCTCATTTATCTTCTTTAAGCTGTGTATACACAATAATTTTGTTATCAAAACATTGTTGTGTAGATTGGTAGGGAGAATTTTCCTTCACAAAAATTAAGGTGATTTTATTGGATTCAGAGGTCTTATGAAGAAGTTTCATCTCTTGCTTAGAATTTTCATGGACTCAAAGAGTAGGTGATTGGCTGAATCTGTAAATCAGTAGTGGCTGTTCATCTAAATGACTGTTGTTTCCCAGGTCACTGTTTTTTCTCATCTTCAGCCTGAATAAGCAATGATTTTCAACATCTTCTTATTAACTGCCTGTAGTTATTCAGTACTTCCTAGCCAAAAAACTAAGCCTTTCAGAATGCAACTAGATAAAGATTTCAAATTAATAGTTAATTTATTATTACAGTTTTATTTTAATTATTTAATAATAATAAATAATTATTTAATGTATTTAATGTAAATAATAATTATTACAAATTAGCTCATTTATTTTCTTTGTTTATCTTGTAATTCATAAGTTACAAAATCAGGAAAGACCAAATCAAATACCTGACAGAAGACCAAGAAAACCTAAAACAGAATAAGTTCATTAAGAAACATAGAATGATGCCCCCAAAAATATACAATGCAGGTATTTTTAAAAGGTAACTATTTATCTAAGCCTTGCCTGATGCTCTAGATGTAAATTGTTTAAATAGAACACAGATGATCTATAAAATATACTCCAATCTTCTCTTCAGCAGAAACAGTAAGCAAACCAAACTGAACCCTTCCAGTACTTAATAGAGCATTATAGTCAGTAGGGAGACAGACTTCTTCCATGATTTGATAATGACAGAACAGGAGGGGATGTTTTTAAACTAAAAAAGTGGAGATTTTGGTTATGTGTTAGGGGAAATGTTTTCAGCCAGAGTGTGATGAAGCACTGGATCAGGCTGTCCGGAGAGTTGTGGATGCCCCATCCCTGGAGGTGTTCACAGCCAGGTTGGATGAGGCCCTGGACAACCTGGTCTAGTGAGTGGTGGCTCTGCCTGTGGCAGGAGAGTTGAAATTGGATGATCTTTAAGATCACTTTCAACCCAACCTATGATTTTAGTATTTTATGATCTTGTAATGCAAGTTCCAAGCACTACAGCATCAATCAGGCATTGGAAAGTAAACATGAAACTTTAATGAACTCTGTGAAGGAAGTGTTTTGAGAGCATTACACATAAATGAACAAGAGGTCACAGTCTGTTAGATTAAGTGATCAGTATGCCATAACTTTTAGATTCTGCTTCCCAATAGTATTTATCTCAGTAACACTCCATAACTGTGGGAGATATTGAAGTTACATCTTTGTATGTCAGTACATTGTCTCAAACTATCAACCAAGATGAACCATGATGGTGATTGTATTTGTCTAGAGCAGGGTTGTAGGTGGATAAGTTTCATGCAGTTTGCCAAAAATGACTAGAGTGTGGGATAATCCAGAATGGATAAGAAGTGTAAAGCCTACTTTAAATTATGTTAGAGAACAGAACAACACAGATAAGTGAATGTTCAGGAAAGTTCAGCTTCAAAAATCTGTAATATAAAGGAGAACTGTCTCCAATAGTTTTATATCATCTTATTTGAAAAGCAAAGGATTTAGTAAAACCAAAATACTCATTAAATACTGTTCTGAGTCCTCCTTTCAGTAACTGTTGTAAACAGTGAAAAGCAGTGATGATGTTGTTTCTTCACATGTTTGGATTTCAAGTACTGCAAAGGAATATTTATTTATTTAAAGCCAGGTGTTATCTCTTCACTGCTGAAGGTGGTAGGAAGGAAAGAGAAATAATTTTTCTTGTACTGATGTTGTAGTAATAGGCATTGCAATTTCCCCAGATAAACAACTAAATAGGATCTTTGAAAGCTTTTAAAGCCAGGAAAGGGAAGATTTGAGGCTTTTAAAATCTATGTGAGATTAGAAACTGAGAAATAATGTGTTCAGAACCACATAGGTTAAAAAAAAAAAAAAAAAGAGATTAAGAGATTCATTGCTATTTATTACTGCAAGTCATTCTCAGGACATCATCTCCAACCTCTCATACTCCTCTGTCTCTTATAGACAAATGCTGGTTACATTTTACAGGATTCAGAACCCACAGATAGACCTGCAGAGGCTTTTGCTTCAGTACATGATTGAGACACAAAGAAATCAGGAAGAATGCCTTAGGAACAAGGAATAAGAATGGTTGAGAAAACAGATCTATTCCCTAATTAAAGAAGGAAAGAGGAATATCTGTAGAAGTTGGAGAGTTTATGAGCTATAAACTAGAAATGGATATAAATAAAAATGGATTAGTTATGGTGAGCCAATTAAACAGCAGTGCGGAAAATACAGAGGTTCAGGGACTAATGTGCTTTTGCTGAGTATTGTGGGAAGTAATATGTACATCAAGGTACACGTGCTTGACAACGTATGATTGCATGTTTGTATGGAAAAGAGATGAAGGAGATTACTAAAGAAGCATAGAATCTGGCTTCAAATAAAGGCTGCCATGTGGTAGAATTTTGGTGCTGCAACAACAAAAACAGTATTTGGTGGTTTGTTACTGTCCTTGCAGAAAATGCAATAATTTTGTCTTTCATGTATATAAATGGAATTACAGAGTGTATAACTGACTTAATAACCAATTTCCCTTTCAAACTAAATTAATTCCAAGATGGATTCTATCTAACTAGTTTTTCATTATTTTTTTTTTTCTGTGAAAAAATACTAATCTAATTTAAGGGGTAGACAACAGTGTTTGTTATCTGTAACTTGACAAACCCATCATACACATGAGAATGCAAAATTATGTTCTATCTATAGCTAGTGGTGTTAACTGTAAGACACAGACTATTGTTTGAGTCTAAATTTAAGGTATAGATAAAATATATTTGGAAATTCTTGTACTTTGGCCAACAGTTTGTGGTACTACTATACATAGACATAACTAATATTTCTTGTGAATATATTTCTTGTGAATATATTCTGTGTCTGTGCGTGAGCACAAAAAATCCAGTGAGAGTGTTACTCCCATTAGCTGGGATTGCTTTATTCAAAGGGATTCATCTATTTCTGACTTGAATTGCAGTCTCCTCTGCAGATGAAGAAAACCTGCTACACATTTCCAGAGAGAATGCCTTGTAAGAAAAATAGTTAACGTAATGGTAAAGTCTTGTTTGTATATTAGAGTCCATGTATAAAGAGACTAACTGACAAAAGCTATGGCATGTCAGTAAATACCTGAATTAAAACTGACCAAGTGGTTAAAACTGACTAAGTGGGTAAAACTGACTAAGTGCAGGTTTAGTGGTACTAAACCTGCAAAAGTGCTCTCAATAGTGGATGTTGAGCATGCTGAAGCATCTTCACAGATTTCATTATACTGTCAGGCCCAGAAGGCACATCCTTTCTGTAGGAAATTTCTGTAGGAATAGGCTTTTCAGTTCTTCAAACAAGTGGTAATGCACTGGAACAGGTTGCCCAGGAAAGTGGTGGAGTCATTGTCCTTGGAGTGTTCTAGAAACAGGTAGATGTGGGACTGAGGGACGTGCTTTAGTAGGCATGGTAGTGATGGATTGACTATTGGATTGACTAGGTGATTTTTAGTGGTCTTTTCCAACCTTAAAATTCTATGACTCTATAATATAAAGGCTTTCTTTGTTTTTGTTTTTCCTTTTAAAAAATAAAAAGATGATGTTTCACATCATTATTTGAATGCCACTGTTTACTAGATGACTCCTTGATTAAATTGGGGACCGTGTTAGCTCTCCCCATGACCCGTCAGAAATAAAGAATTTGTTTACTGTAAATTGCTCACCACTCACTCCTATGCACCATCTGCTGCATTTATTCACAAAGAGCTGCACTTCTAATAATAGCTCTTTTAGGAAAAATAATACAAGATGTCTCATGTACTTGCATGGGATATAACTACAATTTTAATCTTCTGGTTTACTTTACGCTTCCACATTAAAAAATGATTTAGTTTCAAGAAATCAATTTATTTTTATATATGTAAACTTTTGTATATTAGTCAAAGTTTTGAATCATCGAAGCAAGTAAGGAGATGGGTATTAATGCTTTTTAGCCAGTATTAATATTTTTTTCACACAATATCTGTGAGGCTGTATTTTAGGAACAAGGGGACAGATATTAAGAGATAAGTACTAGATGTAGTAGTATACCAAATGTATGCGTACAACTTATTTACATAGTGAGTGGGTACCTGGTCCTGGAGCAGGATCCAGGCTGATTTAAATACTGGTTGGGTTTAGAAATGGGAGCTGAGTTGGAATCTCAGAAAAGAATCTTCTAAAATGACAGTTCAAAGTCACTTTAATGTAAAGGCCACGTAATAGTTCTGTGCTTGAGTCCTTTTTACAAAATGTGCTCGCTGTCTGTGAAGCACTTTGAAGCCAAGAATATATAGTATTTTTTATGTATTTGAGAACCTTAAGAAAACAGTTAGTGAATGTGAAAGGTAAATCCAGAAGTCCTGGTGTCGCTAGTATTGATAATTTATAATGGCTGCTTATCAACTAGGCTGCTGTGTTTTTGTATAAACAAATTCACAAAATATTTTTTTTAGTAATTTGTCATTTTTGAAAATTTCCTGTTGTAGAGAAGACTATTCCCCAAGAAGAATGAGAGTCTGCAATTATTTAAAGCCATTTCTGTTCCTTCCAAATGTGGTAGTCCTCAGAAAAGAGTTTGCATGGACTTGAGGCCCATCACAGAGGTAAGTTGGCTCAATTAGTTATCCCAGTAGTTGCTGTGCAGTCTGTTCCTCCATTATTTCCAAATTCATGAGTTTTTTTCCTTGGAGTTTAGCTAGAGAGGTTGCATCCATGGTGGAAAAAAAAAAAAAAGCATGTAGCTTGTTTTATTTCTTAGAATATTTTTCTAAAATTATGTAGAATTAAATGTATATTTCTTGATGTGCTAGAATTTGTATAAAATATTGTTGAGAGTGGTTGACTTGCCTCTGTGATATTTACTTTGTGTGACGGAATGAATTAAAATAATTAAGTGTATTTGTACAATGAATAAACAAACAAGTTTTCCTTCTGTGTTAAATAATTTCAAAATTATGAAACTTTCAGGTCTGAACACAAAATACATAGAGTAAAAGATTTGTTACTTTATTATATTCCTAAACAAGTAAACCAAAATCTACTAGCTGAAGGCTACACCAGTACAGACCAAGAACCAACTCTGTAATTTTCAGATGAGCTCAGACAAGTTCCTGTCTTGCTGTGTTGATTGAATTCATTCCTATCACATTATTTTTGACTTCTTACCTTCCCTTATTACCCTTTCTCATTGACTTGGTTGCTATGGATTAGGAAAAGTAATTCTTAATGAGTTAAAATTTACTTAATCAAGATCTGATAGTAAAAGAGAAAAGCATAAAGAAATAAAATTATCTATTAAACCTAGCTTATGAAAATAATTCTGAATTTAATAGCAAGTGAAAATGCATGGACTGTGATCTGGTCCAATATGCCTGCGAATTCTCATTTTTAAAGTTAATGCAATTAAAAATCAATATTATAATACACTTTTGTTTCTTTTTTACTACTGTAATACTTAATCTATGTGATTTCTTACTTCTGTTGCAAACCTTGTTTGTAGATAGCATTGATGATCTGCAAAGTCTTATATTTTTACTACTGTAGATCTACTGATAAGTAACAGCCTGTAGGATATATTTTTAAAGCATTTGTCATCCGAGTTTCAATACACATGTAATACAAAGATCAACCTATTCAGTAACAGTCAGTGAAGTTTTATGTGAAACTACTCATTTGTATTTATATTTCTTTGCCTTGGTCTTCATGCCCCATTAGACATCTTAGGCCTTTTGTGTCCCTGAATTTCTAAGCGGGGATCAGGGGAATTAAATCCCTCCCAGAGTAAGAGTGGAGCAAGATGAGACCATATCATGAGGCTAAATGTGTACAAGCATATGGGGCCGGACAGCATGCATCCCAGTTGACACAATAGGGATGGGAGAGGACACCATCCAGAGAGATCTGGACACACTTGAAAAATGAACACACAAAAATCTATGAGGTTTAACAAGACTAAATGCAAGGTGTTGTACTTGGGTCGAGGAAATCCCAGTTGTAAGTACAGAATGGGAGAAGAACTTGAGAACAGCTCAGAAGGCAAACAGTATCCTGGACTGCATCAAAATAAGGGTGGCCAGCAGGGCGAGGGAAGTCTCTGGGAAGACCTCACTGTGGTTTTCCAGTGCTTGAGGGAAGATTACAAGCAGGGGGGAGACCTAATTTTTGCACAGTGTGATAACAATAGAAGAAAGGGGAATAGCTCTAAAATAAAAGACTGCAGATTTAGTTTAGATGTTAGGAATAAATTTTTTTACTCAAGAGAGTGGTGTGGCACTAGAACAAGCTCCTCAGGGAGACTGTGAATGCCCTGATTCTGGAGACGTTCAAGGCCAGGTTGGATGGGGCCCTGGGCAGCCTGATCTAGTGGCTGGCAACCTTGCCCATGGCAGGGGAGTTAGAACTAAAAGATCTTTAATTACCCTCCCACCTAAGACATTCCATGATAATTCTATGATTCTGTGCGTAGAATGGTATAATTCAAAGACAAAAAAAAAAAAATGAAACAAAGCAATTCAGGAACAGAAGGATGCATATATATGAAATCCTAATTATTTTTGTAACTCCCGTGTTGCATCCTCATGAAGATTTTCAAGGGAACAAATCTTAGGATATGTTCCTTCAGTAGATTGACAATGCATCCTTTCTTTGAATGACAGAAAGTTCTGCTTGTGCTGTAGCCTGACAACACAAACTACAGAAAACCTGATAAGTATTTGACAAATCTCTTGGTACAGATTTTTCAGAGGAAAGAGAAGGAGGAATAATCTGTCCTCTCTAAAGATGTTATCATAATTTAGACTGGAAAAAGTGGCTAAAACTATGAAACTTGACACTGCATAACTTTTTCAGTTATTTTTCTTACCATTAAGTTATTGTTATGTCTGCATGATCCATCATGGTTACTGTATGTTGATCTTTCTCATAGTTAATATCAGCAATCCGTTGACTGATTGACAACTAATAGGTCTGTCTACACACTATGTAGAGAGAAAATAATCTTACTTAGATTTGACTACATCATTATTCAATTATTTTTTTTCATATTCTCCCAACACTGCATTAGTGAGGTCTGCCATCTTCTCTTCTTGCTATTGTCTTGTCTGCCCTGATGGCTTAGGATTTCCTGGAAGCTGCTGCATTTCTCAGCTTTCTGGTCGATACTGGAGGATGGGCCGATTTTATGCTTGCAGTGCACTTGTGCTTGATCATCATGTTCAATCTCTAAGTTCTTTCTTTGCAACTGATAAGGAAAATCTGTAGAGTTCATGTTCTTTCACAGGTGGCTTTAGACAACCCATCCGTATGAAACACTGAAACTTTGCAGATGTCAGCCTTAACCTCACTATCATCTCCAACACCAGCTAGACCTAATAATGAAGAAAAAATAGTTGTATATGGCTAAAAGTATAATTATCAGTTATAAGTTTGGAAACAGAAAGCTATCAGAAAGCAAACAGAAAACAATTCCAGCTGTCGGGATACTTGGCCTCTTGTGAAAACTCCTAGAGTTTTGCCCCTGTTCACTCTCCCCACTTTCTACCAGCCTGGATTCTTGCTCACACGTAGACTATGTTGATGAATTGCATCATGTTTACATTGATTTTTCTGCTCTTGGAGACAGATTAATTGGGTATTTATAGGTGACTTCCTAGCTCTGTTACACAGCTAATGAGACAAAAAACCTACTGTTTCTCACTCATTTTGATTTTTTTTTTTTTCTTTTTCTTGTAGGGCTGCTTGCATCTCTTTTTAAATATGGCATGGAACATCAGTTATAAATAAGCTATTTCACCACTTTGATTTCATTTCTCTACTACTTCACGTCTCTACTAGGTTCCTATAGAAATCATGCATGATGTCTCACTAATACAGATGTGAACTTTAGCAACAAATTGTTCTTCCACGTCAACGTAACAAAGTTTATGCCCTTTCCTTTCCTATTCCTATGTCCAGCATGATAGCACTCTTTATTCATTTTCTGTTATAAGCAATCTAGGATTTCTGTTGCGTTTATGTGACATTTTCCATGTTTCTAGTTGTTTTCTTCTATATTCTTTGTACAGTGCATGAACATCCTTCACACATCGGCCTTGAGTTGGACAAATCTTCTACCATTTGGCTGTTTGGGGGAATAAGATGCAGAATTTGTTTCAAACTGTGTTCAAATTTCTATTAGCAATCCTAAGTCAGTATTTAAAAAAACAATACAGATGCAATATGGGTGGTGAGGTACTGGAACAGGCTGCCCAGAGAGATTGTGGATGCCCCCTCCCTGAAGGGGATATTCAAGGGCCAAGTTGGATGGGGTCCTGGGCTGCCTGGTCTGATGGGCAGATTGATGGCTCTGCCTGTGGTAGGGGGCTTGGAGATTCATGATCCTTGAGATCCCTTTGAACCCGGGCCATTCTGTGACTGTAACACCCTCCATACAGTGCTCATGAACAGAGCTGTATTTAGAAAAAGAAATCTCATATAGCTTTTCTGTTCTGAATGGTACAAATGTGGGGTAAAACAATCAATCAAAGAAAAACAAAACAAAATAATAATAAAAAACAACTGATCCATCTGGTACTAGATTTTTAATTTTGGGTGTAATTCAGTCAAGATGCCCAGATGTTGAAGGATGGTTTTTAGTATTTAAATACTCCGGATTTTACTTTAAATCTGACTCTAGTATATTTAGCTAATGCATCAATTTTGAATGTTTCTAATGTTTTTAATATGAAATAGATACCATTTTTAAGCATATACGAGAATAATATTACAGCATAAGTATGTATTATATATCTAATTTTTAAATCCAAATTTATATATGTACATATGTATATGTGTATTTATTTATGTGAAGCCTCTCCTTTTCAATTTTGATGGTAACATATGGATTTTTTTTTTTTTTTAACCTTCCTTCTACAGTAGAAGAATGCTGTGGTAAAAATATACTTCTGTGCATTCTCAAGAAAAATGTCTAGGAGATCTCTTCTAGTCTTTTAATTATACTTCAACAACAATTTTGAAAAACAGTTGCGTATAATCATTGCCTTTGCGATTACAGCAGAATGTTCTTTCTCATTCTGCTGTTTTCTCATTTTGCTGCAGGTTGCTTATCTGTAGACTCATTCTAAAAAATAAGCTGCTTTTCATTAAGTGATTTCCAGCAGTCAAATATGACAATTAAAACAAGTAGTATAAAAATATGTGGAGATTGGGAGAATTATTAGCTATTTATTTTACTAGGTTCAAAATGGGGAAACTAATTTTTCTTTCAAAGAAAATGCAGTATACACATTCTTCCAAAGGAATTGTAATTTTTCTTATGCTATTCACTTGATTTATTATTCACAAAGAACCTTTGAACAGAAGCTGGCCAATGCATAAGTCAAACTACTAACTTTAAAGAAGTTCTTTGGCTCTAGTTCTTATTGCGTTGTGCAAATCGGTAGGGAATATTGAAAGCATGTTAAATTTTGTATCTGGAAGTTAAATCAGATAAGTATAAACCTAGCAAAACATATTTTATAAAATGAAATCAAACACTTCACTGATATTGTATGTTCTTTTTGTCCCAAGTGAAGCAGGAAATGTGTACTACTCATTCTCTCCTATATTTTTCATTGTTAATATTTTACTTACTGTTTTGTAGCTTGGAAAATAAATAAGAAAATTATTCAGTTCAATCTAACTTAATTTTAATATGGCTTAATATAATGATTGCCAAAAGATGTTGATTACACTTACTAAAATAGATGCAACATCAAGAAGGAAAATGACCTTAAACAAAAACCTTCTTATAAAATTTCTTCCACCTTGGGGACAAATTTCTGCCTTCTGAGGTAAGTCACTTACTCCTTACTACCTCAGTATTCTAACCCTTAAGTAAGAAATGTTTGCTACTGTGTTCTGGAGACTGTGAAATACATGCTTACAAACTCCTGGAAGTCCTTGGATGGAGTATGTTTCAGTTGAACAGTGCTCTCTTTTGTCACTGGTTGATGACAATTATATCATCAGAGAGACTGATGGCGTATGTGCTAAATTTTCATTGATATAATTTGTAATGGTTTTTTTACAACGTTCTTGTAAAAAGAGAAAGATCTGATATCCAGACTTACTTTCTTCCGAAACCACTCTTACGTAGCTATACATTTTTTTTTAATAATTACTTTTTTCCTCCAGAAACTCCCAGTAACCTGTCAGTGATGAGGAGGTAAAGTGGCACCTCTGCAGGATACAAACTACCAAAGCCAGCAAAATCGCCATGAGGAAGGTGCGGCCTTACAGCTAGTTAGTCTAGTCAGTAGGGATGTGACTTTCTGTGGTCAGTCTTGCTTTAAGCCAGTCTTATAAGTACTGAGGAGAGAGTTGTTTTCCTCATTATGCTTTTTTTTTTTTTCTATACCTGCTCCCCACAGTAGGAGGTATTGCCAGAATTAATAAGGAAGCAGTAATAATTACTTCTGGAAAGTAAAAATGCACATGACTAGGCAATTACATTATGATTTTTAAAATAAGAGTTTTTATTGTTTTGTTGTTGTTGTTGCTTGTTTCTGAAAAAAAAAGAAATTCAAATTAAACTTGCATTTAGCTGAAATTAGTCTGTTACTGGTTAGGTATTTGATTATTTCAACATCTGTCTTTAACAGCTGAGAGTGCTGTTGCCTTGAGCAGAAGTCAGTGAGGTGAGAACAGATAGTGGAAAATAGACAAAAATTGCTCTCAGGCTACTTGTCACATTAACAAGAAGTCTCGTTGGAGAGGACAGAAGGTGTTGGACTCAAATGGTGGATGTAATGGTAAAATCAGATACACTGCAAAAAACTACTTTTGCAAGTAGAAATAATTCCAACTAGTAGCCATTTGATGTGAATTTTTCCCTCCCTAAGAATCATGAAGGTAAAGAAAAACACCGGTAAAGGAAAGTTGAGACTTCATCAAGCATCTTATGTTTTCCCCCCTTGCAATAGTCACCCATGTATGCAAACATATATTTTCTTTAAGCAGAGTCTTTTTAAGTACAATTTATTCTATCTAATTTCCCCTAACATTTTCAGGACACAAGAACCCTGACACCAGTACCCTAAGAGACAGGTAAGATAACAAACTTTGACATTCAGAGGAGCAAAGTGATTTACTGTTATATTAAAATGTTCTTAAAAGTCCATGTTTTAACATTACTTTTCAGGGTTTTTTTTTTTGTTTTTTTTTTTAAGGAACCCCATGATTTTTCTATTCACAGAGCAGATGATGATTCTGCCTGTGGTATCCCCTCCTTCCTTCCAGTATTGATCACTCATCACTTAAGCATTTTTCTTTTTTATTTTATTTATTTATTTATTTATTTTTCTCATGTTCCACACCTTCAAAACTAAATAGGGCAAGGAGAATGAGAAGTGCAGTCAGGCAACCTCTCATAATAACTTGAGCCCAGAGCTCTGCTGTTAATCCAGTCTCTCACAGATATGCCTTTATTTGCCCCCAGCTAGGATTAGGCTGGATACATAGATCACATATGTGGCATGGGAGGTAAGAAAACAGGTAAATTAGTGATGTGTTAGATCAAACGAGGAACGCTTTGATATCTTAGAAGAATGAAGTAAGGAACATAGAACATTGCTGTTGCTATTTCTCATACAGAACAAAAACAAAACTACAGTAGATGATTGGCGTACGATCCCAAACCTCCTAGGTGTGGTAGGAAGTGGAAAAAGACAAGGTCAAACTTTGTTGCACAACTATTCAAAAGATTTTCTTTCCAGAAGTAGTGAAGGACAACACCTCCATGACTGAAAGTATATACCGTCTGCCAGCCCAGCACCTGCCTTCTGGCAGAATCCCCAGGACCTTAACCTTCAGAAGCCAAAATATCTGACAGGGAGAACATTCTCCTCTTAGTAAGACAGCAGGCATATTTGAATGATAACTACAGTTTCCTTTTACACTTCATATAACATAGATATCCTGCATCAAGAGAAAGGACAGAGCTTCTCAAAATAAAACAAATGATGCATGAACAGCAAGTAAAATATGCCATGTCATTTCTCTTCAAACCTAGAAGTGCACCATGCTTTGTTACACAGCGTGGTCCATTTCTTTCATCTCCTCTTGAAGAATGGTTAAAATACATAAAATACAAAAGAAGCAAAATTAGTGTCCCCAATCCTCATCTTTCAAAAGTGCCACAAAAAATAAATGGCTCAAATGAGACCCATTTGGAAAAAGTTTGAAGCAGGATCTCTCTGTTATACAAAGAAATGGTATTTCTATTATTTGAAAAGCTATTATTTCAATGTCATTGTAAGTTAGAACTAATAGAATCTAATATGCAGCCATGAAAACTTTCTTAGTGAATGTATGGTCCTGTACGTATGGTCTAGAGAATAATGAATTCTGGTGCTTTTCTTTTGTTTTGGTCATAGTATCACAGACTGTCACAGAGTATCTGTGAGTAGTAGAGAGGATTTTTTTTAAAAAATAGTTTGGCTACTATTCAGTCTATTATGAGCAACAAAGGAAGGAAGATACCTTTAACTGGGAATATATGTGTTAAACAGAAACAAACCATTTTACTATCCTGAGAAGCAGATTGGAATTGATTGGAAAATAGATAGAAGGCAGGTGGGAAGTGTATCATTACCTACAATGCAATTTTATGAGTGTCAAACATGGATAACAGCCCTCCAATCCTCTAGCTAGCTCATATATTGTCCCCAGTGAGTGTCAACTCACCAGCCCAATATATCTCTCAGGTATTGAAGTTCTCTTGCACTCAAGTCTTGCAAATGCCTGCAGTCTGTCACAAATAATGGGGTAGTGAAATAAGCTATTAATGATTGCAAAAGTGTGGTAACTCATGATATAAAGTTCCCTACAATATGTAATGGAGCTCTTTAGTTTTTCTGAAAAAAGAGGATTATGAAAAGCAGATACACTTTTCAACCATAAACATTCTAACAGGAAGAGAGTAAATCTACCTGCTAAAAGGGGCATATAAATGATGGCAATATAACATGAAACTTTTTTATCAGATATTTAGAAAACTTCATTTTAAAAATTTACTAAAGATAGGAAGGATACCAGGGGCCCTCTTGCTTTGCATTTGAGAAATACCTGAATTTTGCAGATTTGAATTGATTTTAAGAATGAGGAGTGAGATTTCATGAATCATTACTATACTCATTGGTGTTTTAAATATCCTGCAATTATGATTAAAACAAAAACAAACAAACAAACAAAAACAAAACAAGAAACAACAACAGCAACAACAAAACAAAAGAAAAAACCCACAGTTACTAACTGAACTGTGGGGTATGTGCTAAAGGCCCTGCAGGTCTGTGCTTTCCTCTGCTGCTTATCTGTGGTGAAGATAGGTGACCTAAACACAGGTAGCTAAGAACTAGCATGAAAACTCTAGATCTTGTTAGCGATCTTGGACTGGTGCAGTGCTAGCACTGAAAGGAGCCTTGAGACAAAAGAAAAAAGAAATAATTAGTATTTAGCAATAAAACAGTACCATATATAAATTTATTTGTCTGTCCAGTTAAAAGCCCTTTCTGGCTTCTTCTAAATCCTCTCTTTAGGCTGGGAGATGCAGATTACAGTTATTTGCATCTTTAGTTTCTTCAAAAAATGGTATGTGGCAAGATTTCTGCTGGAGCACAAATCTTATCTCAAATTTCTTTGATGAGGGCTGTCTCTGAGGTTTTGAGACTTCTTCTCAAAAGGGCAGAACACTGGTCAATGACCAGAGCTGTCCAGATGGCTTCTTCTTCACTGATGACACCCTTCTTGTAGTACAGCTCCTCTGCTGATTTAGAAAAAAAGGTCAGAAATGCCTGCTTTATTTCCTCTGTGGTTCTACCTTAACTGTTCATGTGATTGCTCTGGAAGTTAATATTGAAGAGAGAATCTGAAAGACACAGAACAGAAGGTTTGTCTCTGCAGGTATAGGGGCCAGGGGGGATGCCTGTGCAAGTGTCATGCCCAAGTAGTGATAAATACCATGATTTCTAAAAGCACTGAAGTGAATAGAGAGCCCATGTGTCATCTGCAGATGTTTTACAGCTGGTCTGATGTTAATTGACATTCTTGATAGCTAACTTTAAATCACTTTCAAAATCTTCTCATTCACCAGGCACTCTAAGTATTTAAATACTTACTTGAGGGATTTTTTCTTTCTCGCTGCCTCCCAGCATCTTTGTAAATATCCATTGAACTGGGCCTGTCTTATCACAGAACAGGGTAGTAGTGAAAAACCATGTTCAGCAAGCAGTTCATTAGCAATAAAATGCTAACAGTCAGACACGTCGTCTGCTTCAGTGTATATCAAAAGTATATCAGCCATGCTTGACATGGCCCCTTACACAGGCTCTGCCAAATCAAAGCATCAGTGTTAGACATGGACTGTTCTTCTAGATGCCAGGGATTTATTTAATGTTTAATCTGACTTCTTACCCTAAAGATAGAGCAAAGTAACCCCCACACAACTGAGTTTTTCTCATTATCATTGCAACCACTAATGTGTGGGTATGGCTTTTTTTTTTTTTTTTTTTTTCAGGTGCGTAAGGAGGAATCTCTTCTTCCTAGTTGCAGGATGACACAGCAGAACTTATCAGGTAATTCCACTTTGCTTGAGTATTGGAGATGTCATGGTGCAGACCTGTAAAGTTCTCACATAAACTACAGGTTTTTATGGAAGCGCAGAATGCAGGCAGCTAAAGGCATTTGTAAAATTCTATAGAAGCCCATAGATATACCCATCTTTTGAGGATAGTTAATGTAAAACTTGTAGTATAGTAAAACTGCAAAACCGATTTCATGCATGAACTGATAATGCCCTCAAAAAAAAAATTCTTTCCCCACACGCACTTAATTTTTACAGTGCTCTTGAGATAATTACTGAACTATTCTACCTAAAAGTATGTTCTCATATTCATTGCCTAAGTATGCATTTAAGTGTTCCACAGAATATCTGTGATACCAGTAATAGAAAAGCCACTCCTTTCCTACAAGTGAATACATTTCTAAGTAGCTGCATGGTGAACCATATTTCACAATATTTTATATAACCTTCCCTAATAGTTACCCTGTGCTTCATGTAGCTGCTTTCTACATTGTTAGCTTGGAGCAGCATAGCAGTTCAGGCTTCCTGGAGCTGCTCTTTTACCCACTGCCTGGGCTTGTTTGCATTCATTACCTTTTTGGAGCGAAATAGTAAGAGGGAAAAGGATGGCATATGAGCAGGTCCCTGCCATTTCTTTCTCAAAGCCAGGTGCATACTGCCCTCTTGTGGAACATTTTGGGTAGTTACCAGCACTTGATAAAGGCTTTCTGTTTCCTTTTTCTCCACTGAATGAGGGATATGTAGTTCATATGACGTAGCATTTCTAACTCCCTGATATTAGTGCCAGTGTTTCCTACTAACATAATATATACTTCATTGCCAGTCAGCACGTATTGTTGGCATAGCTCCATGAGATGCTTTTGGAATTAGGACAGATTAATGCTGTTTTGCAAAACCAAACCAACAAAAAACCCACAGCTATTAGTATTAGAAAATTGCCTTTTCTATAGGTGACACTAAAATACACCTCTATTTATTTTTCACTCTTTTAACTCAACTCAGCAAGAAAACAAGTGATTTGAAAAGGAATGAAAATCTAGGTGTTGATCTTTATGATGTTAGTACATAGGTGTGTTGTCTTCATTTTGGACTTTAAAGTATGTTAGGAAACCAATCAAAGAATGTAAATTATAGAACACTGCAAAATGCATTGACATCCATTCATTTGAACAGAGGAACTCTGGTCACAGAGCTGTACCACTGACCCCTGTGGACTGCAAGGATCTCCACAGGCAGAAAAACTGATGCCCGCTTTCCTGAAGACTTCTCCAAGAGGAGAACCTCCTCATACTTGCCATTCATTTCAGACATGTAGTTGAGGTCACCCTTCAGTGTGGTCAAAAATGTTATTTGTGATTGAGGAACGAGGTGGCAAAGCAGTTTTATTACCTTGTTTATAGACAAAATTTGAGATGGGTGTACTTGGGCATGAACATCCTCTACATCTTACATATCGTACAACACTTTTTATCCTAGAGGAGTACGCTGGCTAAGGACTAAACATCCTTCTGGCTCCTCCTGAGAATCTCTATCGCAAACTTTATCCCCGATCAGTTTCTGGAAAGGCTGCTTAAATTCACCAGTATAAAACACTCATCCCCCTCTGCTGAGAAAATAATTGAGCTTAGCCACACCACTTATCCCTGTCAGCACCAACAATTTTGGGGGTGAGTTATGTAAGATCATCATAGTTCTAAAAAACAGTTTTAAGCAGACTGAGTTTCCTCTTGCAAATTAAGTCCTGCTTAAAAAATTGGGTAGGAACTGGGCATTTGCTCCACTCCTACCCTTGGAGAAGTACAAACCATAACCAGAATTAAATATATAAGGCCTTAGAGGTGTCTTCAGTGCAAACTCTGCTCCCAGGAACCACTGCATAGCAAACAAACAGCACAAACAGAAATGCTAGCCCCAGTCCCTGCTCACCAGCCTCTCTGTGTAGACAAGCCTTGTGCTCTCTTGCTTGTTGACAGGGTATTCTCAGGTGAAAAGAGGGGATCTGAAGAATCAAGTCATAATCAGCATGCTTTTGTGAGCTCCATGAAATAGAGTGAGGGTTACAAAGGAAAAGCAAGTGGATTTTGAGTGTACAATATTTCAAGAGAGATTGGAAGAGGGCGTTTTTACGATATTCTATTATGTCTCCTCTTTAGAGAGAGGCAAAGTCAGTGCCAAAGGAATAGTTTCCTGAAGAGCTATTTGTTCACAGGATGGATAGGAGCTGACAAGCCGACTGTCAGAATGGCTTCTTTGTCCTTGGAGCACCAGGTGGTTTAACAGTGTAGAGAAGTTACGTGCTTTTACCAAAATGACTGCTCATTCCTTTTTAGATGGCTTTTCAGGACATTTCAGTGTATTTTCAAGGGCTTTTTAAGGAAAAAAAGTAATGAGGGGAGGGTGAAGAAAAGAAAGACAAGGTAAGACTGGGTATGTGTGGTATAGAGAGGGTGGCTTTTGCCGTGTCCAGAAAAATGCTCAGGGGAAAAACTTGAATAAATATTCAGAATACTGATAAGAATTGTGGTAGAATCATGGTTATAAACAGCTTTCCTAGCAGCAGTATTAACAAAGCTGTGCGCTTTGTGAAAGCATATTTATGGATGTAAATATCAATACTAAAGTTATGTTCCAGAGACTTACAGGATATTTTAATATAAATATAATATAATATTGTTTGTTTAATAAAATGTTTGAAATCTAAGCCCTTCATAGCTGGTAAAGCTATCAGGCTGGAACTTTTCTGAACTTTTGTCCTTCACAAATCCAGGAAATGTTGGCTGTATCTTCTTTAGGACCCTTTTTTGGGTAGAGGAGTACTGAAATTAGATTCAGATTCTCTGTCAGTCTTCTTCTCCCCAGGCTCAATAATCCATCTCCTCAAACCCTCCTTGAAGCCCTGTCGTTTTGCTTTGTTTTGTTTTTCATTGAATTCGTCTGAATTCAATATGAGAAAGTAAATTACTGACTGCATTTATTCTGGGGACAGAAAAATACGTTTCTTCAACCTGAGAAGTCTGTGGCAATTGGGGAGTGCTTTCTTCTTATGGGATGGATGGATGAAAGGATGGGTGGGTGGGTGGATGAACAGCTAACTAATTTGGGTTTATAAGCAAATAAATAAGGTCTATTTAAAGCCACGGAAGCTTGAATCAGATGGGGAGAGAGACGTTCACTAACTCTTTTTTTTTTTTTCCCCTTAATTTGAGAGTATGTAACTAGAAAACAAGAGCTGGAGAACAAATAGTGACGTTGAAATATAAGATGTGCAGCTGGAAATGCTGAAGCGTGGCGATAAGGACGGACAGCAACAAAGACAAAGGAGATGTGTTTAACTCTGATGCTTCTTGTGCCAGGAAAGGGCGGTGCACTGATGTGGAGTGAGGTTTCAGCAGGATAACTGATATGGTGAGCATGCTTGTGGTCCTTACTCCCTTCTTCCATTTATTTATGGAAAATACTCAGTAGTTCATATGATTGTTCCTGCTCTTAAGTGGTGTGAGCTCCTGTGCTGTGCTTTGTACTATTCCTTCAGAAAATTGCATTCTGTTTCCTTCCATCTTAAGACTTCCAGTTTTTTTGAAGTATATTACTGCAGCCTTCCCTTGAAATTGCTGTGTGCTAAGTAGGCTTTCTCCACGTGTGCCGATCTGATTTCAGAAGGGAGATGAGTGCACACTGGTGAGTTACAAGCAACGTCTCTAGGCGTTGCTGAATCGGCAACAGGGGAGCAGAATGGCTGGGGTGGTGTCAGTGGCGATAGCTGCAGCCACTACACCGGCAGAAGCACTGAGGCGGCGGGGTGACTGTGACTCGCTGCACTGAGGCAGTGGCAGGGCAGCTGCGCCACCTCGCGGCACAATGCCGCTACTGCCGCCCGCCGGCGGTTGCTGTGCAGGCAGCAGCTATAGAGATGCTTGCAGGCGCTTTTCATTGTGGCATCGAGACGATGGGTGGGATGAAGCTTGACAACATTCAGACATGCAAACAACGTGTAGTATTTTTTTTGTGTATTTATTTAAGTTCCTGTTTTTTTCATGTTTGTTCCTTCTCAAAGTACTATAGCCTACACATCTCAGAGTCTGAGCTCCATCTCTTTATTACTGCCCAATACTCTTCTTTCTTCCTAGCTAAGCCCAACATATAGTTCAGTGTCAGTGCCGTGATGGCCTGACTAGATTGGCAAAATTCATTTTAGCAGATGCTTACTGTAATTTGTTGGGGAGATTGGAGAGTATTCTGTTGTTCAAAAATGGCTTTGTAATCTAGCAAAAGCAGAGACATAATTTAATTCCTGTACCCTCTCTAGAGAAATATAAAGCAGGAATAACATGGGCAACAGGATGAAGGATGAAAGGGGGTCAGGACAGACTCGTCAGCTCTGCAGTTTCCATCCGAATGTGTGTTCTGTTCATTATTCACACATCCACAGTGGGAGGGCTCAAACCCGTTACTGAGGAAAGAACCAGAAATAGCTGATGTTCTTTGCAGGTTATGCTGGCATAAAGAAAGGGTAACAAAACTCTGGAAATAAAGTTAGTATCTGTAGAGTTCATATACGGTAGGAGCATATGTTTTTAAAGAGGATGTCAAAGGTATTGTCTCATATCTTTCTCTTTTGTGGACCCACTGTGAACCTTCCTAGATCTAACCTCCAGCAAAAGGCTGCTGTTTTCTGCCCAGGCACAACAGTGAGGTTCCCACCTCACCTTGCTCCAAGGGAGGTCACTCCTTGGTCTTAACTTTAATCCTGTACATAGCTTCCAAATAATCCCAGTTTAATCACTGTGGCTTTTCACTCTGAATTGTACAGCGCTTAATACTGGCAGTAAAAAGAGATGTTATTTTGCTTGGAAGTGATTGTGGTTTTATTTCTGAGGGATTATTTGATTTGTGAGATAAGAGAAAGGTGCCTGTAAATGCAGGCAGAGCTCCTCACTGGTAACATGAAGTTTAAAAATGAAAAATAATCTTCCTCCCGTTTCAGCAAATGACCAGCAGCTTGTCCTGTGGACATGACTATTTTTCAGGCCTATAAAAAAGCTAGGCAGAGTCAAGACTGCCACTGGATGCCATGCCTAAACACTGCTTCCTTTTATTGTAAGTATGAAAATGTGGCTATTATTACTATTAAGTGTTCAAAGGGAAAACAAGCACCTTTGAAAATGTGTTATTATTAAGGAGGTTGTGGATGCCCCATCCCTGGAGGCATTCAAGGCCAGGCTGGATATGGCTCTGGGCAGCCTGGTCTAGTTACTGGCAACCCTGCACACAGCAGGGGGGTTGAAACCATCATTATTGTTCTTCTCAACCCAGGCCATTCTATGATTCTATGATTCTGTGACTCTATATCTCAACACTTTTCCAATGTTTTGTGCTTGGGAATGTGTCTTGGGTCCCTGAGACCAACTCACTAGCTCTGACACCTGGTGGTATTCTTTGCATTTGCTCATATAGCTATTTATTAATTGTATTATTAGTATAGTCTCCAAAGCTAGTCCCGTAGAAAAAGATGTTGGACATACACAGACTAAAACCAATTTACATATGTAGAAATATTGAAACACTTGATGAAGTGATATGAATTGATGAAACATTTTCTTCTTCCTCCATGGCCTTGTACCAAGACATTAGAACACAATGATAGTTCCAGTACCCTAAAATATAGATCAGATCAGTTCTAAATGATATGTAAAATTTTCAGCAACAAAATAATTGCTATAATTAGCACTTGGAAAACTCTATAAAGTTTTCTACAATTCATGTTAGATGCATAAAGCCTGATGTTTATACTAAAAGCTCTGCTAGCGTCTCATTGCTTTCATTTGCACCTCTGCTTGATTGATCAGTTTTCTTGGACCATTACTTCATTAATTACGGTCCTTTGTTCTTAATTTAATGTCTTTGATGTCCTACTTTGATTCAAATAAATGAAAGTCGGATGGTAATTTTTGAGAAGATGCTGTTCTTGTTAAATGATGAAGTCATTCTGGTTCAGTTTGTTCAGTGATATTTCCCCTTTAGGATAATTGGCCTGATGAAACGTAAAAATGGCTAATATACATCAGAAAAGTGACAGATAAAATGTACCCTTAATTTGTTCTAGTGTTCTGGTAAACTTTTCTGAAGTTTCTCCTTTCTTCTTCTTTTTTTTCTTTCTTTTTTTTTTCTTTTCTTTTTTTTTTTTTTTTTTATTGAGCTGAAAACATCAGAAGGAAGCTTTATTAAATTGCTTTTACCTCAAACTACAGGGGGCTCTAATGGAGAAAGGAAAAATGTTTGAAACTGTTGAGTCTTTGTTCTTTTTTATAGGGCAAGAACATAGATAGTCCACACAACAGGATTTTAATAACTGGGCTTATTGCCTTCACAGCAGTAAAAAAGGCCTGGGTAGTGGGATTTACTGAACTGCATAAAAGGATATTGAGAAATTCCATACATTATATATTTGAAAAAGCACATCGAAGTCTAAATATGCAACTGTCAAAAGGTTAATCAGTCCTATGGAATGTACATATGAAATCTAGGAGAACATTCACAATTCTCGCTATGGAATATTTTGCAGACTTGTAAGTACTACAATGACATCTGGAAAAGCACCTGCATTTCTGAGAGTGCCTGAGTCACTAGTGCACTCTCTGGGGACTTGTGGGTCTTTTTGAGCTGCTGACAAACCATGACTAGGGTATCTTCTCTAGGACTGAGAACATGGCACATTTTGTATTCAGAGTGCTGCTTTTTTCTCCATTATCTCCATTAAAAAACGCCCTCAGGGCCCAGACACTGCCCTATAAAGGCTGTGCTGTGCCTCCATGCACATCTAGGTGTTCTGTGGGGAAATCCTGGCTGCCTCAAGGTCCTTGACAGTCAGTGCACGACCTCTGCCTGCTCTTACAAGGTGGAGTGTGAATCCCTGTTGTACATGGGACAGGGTACCTTGTTCACAAGAATGAACAAGAGAGCAAGGATATTTACATTATATGATTTTTATAGTCAAGAGTGGTGCATTCTTTAGAAAAATTATTTTTAAAATTACAATTTTATTATAAAATCAGGCAAAGAAGATCCTCTATGGCCTTGATTTTTTTTAATGACTATTTCTTCCCTTGTAATTGGAATAAATGCTTCGTAAAATTCCTGTCTAAATTAAGCAGTTATCAAGATACCACAGTACTCTCTGCAGATTCCGTATTGCAATCACCGATGATGAATCTGAAAGTCTCTGCCATTGCCTCTGGGGGGAGATAGCTGTAGATTTTGCACCAGTCTGTTCTTGCTCTTGCTACTTCGCACTGTTTCTTTTCTGGCAATCATTAGTGTTGGACAAGAAAAACATACAGTCTTGAGAGTTTTTTCGGTCAGGCTTTCAGCCCAATTGGCTTTTCACACTGTTGCTTCAGGATCTCATAAAGCTGTTGCATCTTCAGAGCACAATGCTCATTGAAACTGCAATTTCTAGTGCATGCTGTAAGATGAAAAAGAGATAGTAAAAAATTTGGTTGTCAGTTGTTTCTCTTCTCATGTCATCTGTCATCTTGTTTCCTGAGTCACTTAGTGTCTTCCTAGCCTTGTGTTGCTTTAGCAAATTCTGATGTTTTGCCATGTAAGCAGGCATTCTCATTCATTACTTTTTTTTTTTTTTTAATGAATAAGAAATAATCTGCAACAGTTACTGAGTTTTATGCTAGAAGGGTTTGTAAAGTTCCTGTGGTTACGTGTCTTATTTTCTAGCTTAGAGGGAGTCAGGCTAAATTGTGAGTTTTGTTCATCCTTAATTCACTGAGGCTGACATCTATTTCATCCTTTGAGCTTTCAAGAATGTTTTTACTTTTTTCCTGACTGTATGATAACTTATAAATTGTTCCTGTGTTTTGGCTGTAGCTTTACGCTCTGTAAGCTTGCTCTGATGTACTTCTTTTCATTGTACACCTGGGCTTGGATTTTGGTGCCCAACCACAATGTCATTGTCCTCTGCTCACCAGACCATAGAGAAATTGGTCTGAGAAACCAAGTTGTGTGGATCTATTCTGCAACTTCATTTTGCCTCAATTTACTGTTTACTTTTCCTGAGAGAAAAACACATGAGAATTTGGAGTGTTAAAGAGGACTTTATTACAGGTGGGCTGAGGGTGAAACCAAACTAGAAATTTAGCATCTTACCTTGCAGCATTAAAGTAAATAACTGGAGAAACGGAAATAGGCTTCTGAGTAGTTGCTATTGAAAGATCATGACATACGATTGTTTTCTTGCCATGGTGTCTGTAGCAGAAGAGCTAAGTCATGGCAAGAAAACAATGATTTGGCACCTGGTGGGAAGACAGGGCCACCTCAGGGGAGCTCAGATGCACTGTATGCACATGAGTGACCAGAATGGATGGAGCCAGGACCCATCCCCTCCCAGACCTCATTTCATAGAATCATAGAATCACAAGGTTGGAAAGGACCTACAAGGTCATCTAGTCCAATCATCCTGCTATCACCATTACTACCACTAAGATACTAAACCATATCTCGTAGCACTTCATCCAGACACTCCTTGAACACCACCAGGGACAGTGACTCCACTACCTCCCTGAACAGGCCATTCCAGTGCCTGACCACTCTGAGAGAGAAAAAGTTTTTCCTTACGTCTAATCTAAATCCCCCCTGGCACAACTTGTGGCCATTTCCTTGGGTCCTGTTTGTTGCCTGGGAGAAGCAGCCAAACCCCTCCTCGTCACAACCTCACTTCAGGAAATTGTAGAGTGCGATGAGCTCTCCCCTGAGCCTCCTCTTCTGCAGATTAAACAATCTCAGCTCCTTCAGCTGCTCCTCCTAAGACTCGTGCTCCAGAACACCTCATCAGTTTTATTGCCCCTTTTCTGGGCACATTCCAGGGCCTCAATGTCTTTCTTGTAGTGTGGGACCCAAAACTGAACACAATACTCGAGTTGTGGCCTCACCAGAGCTGTGTATAGGGGGATGATTACCTCCCTGCTCCTGCTGGTCACATTATTTCTAATGTAGACCAGAATAGCATTGGCTTTCTTGGCTACGTTGGCACCCTGTCAGCTCATGTTCAGCTGAGCATCGACCAAAATTTAAAGAGTTGGCAGTGGAAGCAATGGTATCTCACTGGAGATACCTGTTTACCTGAGATCTTCTAAGGGTAAGCAGATTTTTTCCTTTGATTTGTGTCTATGGCTGCTGCATTTGGGATCCTCACTTGCTCCAGCCCAGGCCTTTGCATTATAGCATGTCATTCTGCTGTGGCTACACATTCTTCTTCTGAAGTCTCCAGGAAAATTTACGTTGTCCTCTTAGATGAAGGTAAAGGCCAAGACTGGAAAACTAACAACATGTTGGCTGAATTTGTTAGCTTACTTACTAATGCATCAGATTTTCCATCCCAGAAGTCTCACATATGTTTGTTATAAAACCAGTGTACAATGCGTGAAATAGCCCACTCTAATTATAGTCTAAACAATGCCAGGAAAATTGAGCTAATTCAGATAAGCTACTATTAAGTCATCGTAACATGGCAGTATATGCCATGAGGTAAAATTGCTTGGATGTAGACTGGCAACAAGGGAAATATTATGTGGCAGATCATGCCATTTTCCTTTCTTCTTTCAGCCAACAAATTAGAAGCTCATTTAAAAAGTCAGTTTAATTTGATATACTGATGTGGTGATGCCAACTTGGATAGCATTTATCTCACAGGAAGCAAATGTTGTACAAAGGAATCTCAGTGGTGGAAAGTAGTTATTTTTCAATCCTTTTTCATTTCAACACTTAAAAATCTACAGCTGATGTAATAACATCATCAGCTTCTACTTTCACTATGTTTTAGGTCTGTCTTACATACTGAAGAATGACACTTTCATTAGAAGAAAGACATGTGATAGAAATTGACCTATTTAGTCATTTGAGAATCTGGCAATTGCTTAGATATAAAACTGTCTAGAGTTATGCAGTAAATGATATTGATAATTGATTATTACAACTCTCTTCTCTGTTTCTGCTTCTCAATTTTTATCCTCACCCCCCCAGATTTATCTTCCCTCTTATCCATAATTCTCTTAACCTTCTGTTGCTTTCTTTATATGCCATGCCAAAGAAATCCTGCAGGAATTCATCTTCCAAAGTTTCAAGAAGTTTCCAAGGGATAAATGGAAAAAAAGAAGGATAGAAGTAACTGAAAAATGCTTTTGTAATGGTAAATTTTGCACATCTTTCTCAACAGTGTAGCACTGCTTAACAATGGAGGCTTCAGTGCTTTTCCTAGCTAGCAGCACTGCCTGTCTCAGGCCATGTTCCTCTGCTACAGGCATTTTATTGTGAATGATTCACCAAGATGACACTTACACTACTTTCCTGGAAAGAACCTGCTTTAGTCTTAGAAATAAAAAATATTTATACAGAAGCTTTCTTGTTCTGGTGTTTTTTAAAGGCTGTATGTCTCACCCATATATCAAAGTCTTTTTTTGTTTTCATGCTTTTCTGTTGCATGTTTTTGCTTGCCTCATTCTCAACATAGACTGAATATTTGAATGTGCTGGAATTTAGTTCTGTTCTTATTTCTCATTCCTTCAGATCCTTCTTTCAAAAGGATCAGCTGCTGTTCAGCTGTCTTCAGTGCAGAAGATTCTTTCCAGCACATTGCTGGTGGGCAGGCACATTTCATCTGCATGCTAAGCTACCCAAGGAAAAAAACCACACTATGAGAAAGGCAAAGGCAGAAGCTGCTGCTTCTCATCTTTTATAAACATACAGCAAAGGTGTCCTCTGTAGCATATCTTGGTTCATACTCATGGACGCTGGAACCATTAGAAAGCAGTGGATGCTAGGAGATGACAATTCCAAAAGCAAGTTGGTCTCCATGGAAGAAAAAAAGTCACTTGTATCTGCTAGAGACAGAGGCTGACATACAGCTGCTCGCCCAGGAAGTCCTGCACAGAACACGTGGCTTGACTGAATGCATGAGCAATCCTTTTGGATGTCATAAAAACTAGCATTTTTAGTTGTTCTTCAAACAGCTGTTTCAAATTTCTCACTTTCTAGCTATTCAGTAAGAAGAGGTTCTATATCACTACTAAGTCATTCCTTGCTTATGTCCTTATCTTCACCAGTTCTTTGGTTCTGTACTTCAAGGCTCTGTTTGACTATTTACCATTGCAATTGTAAGTTATTTTGAAATAATTCTACTTTGCTCTTAGGAAAGTTTCACAGCACGTGCTTTATGGCTTTTATCATATCAGATCATGCTGTGGCTCACTGCTTTATGACATTTTTTCTTGTTTTTGTCCCCACTGCTATCTTGCAGTATTACAGTGACTCTCAGCGACTCCTTTGTTCACTCCAAGGCACTTTTTGTGCCAGCTGTTCATAACTAGCCCATAGGTTTCTTTCCCAAATCTGCTTAGGTGTTTCTTTTTGTTTCTTTTGTGTGAGGTTTTTTTTTTTTTTTTTTTTTAAATAGCATTAGCAAATTCTGCATCCTTAATTGATTATTTTTCTGTATTATTAGTGTATGAGTTCAGTTGTGACACATTGTGAGAACTGACTTTGTTTTCTGGCTCCAAGCTTGCTTCCTGAGGCATTTATTGTGATAAGACTCACTTATCTAGGAGATGAGAGGTGGGTGTTGCCATGTGGCAATCAGCTTCACTGTCTGAACAGTTTCACATTTGAAAGTATTTCTTTGGAGCTGTTTGTCTTCACAAGGGAGCGTTAAGAACTGTTTACTGGTGGAAGATCTATCCTGTGACCAAATAACTCCTGATTGCTATGGGAGATCAGGGACGATACCACTGTATCCTGTGAAGGCAAGATACAAGTTGGCACTTCCATACTCCCTCTTATATGCTGGCAAGACCAGGGAGATGGGAACAAAAGGAGTTCTTACTGAGATCCAAAAGCCAGAAACTGTCACTCCAAGAAGAACTGACTCAACCACTTTGGACTTATAAGTTTGTACTGCCATTGAAAATCATCACCGTTGTCACCATGGTCACTGTTGTCATCAATGGAACAACAATGCCCGATGACCCACCACTACTCAAGATCAATGACTGAACTAGGAACCATGCTGGATCCATGGTGGTGACCTCCCTCTTGCTTCCTATAAAGGCTCCTTGCTTCACTCCTATCATCCTTTTTCCCTTCCCCATTACCCTAATTTGTAATAGTGTCTGTCCTCCCCCTCCCCATCTCTCTGATCAAGTTTTGTAATAAACTGGTTGGACCAATATTTGAACTGTTGTTTCTTAACCTCACACCAGGTATACATATATCAAAGAACTTCCTCTCCCTCCAATAAATTGGAGGGAAACACACATCATCTGCTATCTCAAAACAGATAAAAGCCTTGCTAACGGCAGTGCACATTCTCTAAGTATTTCCAACATCACATTTCAACCTTATCAACTTTTTATTCTATTTTTTTCTGTCATCATGTTTCTTACACATAGCCCAGATTTAGTCATTTCTAAATTTTTGCTTCTATTCCAAATTAAACCATCTTGAATTTTTCCATTAAAAATAGGAAGATGTGTCCCTCAGGTAACCTTGCTTTCCTTTTACACTTTTCTTTAATGACTTGAAGCCAGATTCTTCTCTGTTTCTCATTCTTTTCTGTTTCTTATTTAAATTTGATATGCCAAGAAAGCATATTGATGTATATTAACTTAAAAATGTTTGAAGACTTTACATATTCTTTTCTCTCATCCTTCTGCCTGAGAAATCTATTTGCTGCTGCAGCTGAGTTACACTCAAAACTTCCTTGTGGGAAAAGAAGATTCACACCTTTTAACTAAGTAAAGCCAAAATCTTATTGTTAGTACAACTGAATTTGAAGCATCTTGACTCTTAGCACTCCAGATTTAAACATTTAAGAATGTTATACAGTGACTTCTGCTCCCTTCTCTAATGTTATGCCCATTTCTTCATTGTTGAGCTTGGTGGTTTCACACTGGTGTCAATAGGAGTGGAAGGGAGAAGGGGGGGGTGGTAATGGGGAGTTTATATTAGTGGTAACGATCAGCATCTGGAGCCATTTGTTATGAAGGATATGATGTTCATGTTGATAGCTTCTTTATTTCACTGTAGGCTTACCTCAGGGTCAATTTTATGCCTGCCAACATACTTTCGTGCCTTTGCTTATTACACCTTAATTTTTTATATAGTGTCTTTTACACAAATTATTACTTATTCGTTCTCCGTTTCACCCTTAAAACCAATTCTGTTCAGCTCCAGGTCTCCATTTCTTTAACTACTCATAAGTGAGTTTCTTACAGTCGTGAGGCTTCCAATGCCAACCCTGTGCCCCTTCATTTCAGCATCCCCCACTCATAAACCATTGCATCTGCATCCTGTCCTCACTACTCAGAGGCTGTGCTATTCTACCAGGCCTGTCTTTCTCTCTACTACATTATCATGGTAGAGTCATAAAACTTTTTACTTCTATCTATGTAAAACTGTAGCTCTATTACAAAAAGAAAGACAATTAAAAACAATTAACTTGAAACATATGATTCTGTTCCTGCTGATTCAACTTATGCTCCTCTGCTAATGCTTTTCTTAATGAGTGGTTCATCTGGGTCAAAAGACTGGTCCAGGACCTGAGAGTTAGAAACGTGGGTATGGACACATGTCTGAGGGCCTAGCTTGCAAGCTAGGCTGCATTGCATTGGCAGCAAGACAACAGGAGAAAATTGTTGTTTTTTGTTGTTGTTGTCGTCATCTTTTATTTTTTAGAAGGGCCAAAGAAATATGAAGAAACGCAATGGTCTGTGCAAAGCTTTCACTAAGCAACTGAATTTAGACTGAGCAAATTCCCTTTGCTGACCCTAGGGACTGTGTGGTGAATTGAAGTTGCTTCCTTTGAAAAGCAGTGAGAATGGAAAGATTTAAGTGACCACACAGTGAGTTAGAGGTTTTTTTTTTTTTTTTAAACAAAAAAAAAAAAACAACATTTTTTCCCTTTTTGATAGCAATTTAGTGTACAGTTAAAGCACAGAAAATCTGCTGGAGAAATTACCAGTCTTACTGAAGATGTTTTTTATACACTTAGTAAATCATTAATGTAGATCTTTTGCATGGTAAATAGCTACTAATGTAAGACTTAAAAGCTGTAAACAATGGAAATAAAATGTTTTCATCAATCACAATTCTTATCTCTGTAGTATTACTATAGCTACATAAAACCTTAAGTAATAGCAGAAATCTTTATATGCTATATCAAGCCGTTAAATATAAATACAGCTTTTTAATGAGGCCATGAAATATCCTGGAGAAACAAATTGCATTGCCATTTCGTTAAGGTAAGGCAGCAGACAGAAGTTTGTACAGAAAATGACCACTTCATTTTGAGAAAGCATTAACAGGGGTGATGCACAGTTATTTGTAATGTAGGTAATATTTTCCCTTTCTGAAAAGGCCCATTTACAATTTTAAGGAATTAGACTTTTGCCCGAGCTTCTTTGGCACTATTATTGAGGGGAGAGCAAGCTGGAGACCAACCAGTAACTTCTTGTTTTTGCTGGCAGAGCTTCCTTTTATGTTTCAGTAAAATCGAACAAAAGACCGCTACTAATGTTTTGCTCATCAACTAGTAAGTGGAGGCCATTTAAGACAGATATGTAAAGCTTAGCTCCAGCTGCTGTTCTAATGTTGCAGAGAGCTTTTGCTGCAGTTCATTAAATTCAACTTCAGGCAATCACAAAACTGCCAGCTAATTATTTTTTCCTTTGCTGAGCAAAACCTTGTGTCACAAATTTCCACTCTTAGAATTAAGCTGCAGAGCTTTTCATACTTGCAGGCTGAAAAAACAGAGCACTGAGAAGGCAGCGACATAATCCTTAAAATAACAGGTACTCTTAAGCCAGAGAAACTATTTTCTCTCAAGTTTAGACCAACTTAGAAGTCATGTTTTTATGGGTTGTATAATCAATGAATATTAAGATACTATAATTGTGAAATAAACTAGAGAGTTAGATAAAGCAGGTTATAATAACAAAAAGAGAATAGATAGGACACTTACCCATATCCTGGGCTTGCTTACAAAACACTAGCAGAGCAGATCTCCAGAAGAGATTATTCCCCCCCCAGTAGTTGGCTCCTAAATAGGTCTAGGAGAGGTGGAGCCAGGCTTCACCCCTTCCAGCAGCACAGGTGAATTGCCTTCACCTGTGCTCCCATGTCTGACTCATTGCTCACCTCAGGTGATCAATCAGAGGTTCAGGCCGTGACTCAGCAGTTCCCATACAATGGGACATTGGTTCTTTGTAGCGCACAGGGACAGTATTAATAATGAGTACTTCATGGTTTGGGGAAGAACTAGTCTCATTATCTCAGTGTTACTCAAAGCCTGTTTGAAGATAATGATTTTTGCAAGAGCTGGTACTTTCAGAAGAAGCCAATGAAAAGGACAGGGGTGCATGTCTTCCTCAACCTCCTGAAGATGCGAGTTCAGCTCTCTAGTTCAAACAGAGAAAATCTATGACTCAGAATTACTGTTCTTTAGTGGTGAGTAGCCAGAGTGTTTTAGACTTTATCTTGTTTCAAATCAGATTAAATGATGAAAGTATTTTACCTTTTGTGGTATATTAGTTCTATAGAATCATAGAATTGTTGAGGCTAGAAAAGACCTTAAAAATCCAAGTCCAACTGAGTCCAACCAAGACCTAACCATACAACCCTAACAACCCTCTGCTAAATCATGTCCCTGAGCACCACATCCAAAAGGTTTTTAAACACATCCAGAGATGGTGACTCAACCACCTCCCTGGAAGCCTATTCCAGTGCTTAGCAACCCTTTCTGTAAAGAAGTATTTCCTGATATCCAACCTAAATTTATTTTGGCACAACTTGAGGCCATTTCCTCTTGTTCTGTCATCAGTGAGAAGAGACCAACCCCACTCTCACTGTAAGCACCTGTTGATACTGGAAGAGAGCAATAAGGTCTCCCTTCAGCCTCCTTTTCCCCAGACTGAACAGTCCCAGTTCCTTCAGTCTCTCCTCGTAGGGCATATTCTCCAAGCCCTTCACAAGCCTTGTTGCCCTTCTTTGGACCTGCTCTAGCACCTCAATGTCCTTTCTGTACTGAGGTGACCAAAACTAAACACAGTAGTCAAGGTGAGGCCTCACCAGTGCCAAGTACAGGGGCAGGATTTCTTCCCTAGTCCTGCTCACCACTTCATTCCTGATACAAGCCAGGAGGCCACTGGCCACCTGAGCACACTGCTGGCTCATGTTCAGCTGGCTGTCCATCTGTACACAAAGGGCCCTTCATTCCAGCCACTCCTCCCCAAGCCTGTAGGGTTTCCTGGGGTTGTTGTGACCAAAATGCAGGACCCGACACTTGGCCCTATTGAAACTCATACAGTTAACCTTGGCCTATTGATCCAGACTATCCAGGTCCCTCTGTAGTGCCTTTCTCCTCTCTAGCAGATCAACACTCCTTCCCTATTTGGTGTCATCTGCAAATTTACTGAGGGTGCACTCAATCCCCTTATCAAGATCATTAATAAAGATGTTAAACTGTAGCGGCCCCAGTACCGAGCCCTCGGGGACACCTCTCATTACCAGCAGCCAACTGGATTTAATTTCGTTGGCCACAACTCTTTGGGTCCAGCCATCCAGCCAGTGTTTCACCCAGGCAGAGCGTATGCCCATCCAAACCTTGGGTAGCCAGCTTCTCCACGAGAATGCTGCTGGGGACAGTGTCAAAGGCTTTACTGAAGTCCAGATAGACCACATCGACAGCCTTACATGGTGTCATTAGCAAACTTGCTGAGGGTGTACTCGATTCCGTCATCGATGTCACTGATAAAAATGTTGAAGAGCACCAGTCCCAAGACAGACCCTTGAGGGATGCTGCTTGTTACTGGCCTCCACTCGGACAAAGAACCACTGATGACCACCTTCTGTCTGAGGCCTTTCAATTTTTTATCCATCAAATGGTCCACCAACCAAATCCACATCCCTCCAATTTGGAGATAAGGATGTGGTGGGGGACCATGTCAAAGGCCTTGCTCAAGTCCAGGTAAATGACATCGGTTGCCCTTCCCTTGTCCACCAAAGCTGTCACTCCATCATAGAAGGCCACCAGATTGGTCAAGCATGACCTTCCTCTGGTGAAGCCATGCTGGCTGTCTCAGATCACACGCCCTATCCTCATGTGTTCAAGCATATCATCCAGGAGGATCTGTTCCATGATCTTCCCAGGCACAGAGGTGAGACTCACTGGCCTGTAGTTCCCCGGGTCCTTCTTTCTCCCTTTCTTGTAAATGGGAGTGATGTGACCCTTCCTTCAGTCATCCAGGACCTCACCTGACAGCCACGATTTTTCAAATATGATGGAGAGTGGCTCAGCAACCACCTCAGCCAGCTCCTTCAGTACCTTGGGATGCACGCCATACAACCCCAGAGACTTGTACACATTCAGTCTCATGAGGCGGTCTCAGACTTGCTCTGCCCTTACATTGGGGGGGATTTCTGCCCTGGTCCCCACCTAGAGGTTTAGGGATGCATGGCTCAGGGACATGAGAAATACTGGAATTCTGGCTGCCAGTGAAGACCGAAGCAAAGAATTCATTCATTCATACATTTAACAAAGGAGGTACACTCACTTTGGCCTGTCTCTTCTGGCCAATGTACCTGTAGAACGTCTTCCTATTGTTTTTCATATCCTTCGCCAAGCTCAGTTCTGCCTGTGCATTGGCTTTCCTGATTCCACATCTGCAAGTCCAGAAGGCACCCCTCTATTCTTTCCAGGTGACACACCCTTGTTTCCAGAGCTTGTACACACCTTTCTTTGCCCTCGCATGCCCAGCAGGTCCTTGCCGAGCCATGCCGGTTTCCTACCTCCTCTGCCTGCTTTCTTATTCAGAGGGACAGAGAGTTCTTGTGCTCTCAGGAAGGCACTGTTGAAGAGTAGTCAGCTCTGCTCAACATCTTTGTTTTTAAAGAATGCTTCCCAGGGGATATTAGCCAACAGTCCATTGAACAGCTTAAAGTTCACTCTTCCAAAGATCAGGGTCCTGATGCCACTCTTCACCAGGCCCACATCCCTCGAGATCACAAACTCGACCAGGGCGTGATCATTGCAGGCCAGGATGCCTCCAACCTTAACTCCTTTAATGATCTCCTCTGCATTGGTGAGTAGCAGGTCCAGAAACTCTTCACCTCTCGTCAGTCTGTCCAATAGCTAGACCAGAAGATCATCATCAATGGATTCCAGGAGCCTCCTGGACCTCTTACAGCTCAGCAATCTACAGTGCAATCCATCTGGCCCCATGGACTTGTGAATATCCAACTTTCAGAGCAGGTGCAAAAACCATCTCACTGTGGATTATGCAGGGCCTGTTTGTTCCCCATCCCTATCTACCAGCACAGGGAACCATGTTCCCAGGGAGTAACAAGTCTTACTATTAAAGACTGAGGCAAAGAAGGCATTAAGTACCTCAGCCTTATCCTGATCCTTGGTCACCAAGTGGCCCTCAGCATCCAATAAGAAATGGAGATTCTCCCTAGACCTTCTCTTCCTGTTGATGTATTTATAAAAATATTTATTGTTGTCCTTTACCTTCGTGGCTAAGTTCAGTTCTAGCTGGGCTTTGGCTTTTCTAATTTTCTCCCTGCACAGCTTCACTATGTACCTGCAATCATTATAAGTAGCTTGCCCACTCTTCCAGACCATAAACTTTCCTTTTGTTCTTGAGTTCCAGCCAAAGGTCACTGTTCAGCCAGTCCAGACTCCTTGTCCGTTGGCTCATCTTCCGTGACTTGGGGATGGTCAGCTCCTGCACCTCTAAAATAACTTCCTTAAAGCCTTCCTGGGCTCTCACTCTCTCCAAAACTACCTCCCAAGGGACCCTCTCAACCATGGTCCTAAAGTGGTTAAAGTCTGTCCTCTGGAAGTCCAACATGGCAGTTCTGCTGACTCCCCCTCCATGGTTCAACAAGGATTGAGAAATCTAATGATCACTACACTTCAGACTATCCTGCAATCTTTACATTCCCCACAAGACCTTCTCTATTAACAAACAGCAGCTTCAGAATTTTGCTTACCCTCATTGGCTCCTTCACCGGCTATGTCAGGAAGTTATCTTCCACACACTCTAGGAACCTCTGGGACTGTTCCTTATCTGCTGAATTATAAATCCAGCAGATGTCTGAGAAGTTGAAGTCTGCCACAAGAACAAGAGGGGAGAGACCTTGAGACCTCTCCCAACTGTCTATAAAGTGTCTTGTCCACCTCTTCATTCTGAATGGGTAGCCTACAGCAGACTCCCACTATAATATTAGTCTTATTGGCCTTCGCTTTTATTCTGACTCATAAGCTCTCAACCCTATCATCATCATCATCACCCTCAACACCATCATTAATTTCCATACATTCACATTCTTTCTTAACATAGAGGGCTACACCATCACCTTTCCTTCCTTGCCTATCTCTTTTGAAAAGTTGGTAGCCAGAAGTGAATGGAGTTGTGAATGCATAAACACATAATAATAACTAAACAGACTCAACACTGAACAGTTTAAAATATTACTTCTTTGACTATAGAAAACAGAAGTAAACAATATCATGGATTACGATCATATAACTATATTTTAGTTTCATTACAGTGACAAAGTGAAGGGCTTTTTTTCTTACCCACACTACATGTCAGTGTTTACCCCATATGCCCACAACTGATGACTGCAAATATAAGGCTGCCATAAATCTAATTTGAACTTCAGGGCTGAGGTGGTTAGTTTGAAACTAATGTAATTGTAAGTAATTTCTGTGGTATGAATGGGAAATATATCTGAGAAGTTTGCTAAGACAGTTCTAACACTGGTCACTGTCACCATATGATTAAGGAAAGGTAATGGATACCACCACTAAAATGGCTGACAAGCAGTCAGACTGAAAAATCTGTCACTAGCATTTGTGCATTCTGAAATACTTTCCACAGAAAAAAAAAGATCCTACTTTTTCTAACAGGAAATCCATACATTTCACTGTTAAAAACCCCCTACTGAGATGAGGATTATGAAAAATACCGCAACTCACAGATGGCAAACCACTTCAGGGACAGCTGCAAGAGCCATTTCAAGATATGTGAAAAGAAACTGTACTAAATATGGACATTCAAATATCCAGCAGGAAAGCATTAACTATTGTTAAATGATGAATGCCAGAACCATTCACCATTCATCAGCAAAAGCCAGGACAGCTGAGATTTTTAGGAAGTAATGAAACGTCAATATCATAGCACACAGGCTCCATGCTGGACCCATGACAAACATCTGCCAAGACCATGAAAGGGTAAGTGCCATGTACTCCTTGCAATCTCCTCTAAGCAGTCCTGTGCTCAGGAATCTCACAGAGAGCTATGCTCAGAAAGAAAAGGCAGAGTGATTGAGAGTCCTTAGATATAAGAGCACTCACTGCTGAGTTCTTGCTTTTATGCTCCAAAGTAAATTGTATTGTTAATGTGGAAGCAATGCATGCTCCATTTGGAGGCCAAAAAATTATTCTGAGGGTACATCTCAAGTGAAATTATTAAAGCAATTTCAGGAATTCTAGCTCCAATTTACTTTGGCAAGAATAGGAATGACCTGAGATGCATTAAAAAGAAGGTCAAGAGAGGTGATTCTTCCCCTTCTATGCTGCCCTGTTGAGGCCATATCTGGACTACTGTGTCCTGTTCTGAGCTCCACAGTACGAGAAAAATGTATACAGTTGCCTTGCTTCCAGCCTTTGTGATAGAGGTTTGCATGGCTAGGCATGTTGTTCACTAGAAACTTCCGATTCCTTTTGGTCCTTAACCACAACATCCCCAGCAGGGCCAAGCAGGAGGAGGCAGCATCTAACAGTATCAACTTGTCAAGGCAGCTCAGAGTATTAATAACAGAAATGCCTCACACACAAGACTGACAGGGTAAGCTTGAAGTATAGCCATGCTTGGGTACCAGTAGACCACTGTTAATGCCATGCCACTCACAGACCGCAGTGCTCTTGTGAAACTAAAACATCTCCCAGTGCAGAGTTGCCAGACAGCAGAGTACAATAGGACAAAAACTAAGAACACTAGAAATCTGCCAAATAGAGCCAAAGATTTGCCTCAGAATATGCCTCTCACCTTTTAGATCAAACCGAGACACAGGAAAACCGCAAGTTTCTGGGCATATAGGAGATTCTTCACCAGCATGTTGCCAGAGAACAACACTCTGCATGGCCAGATATACTGCCCACATGAAGGAAAGCAAAATAAATCAAATGCTCCCTCTGCTAAACCATAAACAGTTATGCAAAGACAAAGGCAAACACAAGCCCTTCTCCTCCTACTCCCAAAATTCAAGTTGTTCGTTCATCTGTCCACTAGTTGCTATTTGGATACTCATTTCAGCTTTGATGTGTCAAAGCAAACAGCCAGAAGATGCAGAAATAATATTTTACTTAACCAAATTACTATTAATGATGCCAAACAGATCCCAAATGTCTGCCTCAGCTCAGTCCTATTTCAGCAGGACAAATTCCTAGAATCATTACCATAGATCTTCATATTAGTAGAAGGCTAAAATATGCGCAGTGCCTATCTAAGTTTCCTGACTTAGCTCTCGATTCATCTCCTTTCATTATACTTGTATAATGAAAATTATATTCTTCTAATATTTTTTAAATAAATATTTAAGCCACTACTCTAAAGTCTTGCAACAAATTGCCAAAATTCTCCCAGAAATTTTCTTTACTGAATATGAAGAATTTATGATTTTCTTAGTGCAGTAGGTAATTCTCTTCCACAGACTTGAAATAAAAATTTTACTTTTGTTCTTCCAAGTATCTTTCTAAATTGGTTGTAAAATTCTGCCTGTACTGGGTTGAACAACTTTGCATTATCTAAAATCTTCAACAATTAAATTGCATGTGGAAAAACAAGATTAACATTTCTATTTTACTGTAGATTCCAGCAAGAGAAAATAATGTATACAAGAGGAACTTCTGAAAATCCTGAAATTCCTCTAAAATCAGAGTTGCGTGCTCTCTAAGTTGGGTTAAAACTTGTTTAGGGTAAACAGTGAAGGATTACTGGAGAGGTAATTAATAAAATTGGACTGGCATGTAAATATATGCTGCAGAAATTTACATGACAAAAAATAATTTGGAGAACATAGAGACAGAATTTGAACAGTTATGAGAAAACTGATTTCACTTTTTTTTTTCCTAGTTAATAAGCCACAAAATCCTGATTGTAGAAAAAAAAAAAAAAAAGATAGGATTTGATACTGGCTATTCAACACTGGGAGATTGAACATGTTTGTTCAATTGGGGGAGGGGGATTTTGTTATCTGTTCTTTTTCTTGTAGGGACAGGGACAAATTCAGATTAACTGAAATGAATAGTTGTCTTCAGTGAAATCTAGATTCACCCTTCATCCTCCACACATAGGTTGTTTTTCCAGACCTAAAAATGGCAATAAGGTAAGAAAATTTAAAATACAAATGATTTATTGGATATTTATTGATCAAGTAAATATGCGTTGTAAACTCTTATGTCAACAAGACTGCAAGAACAGGTTTTAACTGTATGTTAGAAAGTATTTTTCTTTATTTTTTAAGAGAATGATATTTAAAAATATGTGTACTAATTTCTTACAAAAAAAAAAAAAAAAAAAAAAAAAGAGACTATTTAAAGGGTGTTCATATTTCAGGGACCCGGTTTTTATTGTGGCTCTATCACAGAAGACTATACTTTATCAGTTAGAAAAAGACATGAAATGATTTTGTGTTTATATTTATTGTCAGCAATACATCAGTTGTTTAAAAATAACCCAAATGAAAACGTAAGACTTGTTACATTTTCATGTCATCTGTATTAACTGAATAAAGCTTTGTGACAATATACACAAATTTGCAGTAGTTGAAGGTAAACATATTGTGCTTTTTAAAAAAGAAATATACATAATTTAAAAAATAAAAATGCATTACACAATTTACAAATTAACATTAACAAAAAAAAAAAAAAAAAAGAAAGAAAGGTAAACATTCCTCAGACACAGCTGCCTCCTTGTTCTACAAAATAAATATTCAAGTAAATTAAGTTAGGCAAAATAAACTCTTAACTTTGGGTGAGCACAATTTACATAAAGGTTAAAAGACAATTTCCATTTAATTCAAGGAATATTTTACAGTGATTTATACACAGAATTTTTAAATTGGTCTCTTCAGATTGTAAAATATTGGAAAACAAACTTTATTACATTTTGGCAGGAGAAAGGGAGTTTCAAAATGGATGCTTCATACTAAATATAAACAAGCTTGTGCAGTCGCAACAAAGATTCAAAAAGGAACTAGTCCAGGACTCAAAGCAGACACAGCAATCTAGAAACTACAGGTTTAAAAAGGAAAACACAAACCACCACATCAACAGGAAAATGTCTACTTTGCTATTTTCTGAACGGCTTATTTGATCACTTTACTTTCACAATCTAACAATCTACAGTAGTGGCTGCTTTAGGCACTGGATTTGTAGAACCACTCTGATTTTTAAAGCAAATTGCTTTTCATTCTATACTGATAATTCACTTATTATTTCTGTTTCAATGCTAAAGGGCTTAGTCACCTTTGCAACATTTAGCTTAACATTTCAGTCCTCCTTATAGACCAATTTTTTTTTTTTTCTTGATAAAGAGGGAAGCCATTTTGGCTTCATATTTCTGTGCACTTTGTAAAAAATAAAAATAAAAAATGCACTCTGGATTTTAAATGCAGCACTAGTATGATGCAGATGTGCATCAGCAAAATTCACTGAAGCAAGAAAACATGTATTAACATACTAAAATACTTGCATGGATTGCAAAGGCCAAACATACTTAAATAAACAATCTCCCTTTCTTCAATTGTAAATACTTTATGGTAAGAAACAGGAGATGGCATACCTTTAGCTTCACATTATTAACTTCTTAGATTTAGGGAATACAAATCTTCAAGGTAAGAACTAGGCAACAGCTCCTGCTATGACCAGCCAGTATATTAAATAAAGATGATGCATTACCATTGAAAAAAGCCCTGTTCCCTCAATTGCCTATTGGTCCAATACAATTTGGTAACACAGAATCAGACTTTTTAAAGTACAAAAATCATGATCAAGCTTCATGTTTCCACATATTTACTGTTCTTCAAAACTTTATAACTTTTTCATTTAATTTTTTTATGCTTAATAAGATAGGAAAATCAATTAGGTTTTTCTTGCTTCTTACTCAAGAATTCTGACTTAATTACAGTTAATTACAAGTAATTAAATACATTGAGATTTGGTGGTCTTCCTCCCTTCCTCCCTTCCTCCCTTCCTATGGATATTCACACAGAAATGCAAGACCGAAGCCCCTAGTTCTGCAATACATGTATGAATGAACTACTACTGAGGTAGGGGGCCATGGCACTTCACCAGCTGTGGATCAAGGTATAAAATGAGAAAATAAACATGTACAAAAAGATTGTTACTGTCGTTCCTCTCTGCTTACCATTCCCATTAAGGGGAATAGGGGAATACTTATGCAGTGGCAATAAGATCTTTTTTTTTTTTTTTTAATGCAGTAATTCCACATTGGTAATTTAATATAGCTAAAAGTTGGATCATTTTTACTTGGATTGCACAAAATGCACATTGATTCCAAGAACTGTTTTAAAATACCTATAAAGATAGGTATTTTTAAGGACTGATGTCATCCTCTGATGTCACTGAGAGCTGTCACTGATTTCAGTGAACCTGGGCCAAAATTTGCAAAGCTGCAATTTTATTCAACATGCAAAAATGGGTGCTTCTTGAGTAAATAGTATGATGAATAGGCAGAAATGGTTTAGGTTATAAAAAAGACCTGAGAACCTAATACTGAGCTTTGTAGAACAATTATTTTTGACAGGTTGCCTGATAACATTTTGTAATTGTATTGCTTAGTAGTGGCACAATCAGTTATATGTTTGCTTCAGACTATACATAGAAGCCATTTTATGAGAATTACCCTTCTCAGGTCATGAATGTGTATAGATACAGTGGCAAGCCAACGAGCTTGATGTCAGAAGCGTAACACTGAAAAGCCATAAATATGGAAGAGGTTAACAGTGAGCTTTCATACTGCCAGAATTCTTTAAAAAGTTATGACAATTAAAATGGCAGAACAATTATTGTTTACTTGCCAGTACACTCAAGAGTTTAAATGAATAATTAAAAGAGTCTATCCAACTATCCTAATTAGAAAAGATAAAAAGGGCTCTGAATATTGCAGTCAGCAACAGTGAAAATGCTCTCACTAGTAGAAGGAAAAAAAAGAAAAAAGCAAAACCTTTTTCTTTTAGCTAACAAACAATCAGAATACCTTTTTAGACAATATCACTCAAGATTAGAGGGCAAACGCTTTTCTTTCTCTTTTCTTTTTTTTCTAACAAAGTTAACAAATATAAAAAATCTAGTCATAAACAGCCTTCAAAGTACAATTAGAAACCAGCAGGACAATCTATACTTGTATAGGTAGATGGGGCAAGAAACTAGACACTTGTATTACTGCCATGATATAGACCACAAATGGCCACTGTGACGAGGATCGGTGCGTACAGTACATGTTGTTAGCCGATTCCATCCAGTCGCAGTCCAAACCGAACGCTACTCTCTTCAGGATTCAAGACCTGTCTACTTGACACTCCTTGCACAAGATACATCATCATCTTTCTGAAAAGAGGCGGTTACTATGGCAATACTAGTTAAGTGCATATCATGCTGCACTAATATAGTGCAAAAAATTGCCTTACATGTAGCAAAAAGATGCAGGCAACAGTTTGAGTTAGAGAAAGTAGAAATGTATTGTAACATTTACTGTGGGTATTCTTTTTCCAGACAGCAACCGCTAGAAAATACTGAATCTGAGAATGCCTCCTTTCTGTATGTGTATAGGAGGCCTTTATGTTTTGGAGTGATAACAGGGCAGAATTTTGCAAGTGAGTCATTGCCCTCTGAAATGCAGGTTAACACAAGTTGTCATCAACTGCCAAACTGTTGAACTTGCTCATGGGTTAATCTCAGTTAAAAGTTAATGTAATAAGCACTAAATTGCTCTTTAACAAGTATATAATCTGATAGAGTAATACATATTCTTCAACTGAGTATATGCACTCTGCTTGAAAAGAGTCATACAAACTCTTGGTACAAACTCTTCATGCGTACTGATTATGCTTGGTTAATGTTGCAGGGGCTTTCAACTGTTAATACAATACCAGTTACAGTATTCTGGAGACAGAAGTGGTTCTTATAGCTTGTAAGATTGAGGAAAGACCACAAATATCTCCCATTGTAGTGTCTATTAAATTGATTCTGCTAGATTTCTCAGTGTTGATGGTCTAAAGTAAAGCAGTAATGCCTTGAATATCCATAGGCATTATGAAATCCATCCATTTTTATCTACAGTACAGTTACAAAAAAGAAAGTCAAAACAGTCAAATCCACTCCATATAAAATCCCTGTGGCTTTGGATACCTTCTGATTTCAATCCAATAATTAAGACTCCATTTGTCACTGTGAGTATATTTTACATATCTGCATCTCCATCATAAGCCAAGGTTAAAGGTTTCAGCCGGTTGTTCTGCCTTCTCTGGGGCTTCTTTGGCTTTTTGCTGAAACAATAAGATAATTTGTAAATAGAACAAGAAACTGATAACAGCAACAACGGATTTCATTCTTAAATGAAAGATGACTGTGTTGTAATAAGACAACACATTTGATCATTTGTAAAAGCTATGCACTCAAAACCTTCATGTAGTTCATTAATTATCACTATCAACCCAAAGCAAAACCTAATTCAAAGTTCAGTTGTTCAGAAACAGGCTGTTACGATACTGACATGACTTGATAATATTTTTGGGACATAATCATACAAGATCAGTCATTTTTCAGAAAAGCCCATAAGCTACAGTGCAATATTTGATTGTGTATCAATGGAGCAACCCATCCAGTTCTTTTAAATTATGTGACTGAAATCTTCTCTTGACATATCGGGAATTTCCACCTTAACTAAAATATATGAGCCTTGGTTCTTGCCTTCTTTTAGAGTATATTATAAGCATTTATATAAATCAGCCCCTGCATTCTGTTGTCCAATAAACTTTTACTGGATATTTATAGGATATGTCAATCAGCCTGCCCAAACCAAAATCTTTGTTCCCAAAACAGTTGTTACGAGTGCTTTCAGTGGCCACAATCTAAAGAATTTGCAGTGAAGTTAAAAGCTTACGGATTTTCTTTCTTTCAAAAAATATTTTCTTTCTTACCTACACATTAGTGAGATTTTGGAGAAAGTTTACTAAAAAATAAATCCAGAAGCCACCCAAATGTTAACTTATGCAGTACAGCCAAGATCTTGATGACTAAGACCATACTTTCCTCATCTTCTACCTTCACAATCATCTGGATCAGAAATTCCAAGCAGAATCCAATTAATTTCAGGGAGAACATTCTCAAAAATTACTTGCTTTTGCAAAAATCTTCTCTTTTTTTCATGCAGTAATATTTTCAAATGTATCATTTATGAAAACACATGAGAAAACCTCCAGCCTTATTTTAGTTGTATTTCTCTATATCCCACCAAATATCAAATCAGACTTGCCTGACAATTAAGTTTCCTTTTTGATACTTCTCTTTGCGTTTTGTGATATAGCTGCAATGAAATCACCATGGACAGAGTACAGTTATTCTCAACAGAGATAAGTGAAAATAAACTATCCACTAAGATATGCCATATTTGCAATAAGTTCTCCTGATCTCATGACAGTCTTATCAGTTTATCTATCATCAGGGCTACAAACTGAGCCCATGAACCTCAGCTTGGATGAAAGTACATAGAAATCTAAACATTACAGTTTATAGAAGAAGTATTTGCAGCTCCTAAAGCTGCAAATATAAATGCTTGCATTATTACAGTCTGCAAGGGACTGCTTGTTGGTAAATAATTAAAAAACTCACCAGGCTAGATAGATCATAGAAACAATAAAGATGAGTAAAACAAATGCACCAGCAGCTACACCATAAACCCAGGTCTTCAGCCTCCCATCTAAAAGGAACGAATGTTAGTCAGTAGTGTTTCAGTTAGTCTTGCTGAATTATTAGTTCTGATATGGTATAGAAATACTCTTATAATCCAAAATAAATGTATTCACAAGCAATTACAGCTTAATAAGAGAAAATACTGTTAAACAACTGAGTGATAGCTCCTCTGTGCTCTTTTGTTCTGCTTTTCAGCTAAAGTCCAGTAGTCTGAATGATGCTGAGACACAGGACAAAAACAGCATGGCAGCAAGTTAGAGCCCCAGGGTGCTCAGACCCTAGGTCCATTGCTAAGGGGAAACCCTATCAGCTGGATAGAAAGGCAGAATCACTTTCTAGTCTACCTCTGGGAATTCAATCTACTATTTTCATTCTCACTGCTATTTAATTTTCCATTTAAAAATAAATTTAACATGTTTTCCCTCATTAGAACTTTAGGTACAGATACGTAACTTTACTGCAAAAAGTAGTTAATACATTTTAATTTCATCTAATATCATACACAAGTTTTGTTGTTAGAAAAACCACTTCTCACGGAATAAACCAAAAAAAAAAAAAAAAAAAAAAAAACCACCAAAAAAACCCAACAACTCATGCTCAGGGATAGAGCAATAGCCTGTTGCTAATAAGACCTGTACTTATGTCCAGCCTGTGCAGTTCATATTTTGGATGCGATATCCCTGCAGTCTGATGGATACATCCCACTCTCCTTTTTTGTCTCAATTCTGGACGCACTTGCTTACCCTAGCAAAACCAAGGAAGAGTGATGTGACTTTTGGGGGTTTTGCTCTGATCCCTAAATGAGTACGTTGCAACATAAGGTCAGTGAATGCTGTTGGATTTGCTATTTTTTTATGACTCAGTTTACACATTTCTAAACTGCTTGTTGAAAACATTCTTTTACAGGGGCCTACCGCCTTGTCAAAGAAAATTCCATTGAAAAGCTGAATTATTTCATTTATGAGTGGCAAAATTGTTCTTCCATGAAGCCTTGCATATATTTTCAATATTATGGTAAGTAAACATATCTGATCTTTTTCTGACAAAATACGTATTGCTTTCTGATGCTTTTGTAGAGGCATAAGGCATAACCAATGCAGCTGATGTTTTTCCAGCTTCTGATAAGAACAAAAAGCATGCTGAATTTATTCTAATTCAGAGTAACCATTGCTATTGGTATGCAGTTAATTTTACTCTTTCTGCAAGGTGTTATAGTTATGAACAACTCAAATAACATTAATATAAAAACATTTTTGCTTCACTAAATTAATGTACATAATGACATTATAACTGATAGTAACCAATATAAGGGAAATAATTGGTCAGTTGTAGGTAAATTGAACATATCCAAAGATATAATAGCAGGAATGAGAAGAATTCAGATTTCGTTATTAATATACAGATAATTTTCTTCCTTTGGTTTATTTCCACTGATAAATGTAACAGGTTTGGGGTTGTGACGGGTTTGCTTGTTTTAAAATAATATTATCTCCATGAAGAAAAGACAGGCATTATCTTGTGTATGGATTTATGTATTTTTGTCAGAATGGGGAACTGCGTTAATGAGGTCATTTATATTATGAAAACATGGACATTACATCTCATACAAGCACTCTGAATTCCCTTGGACAGATTATTTCTTGTGTATGAGGTAATGGCATCTATTTGGCAAGATAAATCAGCAAAGACAGCTGTAAGGATAAAAACTTTCCTTTCTGGAACTGTAGTATAGTCTGTTGAAGATTGTTGAAGAATTACTTTACACCTAGGCTTGGAAACTGTATTGAAAGAAATGATTATAGCAGAGTAAATCAAACCTTTCTAGACATCAGCTAATCATGGAATGAAAACAATCAATCATAAATCAAGTATTAATTCAATTGAGTATCATTGTTTTTATCTAAACTGAACTGCCTTATTTAGTCAAACCAGGAATTACTGGAACATTCATGAGGTTTCATGAAATCTCTCAACTATTTCTTGTTCCAAAAAATATGTCTGAACTCACATGAGCATCTGTGTTCTATAACGTTCAACACAACTACCTGGTACCTGCTTATCGTCAGCACTGTGACTGCTACAACACACCCTACGGCATTTTAATGTGGAATTAGAGTGAATTAAAAACAGCATATTTGTTAAAATGTTGTGGGGTTTTTTTGTTTCATTTTGTTTTGTTTTGTTTTTAAAGAGGACCAGGAAATCTTAATTTCTTTTTTAAAATTATTTTTATTGTGGATTAAAGAAATAACTAATTGGAGTAAAGACCATTCTCTTGGAAGTATCATGTATAGAATCAAAGTACAAATAACAGTCAATACTACTAGGATTAATTGGATCTAACTAAAGTATTTATAACCCAAATCTGATTTAATCTGTTTATTGTAAGTACTGCTGTTCTCAATTTGCATTGTTTTAGTTTTTATGCAAGTAAAGATACTGCTTTCAATCTTCAGATTTAAAACTTTCATGGAAACCTTAGAAATAAACACTAAGACACAAGCGTGTAAAAATATTTAGCTCTATGTGATTAAAAGGCAAGAAAATAGTTAATTGTTCTCTATATAATTGACATTTTTGACAAGAATAAAATCTCTTTCTTTTTCTCTGTCCTTTCAGTGACAAAGGATTTTGTCACTGAAACTTTTATTTGTATCAGTGATAGTATCAGAAAATCTGATTACATGATAGACTTTATGAAATATTTTTAATGGCATAACTCTGAGCATATTTCTTACAACTTGAGTGCTTGTTCTGCTCTAAGGAACATGGTCAAACATTTCCTAGTGATTTAAAGCATGTTTATGCTAAATATTATTGTTAGCTCTTGCCTAACATGAAGTAGTTTAGATATGAAAGAAAAAGATGCCATATCTATACTGATTGTTTCTCCATGATTCATGCCATGGCTGTAAACTTCAAGCAATACTTATCCTTTACAGATCTCTGTGCCACCTGTTCACACCTTTCTCAGTAGCATTATCAATTATGGTGGCATAATCTAATATCCTGGCTTGCACCTTTGCTATTAATGCCCTTCTGAAGTCACATTTTGAATAGCTTCTGTGAATTCTAACAAGTATCATGAATTAAAAGAAGCCTTTTGGAATGCAAAATGTCATTAGATATGCAGCAGAAAATGGCAGCAGTTTACTATTGTCCCTTTCTCTGCTTTCAGTCAGGTCTTTGTCTTCTTAAATGAGCACTTAAGGATTTTTTTTCCCTGTCATCACAAATGTGTGAATGCCAGGCCCTGCAAGAAGTAGTTAGCATAATGAACTGCTCATTGCATGACTTCACCTGGACCAAAAGGCTGTAGAAACCAGGTCCTTCCTCGTCCTGACTGGTTAGTGGAGGGCTGGGTGGGGTTCACAGCTCGACTGGTTTTCACATCTCCCTTTTTGTCCTCCATGGTGGGAATCACCACCACTGGGATGAGAGTGCACTGTTCAAGTGTGCCATCAGAGGACATAACTTCAGTGTATCCATCTTCGCAACTGCATGTTCTAGTCTGTAGGGAACAAGTGTTTTACACTGTGTAGAAGAAAAGTTTTCTGTGGGCTATAAAGCATAACAACAAGGATGACTAGAAGAGAAGATTGTTTTGAGGAGTGCTAGCCTGGAGAGTACCTCTTCATATATTTTTATGAAGTATAGCAAATGAACAGAGATTATTCAACACTTAACTGAGAAGTAGAGAATAGTCTAAGGTTGATTTTATCAAAACAGTGATAAAAAAATCTCTGAAAATACACTTATTGGCACAATCTTTAAAATGCTGAGATGTGTGGGAAAGCCCTCATGGGGTTGTTTAGTGCTCTGATGCATTAGCACATACCTCACTGCAGTAAGCGTGGGGTTGGCTGCATGGTGGGTTACATGACCTGTCAGCATCTGGTTGGCGCATCACTAAGCAGCCTCCTGTAGGACAGAAAATCATATTTTGACATGGTAATACCTCTCCTCTGATGAAAATACTGATGCCATTATTTCCTACAGTATGTCACAGATTGCCATTTTATTATTAAACTGAATTTAAGACTCTTACTTTTAATGCTAGGGGAGGGATAATTTGTCTCAAGTATTTTTTATTGCTACAATAAGGATATAGCATGTCGATTTCCACTCATTCACATTTTGGAGAACTAGTATTTGGCAAGTGATCTTCTTTTCACTTTTTGTTCCTTTCCTTTGCACAAATAGTTGTGTTTTTTTTTATTTGCACAAATAAGTTTAAATATTTTGTTGTGCTTGAAGAAACAGATTTGGGTTTTCTAGGGCCCCCTAGTAACGCATATTAAAACTGTGTCCACAAAGAAAATAAAGGCATATTTTTAATCTATCTCTTTGCTGCCAAACTTAAAACAAAGTATTCATTCACTTTATGTTTTCTGATATTCCTCATTAGTTAATTTTACTCACGTTATAGTTTTGCCTCATATGAAGCCATACTCCATTCTAGTTTAAGAAAACTTTTTCAGAAGTGAAGAACATATACTGAATGCTATGATAGAAAGTGGCTATCAGTGTTCCTTTCCTTTCTACATGCCCTAGTTCTCATTGCTACATCTTTATTTACAGCGCAGTTATTGTTATGGACCAACATACACAATCAGGCTTTCACTATCATTTCAGCCAGGTTGACTTCAAAATATACTTAGAATCACTTTGAATGTATTGAGTTTCCCTCTGTCTTTCAAAAAGACACGCAGTACATGCTTTAACATTCATACTGCAACAGGACAACTTATCTTGCATCTCCCAAATTAACTATATTTTTATGCTGGTGTGACATGATGATGAAATCCCGATAGCTGACATTGGTCACAATCATAGCGGATGCAGTTAGATGTGGTTATATAGATCAAATTGTTAACAGGATGGCTGATGAGGAACAAAGTAAACCCTGCTGGTTGCCATCAGTTTTTCTCACCCTCAGAAAGGAAAATTGTGCATCCTAGCATATAAATCACATGCCTGTGAGAATCTATGTAATAAAGTATCAGTCATCCAAGCAAGCTGAAGAAGGAAATAGTAGCTTCATCGCCCGTAGGAAACAACACCTTCAAGTAAAAAACAACTATTCAGCACAATAATATTGTACAAGGAAATAAATAAACAAAGGCCTTAAAATAGGAGCAGGACTCACGAAAACAATATCTGAATTTAAACGCACTATCTTAGAGCCAGATGTGCAGTGAAAAGGCATTAAAGAAATACAGTCATCTAAGATATGGGTTGATTCTAGATCAAATTAAATAACTTCCATTCAAATCAATCATATATGTGTATCTGCCACTTCTGGATTTTCAATACTACAGATTATACAAACCATGTTCAAAAAAACTTTGAATGTGAATTTACAGTCTGCTTCATAATTGTATAATTCCTGAAGAGAAGTTCATTCAAGAAAATTACATTTAAGTACTTTCTTTGAAATAATATATCAAAAACAGTTTTGTACTGCATAGGAACAGTTGATCACAGTCCCTGGAATTTTCCATTTGACTTCATTTCATATCAGAAAAGTACAACCTAAAACCACATACAGAACAACTTCTTAAAAGAGATACAATGTAGAACCTAGGTTGGTTTGCCATGGAGGTCCGGGCAGCATTTAGAAAGGTGCATGGATTCATTTTCTCCTCTCTCTGGTAGGCTTTTGCTCCTGTTATTAAGACAATAATCACTTAAGATGTTCAAAGTGGAGAACTTCCCATCTTTCTCTTGTCTGCTTGTCTTGGAATGTTTTTCCTTAAATTGGATTATCAAGGCAGGCATTATACTATGCTAAAGTCCTACCACTGCAAGAGACAAGTATGTGAGCTAGCACTTCTTCAATTAACTTTCCGTTTATTTCATTACTCAGTCTTATAGATTCCCACTCTTTTCATGTAACATTGCAGTTCTCCTTTGTGGTGAGTATATTCTCAAATATTTCATAAATATGGCTAGGGAAATTTGATTAAATTAATAAGGTAAGTCTTTAGAGGCTAACTTACCCCCATAACCATCCATTCTCATCTCAGTTTTGGTCTCTTAACATCTGTCTTTCTGATAGATTGTTATCTGCTTTGCAATTTCCATCTTTTCTAGATTGAGTAATGCTAATGCATATTTCTCTGGCATTCTAAATAGACGAGATTTAGATCTATCACTTTTCCTTATTAAATAGGTGATTTCCATAGTCTTGTTTCTCTGTTACAATATTCTTTAGGTAATTAATACTAATTTATTACTATAGTTGTTGATATTATTTCCTAGTTTTCATGCATGCCCATGTTTTATGAATGCCAAATTATCATTTAATTTAAAGCAGTTTTGAAGAATAAACAAATTTTAGAATCAGAAAATAAATACTTGGCCCCGTTAAGTTATGTGAAACTCACAGAACTTTAATTTCAGAAGAATCAGCTCCACTTACATTTATTTATACTTATACAAGAAAGCATCATGAAAAATCTGCCAGCAACACAAAGTTTTGAAATTTATCACATGGCTGTATTCAGAACAAACTATTATTTATATGTGAATTACCATGATTTATAAATATACTTTGCTTTTAATATCTTAGAGCCTTAATTCCCAAAGTGAGAAATTTAAAATTCTCTAGGACATTTAATGGATAATTTCATATAGTTATATCAATAAAAATTGTGACTTAAAGATGCCCTGTTGCATCTGATGTGAAGATGATGTATTTTAGTAATTTTACATTGCAAAATGACACTTAGAAAAGAGACTTTGTACTACCAAAAGTTATTTCAACACCTTGTAAAAATGATACAAAGAATTTATTCCTAGTAACAAATCAGACAATCATGATGTATTCTACCATGAATCAGAACTTCCCCCTTTGACCTGACAGGAGCTGGAATTGAGGGTGTGTTTATAAACACCATACTTGATATTAAAATATTTTTAAAAACAAATGCATTGCATAATTCCTAATTCTGATAAATAAACTCATGCAAATAAAATATGTATGTAGACTTTCTGGAATTTAGGCACCTCAGTCATTCATTTAAGATATTTTGTAGCTTAGTTTATGTCAAAAGAAACTCCTTCCAATCACTGTCTACTAAACTATCCTGCTATAAATTTATGTCATTGATGTAAAGCAGCAAATTTATATTAACGTATTTATTAAAATCTGTTATAATTTTCAGAATGTATATATGTCTGTTATTGTCAAGCACTGCATCTGTTTCTGCCTCTGTATCTGCATTGTACTTCAATACATAAAAGTTCACTTTGCTGCAGGGCTAGAAATGTGAAATTTAGAAATATATAGATGCTTGTAGAAATATAAAATGTGCAAATCAAATATAGAAGATAATACTTGTTTTTACTTTTACTGTTACATGCTATATAATTCTGTAACAGAGCTGACGTTTTTAGTCTGCAAAAACATGACCACTCAACACAACAGCATAGATCAGGAACAAGCATTTTTATCAGATTGTTTTTAAAAATTAATCCCATTTTCGGGAAAAAAATGTATTATCCACTTATTTTCCAGGCTTTTGTGTATATGTAAAACAAATAATTACCTGTGACATTTAAGCCATCTGACCTTTGGCACCACACAGTTCGAGAAGATCCCTTCCAGGGGCTAGCCATCCACTTGTATTCATAGCAGTGGCCATCTATACAGAAGACATTCATTTTTCAAGAGATTAAATGAAAAGACTTCAGCCTACCACTAGCTGCAAGTGGACAGCATACATTAAGTTTAATGGGTTTTATGGTGTCCTTCTTTCACCCAGCAACTCAGAAAGGCGTACTGCACACACAGAAGTCTGCACTTACTGGATGCATACAGAATAAAACGGATGTCTTCTGGACTGAACAATAATGTTCATACACATTGCATGTGGAGTAAGACCAATATAGTTATCGAGCAAAACAGACATTTTCAACAACCTCATAATGGATGAGGCCTATCTGTTGTGAAAAGTAATTTAGGAGTCAGCTTTCTTTCTTGGTAAAGCTATGCTTTAGTTACTATTCCAGTGTATGGTAAAGTAGGCTTGGCTGTATCTGACTTCACATCTCTACTCCACTGTACACATCTCATATAATCTGGGATAAAATGTGAAGTCTTTCTGTACCTTAGTTGCCCAATAAAATTTTTTTTTTTATTCATCTGTCTGGTGTCTAAATGAACAAGAAATGTCTTTTCTTAGGCATTTTGCTTAGTACTAGCAGTAGGACAAACTTTTTAGTCATTGTCATGTGATAAGAGCATACAGGATTCTAAATTTGGTTATGCATCATAATATCCTTTTTTTTTTAATTAAGAAATTATCAAGCAGATAAGGCAACTATTTTTTTTTCCCCAAATCTTGAAAAGGTATTTCATTATTAAAAAGGGATTTTAAAAATGTGTTTGAAGTGGAAACATACGATAGTTAAATTTTCCAAGTTTTTCTGGTACATAGTTGATATATGGAAAATACAAAGTTAAGTGCATTTCTATGTCCACTAAATCCATAATTTCCTAATTTTGATAGCCTCAGCAGAAAGAAAAGAAACATACTGTAGTTCTGTATTTTGTTTATTACAGGAAGAGTGATATGTATTTTGGTACTTACCACTGCATGGTCTTGTTTCCAAAGCTTGTTCTGGACAAAGATGTTGATTCTCTAAATCCTGAATGATTACTGCCCGAGATCGGACTTGTATGCCTCCAAAGCCAAGATCCTCACCATTAACACAGGTTAGCTGACAAAGGCTCCATTCTGACCACTCTTTCAAATAACAGTCCCCTGAATTTTTATTAGAAGATAAAAGATCATCAGCGTATGTGACGAGCTCATGACAGTGAGTAGGACTTAGAAAAACTTAGAAATTCTGAGCTATTCTAAGTATCTGCGAGGCTGAAAATAATAACAATGATAGTCTATTTGTTGGAAAGCAGAATAGGTTTCTGTAGCATTCCCATAAGGTCAGACTCATTTTCAATTTCTGATGACACTCCACACAATGCTTGGATTTAACGAATGTTAGGGAATTGTACACTGTGTACCTTAGGCTAATTTTATACATCTTATTCATTACTTCTCTTTGACACTACAAAGAGAAAGCACTGTGGAGTTTTAAAAAGATTGTCACATATCCTCATGAAGAAGCACTTTAACCAGGCAGTAAAAACTACTACTGATGCATTCTTTATAAGAATAGGAAATGAGAAAGTGATTAAAATGTCTATTCCAGTTATTCCAGGGTAGTATAACAGAGTTTTGCAAAACGTAATTTTATGGAGTAAAAAGAAAAAAAATAGAATTCTACTAGTTAGATAAATTAGTGAGACTGGCTAAAGAAAATTTAAGGAAGATCTTCAAAATAACATAAACAGACCATTTTGTAAAAGATGCAGTATCAAATGGACTATACACAGACTCATTAATAAACCTCTTACTTCTCATTATGTCAGTGAAAGAGCTATTAAAAATTAAAGCTACCTTCTACCGTACTGATGAAAGATGTAATCAGCACTGTGTTGACCAGATGCCTGATTAATGAAGGTATTTTATTTGCCAACATTAGGAGAGCATGTGAAGAAATGAATAATTGAAGAACTGATGTATACACAATAGGAAAGCAAGCAGTGATTTTTGGAAACATTAGCTGAAACTTATCATTAGCACATCCCCATAGGGCAGTTATTCTTACTGGCTAAATATGAGACTGCTGAAGAACAGGTTCATGCTCAGCAAAATTTAAAATCTAATAGTAAGCAGTAGTGAATCCACCACCAGAGTAACTCAGCCATTTTCCCTATTGGTAAAGTATGTGAAAAACATTTTATTGCCTGTGGCTAATCCTAGATACTGATAACTGTAAGCTGAAGGAGTAAACCAAACGATCTTGAAATGTAACGTTTATTTGAATAGCTTTCTTACCTGGACAAGGAACAGTGCATGTTTCCTCAAGGACCATCTTTTTATTACCATCTATAATAGGCTCTATTTCTCCACAGAATTCCTCATCCACTATTTTGCCTACATCTTCAGTGGATCCATCAAAAACCACACAGGAAATATTCCGCACTCGTGTGCCCTCTCCACACTGAGCAACCTGGGGAAGGAGGATATGGATGCTGTATGTTGGAAAGTATCAAAAGACTGAATTTGAGCTACATATCATTGCATCTCCTATTATTTTTTTGCCAAAATACATATTCATTTGAGTAGGGAAAATAAAAATACATTTTTTTTTTTTTACATTTGAAACAAACAAAAAAATATGCTGTCACCGTTGTTTCTTAATGTATGGATCTAGCTTGTGCTTTTAAATTGCAATCATGGCAGTATCTTATGAGAAGATCTTTTCTAGGATAAGACTTTTTTTCCAACAAGGATGCTCATCTGTTACCACATATACTCTTTTACAATGTAAGGATTTCAGTTATTAGCAAAGATGTCATTGAAATACCAAACTTTTCCTTTCTACTTTGAATGTCTGTAGGACATTTTTATACCTGTTGACAAATATGAACTAAAAATAAATCTTCACATTTTTGTATAAAATATGTGGAAGTAAACTGACTACAATGCTTTGAAACAGATATTCGGGCATATTTCAAACATGCCTAGCTCCATAATTTCAGTGTCCACTGTGGGTCTTACCTCCACTTTGCATGCAGACCACTGACCATACTGCCATCGATAACAAGGCTTTACTGGACAGGGTTTGAATTGCTCCATCTGAGAAGGACAAGGCCTCCCATCGCCCTGAAATGGTTGATTTATGGTCCTTCTTCTGATCATTTTTCCTGCAAATGAGAAAAAGCAATATAGGTAATAGCAAAGTAGCTAGGCTGATTTAATCTTGAAGATGGTTCTATGTTGGTGAAAAGCATAGTGTTTGAATAATGTAATTTTTTCAAATTTGACAAATTGGACAGTAAAGCAAATCTGTTGGCTCTTGCCTGTTGTATGGATTTTCTTATTATATATTTTCTGAGTCAGACACTGTATGTTCAGTACAGCATGAAGTACTGCATGAAGGAGGATGTCTGATCAGGATTTCAGATTACTCCTGTAATAGTAAAAAAAAATTAGTAAATACCCAGTTCAGAAGCTTGGGGAAGAATACTCTATCTGAAGATGATAAAATGTTTATGGCAGTTCTGTGGAGATACTGACTATTCATCTGGAGTTTGCTGCTGTTTTTCCTGAGTTAATACAGAATTATGTGTAGGGAAGGGAAAAAGGAAAATGAAAGGGTGAGGGGAAGATGAAAGGAAACAGGGAGGGGAAGGGAAAGAAAACTCAGTCTTTAACATATTCCAAGGTTATATGCAGACCTGTAAGGCCACATGCTTGAGAGCAGTCAGACCAAGACGACCAGTCAGAAAGCTGACAATTCACGGGACATTCCACCACACAGGATATATTCATTTGCCACGTCTTTTCCAAACCAAGCTAGAAGAAAATATCCAATAGTTAGCATGTAATGTTCAGTCTGTGCCAGCAGTGCTCAGTATGCATTTGGACAGAGTGAATTTGAAACAAGTAAGCTTTAAGTAAACATGAAATAATTCCTAAATAATAAGTAAAACAATTAAGCTATTTTAAATCTCATTTCACAGAATCATAGAATAACCTAGGTTAGAAACTATCTTTAAATTCTTCAAGTCCAGCCACAAAACTGATGGAATGAATCCCATCACTAAACTACATCCCTGCCTCTTTAACACCTGCAAGGATGAGGATTCCAGCACTTCTCTGGGCAGCTTGTTCCAGTGCCTGATCATACTCATCAGTACCTAACCTAAACGCCTTTAAGACAGCTTCCTAACACAATATTCCTCATCACCTGAGAAAAAGGGCTGATGCTTTCTTCCTGTAACATTCTTTCAGGTAATTGTAAAGAGCAATGAGGTCTGTCTTCATCCTTCTCCAGACTAAAAACTGAAGATCCCTCAGTTACTCCTCATACGTCCTGTTTTCTGTTCCTTTCAGCAACTTCACTGCTCTTCTCTGCATGCACTCAACCAAATCAGCATGCTCCTTGTAGTGAAGGGACCAAAACTAAACATGATATTCAAGGAGTGGTCTCAGCAGTGCTGTGTATGTGGGGACAATCCCTTATTCCTACTGGCCACACTACTTCTGATCATCATAGAATCATTTGACTTGGAAGGGATCTTTAAAGGTCTTATAGTCCAACACCCCTGCAATGAACAGAGACAGCTACAGCTAGATTAAACCCTGAATGTCTCCAAGGATGGTGCTTCCACCACCTCTCTGGGTAGCCTGTTCCAGTGCTTCACTAATCTCATCACAAAAATCTTTCTCCTTATATCCAATCTAAATCTCCCCTCTTTTAGTTTGAAACCATTTCCCCTTGTCCTATCACAACAGACCCTGCTAAAGATTTTGTTATCTTCTTTCTTACAGCCACCCTGTAGATACTGAAAGATTGCTATCAAATCTCCCCAGAGCCACAACTCTCTCAACTTGTCCTCACAGAGGAAGTGTTTCATTCCTTGGATCATTTCTGTGGCTCTCTTCTGAACTCACTCTAACAGGTCTGTGTCTCTCCGGTACTGAGGACTCCACATCTGGATGCAGTACTCCAGGTGAGGTCTCACCAGTGCAGAGTAGAGGGGCAGGATCACCTCCCTTGAATGCAGACCAGGATGTCATGTGCCCTTTTGGTCACTTGAGCATGCAACAAAGCATGGCAACACAGTCCTAATGGCATATACTGACTTTTAAATATATTCTCAAATCTCAATTTAAATAAATATTTTCTAAATAATAACTTGTAAAATGAGGGCTTCAGCTTGTATTTTTACTTTATACTGTGGTGGTAAAATCATTAATATTTAGAATAATAAAATCATAGAATACTCAAAGTTGAAAGGGACCTACAAGAAACTCTAATTGAGTTCATCTGTTGGGTCTTTATGATTTGAGAGATTTGGCTAAGAAGTTTATCCTAACTAAAAGAACACTATTCTCAACTAAAACCTAGCAATCTGATTGTTTCTACCTTCTGCTTCTGAGCTAACACTGGGTGTGGCATTACTACAGACTCCACCAAGAGCCATTTCTCCATACTGTCACATTTTTCTATTTGATTCCTTCTCAGAAATAGCAGTGAACAAACTATTTAAGCAGTTCATCCCTCCCAATTTTTGTTAATATATAATTGATTTTTTGCAGTCCTTCCCTTCCAAGAACGGATATCTGGCTTTTTTTAACATTTGAATGATTGTTTTTCTTCAACTCTTTCTTTCTCCTGAAATAGCACGTATGTTGAGTCTCTGCAAACACTTGGCAGAGAACGTCGGCATAGAGAATGAGATGCTGTCCAAATGTTCTCTAACTGATTACAGTTGATAAATCTTCTCTCTGGCCTGTCTTAAATTCTAAGCGCATTATGCAATTGGAGGCCCTATAGTCTTCAACTGTACAATAGGTAAGGGACAAAACAGTTTATGATGTGTCATTAAAGTATTTTGAAATAGGAGTGTATCTTAATATTTATCTTAATATTATAATATTATATATGTGTATATTATTATATTATATAAAATATATAATAATATATTAATAATAAGTTAACTATCAGGCATTAACAGCTTAATTCATTTCAAGGCTGGCCCCTGTCATAGAAAATGCTATTCTAAAATTAGTATTACTTAGCGACTGATGCTAGGAGCTGAGTTCAAAACTAAAAAAAGGAAGAGATTGAGCATAGATTTGACAGTGTAGAAGACTGCAGATGAAGCAAGTTTCTAAGAGCTCAATAGAAACTGAACAAATTAATGGCAGAATCTGGAGGTTTAAATACTCAGAAACTACATCTGGCAAGCACAGTCCAAGAGCTAAAAACAGGTGGAGGATGAGAGAATATATGGAAACTGTGCATGTTTCTCTGCCTTATTCTTTGCTTGACATCTGCTTACGCCTCTCATTTGTTTCTTTGTAGGCTTTTGCTGTTTTTTTTTGTAACGCAGTTTGTAATCTTATTACACACAATAAAACCATCCATACTACTGCACGCAATAACAATGACATGACATTGACACTGTAAACAGACAGTGAGAATGACTTGATCTAAAAAAAAGTACATCAATATATGTTTTTCTGGAAAAAAAAAAAAAACCCACAAAAAAAACCACCTTTCTGTACAAGATTTCACCAGTACCTTTGATACAAAAACTGCAAACAGTGGAAGAGAATGAGGAAAGGCGATGTGGGAACAGACTCGCATGCTCTCCCAAACACAGGTTCTGTACTAAGTTCTAGGGGCTGAATTCAGTGAAACACTAAAAAGTGATGCAATCCCCACAGGGAAGTGCCAGTCTGTGCCTAGAGACAGTGGTCTGCAGGGGTCTGATTTTGTAAAGCCATTTCTATGTTCTTATGAGTCCTGTGCTCCAGATATTCCCCAGTCAAGAAGGAAGAGATATTCTGGCTAATACTCATGAGAATACGTAACACAAGATGGAATACAACTGGTGGCATAAATATTATCATGACAATAAAAATCCCTGCAACCTGCATAGCTTCAAAATGAGTTATAAAAGGTATGATATAAAATGCAAACGAAAATCAATTCTGCTAATATGAAGAGATCTGCAGTTTCCCAGCATAAAAGATGGTCCTATTCACTGACCTTCATCAGTGAACCCTGATCTTCATTGACACCTTTTAGAATTCCAGAAGGCTTCTGATATCTTTAAGTAGACAAATCCTACCACGTGTTGTTTTTCTTTTAAAAAAGCCAACTAGGCTTTTCAAAACCTATTAATTTTAACAACTGCAAAGGTTAATGGCATGAAACTAGCAGTTAAGGCTTTAAAAAGGAAATAAACTCACAATTTTCTACTTAAATGCAAGCATAAAGCAATAATTAGGCACAACATTAGCATGCATTTCATAAATAAACTACCACAAGTACTGAAAATGTCTTACCCTGGAAGACTCACCAAGTCTTAAATTTGCATTTGTAGTACTATATATTGAGACAAACGAGATTTTAGACCTCTGTTCTGCATTATACATCAAAGAATGAGCTCACAGCTTTTTGCTGTTACACAGTGTAACCTTGATTATCCAGCTATTGCACACGTCAACATCTGAAACTTTGGGTCATCTGGAACTTCGATACTTACGAAACCATAAAGTAGTCTTTGAAGTCTGCTTTTTGGGTCAAATCTTCTGACCAAAGGCTCAAAATCTACATAATTGATTTCTGGCAATTGAATGAACGTGAATGTTCTATTTTAGGACTGACCTTCTCAGCTGGACCTTGGCAGCTAGAGAAGCAAATGTCCAAGACATTAAAGGTGAAGAGGAGAAAGTTGAAGGCCAGACTACTCCTAGGGATCTGCCAGCCACATGTGTTAGGCACTGACATGCTGCTGAAATGGATGTGAGGAACAATTTGTTTGCTCTAATTTGATATTAATCCCACATTCTTTTTTCATCCCTCTCCTTACTTTGATGAATCAGAGTTCATAATGCAGATCTTAGAAAATGTGACTGGAAAAAAATTGGAAATGTGATCTGAAAAGGTTGCTGGACAAGCTATGGATGATTTGTGGTTTCTGATGAGTGAACGGCAAGTACTTAAGTTACACCTAATAGTAGCACGGAGTCCTTTATTTTTGGCTTTATATGACACGGGAGGCAGATTGTCAGACCAACATGTACCATAAATCCTGTGATAATCAAAAATTTGTTTATGTTTCATGTGACAGATTAACCTCTGTAGGAGGTTAATCATGTAATCTGTTAGACAGACTATTTGCTAAAAAAAAAATCAAAACATTTTGCATTTGCTATCTGATTCAGACAAAATTGCTGGTTTCTAGTCTTTTCTGATGTTTAATTGCAGGTAAATGAATAAAACTAAGTCCCTAAATCTGAGAATGACCAGAGCCAACTTGCTTTAGGTGATCTGATTTTCAAATATGAAAAGACAATTTGAGTACTTGTGACATGCTAATTTTTTAGAGTTAGAGACCAAGTAATCTAGTATTACTGTGAGAGTTTGAAGGGAACTATGATAACATAACTAGGACTTGGAAATAAGCTCTACCAATTAGTTTACCCTGACAGTAATCAGGATGATTGGCCAGCTTCTTATCAGATTGACTAAAAGAAACACAGGATCACATGAAATGTGTTATGAAAGCAATAGCCAGAAAAATGGAAAAAAATAGCCAGAAAATGGAAACTTGGAAGAAAATTCAGTCTTTGATGACACTGATGCTCATAAATGAAAAGGGTGATAGTTAAAAGACAGCATGAAGGGGATTTTTAAAACAAGGCTTTTATTAGTTTTATGAACCATGTATTATCAAGGAAATAAGACCTTCATTTTTTAAGGGATCAGAATAGGTTTAGCTAGTCTAATCTCCCTTCCTTGCATATAATAATAAGAATCATAATTCTGTAAATTGATCTGCACATAAATTAGATAGAACTTTTGCTTTATTCATACAGTCAATATAAAATTTTATAATAGCCCAGGGGAAATTCCATTAGCTAAATCATTACAGAATTACTTAGTGTTCTACCATCAACATCTCTAACCACACACAGCTTATTTTGAACTTTACACAATATTTCTGTACTGTTTTTATAATGCAAAAATACAGATTCCTCTCTCCCCCACAAAAAGAAAAAAAAAAAAAAGAAAAAGAAAAAAAGAAAAAAAAGCAAACAACCACAAAACAAAACAAAAACTGAAGGACCATTTGTGATTAGATTAGTGAAAAGTGTATAGTACCTTTATACATGTTTTGATAACTTCTTCAACACTCTCCTCTTCTGACCCAGAAGGTCACAAGAGTTCACTTTCACATCTTTAGACTGAAGGATCCAGTAAAACTGAAACAGCCTGGCCTTCTTGCTTATCAGGTTAACTGGTTTTACTCCTCACACTTATTGGATCAGTCTTTGACCTTGCTGTAACACTGCTTACACATCCAGAATTGAACACACAGTCTTAACAGTGTGACTGAGGAGTGGATCAGATCTTTTACACAAGGATGTACCTCTACATGGTACAGCAGATCAAAAAGGTAAATAAAACTGTGTCACAGTAGCTGTTGTAAAGTGAGAACTTCAATTCCTTGATGCCAATTCACCAATCATTTAGGGCAAGTAGTTTTTGAGACCCCTGTATGTTATCTCTGTTGCTCTAGATAGTTCCTGAGTAATAAGCTCTCATTTCTTCTGGAGCAGGAGAGCTCCAGAGGTTTTCTGCAATGAGATTCCAGTGTAAAAAGTAGCCACTTATTTTAAAGGTTTAAATTCTTTGGTTAACAATAGAAACAATTTAAGGGCTTCATGGTATAAGAAATATATTTATCCTAAATATCTAATGAAGTACATAATTTTTTCTAATGGGATATTCATGTGGATGGATATTTTATATCATGTTCTGGTTTGAATTAATCTATACTTCTGCCTCTTACAAAAAAAAAAAACCCACAGGAACAATACTTTTCTTTCAATGCCCTGAAACATTAAAATAATGCATTCCTGTATTAATTTCATTTAAACTTGCTGGTGGGTAACTAAACTCTGATGTTTTTCCTGAGGCATAAATTAACCAAATATTAGATTAGATTATAATCCCAAAATCTACATGTAAAGGAGTAATTTGGCACAAAAATAGGTACCAGTCTCAACTGAAAACTTCTCTCTATTGTTTTCTCTTTTTATTTCAAATTACTACCTCTATGTGACTGAAAACACTTAGAATGATGGACAAATGCCAGAAAAAAATAGTCCTGTCAAATTTGAATTTAATTTGAACATTTGCAGTATGGCTCTTTCAAAATTTTAGGGTTCTTATCTGTTGAGTGAACCTCTATATATGCTCCTATTTCATTAATATTTCCTTCATACTGCTCATTTTTTCACACTAGTCTGGGTACCTTTTGTGTTGCACAGCTGAGTACATGAAGTTAACATTCAACCCAGCTGCAGAATGGCACGTGAGAAATATTTTCCAACACATTGAGTAAATGATTGATAATGGCAGCTGTCCAAAGCTCCATGCAGACATTATATCAAATTAGAATGATGATTAGTATACTGATTAAGATTTATTGCCTTTATTCTACTTTATTAATTATTGTTTCTAAGTCATTTCCTTCAGGACATAATAATTAGCATACCTTCATGGAGGCACTTAAAAGGGAATTGTATAAAAATCACTATTGATGGCATAGTTCATTTCAGAGGTACTTAACAATCCGTGAGTAGTGTTGTGAAACAGCTGGCAATGATGGGTTATATGCTGTAGATGGTAGATGGCTCAGCATTAATTAGCATTAGTAGAAAGAGTCTTACAGGTACTCACTCACCTCCTCACAGTATTTCAGGTCAACTGATTTGCCATCACTGCGAACACAATCGAGCATCCGTGTTTTGATTCCGTTACCACAGACAGCCTTCTCACTGAGCTGACATGTGCTCCAGTCTGGAAATAAGGAATTCATTAGGGTACCAGACATTTTAGAAAAACTCATAATGATCCTGTCTCCCATTTAATTCTAATTTTGTTGAGATAAAATAATCCCCATAGCAACTTTTACACGTGCAATGCTCATGGAGGGAAGCCAGCTGCTACTTGTTTTTGGAAGCAGGCACTGTTCATATTCAATTCGATCTGCACAGCTTCTGAGGAATTAACAAAATGATAATTTAAATAAATTTCCTGGTGTTAAAGCATGCACCCTACATCCCAGCTGCAAAGTCTTCAATAATATTTTGTATGAATCAAACAGACTGCAACAGTCCTCAGTATGAGACTTATAGCTCTGGATAAGAATGAAAAGCTGAAAAAACTGTCCTGGAAAATGAATGGAACTAAGCCATAGTCTGATGATGCCACTAGATGATAAGACCTCAAATACCTGTCACATTGTAGTCATAGTGGTAGCAGTTTTTGTTCAAAGTGCAGACTTCTGTCTCAGTGGCAGCAGGGCAAGACTTTCCTTCCATTGGTTGTCTCAGAGATTCTGATGACCTTTCACGGACACTGCTTCCATTGCATGGCTTGAAAGAGAAATGAGAAACATCTTGATATTATGGCAACCTGATACATTTCCATGCAACATTATAACATCCTTTCAAACAACCTCTTGACAGAATGTAAATTTAAAATAACAGGCTCGTGTTGTTGCCTATGAGAAATTATTTCCTTTTTACTTTAGAACGAATTTAATCTGCTGTTTAAATTTGGTACCAAGCAAGCTGAAATATCCTTCAAATGGATAACACCGTGGTATTTTCCCAACTAGTTCATATCTCAGTATTGTGCTTTGAAATGATTTCATTCACAAACTGGATATTTAGAAGCTCATTTTGCAAATGCCCTACTGCAGTGCACTGGAGTCTGAATACTCAGACGTCCTGAAACTTTTTTTATGTTTGAAGTTTTTGGCATTTCCTTCGGAGATTCCTGTCAGGAAGGCAAGAAAAGATCCAAAATTATCGTTCTGTGTTTAACTACAAACTTTGCTCTTTCCAGAACAGTGACATTTTCAGTATACTGGCTACCTTCTCCTGCAACAGAGAGGACCAAAGCTAGGCAGAAACCACTGAAGAAATGATTTCACCATACAGAACCTACCCACACTGAAGAATGTCCATTTGTGATATTTTTATTTATGAACTTTTGGGAACAGTTTCACTGAATGAAAAATACCTGCACAGCTTTATTTGCATCTAAGTGTAAATTATGATAGTAAATACAAATATTTACATATGTACTTAGTGCTCAGTTCAGCATCTTAACACAATAATTCATATATGAATACACTGCTTACCAAAGAACAGCGAGACCATGATCCCCATTCAGACATAACACAGTCTTCTGGACATGGCAGTGTGCATTTCCTAGCACCAAGTGGCATCTCTTCAGGATCACACAGGTAGTCCTCTACAGTGTCAGAAGGACCATCCACAGTGTTCAGCATGCATCTGGAAAAAAGAGCTGCACATAAACTGCATTTGCCATGGATTTTATGCAATGACTATAATCCATGCTTTTTAAAGCATTTTAACATTTTGTCAGCACACAAGACATAAAGTAATTGAAGTAACAGAATATTGATCTGTGAAAACTCAAGTCAAAGAGACGAAAAGAATCTTTATTTATACATGATGACTGCCATATAAAAAAAATGTACAGAATGTAAATGTTCCTTGTTAATGATGTGCCAAGAGGTACTTTAGATTGAAAGAGGAACAATATTATTTTACCTGACTTTCCTTGTTTGAACACCTTCTCCACAGTTCTCTTTTAAGTCCACATTGGTCACCTTGCAGACGCTCCAGGGCTCGGTAACCCATATGTATTGGCTGCAGTCACTGTGGCATGGAACTACCTCATATACCTGGAATCCACACTGAGTGTCAGTTTCATTGTACACAGTCAAGATAAATATGCAACAGAGATCATGCCGAGATATAAACAAAAAAAAGTTAATGAAATTTCTGATAAAAATAACAAAAGTAATTAATTTGACATCTATAGAACTTGCTGCTGTAAAGGCTGTAATAATAATATTGATAAAATACTTGATATAAATCTACAAGAATACCAGCATTAGTATTTTTTACAGATTTGAAAACAGACTTTGAATAGCATCTTGTATAATAATTTATATGTAAATTTTCCATATGTTTTCCTAAAGATACATTGTAGAGAAAAACAAATAGACAATGTATGCACTGAAGCACTATCAGGGAGCCCATGTTAAGGTTATTTCACTGCTTTAGAATCTCTTACCTGAGCCTGAAGAAAGTATTTTCATGAACCCAAAAGAAAAAAAAGATAAAAAGAATGATTAGAGTTAAACATAGGTACTTAAGAAGCATTCATTTTGTTTTCCTTACGAACAATACTCTATGACTTCTGAAAAGCAAAACACATCATTCTTTTCCTCTTGGATCTTCCTTATTTTTTGAGGCATTTTTGAAGATGTATTCTTTGGAATAAAATAGAACGTTATAAAACATAACTACTAATAATTATGTTACAGATCACTTAAAGTCCCTTTCTTTAAAATTAACTTATATCAGCTAACTTCACATGTCATTCTGGGTATTAGGTCAGCACAACAAGAATTTCTAGAGAATCTAAGACTTTGTTTTAAATAAGACAGCGTTCATGTCAGGAACACTATTTTGATAGAAGAACAGAAATGTTAGTTTATGAACCTACAGACACCATTGTCAAACCTACAGATAATTGTCAAAAGCCACCAGATTGGTCAGGCATGATTTGCCTTTTGTGAAGCTGTGCTGGCTGTCGTGGATCACCTCCTCATCTCATATGTTCCTTAAGATAGCTCCCAGAAAGATCTATTTCATGATTTTCTCAGGCACAGATATGAGGCTCACATGCCTCTAGTACCTTGGGTCCTCGTTTCCCCCTTTCTTAAAAATGGGAGCGATGTTTCCCTTTTTCCATTCACCTGGGTCTTCACCTGACAGCTGCAATTTTTCACACATGAAGGATAGCAACTTGGCAACTACATCAGGCAGCTCCTTCAGGACCCTGGGATGCCAATCTTCTGCATCCCATAGAGTTGTAGACATTCAGTCTCATCAGGTGATCTCAAATTTGATCTTCTCATAAAGTGCCTGAGAAGAGGCACTTTATTTGTTTTTTTTGAGGATTTCCAGAATGAAAATAGTGAAGCCTTAATTCATTAAAATATCTGTATATATCTTGCTCTGGTTGATGTAAGAAAAAATACATAAAACTTGTATATTCGTGTATGTGCTTAGTGATGTTCTCCTGACCCTAACTGCACTTCTGTAACTATGACTGCAGGCCACAGTAACTGGTTAGTGTAAGGAGTGCGTATCCATCTGCTGGATGACTGAGAAAATAATACCTGGAGGCAAGGAGAAGAGGGATGCCCTTATCCTTCTATTTCCTCTAGCAATCTCAGATTAGTCTCTTCACTTGAAATCCTCTGAAGACCACTGATGCAATTTTATAATAATCCTGACTGTATATTGCTATGTCATATTACTATGACTTTTAACCTCACAGAATTCAGAGTAAGCTGCACTCAGCTGAAGCATGGTTTAGGGGCCACTTCAGCATGTGTGACCCAGGAATACATAGGAGAAAATGGGCTAAATGAGACACCTTCCATTTACTGTGCTCATTCTCCACCAAAAGAGTCATGCTTATGTTAGCCCTGATAGATGTTGAGTAACCAGCTCCTAAAACTTAACATCTTAAGCATTGTATTTCCATATTTCACTAGTCTTACCACTAGAAAAATTTCCCAAGGCTTAACCAAAATCTGCTTGCAGCATTCTAAGCCTACTGCTTTTTATTCTATTCATGATGGTCTTGGAAGATGGATTATTTTCTCCTCCTTTAAAAGAGCCTTTTATGTTCATGCTAACAGACTGCCTGCATGCTCCCTACCATCTTCCCATCCATGAGTTAGACCTCATATTGCAAGCTTTTCTCAGAAATAACATTTCTTAGCTTTCTACCTACAGTATAACCCCTCTGTACATCATATCCCCTGTATCTAAGGCCACCAAAGACCCTATCTAACCACTATGTTATGTATGTATGCATCTAAGCATATTTTATATATTTATATGTACATATAGTACCAATTATATGAAATAAATATTCTGAAGCTTTAGTAGTTTTCCAGACAAATGAATGTTGGAATAGATTTAGATTAACTAACTAACTTGTTCCTTGTTAAATAGAATGTAGGCACACCCCCTGAATATTTCTGAGATGTCCAGAAAATGAATGTATTTTAAACTGAAAGATATATCCTCTAAATTTTTTGACTTTACTATACTATATGTGTAATTCTCTCATGGAGTTTTTTTTTTTTTTTTTTTTTTTTAACAGTAATTACATTATGAATCTTCTATGATTATTTGGAAAACCTCACATTGCAACAAATCAAAACACCGGTAGAGGGCAATAGTGTTGCACATAAAAGGCCAACAGACCTTTAGCAAAATCACTTAGATGCAGGGAAAAAACGAGTCTGTCATGTTCTGTACGAGTATTAAAGAAATAAAAATATTTCTGTATAGACTACGTATTTTTTGCTATTGAAACATATTTTTTCCTTATCCTAATAATATTCCTCCTAATGATTCTTATGGGCTGGCCCAAATTCAGCAACACATGTTCTAGTCTATCTTTTGCTAGATCAGATCATAAACTTAGTTTATTAGTTTAATACATATTTTATAAATTAAAATTAATTACATTCCCTAAAGCAGAAAATTAGAACAACAAGACATTTCACTTTGTGGTAGCAAAATGTCAATAGGATAATATTAAGTACATGCATTTTATTCAAATGTAGATTGACATCACATTTACAGAGAAGATCATGTGGTCATGATCATGTGGTCATTCAACATGCCTTTGCAAAGTAAATTAAATTCAACAACAGTATTAATATAAATCGACTTCGAAAATTGTAAGTTAATTGAAAGGGTTTTGGTTTTTTTTTTTCTCCTTTCTAAAACTCTTCAAGTAAACAGGAGAACATGAACAGCCATTTACCAACCTACTGCGCTATACTACAGCTTTACTTCATACTAGCATTAGGTGAGCCATCAGACAAGCTCGCCATGTTTTGTATCTGTAATGCCTTATCCCTAGATGGGGCCAAGATCAAGGCCAGATTGGATGGGGAGGTTGGTGGCCTTGTGGCAGGGGTGTTGGAGATTCATGATCCTTGAGGTTCCTTCCAACCCAGGTCATTCTGTGATTCTGTGAACTTCGGGGGTTTGATTTGAATTAGTGCTAAACTTATTCCCACAGACTAAATGTTCATTCCTCATCAAAGCACTACCATTATACTCTAAGATCGTGTCTCTTGGCTTAGTATCACTTGAACAGGATTTAGTTTGGGCAGCTAGATTTTTCTCTACGAAAATCAATTGTGGTTATTAGGACAACGTGGAGATTGACTTCAGAAGCACACTCCTGAACTGATGTGCCATTGCAGGTATACTTGGAAGGTAAGGATTTAATTGATTAAAATGCCATAAAGGACAATATTCTGGGTGTTCGAAGTATTTTTATTATTTTCAGATCTAGGATGGTCTAGGATGCAAAGAATCTTAGTAGCTCTAGCATCCGTAATGAGAAATACTTCACCCGTTATTAAGAAATTATCTTCAGAAACATGGTCTTCAGCATGTACATTAAAGAATATTCTATTGTCTCTACAGTTCAGATTATGTACTAAACTCTTGCAGATGATTGAACAATGAAGGCAGATTGTGTGCCAGCTGAGGAAATTTAAGCAATCTCAATCTACATGCATCTGCCCCATATTTGTGTAGCCTTTTTACATTAAAAAAAAATAACAAACCCAACAATACAGCTAAAAGGGTTTTTCAAGATATGGAAAAACTACATCAATAATGTAAATATAAATAAAATTACCTGATTGACGTGATCTAGCTTAGGACAGGGTCTTCCACCATTGTAGGGCTTTTCACGGAGCCATTTTGACCGAACTTTTACCCCACTTCCACAGGATTTACTGCAGCGAGACCAATTGGACCACTCACTGAGCTTGCAGTCTGAAGGACATGGAATAATACAGGCTTCCTCAATATAACCTGTGTGAATGGAAAAGAAAGTGAAATCTCTTCAGCGTGTCATTCTGCCACTTCTCCCTGAAGCTCTCATCTGGTTCATTTAGATCGTCCAAAGTTTGACTTGACAAGACTGTGAGAATAGAGAGATTTCTTCATAATTAGGGCTAAATTAAATTCTGCAGAAAATTGACACATATAACTGGAGACTGTGATAGAGTAACAGCTGAGCATCCTCACTACTATCTGATTATGATTCACATTCATCAGGATTTCAGCATTCAAAATTTCTGACAGCAATAGTGTAATTGACTAACCCATCCCTTGTTTTATCATTCTTATACCATGAAGCAATTCATTTTTGAACAAAAGAAGGTTTAATTAAAAGCCTCTTCCATAACTGTAAAAGTAAGCTGCAGCTATTAAATATATATATATATATATATATACAACTGAATGAAAAAATTCATCTCTTGTCAGCACAGAACAGGGGAACTTAACACCTTGTGACCTTTCTAAAGCTAGGAAAAGAGTGGTCTGCCACATTAATGATGTGCCGATTAACAACCATCTGCCCCCAGTAACACACTGAATAATTGCACTGAATGGAAAAGCAGATGTTTGGTTTGGATAATTCATCAGCCCTGAGAGGCTGGAAAGGGGAGGAACATGGTCTGTTGGGAGTAACATGAAGCCTCAATTCACTGAGTAAGAGAAAATGACTTTCTTTAAAAGCAACATATGCCACAGCTCTATGAAGTGTGTCATTTATGCCAATATTTACAGCAGAAGATACAAAACCTCAGCAAAAAAGTTGGCTTTTGCAGTATATATACTACAACATCCTAAACTTTAATGACCTACCATCTTCCCTTTTTTGTATCATATCTTAAACACATTTACTGTTGGCAAATGTTGACGGTAATTATAAAAAAAACCCCTTAGTACATATAAAAGTGAATTCAAATATTTAATAAGCAGCTGGAAAATTAATACTTACATGGATAAGACAATTCTCAAATGAATAGCATAGTTATATATATTTCTCACATAACATGATTTTAAAAAATTATATTAAATACAGTCACTGCCATTTTCATCTGAGCCGATCTTAGCAGCTTTGTTTTTAACTTGTACTTCTAAATAAAGCTATCATTTCTCTTCTGAAGCAGCCAATACATAACAATCACTTCTAATATATAAAAAAATCAAAACTCTTAAGAGATCTCATTTCTATATATCTATTTCCATCTGTTTCTGTGTAAAATTCAGAATATTTTATAACCAAATTCAGATGATGGCTTTAGTCTAGCTAGTTCTCCTCTACTTGGAACTTCTAGATATTTGAATAGTTTAAATATATATAGCCTGTCCTGAAAGTGAGCATTGCAGAACTATTGTTTATTAAATGTATCTTCCTTAATATGACTAGAATGCTATTAGCTTACACTACATGTTCATTAAGTATCCCTGGCCATTTGTTCAGTGATACTGTATGAAAGGTATACTGTGTTAGACAAAATGTATTTTTGAAGATCATATCTCTGCAAATCGGAGGTGGTGACACACTTTGCCCTGCAGCAGTAGATGCAAAATTGATTACATTTCACCTTAACTCACATCTCTGTGTTAGTCTTGGAAATCAGAGGTACCTGACTGCAAAGATATATTTTACACCGAACTTCCGCTTCATAAATGTCCAACTCTGTACCTTTATCAGAAATTAGCATTCAACAAGCTTTCTTAGGTGCTATACAAAATAATGTATGCATACCATTAAGAAATTACTGAATTAAAATTCACAGCAGAAGTTAAAAGAAGTAAATAAAAGAAAAAAAGAATAGTGATATTTACTGTCTAATGAAGATCTAAGTACTCTTTCTAAACTTGCTTGAGATTCTGATATGCTGCATTAATTTTCAAAATCTTAAATTTCTGTACTGGAGAAACCTACAGTAACACAATTATACCATTTAGCATTCATTAAATTTCTGCATCTGACAATGGTTTGGTTTTTCAGTGTAAAGCCAGGAATTGGACATGATTATGCTTGTGCTTCCCTTGCAACTTGGAATGTTCTATAATTCTATGGCTCTTTACAGAAGGGACAGACTAAGGGAGAATGGTGGAAAGAGTAAATAAAGTCAAGTAGATGGAAGAGAAAAATAAATAGCTGAGAAAATAGTAAAGAAAATTGTGAAGACAAATACACATAGGAAGAGAAAACAAAAAAAAGGAGAAAAGATATAGACATTCTGCCCAAAGCAATACCTTGGCAATGCACAAACAGAATGAAATTCTCTCAAGAGTCTATTCAGGTATCAGAGCAAAACAGAATTAAGAATGTTCCCACAAATAAAAACAGTGAACTAAAGGAAGAAATAATAATGATAATAGTAATAATGATAATAATAATAATAATAATAAAAACACAATAATTTGGCATATCATTTTTATTCTCTGGAAGATTAATGTGTAGAATGAAAATGAAAAGACCCTTGTTATATCTGACATTAAAAAGTTTCTGGTGTACTCATTCTTTGGTATCTTTTATTCCTCTCAGACACTTCACTGTTTCAGCTTAAAAATCTGTTTAGTATTTAGCTATGCCCCTGGTCTCCCTTGGAACCTAGGCAGAAGCAGACTTCAAATTGCTAGCAGATATTTCTTTAGCCAAGAAAGATGGCTGAATATTAAAAGTTACATGCAGCAAATGACAGACTGTGCTCCATTTACCACTCTTCTAATGCCAATTTTTAGAAAATGTTTCTCCAAAGCAAGTCATCATCTCAGATGTCTTCTGTACATCTAATGTCAACATATCTTAAAATTTTAGGATGAATAAGGATAATAACCTCCGGAAATTCATAGCAATCACCTACAAATCAAAGAAAACTGATGTTCAGGAAGTTTAAAAACGTATACTTTTTTTTTTTGTTGCTTGTTGGTTTGCTTGTTTTCCTTTAGAGTAGGGCTGACTTTAATATATTTCTGGTACCTGTATTTGTAAACTTTGACCATTCTGTAAACATTTTATTGAGAAGAGAATATACTGTGATATAACAGAATTACACTAAAAATACAGAAACATAAAAAAAAAAAAAAGAAAGAAAAAAGACATGCAAATGAGACTAGTGATGCAGTACGTAGTTCCTGATGTGAAAAGGACATAAGTGGGGCCTTTTTTCAGTTTTCAGTCTTGTTCCTACTGATTTAATCATCCTTGAGAGGGTGCAACTTCTATTAAACACTGTAAAAGCGTATTAAAGAAACAGTTCGCTAAAGCCCGAGGGCAGAAGGATGTCTATACGATGGAATATCACACAATTATATCTCACATTCAGGTTGTGTAATACAATTACAGCAAATTGCATGCTACAGCCTTGAGGTTTAAAGAACAAGCAAAAACAGGACAGATGCAGAGGGACAAAAAGGAATGAAAGCAAGGAAGTGGCTGTGAAGAAAAACAGAAGAAAGTAAGAAGATGAGAGACAGTGAAATAGCTGACCAACTCAGCAAAGACTAAAGATATATGCATTGGACATCTGCAGTTCATGTCCTGCCTGCTGCTTATCGTCTTGCTGACTGAAGTCTTCCACTGCACACTTCCTTTAGCTCTTCATATTCTTTGTAACATATGAAGACTGAAAAGATGAAATCTTGGGATACTGTGGTACAGTATCAGCCTTCTGTCTGTAAGGTACGGAATGGTCCTAGAAAGTAACATTCACCTCTTCAGGTCTACTCTTTTTTCCCAGTCAGTAGTTTCTCAACTGTTTCAGCTCCTATCAGCTGAACTTCGCAAGGCTACAAAATGGTCAGTTGTCTACTATGAATGAGAACATGGATATTCTATCATTAAAGATTTGATACACAATTTAACAAATGCCTTAAACTGCAAAGAGTATGAACTGAATTTGTTATTAAATTGGAATTGCTTACTGCCTCACTGCTAACTGGTAACAAAACCTGCACTCCTCGAACAAGTAATTAACAGATGTGCTGGACAATTTCCAATGAGGAACTTTAATGGACTGCACACTTTGTCTAAAGACAGAACAAGTTAGTTAGGTTAGATTCCAATTTTCCCCACACAAACTGTAATTCGCAATGTGTAAGTACAGACCAACTACTTATGTTGAAGAATGCAGACGTAAAGAACATAATGGAAAGTCTTTACATTTCCTCTTTTGTCCTCAGGACTGACAGAATTATGTTCTTGCTTTCACAAATAAAATGTTATGCTATGTTTCCAAGAAAAAAACTGCAATGTCAAAATAATGATTTATGTTCTTCAGCATAGTTTTTTGGGTCTTTTTTGTTCAGTGTTTTGGTGTTCTTTTGTCCAATTGGTTCGTTGGTTTGTGTTTTTTGTTGTTTTTTTTTTGTTTGTTTGTTTTGTTTTGTTTTGTTTTTTTTTCCATGAAATACAAAGTTCTAGGATTCTATCTTCCAGGACAAAAAAAAACAAACAAAAAAACAAAAACAAAAAAACAACCAACCAACCAACCAACAAACAAAAACAACAATAATATCTCCTCCCCAACATCTGAAAAATAAAGCAAAACAATCAAAACCCACAAAATCTCATGACTGTTTGTATTTCAGTTGTAACAGGATTTTGCAGGATTACGTTTTACAGGATGAAAGTTACAACTGAGAGCATTCATACTTCTGCCTGTCAATGGAAAAACATACTGCACTTCATGTGATTATTATTTATTTTTTTTTCCAGAATTGCTCTTTCAAAACCTTAAAATCTGAGGGCAATTATTAATGCCTAACCAGCATTTCTGTCTCTGGTGAACTAAACACAGGTCTTTGGGTTGATGGGTGACTGCCTTATAATTGCTGTACTGTTGACAGACCAAATATGCTGGACCTATAATGCAGAGATCCATGCTAGTAACTTCAGTGCGGGGCAACAGGTAGTACAAGTATTCCAAGAGAATACATAACAGGACAAATACAGCATCCTGTATGTGAAAAAAAATACTGGGAGATATATATGCTATGAAACTACAAGGTATCCTAATAACAGTTTGAGAACCTAAGCATACTGCCATATTGAATTATAAGCTCTTATGGGAAATACATGAATTTTAGAATAAACACTCAACAGAAAGTCTCAATTAAATTTTAACACTCTTATTTTTTTTGTTGGCAAATTTGTATTACTTCAGGTTAGAATATTGGAAGTGTACAAAAAGATTTTTAAAAGTCCTAATACAAGTGGATATACCAAGTTCTAACTGTTGTCTTAGAAAACACAGACACTGTTATAAACTACAAGATTTTACTATCACACACATAAGCAATTAAATACAAAATTTCTTGATTCACATGGATATTCGCAGCAGCTGTTGTAAAAGTATTCACTGATACGCAGATATTCCTCTCTAATCCCCTGCATAAGCCTTGTAGCCGTGGAGGGCTTTGTAGAATCAGCACAAATCAATGCATCTCATTTAATTAATGCTAAAGGGGGAAATAACCTCACATTAATAAGGCAAGGCAGCAGACAAACTATCCTGGACTGGTTGACTGTGCCTAAGGTCTTAGCAGTAAACTGACATGAATTAAGAAGGGTAATACGACCTATATAAAAATGCTGCATCTGTTTGCCATGCTACTGTGCCTGGCTTTGCTACACACGCACAAATGCAAACTCTTCTCAGCTTATGTGGGTCATAATTTGTAATCTATGATGGAGGAAAACAAAATATTGTTGAATAAACATTATAGTTCATAAGCATGGCAGTGGCCTGCTTCTGATTTCGTCAACACAAAAAATCCAAGATATGCTTTAAAGGGAGCAGAAAGAGACTGCTTTGATTCTTTTCACAAACACATGAAAACATACTGCTGAAAGTCACCTGTTGCTATTCACAGAACTCTAGTATAGTAGCATTGATAAGGATAAAGTGATGAAAAGCAACTGCTGCTTTTCTAATGGAAAAAAAGCCCCAGAAAATCTCTCACGTAAATATCAAATCAACTGTACATTTTTTAATTTTTCCAGTAAAATTATCAAATTAGCAATGAAACAAAGAAAGAACAATGCATATGTCTTCCATTGAAGAGACCAGCTAAACAACAGGTCATTTCATCTGACAGTGCCACAGCTGCTGTCAAGCATCAGCTGTTAGCTTCTGCCCACACATTGCAGAACTGATATTACTGAAAAATACAAAAGCAGAATTTTTAAATGGCTGCTGAATGCTACTAACTCCTTTATCAAAAAATGTAACTCAAATTTGGAAAAACGAATGAAAGGAAAATCAAATTATTAGATATATGTAATAGTTGGGGAAAAAAAAACATTGAATAAAAACAAAATACAAAAAAGCATCTTGTCCTTCTGCAGCTGAAACTAAAGACTGTTTTCAGCTGCTTGGGATTTGTTTTGAACTATTTTCCAATCTACAGAAAGCTAAGGACCTTGTTCAGAAGGACTTTTCCCCTACCCTTTCACTATTCACACCTAGCAGCAACAAGAGTTAAATATTTAATGACATTTTACCTTTCCTTGTCTCAGAGTTATGGTCACTCCTGAGTTTTTGACAAACCTGCTCATGCTTGTGATTTCATAGCTGCACTCAAATTCTCATCTATTACTGCACAAAGTCTCTTACAAGTGTACTCATATAGGTGTCTTCCTCATGCTATACCCTTCCTTTAGCTCCTCAGCTTCTGTGAAACTCAATTATTTCTTCCCAAATCTTTTGAACTGCGATGTGTCAAGCAGTAAAAAAAGTTCTGAAGTATTTACTTCTGTGTTCTTGTTCATCTTTTCTTTTTTGAGGAAGATTGAACTGTGATTATAAACAAACACATTGTGCATTTTCTTTTTGGCATTGCAGAGCAGGTCTGTCTTTTGATTCTTCCCACTCAAAACAGCATGACTTGCAATGCAGACTTATTGATGGCTTCATAGATTTACATGGCAATACTTTGATTTTCTTATGCCTTTTTAGTACAGCACATGACATATTCCATGATATATTAAAAACATTAGTGTGGGGATAGTTTGTCCCTTTTGTCAGATTTAGAGGACTATGTCACAGTTGAAGTACAATTATCTCTATATTCTATCTCATTATTTCACAGTGTCATGAAATAACAAAAATTCAAGTAAAAGTCAGGCAATACAAAAAAATAATCCTTAAATAATAATCTTGATTTCTTTCTTAATTCAAGCTGATTTGCAAAATCATATCCCATTTGTGATTATATACTGTACTACTTTGAAAAGAAATAACATATTCATAGAACCAACAGTGAAACTGATTTCTGAACAAAGTAGATGACATAGCAGACAACCATTATCCTTCTTTGGACCAGTTATAAAATTAGTGAAAAATTCAGTGCTATCATTTCAGCAGGGAAATAAACAACTTTGTTAGAATTTACAAAAATAACCCAAGCAAGTTTGAGTTATGAGACCTGTCAAGTTTAGCTTGAAAACCTAAAAGTAGATTGATGGGAAGCCACAAGGCACTTTTATTTGCTAGCAGGTGGGATAACCATTTTGATACCACAGAAGTCCCTTGTTGATTTGGCATAAAATAGCTTTTATGTTTGTTCTTAAAGACAAAAAAATACAGCACGATGAAATCTAGAGATGATATCAAACTAAAGAACTGTCATATAGCAAGGGCATGAAAACAATAAGAAAACATCATAAATGTTGAAAAGATATAAAATGAGATTTAACTGGGAAAACAGCAACTTATACATGTTGAGCAAAATAAAACAAATCATTGGAACATAATCCATGAATACAAAGTAGATATTCAGAAAAGGCGAACACACAATGAAATTAGATTGAAACATCTATGTCATCTGTCCTAGCCCCTTTGTAACTGCAAAAATATGCTAAATCTGAAAAATGCTGAAGGCAGACAATAAATTAGATAACCCTTAGAAATAGTATGTACTGTGGTTATGTACAATATCTATCAATGGTAGAGTGTTGTCCTAAAAGAGCTACTGGAAACTGTAATTTTAGGGACATATTCTTTAACATCAGTTTAATTCCTTAGCATCAAAGTCAGTTTAAATATCTGATTTCCTGTGCACCTGATATACCTGTCAGATAATTTTAGAATACACAAACAACAGCAATTCCAAGTTTCACCTGCCCATACGTTACAACATAAATAAGATAGAGGCACTCCTTCCTTCAAATGGAACTGATGAGGAAATGCACATAGATGCCTTGTGCCTGAGTATCAGAAACACATAATGCATCAGGGAAAAATTAAAAATCAGAGAATAATAAAAAAAAAACCAACAACCCATGCAGAAAAAACAACAGAACAACCACAACAGGAAACAAACAAACAAACATCAAAACATCAAAGGATTCTAGCTTTCCATCCCACAATAATCACAGCAATGAATGACTCAAAAACATTTCCAGTTTACAAAGAGAGCAAGAAGAGATTTCAGATTTCCAGTCAGAAAAATGGGAAAAATGAAAACTGTAAAAAGAAAAAGAAATTAGACCTATGCTATTTTATAGTTTGGGAAGATTCTCTCTGGAGTCTACTAGTGCTAATGGCATATAAACTGTAACCCTGGGTATAGTAAACACAATAACAGTACGTTGTCAGTAATTATTTCACTTATTGTGTGTGTAGAGGACATTAACTGATAAAATCCATTAGACTGGAAACTGCCATCATAAAAAGTTATAACGGTAAAGAAAGATGGCTGAGAAATTTTTAATTCCTCCTTTTTCACTCTTTTATTCTAGCTATGGAACTCCTTTGATTTTTATTATTAATGTTATTATTATTACTTATATTATTTTACTTATTATTAAATTATTTTATTTTAAGCTCTGTTTTAAGCTATTTGCTGCTATTAAGGTTATTGAAAAATAGAAATACAGTGAGCTGAAGTTATATAGTGCAAAACCTCTGTAACATCCTGAGGAAATTCTGCATTTCACAGAAAAATGGTCTGGTATCTGGATTAGCTAAACTTCTCACCACTACTCCTGCATCTGTTTTTACCTCTCTTTGGGTTTATGAGTGTAGTGCAAAACAGAAAGTAGATATTCTAGTAACTTCCCATTCCATACAACTGTGGCCAGACACTGAATGTGCACTGCCAGGGTTTCAAAGCAGCTAAGTCCATGCCTGTTCTACATAAAAGAACAATTTCCATCTCTGTTTGCAAATTACCTAAAGCAGCACATTACTTACTATGCACAGCACCTATAATTTGATCTTGGATGGACACTTTCTATTTTCCTTACATTTTCCCTGGGCTACCGTCACAAAACCTGATAGCCCACATTCTTCAAATCAACAATGATAACAGACATTAGGCCATCAGACCCTCTGTATTGCCATAGACTTCCATTCTTTCACTAATTTCCACTTTTCACTGACCAAGGGTGCTCTGCACTCAATGCTGCAAGAATACTACTTTCCCATATGGGGTCACATTTAGTTAAAGACAATCAACAAATAAATTGTATTTTGGTGACTTCTGAACAGTTCAGATTGTTTCACACTTTTTTCAGCATTCCCTACCAATCTTTTGAAGAGCTTTCTGATTCCCTCAGGATAACCACCAAACGCAGGCAGATCTGTGCTCATACAGCTGCTGGTCATTACAGATGGCTGTTTTCTGGTCCCACAAAGAATGCAAATAGTCTCAGTCAGAATGAGAATATGTTGAATGTGCTTTTAAATCTATCTAAAAGGACAAAATTGGGCTTAATTCCTTGTGGACCTCAACACATAGAGTAAACAGCTGAGAATTTAACTAAACAATAGAACATGTACTCAGAGAGATTTTCTTTCCCATGAGAGTTTAAGATTTAGGTATTTTTTCAGCATTTTCAAAATGAGACACATAAAATAAGACAATGGAAAAAAATAAGCCAAATTCAAATTTTGGATATGTATTTAAAAACTTAGGTTTTTTTTTTTTCTTTCTTTCTTTGTTTTTTGCCTTTGGTATACATTAGCAGCAACAAAAATAAAAATAAAAGTTATTTAGAGTAAAAAGAGAAAATTCTTTACAAAATTATCTTCCAGCTTTGCTTTGAGACATTAGGATCTTAAGTGTATGCTTACTTTTCTATCTAACCACAAAGATGTCTCAGCTTAGCTTCGTACAGTCAGGAGATTGTACTGTACCCTTGCTCTATACGGAATTAATATCATTAATTCATAAGATCCCTTTAAGAAATTTAAATATTTTGTTATTAACTATTTTAACTTCATTCCGGTAAGGAAATAAAATTTCTGACACCTTAATTTAACATTATTACAGTGTGTGTATATACAAACTAAACTTACATTGACTTCTGAATTGCACCCAGCTCTTCAAACCAATAGTTCAGATACACTTCTGCACTACAAGCAGGAGAACAGACGAACACAGAAACTCCAGTGGTGAAAATTAGCACATTTCTGGCTCACTGAAAATCAGAAAGTGCCAATTTTGATCCTAACACTGCAGATGCATCCATTTCAGGAACATGAGTGTTCCCTGCAGGAGCAACATGAATACAAGGACTATAAAGTCTTTAAGGAATCTGCATTTCCACATGACAGAATTACACAGAAATAGTGTTATGCGCTGTTGATCTCAGACCAAAGCATATCTATTAAGGAGCTGAGGAGGGTAAAAAGGGTAGAGATAAGGCTATTTAAGGAGATTAGAGCTATCTAAAGATTCTGTTTTTATTCAAATTCATGGAAAGAAATAATTTTCATCTTTCTCAAAACAGTCCTGTGCTGTCCATGCTTATTTTTTAAGGATTTAACCCTCCTAAGTATTCTCAAATTTGCAAGAACAGTTATCAGGAAAAATGATAAGATTTTTCCTTCATTTCTTAAAATACCTAATTTACTATTATTTAATTTTAAATACTACACTGTAGCAATCAGTATAAAGTTCATTGTTTTGTGAATCATCAGTGAAATGTCTTTCAAGAAACATACAAAATGTGCACTGTGTTTGAAGATATCTTGTGACAAAAATCTGCCTAAACAATAAATATCAATCTGCTAATTCTACCTGTACAGATATAAACAGAACACATATGTAAACAGCTGAAAACAGAGATCTTTAAATACCATGACTGTTGCATCGTGATGTTTCCACAAGTCTACTGTTCTGATCATAGCATGCCATGGCCTGGTAACGATAGCCTTGTCCACATTCCTTGATGTCTCCTTGCACCTTCATTCCCAGCAATACTTCCACTTTGCCCTCTGGTAAAATACAGTCTGACCAATTTCCCACAGGCTGCGCACTGTATTTATCACATGGACAAAACTGATTCTCAATCAGAGGATATAACTGAGAATTTCTGCATTTATCTTTTTTCTTACTTTTTCCTGGAAAGAAGAAAAAAAATATTTTAGAAAGTTTATATTGGTTTACATCTCCAAAAAATTTCATTTATCCATTCTTAAGACAATTCCTCCAACAAAGATAAACCTCAGGCTTAAGTTAGCAAATTTAAGTGCTTTAAATCAAATATGCATTCCCAAAATTAGTTAGATTAATTCTTTTTCTTTAGGTTAATGACTTTTATTTCCTAAGGAATTAATGCCTAAAGTCTGTACACACGTAATGCTCTTTAAAAATAAAGTCATATATTTTTGTTTACTTTGGATAAATGTTCTTGTCGGGTAAGTTTTAAAAAAGTTAGTAATTAAACAAATATATGATATTTGCTCTACTAAGGGAAAAAAAAGCAGTTCAATAAAAAAAAAATTCTCTGGATAAAACTTTCTCAAGTGGAAGAAAATTGCAAGAGAAAGTAGCATACAGCTTTGTCACAGTAGTACTTTTTTTCAAAATTTGAAAACTCTTTCATTTCACTACCTGTTGTCACACATTTGTTAATAATTACCATTCCTATGAATGTAAAGAGCTCCTTCTGTGAACTCATGTTTTTCTCCTAATCTGATTTTCCTTGTTTAACTCAGTGTACCCATCTACCCATCTCTAAACCCCATTAAATTTACTTTTAATCTCCTTTATGGCAAAGTTTGGTCTATTTTCCTTCCCATATAAAACAGCTTATGTAATAAATGTAAAAGTCTTTGCAGAATAGTTTTAAAGATTCCTGTTTCTTAGATTATACTATAAATTAATATTCTGCAATATTCTCCTTGCTTTTCAAAAGCATTGGACAGAACTTTGCAGCACCTTTATGATTACATTTACTATTGCTTTTGTTTAAAATAAAAACAGGGTACTTCTAGAAAATATTTTTCTCTTCTGACAACACAACTTTTTATTAAAAATACCCCTCCCTTTGAAACCCTCATCTTCCCTTGGATAATTATGAATGCACACCCAGTTAACCTTTATGGCAACTGTGTAGCACCTATTGCAATAGGTGTAACACCATATTGCTGCTTTAGCTAGTCTGAAGAGGTAACTCAGGACAGGGAAGTACCTCACCTCGCAGAGTAGATAGTGTGATAGGATAATTGATCATTTCTTGCTTTGTTTCTAAAATTAAAAGTAAATAAAAAATAAAAAAAAAATCTATTTTTTCTCCTCGTGCAGAAGCAAATCTGGCATAAAGTTCACTGGAGTTGCAAGACAGTCACAATGAACCTTCTTGAAGATCATGAATTATTCACTCTTCATAGATCTTTTGATTTACAGCAGCATGAAGTGACTGATAGGGATTTTATGCTATCATATTCTTTCTGAAACTGCTAATGGGCATCTCCCTTAGCTAGCTTTCCTCCTCCACAGATAACACAGACTAATTGGCAAATAGTGCTGTGACACAAGCCAAGTCTTACACTTCAGGTTTCAGTTATAACTTGAAAATAGAAAAGTTTTGTGGTTTTTTTTTCCTCTTCATTTCATGCAGAAGTAAAAGAGCAGGTTTAAAGAAAGAAATTGAAGAAAAAGTGTTCTTCAAAGTGGCAGTGTGTTTATCACATGGAGCAAGTAAAAGTTTCTGGAAGAGGATTAAATGTTATTGGAAAACTTTTTATTCTGTTAATACAACCTCAGGAAATTTCAAGGGACACCACTGCCTCAAACACATAGAGCATCACAAGACAGAGTGTCTACAATAAAGAGAAAAATCACCCCAAAAAGAGTATTCTCAGTAGTGGCAAAAATAAGGCAGAAAATTAAGCAGAAGACAACAGAAGAAGTGAGAATATAAAGAACTGTAAAGAAAAAATATTCAGCTCCTTCCTGTGTTATTCTTACTCCTCTCTAGCCACCTCCCTATGCTCAAGAGTTGTAAGGGAAGCTTTAATCAAAACAGTTAATAAAAGATGTATTATCTTCCTTGTTATTCTTACCAATAAGAGTGCGTTTTCTTGTTCTAACTCCTCCACAGTCCCCATTGCAAGAAGAAAACTTTGACCAGTTTGTAAACTGACAATCATCTTGACAGGGAATCTGACATGTCTGTGTTAACGATGGTAAGGGGCCAGCATACTTAAGGCACTCACTGATGTCAGCCTGTCCTCCATCTTGTCTGCGACAAGTAATTGCTGGAAGCAAAAAACGAATTGGATTTAGTTTGGCAATTTTTCATGAACATCTATAATTTACTAAGTCTACAGCACACTACCAAAAAATCACACTGAAAGCCCAGAATATCTACGCAACAAACGAAAATTTGTTGTTTATTATATCTTAAATGAATGCATTTCATCTTTCTGAATGACTCTTTTGAGATTCTCTTTAAGTTACTATTTCTTTATCAGTACATAGCAGGAAAAAAAACTCACTGACAACTGTAAATATTATGTTACCCATGTTATCACCACGTTTTCCATACCTGTTATGCTGATTTTCACAGTATCATTACATTATTCCTGGAGAAAAGCTATAATTCTGACATTAAAAAACTTGCATTGCCATTTTCAGTAGCTGTGTAGCACATAAGAAACAAAACTCTATCAAAAGCTTATATTTTAGAAAGGAAAGACAATATTTAGAAATACATTCTGGATAATACTTTGTCACTTGCAACAGTATTGCAGCCCAACTTTTTTACCAATTTTTGGTTTTTGAAAGAAGACTGAAAGACAAATTATATTTGCAATGGGTGAAGTACCAATAAACAGAGATGCAACGCTTTATAAAAGGACAGCCACATCCTAAACAAAAGCTTTTGACAGGAAAAATAAAAAAGACATTCTTGAAAAACTACAGGTGACACTAAAGGAAGTAGTAGAATACAAGGATTTAAAAGGAATGGGGCTGTCTCATCCACTTAATCTTTAACAATGTTCTATTGTTGCTCCTCATGGATAAATTGTTTCTGTTGCTTTGTTTTGTTTTTTTTTTTTAAACATGGTTCTTTTTCCATTATTCTAACCTAAGCCTATGTAAATCTTATTTCCTAGCCCCAAACAACATAAAAGTTATTTTGCAGTAAGATTGAAAATTTCCAGTTGTTTGTTCGCACAACAGAACCACATTTATGCTTATTCACATTTCACAGCACACAGTATATGCAGTATCTCATAATGACTGAAAGTAATTTGGATCGCCCATTGCTGCAGCAACATTGCATCCAAACACAGTATATCATTCTCTAAACATATGAAGGAATACCATGCTTTATTTTACATTCTGCTCCATCATTTAAACATAGTACTTCAACTGTACTGTCAGTAATTGTTTTACTTGTATGTGAATTAAAAAAAAATGTAAATTTTTGCATCCCAAGTATTATGGTATAATCATGTTCAACTGCTGAAGAAAAAATTGGGTTTGAAAACAAGTTTCCAAAATAAAATAAAATTAGCTATAAATTATTTTTTCTTTAAAAAAAAAAAAAAAAAAAAAAAAAAAAGGAAGAATACTTGAAGAAGCAAGGGTTTTTTCTGTTTATTTGTTTGTTTTTTAAAGACTGTTGCAAGGTAATTTCAAATGTGACATGTGCAAGCCTCCCTGCTGATTTATTTCATGATAAAACAGCTTTTTTCTATTGATAGTTCTAAACTAAATTTTTATTTCATGATGACTGTAGTAAGCTGAACATGATGATGAGAATGGTCTCTTCCAAACCCATGTGCCTACTAAAATATCCAAAGGTCCTGAGTGAATTGCTTTTGCCATACTTTTGTGCGAAAACACTGAAAGAAAGGGAGGCTTGTTTTTCCAGAGACCTAAGCAAACTATTTCCCTGATCCTTGACTGCCCTTTGGTTCAGCGGTGCCAGTACTGTTTGCTATAGGGTCAGTATGGTATTAAGTTGTGCTTACTGGGGGATTGACCAGCCGTATATTGTCTAATACAATTAATCTGCCAAATTCTATTAATATTGGTGGATTTATACAAAGAAACCTCCTCCTTTTTCTTATTTTTTTCCCCAGATGTCATGGTTCAAAGAGAAAAAGTAAGTATCTAAAAACTGAAAATCCAGACAACTATTTTAATGATGTGTGAAGGGTACATGCCATAGTATTTCTACAGTTACACAAATATGGAAAACCATAGGTCAAACCAGCATCTTCTAATGCAGGCCTGGACTATGGTTTTAGATTCTTGTGAGATAATATATAGCATATATTCCAAGGTAAAAACATAGTTTAGACAAGTTCTACCATGTGGAAATTCACAGAGTCTATATCCTGTCTTGTGTTTATCCTTGGAATGTATGCACATCAGCAAAACTAATTTCATTTCGTTTTCAGCGAGACAAAGGCCAACATTTTTAGCAATGAAAACTATACTTACCAAAGGACTAAAATATACTTCACTGATTAATTCAATAAATTTTAATAATCAACCTCAGAAGTTTGATAGCCATATTAAATACTGCCTCTCCATCTTATTCTTTGATAGGCCATAAACACTGTTAATTTGAGAACATACTTCCTTACAAGCAAACTGAGTATTTTTAAAGCCAATATTCTTTCCAATTTTCTTGATTATTAAACATTACTCAGAGATAAGTATTCAGTCTGCTATAAATTATTCTTCAGAAACATATTAGTGCATCTAATTTACATCAAGCAGACCCAGGTGAAAAGTTCCACTAGGGATTAACACCAAGCCGTTTGTTTTTTGGTTTTGGGGTTGTTTTTTTTTTCAGATTAAATGTCAGTTATACTGTACCAATCAAAGGAGGAAAACTCTTCATTCTTGAGACCCAAATATTTCACCTTAATAACAACACAAATTAAAGGACAGCTTGGCATTCCAAATCAATTCCTGAATCTTAATTTTCAGAGAGCCTGTCCATAACTATTCATATTACTTCTATTTGACAGGACTTGGATACATTTTACAGATTCAGGTATCTACTTGAAAGGTTTATAACTCCATGTGACAGTTAGAAGGGTGCGTATTTTTCCATTATTTGAAGTAGGGATTTTGACAACTGTATACATAGCATTAATACATTATTTTGGCCAGTCATCAGTAATGCCCTTATTTCTAACATAGATGTTAAGAGTACAATCTACTTTTTCAACACACAGGCTAATTCGGGCAAACCCCAACCCTGCATCTTTGAACAAATGCATGGTTCTTTAATTATATTGAATAAATGTCACTGAGATCAATGGTTAACTTACTATACAGGGCAATATCTTCAACTTCTATAAAGCTATGCAGTGTCAAACTAATTATTTGGCCTATACAATCATGTCACATTTATTACTGACATTAGCAGTAAGTGGAAAGAGTGTGGCTCTTCTACTACTGAGTTAAACACAAGTAATTGTTAAGTGAAAGCATAAAGCAGGAGTTTGGCTAATAGAAAAATCAAATTTAACAAGGAAACTATTCACTTAGGAAACTGTTTTGGCATTTAACAATTATAATCCCTCAGAAGAAAGGTGTGAAACAAGCAGCAGTTTAAATTTTCTAGACAAGGAATTTTGATGTAATTAAACTTTATCTGATAGCACCGTTTCCAGTAAGCCATGAGAGATGGCAGGCTAATACATTTGTTGATGGCATAATCTAACATTAAGACTGTATTTGCACAAGTCTTCCTAAGAGTGGATTTATATAAGAATCTTTCCAGCATTGCTCCTATCATCAAGATTTCAATGAGGTGTGAGATTTATTGACCTCAAACATTCCTAGAAATTACACTGCTTTATGAATGAAAGTGCTCTAATATCATCTGCTTTACCCTATAGTTGTGCTACTATTTTTTAATTTGTTAAATATTTAGTAGTAAAATCATTGTTTCACTTCTAGAAAAGCAAAAAATTATTCCAGAAAATACTAACTTATACCTACTATCAATATTGCCTAGGCTATGACTTCATCATTTTCTGTTTCTGTTTCTGCAGGATTTGTCAGACTAGGCACTGCATTATGAAATATTTCTATCATGATGTATATTAAGCAGGAGTATGTGTCAATTATATTGGGAAAACGCAAGTGCAAGAGTACTTCATGTGACAAAGAGTAACAATGTATTACTGCTGAATCTTTTCAGGAGATTGTCTGGAGATCTGAGGTCTTGTTTTGGCAATACACCATTAATTTCTCACAGCAATAATAGCTTTGAGCATTACTGTCCAAATTCTTCTGTATGAAAACTGAAGTTGCCCACTGTTACCTGCAGTGACTTTTCAGTCATGAACTACACAGTAGGCCACTGTCATCTGATAAATCTCACTGAAGTAAATATAATAGTTTGTAGCTCCATGAAAGAGCAGCAGTCCATTGTCATTTTGTCCCTTTAACTGTGCTTTCAATAAGAGCACAAAATAGGCACAAGAGCAAACGCCCCCTCCAAGTGAGCAATGCCCAGAGAGAGAGGCTGCTGTCGCTGCTTATCTACAGTGAGAGGAAAATGGTTTTGACCACCGATTCTACCTCTGAGCCTCCTCACGGCTAAAACAAGCCTGTAAGGCCACTTATATGCTCATAGCAATCCTGGGAAGTTTCCCCCAGTTCCCCCACCCCATGGTCTTTCAAATAATTATTTACATGCTATGAATGAAGAATGGTAAGTCCTCAGGATCAGACCTTTAATAATGGCCAATTCCCAGTGACATCAAGTACAGCCATTCAGAGATATTTTGTCTGACAGCAAGCTTATTAAACCTTCTGCTTAAGTTTTATAAATAACCTTCTTGCTATTTGAGAATCTGCTGACAGATTTCACAGTTTTCATCCCATTTCTCCTACAAAACTCTGAGGAAGATTTATGGTGGCAAGGACTGCAGGCTGCACATCTTTTTTCTCTTTTCGGTCACTGGGGTAGCCCTTTCCTGTGCATCCATCCATATACATCATGATGCGATTAGGCTATCGCAGTTTGGGCATATGGGCTGTGTCTGCTATTCGTCTTCTTCACTAGCATTGGAACGCGATCCAACAAGCCCTGCTTCAATCTGCAAAGGCTATAGGCAAAACAGTCCTTTTTAGCAAGTAAGTTTCTTGGACTTTCCTATACAGTTCAAAAGGAATTTGAACTATATTTCTAAGTTCCTTCAGAGCTGAGGTTTGCCAGCATCTTAAGATACAAATATAGAATAATGTAAAACTGCTTAAGTTGTTCATAATTTCAAACTTTATATGCTAGTCAAGTAAACTGAATAGATCTCTGAAGTTATCTGTGTGCTAATAAATGTCAGCCATAAGAATTACGAAGCAGTCTCCTTAGCACATCCTAACTAGATTTCTCCTCTGTTCCACAGTGTTTTATTGCTTGTAGCACCATAAAATACTAGAAGCCTGACTTCATAAAGCATTTGTTCTACTGTTTCAGATTCTGTATGTTTTATTTTTTTCAGATGACCCATCAAGACATCTGATTAGTTTACTATTGTTAAATTAGAAACAGCACGTGATAATAAACATAACATAAATGCTGCTGCAGTAAAATATGGCTTTTTTTTGTGCTCATCAGTAGGGAAGAGGAGCCCTCAGACTCATTGCTGATGCCTTCATATCACCCACTCATGAGTGTTTTGAACTAGAGAAAGTTGAAGTCTTAAGTTACTATGATTATGAAATGCATTCTTGCTCTACTTATCCACTGTTAAAGAACATTTAACTATGACATGACTGCAAATCTTCATTCATCATAAAAAGCAAACACAATTATCACGCTTATCCACCTTGTTCAAGTACGTTCATGACTGTAACAATGAATTTATTTCTCAGGTATTAAGTGCTATGTTATTATGCTTATGTCTAGAAATAGTTCCCCATAATTTGCATGAACATTTTAAAATGGAATTTAGATTAAAAAAAAAAAAAAAAAAAAAACCTTCTTTTTTCGCTTTCCTCTGTATTGACCAAGCTTCTAATTTTGTGACATGTTCATTTATGCTGACATGACTTGTAACAAAACCTTCATTATACAAGACAGCTAGAAACAGAGCTGTCTTTAACAATGAATCACAAATCTCAATTTTATGATTCGATCAAGTATCTGTTCTGCCAAGCAAGACCAATATGACAAAAAGATTGAAGAACGGAAACATGAATAGCAAACCTGTGATGTAAAGCAAGGCATGCATATGCTATAGCTTTATTCAGACTTATGTTTAGACACAAGCAGTTGTTTTTAATGATTTCTAACTTTTAGTTTTTCCTTCAGATGTAATTATCTTTGTAACTAAAATACAAACAGTACAGTATTTTGTTGAAAATAAAGTACTAATAAAAGCATATATACCTTCATATTATTTTCTTATTTAACACATTTCTTGTTCCCACACATGTTACAGCATTCCTGTGTAGACAATCAAATCAGAAAAAGGATAGAAAAAATGGCACCCACTGACATTCATCAATGCTTGCTGAACAACTCTGAAGATCAAACAGCAGATGTGAACGAAGTGCAGTGGTGAGTGATGTATTTCAGCAGTGGTGACAGCAATGTAAAAGCCAAACCAGGTTCCAGAAAGCCATGCACAACTGTCATGTCACAAAATGAAGAGCATCTTCTCAGCTGATCTGCTTGAATCAGCTAATAGTGGTGCTTATTTTGAAAAATAATGTTTTGTAGCTGACAATCTGCTTTAACAAACAGTGTTATTCAGCTCTTTGTATCTGTTGGAGTTTCCATGGAAAGAAATAGGAGGCACTACTTTTGGAGCAATATACACACTAGAAATGAAAGTGTGATTTACAAGCATCAGAAATTTTGGAGAGAACTCTTTTTCAATTGAAAAAGAAATTCTGCTATGCCTACATACTGAAAATATAGTAAATATTTGTACAGAAATCAGCAACAAATGCTTAAATATATGTTAAAAAATCCATATTCCAGTATTATATTATAAATGAAGTATCAAAATATTATGCCAAATATATTTCATATTTCAGTGTTTAGCATTTCCTAATTCTGGGGTGGATAAAGGGCCTTCCACATCTTTTTCTGTATCTATATCAAAAAAATAACCTTTAAATAAATGATGTATAGTAAAGAATTTTTACCATGATATCATGTAAAGTTTTCCATAGCTTACAGAAACTTAATTTATAAGAAGCAAGTATTCAGGAAGAATAAACAGGGAGAGGAGGCAAAACTTCTTCCCCAGTCTTCCTTCAAATTCTGGAGAAATCTTTCTAATGCTATCCAGGGCAGAACTCAATCAGCACTGCATTCAGGTCAGCCACCCTTCTCTGAGCACACTGCATTAAACCCCCTCTTGCATAGGGGGGAAAAAAACAGAGTAATGGGCACCACTAAAAATTCACACTATTTTTATGGCAGAAATTAGTAAGAGGGGAGAAGGTATATATTAATACCTTCTGTAAGAGAAGATCTATATAAAACTGCTCAAACATACTGTCCACATTCAAAAAGCAAATTTTCTGAAGTGCAAACTAAATACATCAGTATTATAGAGAATTGAAGATTTATATTTTCCAAAGTTAATGTTATTTGGTGCAAAACCTCAGCTTTTACTTCCAAGTCATATTCATTGTAAAGCTGATGAATAAATCATGATATATCTTACTTATCTCAACCAAAATAAAAACTGAACTAGTTTTATTTAGCCTTTGCAGAATATCAATTTAGACTATTCAGCACATTGCTTGGTATTAAAACACTGAGATACATATAACACATTTTTTTTTTCTAAATTTAACATTTATAATAATTTTATCATTTATATCAATGGGAAAAGTACTGGGCCAAAAAAAGGCTATGACTTTAATGCTTATAGATTTAACCACCATAATAGTCCAGAAGATTTTTAGATGCTTGTACTAAGGCACGGAATCATTGATAAATCATTGATTATCATTGCTATTATCGATAAAGAAGAATTGATAAATGAGCCTTACCTTTCTTCATAAATTTTATAAAACTGTTGCACACTTCATAGACAAAATAAAAATAAATAATAAAAAAAATAATAATAATTAGCATAAGTAAAGAAAAATATTTCCTCCTAACCTCAGGAACAACTACAGAATTCTACAACACACACCAACTTCCTTCAGGCTTACCTGCTCCCAAGTTTCTTAATTAAGGTTTGCTCATCCTACACTCCATCCTATAATACTAGAGAGCTATCCCATTATATCTCTTGTAGGAATAAGACACTTGCTTCAATGTGTTATACTTTTTAAGACCAAATTCTAGCAGCTTGATGAAGTACCAGATGGAAATACTGCCAATCTGTTTCAACAGCTTTAGAAACTGCCCATTAATTCCAAAATATAAATTGTTCTGCATTTGTGTACTATACATGAATGGACTGTAGCATAAAAACAAGCAAATAAACAACAACAAAAACTCAACAGCCAACTAAACAATATCAACAACAACAATGAAAAAACAACCTGAAACTCAAGACAAATAAGAATTATAGAATACAATTAGCTACCCTTCATTACTAACAAGTTTGAGTCCAAGTGGTCAGATTTAGGCACTACAACACAATTATAAACTTCAGAGCAGCCCTCACAGACCACTACACTAGTTAAGGATCTCTGAAAGAATTACCGGAGTCAGAAGGCATTCATCTTGGCAGTATAGGCAAAACATTCAGGTTTTGTTTTGTGGTAAGCTCTAAATTGATCCCCAATAACACCTTCTGAGTAAACACTAGAAGTTACTAGCGTAAGATTCACTCTGTGACATTTTTACTATACTATAACTTCCTTCAGCACTTCAAGGAAATTAATGACCGTTATATTTCAGTTCTGCAGTTAACACTGTCCTTGATAAGGAATTCTACAGTCTGCTGAGCCAATGTTGTTTTAACAGGTAGAAGTTTGCACTCAGCAAAGGCAAAAGAAAAATCTTTCCTGAAATTCAGGGTTGACTAGTAGTTCAAAGCAATTCAATTACTGTAACACAGTAAGTAGGAACTGGAATTACTTTCAAACTAAGCTTATTTAATACACCTAAAAACATCTCCTAGCTATAAGGAGTCACACATATACAATTCTGATAAATACATTTTCTTCTATGAAGAGATAGACCATAAAGCTGGTTTTGGCTGTTAAAATTTTGAATTAAATGCAAATGGTAGAAAAAATGTCAGGGTCATTGCACTGAAAGGATCAGTAGATTTGAAAGCCAACTGGCAGCTGTACAAGAGAGCTACACATTAGTGGTTAATTCCAGGGCCAGTTCTATTTAACATCTTTAACAATCTACACAGAAAACACCCTTAGCAAATTTGAGGATAACGGCTTGAGAGAAGCAGTCAGCACCTAAATGAAGAGTTAGGCGACTGTTCAGAAGACTTTGACCACTTTGAGACATAGGATGGCAGAAACCTCATGAACGTTAATGGAGTTAAGTCCTACACCTCTTGTGATCTCACTGCCCTCTACAGTTACCTTCTCTATACTCGATTGGAAGGTATAAAAAAGAGAGATTCAGACTCTTCGCAGGGATATGAAGTGAAAGAATAAGGAGCCACAGACATGAATTGCGGAAATTTCAGATTAGATATTAGAAAAAAGAGCTCATAAGCAAACAAGAAATGTAGCACGTACCTAGAGAAATTGTGTGATCTCCATCCTTGGAGATACTCAAAACTCAATGGGACACGATTCTTTGCAATCTGATCCAGCCAGGGTGAGATCTAACTTTAAAACTGACCCTGCTCTGAGGAATCCAAAATTTTGGTCTTCCAGTCCAAAATTACTGTAGGTTTCTCCCACCCCTCCCATCCCTGAAAAATGCTTGCAAAAAACAAATGTCTTACATTTATTCTTATGGATATACTCATAATCATGTCTTAAAACAGTGTTACCTGAAAAATGTCCTATTTTCACAGGTGAACTTGCACAATCTTTTCATAAAAAGAAAAATTTTAAATGAACTCTTTCTTCTTAAATTCTTCTTCAGAAAATACTTTCCACAAACACCCCTTCAAAACTTGTTTCAGGTAAATATGTTGAAATAAACTTAATAAATAATAGCATGAATTATTCATTGGTACAGTATCTGTATTTAAAAATAAATTACATTTGATCCTTTATGAATAAAGCATTTGCCAAATGCTGGTTAGGATGCACCCTACTATATCAGCATTCAGTATTTTCCTCTGCTGATCCTAAGAAATTTAATTATTGTTAATCTACAACGATCGAATTTTACAGCATTTTCCACACCAGTAAAGCTTCAGACTTCTGAGGAATAATTGACAGGTTCTAACCTCTTGCTTGCAACCCAGGTCCACAAGTCTCATGTGCTCCTGGACTGTCTTGGCGCACATACCATGGTACTAGCTGGCATCTGCGCCACTTGTGGGTCTTCCATCTAAAATAAATGGAAATATAAAAAAGGAAATACAGAGAATAAATGTTTGGCATGATGCCATGTCATTAAAGCACCTCATCTACCATTCACAAGCAACTTTTCTTCTATTTAGCAAATAATTATGAACTATCCCAGGTAAAATTTGGTACTGAAAATACTAAACAGATGAAGAACAGACAGTATTTTAAAAGATATTACTCTGACTCTGGTACTGACAAGTGAAAGTTTTCAAATTCACTTCTCTGATGTCTGGAATCCTCACTATTCCCATTGTTGTTTCACACATTTTCATATCTTTTAGTTAAATACAGTATTGCCTGCCAATGAATTTGCAGGGACAATTTTTACCAGCAACGTATTGAAATGAAAGCAACATATTTCCTTAATCTCAACCTGTTGGTGCTAAAATAAAATTAAATTCCATTTGTACCTCTGAAACAAGTTCTTTCATGGGAATTAGAAAGGGCCCTTCTCTATCAGCTTGGAGAAACTAAACACTGGCCACTGAAATTAAAGCATAAAGAATCCTCATCTTTACTACTTTGTCAAGAACATCTAGGCTTTCCTGTGCTATTTATACAGGCACTGCAAAATTGCTCCAGTTTTGTCAAGAAATTATGAACCACCAGCTTTCTCTGGTGAATATTAAGTCAAGATGAGGAATTCTGCATGCTAGAGGACATATCAATTGGCAGATTATCACGGGTTTTAATGGGGAAGGAAAATAAAAAATACAGCCCTGTTGCATGGCAGTACAACTCAGTTCTCCTGAACAGAAGCTGCATTTCACTGGTTCGGACAGTTTAAAGAGGAAGGTTTTTTTACCATATAGAATTTCAAAATAATTGCCAGGAGAGATTTATCTTGAAATGTACTGTGAAATACAAATGAAATGTAATTCTCATTAGTTGCAGTGTTTTTGCAAATGAACTGAAAAAAAAAGAAAAAAAAATATCATTTTCTAAGAAAAAGAAACAAATAAATAGTGGGCCCTATATTCTGTGGGCCCAACTGGTATCCATTTAAAAATCTTGATTTAACAACGTATCCTAATTTTCATAAGAAGTGGAATTCAACAAAGTTTAGCAGACAGTAAAGGCTGAAAAATCATGCATAAGCTGTAATATGTTGAATAACACTACCTGTAGCTATAGCAGATGGGAGAAGCTTCACATTCCTTTTCCTCAAATAAAGTGTCTGGGCACTCACGACCACCATTAGCAGGGAGCTGGATAATGACTCGGTGACGGGACTGTTTCTTTACTATGACAGCTCCTGAAAAGAACAGCAGAGATTATTTTTCCTGCTATTATACAAGACTGGCAACAGTTAGAGAAAAATAGGTTTTAACATAACAGGTATTTGAGTCAATCACTACAATACTGACATACCAGTTTGTCATAAGCAGAAAATTATCCTAACAGATATAACATTTTAATCTGAGCTAAAGACTAAGAAGCAGAGCTAAAAAGAAAGAAACAATAGTAATGATATACAAATGAATATTCTAATCACACTGCTTAAGAGAACAAAACCATCTAACCATCTAAGTTTGCTGATGCACTTCAGTTTTTAAAGCATAAATTTGCTTTAATTGTTGGCATGCAGAACTAGAAACAGAAATTAAAAAGGATAAATTATTATATTTTGTTATTTTTTCACTTACTAACTGATTTAATCAGAAAATCTAATTGTGTTTTTTTTAATCTCCATAGTCAGAAATATAACAAATTTAATTTAAACTCTTGGTTCTCCCCATGCTGGGCTTTAGTTCTTCTTATGCTCTCATTTTCCACCTGGGACTAGCATTACCCTAGCTAGGTATGTAAAAAATATTTCGAAAGAGTACACATTACATATAAATATGAACTTTCATTTTCCCATTTTATATAAATTTATGGTTTATAGTTATCAAACATTACAATAACTCACTATTAATGATAAACAGCAAATGATCCCTGTAGGAATTGTTATTTTAATCAGCTTTGGATATCAGAATACAAAGGGAAATCCCTGAAATGTATATTAATTTTATAGTGATATATAATGCACTGATATTATTATGTAAAAATCTTGGGTTTTCTTTTTTCTTTACTTTTTATTTTTTTCTCTGAGAGCTGTAGCACAGACATTTGGCTGACTGGGTTGATACCAGCTTTGGTGAGTTACTATAGCAGCTGCAGTTTGTCTGCACATAGAAGCGTACTGGACCACAGCCAAGCAATCATAATTAGGAGCAAGCAGTAGGAGAACCCCAGCAGTGTTTCTCCATCACTTGGCTGCTTTTCAACACAGAGGAAAATCTCTGGTCCTGAGTCAGCCAGCTCCAGGAGAAGCCAGGGGCTGGCACATGGACAAGACAGACTTGAAGCCCATTGCTGCTGACTGGAGTGATTACACAAATGGGTAAAGCCCATGAAAAATTGTGTAGAAGTCTGAAAATATTGTTTGACTCATAGAGTAGACAAAATGCCCATGTTGGTTAAAAAATGCTCTACTTTACATCAGAATGCACCCTAGTTTGTAGTGAATATTCATGAAGATATACACATTCCATAATAAATTTTCTTAAAATCCACAGAAATGAGAACAGGACAGCACTTGTCAAAACAATCAGCTCCAACAAAAACATTGTAGAAAGAACAATCAACTCATTAGTATTGCTGTGAAAAAATATTTAACAATGAACAAATATTTCATAGATTCAGATTCAATATTATTAATTATTTGTTCTTTGTCAAAGGGTATAAATTTAATCTTTATAACATTTCATTTCTCAGATTGGACTGAGAGGTACTATGAATTACTGTGAAAACGACTTATGCTTCTGTACTTCGTAAAGTATAAAGAACTGAATGTAATACTTGAAATACGTATATTTGATGTCTTACATCTTATGTCATCGTACATTCTGATAATGTAGTAGCTGTGAGAAATCATCACAACACACAGGGATTAGCACACCATGGAACAAGAGTTATTACAGATTGTGTCTTTAATGGTACATATTAGTAAAATAACTCCTCTTTAACTTAAAAGAGAGAAAGAGATAAGACAGAACAATGCAGGCAATATAAAGCCAGTTATCACTTTGAATACAACTACAGTGTAATAAAAATTCAAGTGAGACCTCCACTGTTGTCAAGGGCTTTGTCAAGTGTATTAAAATGGTATTCCTATGTATGTTTAAATCAGAACACTAACATCAATTAAAAATTAGCCTATTTCTTTTACATTTTCCTTCATTTTTCTTTGGGTGTAAGGACAGGCAAAAGTCAGAGTTTTGAAAAATTATATGCATCTTGGGATATACAGTTTCAGGTTTTCTGATGAGCAAGCAGCACATGTAATTTCAAAGACAAAATCCAAGTGTTTTATAATACATTCAAATACATTCAAATATAATTCTGCAGTTATAGAAGTATCTCTGTTGGTGATATACAGAGAAAGCTGTTTACTGTCTGACTATTTATCAAGTGAAAATGTGAGAGAGTTTAGTAACAAAATAAATAGAAGAGAAAATAGAAGACGTTCTTGAATGGGTTTTTCAGACAAGAGTCTTTAACTAGAAGTTATGAAGAGCTTTAGAAGCTACTGAAAAAATGGTTCTACACAGTTTCATTAACAGAAACACTAGTTTTTTCCCAGCAGTTGCAATATCAGCTCTGTCAGTTGTATCTTCTGTCAGGAGGAGGTCTGTATAAGTATTCTGCCAAAACCAACTGTTAGTCTGACTACTTAAAATCTGTCCACATGGACACAATGGACAAAATTACCTTCCTGACACGAAGAAGGACACAATGTCCAGTCGCTGAATGGAGTCACAATACAATCCCTTCTACAAGGAAGCAAACAAGGCCTCACTGTTTCTGGTCGGAGGTTTTCAGGGCATCTGAAAAAAAAAAAAAAAAAAAAAAAAAAGATACATTATCAGATAAATGGTAGTTCTGCAGTGAAGTGATGAATCACAAGAGATAGTTGGATGCCTGCAGGCACACAAGGAGAGAGATAGTTGCCCAGAACTCACCAGGATAGAGTTCAGAAACAAAACCTGTTATAAATTAAATACATCTGGTGGAAGCAAGTCAAAAATGGCACATTCTACACCTAGAGACTGAAATTTAAAAAAAAAACCCTCTGCAGTATCATTCTTCTCTCATCATTCCAAACTTCTGCATTTTGAGTGCTATTTTCCAGATTCTAAACTATTGTAAGGAAAAGTCATCTGGCTTAGCTTAGCAAAATAAATATATAGCTCTTCATAAATTCACCAGAATTTTGTAAGGAGACATACCTGACATTAGCACCATTGTAAGCTCACATTTAGGTATAAGCTGACCATGGTCTTATGACAGAAGCTAGAAAGGGTTTGAAACAGGTCTGATCAATGAGACTGTGAAAGACTGTCAGAAGAAACGGGAAATCTTGCTTGCTTTAAAAAGAGGCTTGATCAGGATATAAAAGGTATTATTAAACTGCCACATATGGGGCTCATTAACCCAGGTCATTTCCTGGGTTCAATGTTCCCATTCTTTCATTAAGAGGAATCAACACTCTACACTGTGTTATGTCTTCAGAAAGATGCAATAGCTTTTGCAGAAGTACTGCAAATCTTTAAAATAATTTCAAAATGGGTATTGCCCTAAAAGCACACAGTGCAGACTGTCAGAAGATTGCATAAAGATGTACAAAAAACATCACTTCTACTTTTTGAAGCTTTTGGCTAATTAGAAAAAACACGTAACTATCATTTTCCTCTTATTGGCTGGCAGGCATTTTGGACCAGAGAGATAAGATACTAATTCTGTATTAGACTGAATCAGCTTGGAATGGTTAGCTAGCGTGAGGCATCTTTTCTGCCAGGCTGGAGGGAATGCTGGCAAGTCAAATGAAAAACTGTGAAGAAAATGTGGCCTCTGTTGCCGTATAGAATCACACCTGTGTCAGCAGGGGAAGAAGAATAGGGGAAAGGAGAAGGAAATGGTTGTTGCCACTTCACAGGAAAATGGTCTTTGGCAATAACATTTGCTAGTTGTCTGTCTCTGAGTAATTCATTTTCCATGCTTAAAATATGATGATTTATTGCAAACCAGCACCAACTTCTTGGCTGTAATAAGGCCCTCTTATAATGACATCTCCATTCTTCCTTCCTTGTCTCCTAAAATTCCAGCATGAAGGATCATCACCTCTTCATAAACTCTGCCTATTTAAGTTAAATTTTGCCTTTTTGTTTGCATGAAATTCATAAAACCAGATGATGTATGTGTGACTGTATTATATATAATCAAAATGATCTGTCAGCAGTTACATACAAGTACATTTTGAGGGTTGAAATTCAAAATGATTCTGAAGAGGCTTACTAATAGCTTTTTGCTTAAGGAACAACAGAAATTACAACCATATAGAAAAATTTGCATTATATACATTCATTGTTTCACTTACAACTTCATCTTTCAGAAAAAAAGTCATTTCTCTTCAGATCCTTGGGCAAGGCAATTAGTTCAATTAGAACATCATTTCTATCTTTTATATTGTTTGTATTTTCTATATGTGGCTTACAGCAACGTATTGATTTTTTTGGCATTTCTTACTCAAGGTCAAATTAAACAGAATAGATACAAGCTGAAGTTCGTGAGGACTTGTGAGGTAGATAAAGTGAATAATATTGATTCTATCATACCATAGTAATCTTTTTTATTAAGGGGAGTTTAAAGCAAGGTTCCTATTTACATTTTCATGTAAAATGTCTGGTTCTTTTAAAAATGATTTGGTGATTTTAATGTGACAATCTGAAGGATAAACCAAGATTTTTTTTCCTCATTTCACTTGCTTCATTTATGAAATAAAACAGTCCTCCTCTCAAAAATCTAAGGTCAGGCTAAAGGCAGAGATGGTAACATTTAAAAAAGGAAGATAAATCATTAGAGTTTTTTTAATAAAAGATATAATGATATTATGACTGAATAGAACACAACTTAATGCAGGTATATAACAATTTAGGTTATTGAATGGACTGGTATTATTTTCCATATTTCCATTTAAAGTAGATTATAGATTAAATAAGTCCACTTCTGAATAACACAAGGAATGGCTGGCACTGTGCAAGTATGTTGTGTGAGAACAGCTGTTTCATGAACTTTCTAAAAGACCTCTGCTCTCAGCTCTTCCAGCCCTAAATCTCTCCTGAGTAGGATCTACTTTCAGACTGCCAAACTGCATGGAGATATCATCAAATGTATTTAACTAGCAGCTAATCTGTACTTAACCCTGGTCATAAATAATGCTGAGAAATTAAACCACTGGGCTAAAGCAATCTCTTAGAAAAAAATATATATATATATGTGGAAAATATCTGAAAGGAAAGAAGTCAAACTAATCTTGTGTCAGAGCTTTACTGTGCTTGACCTCAGTTTGCTTCTGAACTCGCTATTCAGTAGGTTATACTGTAATTAGACCCCCCATGCTTATGTAGGGAACTACTCTAATCCTCATAGCACACTGCTTGTTTTGAACTATCTGAACTATCTCCAAATTGTGCTATACTGCTTACACACCACAAACACACCTCAGGACTTTCATCCTGATTCAGCCTGATGATGGTAAGCAGCCAACTGGGTTATGCAGTCAGATGTCAACGCAGTCACTACTCTAAATATCACCCATAAAAATCAATAGTGCGAAAAGTACTTTGCAGACCTTTAATAGCTTTAGCTTTGTATTTTTAAAATATAAATTGTTCCTTTGTAAGAGCACAAAGATTGAGAGGGGCATTTGTCTTCACATGCACTCAATGCACACATCTAGACCAGCAAAATCCAAATTAAAGTATGAAAGGATAAGTTTTTAAGATCTTTACTTTTTTGGGCCCACTTGTCCCACGTTGACCCTCACACAGATGACTTTTCTTGTCTGCATCCCCACAGAACAGGTGGCCTCCCCATTCCAGCTGGCAGAGGAGTTGAAAGCAGACACAGATGCATCCTCTATGCATTGTCCCCATGGGCCTGTCTGCCAATGATACACAGTGCAAGAGTGTTCGTTACAGCTGCGTGTTTCCTGTAGTGCACTACTATTTGGACACTGTACTCCTCCTGGAACAATAAAACAGGGCATAAGTTCATGTAATGGAGGAAAAAAAAAAAAAAAAAGTAAAGTGATTTACTAAGACAAACAAATAGACGAAAATTTATGAAATCTCATCATTTCAATCACATGAATTAAGTGTTGTCCTTTCTTCCTCATCTTCATATGCCCAATATTCACTCTGGCAAACTTAAGTTTGTAGACCACACAGAAAAAACATACTTGGACAGTAAATGTAAATTCATATTATGAGGATGATAAAATAATCATAAATCATATGACACACTATTTTACCTAATATCTTTGGGTTACTCTACAGCATTTTTATTTCGTGGTTCCCTAAAAGACATTGTAAGAGAGAACGCAGGAAGGCTCTAGGCAGAAGAAATGGTTAAATGTGCTAGTTATATATGTCTAGAGACCACTGCTTATGTCTAATTCATGGATCAATTTAAAAGATTTTTGGAGCTCTTGTCCTAGTTCCCAGTGGATATTCATCCATGTTACGTAATTACCAAAGTGGATGACACAGCTGGCAATTTCTGGTCCAGACTGAGATAACAAAGGCTGTTGCAGGTTAAGATTAAAATGCATTCATGTGTTCATAATTGTGAAGAAAAGCTCAGATAATGTTACCTTTGTTGCACCCAATTTCAGATGTGTTCAGTTTCTTACATTCAAACAACTGAAAGCTAATTTAGCCTCCCAATCCTGGATAAGTCAAGAAGAGGTCTTTCTTACCAGACTTGATCTAGGATACTAGATAGGTGCTAGGATATCTAGCACTGTGAGTACAAATCATGTTTGCTAGATCTCTGGTGCTACTACACACACAGAAACTAGGTTTGCGAATTTACTTAAGCATTCAAGAACAACAGGACTCCTATTCCCAGATGATGGAAAACCAAGGAAAATCTACTTAAAAACTTCTTCCCTAAAGGACAAGAACAGTCTTTTAGAAAGGAAAGTTAACTGAAAGAGGAGATTTTTATAAGCTGCTGGGGATGAAATACACATTTATTTTCTTTGAGGAGAAAAACACATGCTCACACCAAGCACATGTCAGGAAGCACATTAGCTTTTATGTCCTACCACAGAAATTTAGGTTGCCTTACAGACATGCAAGAGGGAATGGGTTTTAAGCACTTATCACTGGGAGTGATTAAACGACTAAATAGGTATGACACAAGAAACAACTGCTTCAAGTACTCCAACACCACTATCACAAGAGGTGAAAATGCTTTATACTCTAAGTTACTTTTGTGGAACTTTTAGTTTTGCAGCAAACGTGCTGGAAAAAAAAAAAAAAAAAAAAAAAAAAAAAAAAAAAAAAAAAAAAAAAAAAGATTATCTAACGAGATCACAGGATAAAATCCAAATTCTCAAATTTTTTCCATGGAGATATTTTAAATGTCTAAATTAAGGCTGAAAAACAGTAATGTAACCAAGAAACTGTAAATACCACATTATTTGAGAAGTCATAAAAAAGACTATTAATAAGTTTTGTAAAAGGGGATTAGGGGATTAGAAACACCTTACATCTTATGAATGTGACTAAAAAACAACTAAAATTTAATTGGTTTTGACTCAAAATGGATGTTACTAATGTCTATCAGAATTGCTTTAAATATATTTTAGTACACATAATACCAAGAAAAAATCCTGTTATTTAAATTTGGCCAAAAAAGGGAAATAAAAAAAGAAAGGGTAAAACAAAATTAACATTACATAGAAAGTTCCAAAAAGTCATTGAAGTAGCTTCCTTCAGGAAATAAGTATCCTTCCAATTATCACCAGCACAAACAAGATACAAGAATACAAGAGCAAGGAAATTAGGAAACAGAGTATGTTTTGAGATAAACAAGATAGTACAGTCTTTTTTTTGCATAGGAGAGAAGACTGATCCACAGAAGAAGGAGAATAAGCATGTTTCTCTAGTAGAAGGAGTAAAGAAACAAGAATATAGAATATAGAAGAATATAGATATATAGATATATAGAATATAGAAGAATATAGAAGAATATAGATGTATTTTTTTTAAAGTTGCTAAACTGTTTACTGACATCCAATGCTACCTCAGAAGAAACACATGGGAAATTCATAAATTGAAGACAGTTTGTTAAATTAAAAGTTTATAGGTGGGCAAGAAGTGTTTCTTCAGGAATGGATTCCATAATCACCAGTTCCTAAGAACATAAATTGAAAACTTAGAATCAATTTTGACAGCTACGCAAGACAGTATATTCAGGCAAAAAAAAAGAGTGATGCTGACTTGTAAGTAAATAGAAAACTGGAGTGTGAATGTCTGTAGCTCAGTGGGAATCCTATTCCATTCAAATAAAAATAATATTGAAAAAAAAACTGTAATGAATGAACAAAATATGGAAATACAATTGCTGAAAGATGATACAATTATCAGCAGTATTAAATATTACTAATACCAAAAACATAGTATTTAATTATGAATAAGTGTGCCGTTCTCTCCAGTAATACAGCATTTCCTTGTGCACCCTCAAATTAAGTACACTAAAAGAAGAATAGCTTGGAAAACTGGCACTTAGAAATATCCTTTATAACATCTTCATAGGAGTAAGAAGATCAGTGCTACTCAGCTTCAAGAATCAAATGAAGACAGGTTTAATAGGAATATAAAAAACAATTAATATTGCAGGGAAAAAATGGTTATGAGAAAAAGGGACAAGTGACACTAAATACATTTTATATAAATAAATAAATAGACTGTAAACTACTCCTTTGCGGTATTAAAAACAATCATTTTAAGGTATAAAAAACAGTTGGATTTGAAGTATTTCTTTTTGTATTTGAATACTTTGGAAAAGCACATTTGGAAATGAAAGGCTAGTTTCAGAGTTTTACTTATAAAATAGTACAGTTAAGATGGTAGCTTCTTGGAATGCTTTAAAAGACTTGTCACAGGCATAGCTTGCTTTTCTGCCTGATTTAAAGCTCATCATGGGAAAGACATGTTGCTCCAGAATATTCAAGGATTGGTTTTTATAATCCAGTGTGAAACTGTCTTGATAACTTATAAATTTTGAAATGTCTAACACTTTTCAAAGCATTTAAGGATCATTCTTATTAATCATTTTGTTATCCTTCATTTTACAAATGCATGTCATTGAATACGTGCATTTCAAAACAGCTAGAATAAAAGTTTTCTCAAAGTTTGAGAAAAGAGATGTGAATGACATTTCTCTTGTAATTTAGAGAGTGATTTTTTTGCCATAGGAATAAGGTAGGCGCTCCTTGAAGTAGTAACGCTTCCTGAAGACTGATGTGGTCAGCGTGTGCAGACTACTTCTGTATAAAAAGTTGATGTTGGTACATAACACTTGTTCCAGTCCTGCAGTAATTCACACTTTCTTGCATGTCACATATTAAACATGCAAATCAAGATAAACTTGAAGAACAACTCTGAGAGACCTCTCCTCTAATTCATAACAGGACAGAAGTTTGGGTGCATCTATGGAAGACAAGAAGTTTGTCGTTAAGTCTTTCCTTGCATATGATTTGAATCCCAAATCTCCAACACGAGGCAGGAATATTGCCTGGGTAATATTCTGAGTAAAAGGAAGCACCGTAATATCCTTTCCCTAGCTTTCCTTCACACACAGGTATCAAGTGACTTTGCAAGTCTAGCTTGACAAATCACCCATTTCTAAAATTACGTATTTAATGTGTTCACGTTTCAGTTGAAATCAGTTAAAACTCAAAATATCCTTGGTTTATCCAAAACTGATCCTTGGATGAATAGGGAATTTTTAGAAAAATAATTACTGAATTCTGTTTCCAGATTTAAATAAAAAATGCTGTTATTTCAAGACGGACAAATACAAAAATGAAAAACAAATCCAATAAGTACAAGAAGAATAAACAACTTCAAAAGCCCTAAGTATAAATTCTTTTACAGCCTAAGTTAAATCACACTGGAATTTTATCAGTAATAAAATTTTAAAGCACGTCAATCAGAATTTGCCTAGAGTTGAGAAGAAACTCCTTTGACCCAGCTATTCCTTACAGGTTCAGTAAATCAATCTTGTAGATATATGAAATGTATGAGCTACTGGCCTACCAGACAGAATACCTGATTAGATATATGACTGACATTTTATGCTACCTAACTCAGAGATGCATAATAGTCTGTGACATATGAGGTCATCCTGAGTAGCCTTTTTGGCATTATACTCGGGCAATATATGAACATATAACAGCCACAGTAAGACAATGGCATGCAGGCTGTAACATGCAGGGCACACATACAACTGCTTTAAGAACATTTCAAACAAAAACAGAATTAAGAACAATTCTACTGCATTCAGATTTTTAGATTTTTATTCTTTGCTTTTGATTTTTTTAATGTTTACTTTTCCAAAAGTTTTGTATTTTTACTACTGATAAAAACTTGGAATGCATCCACATTCATTTTATGCTAATTCAATATACAATCAATGTAGATTTCAATATAGAATATTCAACATGTTCTATATTGAACAAACGTAAGTTAGTCAGCACAACTAACCTTTCCAAAAAAATTTAGAACCCTTTTAGTAGTTTTTAGTCTGAGGACATGGCTTGCACAAATTAGCTATAGTGCATATTACTAATTATATAATACTTTCTGTAACAAGAAAAAAAAAACATAAGTAGAAAGCTGAACAAAAGTAGATAGACACTATATTTGAACAAGATAGGCTAAGATGTATACGATACCATTACTAGACTACATATGCAGAACAATGTCATGTACCAGGTAACGTCATTATGTCCTTTGCTATTTTAAATTTGGAGACAAGGATTTCCCTGAGTTTCTTATCCTGCCATGAAGATGTAGGAGGGCTGCTCTAGAAGTAATGGCTCTGCTTTATTTCGTTGGTCCACACTGTCAGAGTTGGATGTTGGTGGTGTGGCAATAGAGGCCAAACCTTCCCACCAATATTCCATTACATGTTGTTGCTGTGTGGCAGACAGCAGCACAGAAGCAGTCTGACAGAATGGTGTCTGACATGGAAGTGTGTATGAAGCAAACGTAAGGAATTGAATTCCTCCTTGTGGAAAAAACGACAACCATTGACATTCTCCAGTGATTGTTTAATGTTTATGAAGACTGAACAGCAGATGTGAGCACAGTGAGTGCTGCATTTAAGCAGCACAAACAGGACTGTGAAAGACCAGCCATGTACAGCTGGTATACCATGAAATCAAGAGCATCTCAATCAGCTTATCCACTGAAATCAATAATGGTTGTGACTATGTTGAAAACCAGTGTTTAGTAGGTCATTTTCTCTATTTGATAATGCTATTGTGTTCATTGTATCTGCTGTAGTTTCCATGGAAATAGATGAGACATTATCATGACATTATATGAGACCTATGTATATCTAGCACTCTGGAGAATATATTCAGATAGAACTGAGAACAGTGACACAAATGAGTTATTACCATGGGTACACTCACAGAGAGAGAAATTTATAAATAGTTTCACCCTACAAACCTTCAAGTTGAGGACAATGATCTCAGAAAAGATATCAAAATTGTTGTTTTGAGAACAGTTTCCACATGGATTCATCTCACAAACTATATAAAACGTTCTCATGAGGAGACTACTCCCTCTTCCCCTTTCCCTATGGGTGCATGTAAATAATCCCATTCCAGATGGGCATCAGCATGATGCGTTTGATGCTCTGTAGTGCATGGTTTGACCACATAGAAGAGAAATTGCTCTGGATAAAGGAACACTCATAAGAGCACATACAGCAGAAGTTAGTTTCTAGCTGGAGAAATAGGCAGCATGGGGCTGGAGAGGCAGTCAGTAGAAAATGAACTTAGTCATTCTGTACGCTTCAAACTTGCTAGGTTTGTAGACTCAATTATCCTTGGCTAGCAGTAGGATGGGTACAATCAAGGACTCGGAGAAAAACCTGGACTCCATATGCCATCTCAGAGGATACATTTAGCCTATTTATAGGTTGGCAGTAGACTTGCACATTCTTTCATTAAAATTAATGTACACATCTGATGTCATAGGAATTGTGTATTTGTATACAATCCTTTTTAATTGTCCTATAGTGTTCTGAATTAGAACTCCCAAAATCGTGGCTATACTGTACACAGATTACTGTAAAAAATCTTCCCTAGACTGGTCTTACTCTTTTATCAGCCATTCAAGAGAGAGTCCAAAAATCTAGAAGAGAATACATTTGGGACTGTTTGCCTGAATAGAACTAATTGTTTCAGGACTCAGTTTTAGCATGTAAGTGGCATTATTAGACATACATGTGACAAGTCTTGAACTCATGATTCATAATTACACAAGACATTTAGAGAATTTTCAGCACCAGTAACATGCATTTTTATAAGCTCTGAATAGAAACAGGACTTGCATTTTTTTTTTTTTTTTTTTTAAAAAATGGCTCCCGTAAAGCTTCCTTTTTATAACAGCAGGATACAGACTTTCAGAAACATGAATATATTCTCTGCCACAGAGCATAAAATGACCTGCCAGCATCAGCAATGCAATCAGTGTTTTATGTTTTGGAAACATGGCTGATGAAGTTTTGGAGGTTAAAAGTCATTCAATTTGTTCTTATTCAGCAAATGACTAAAAGATGTAAGAGGCTTATGGGAAAAAAGAGGTGTACTGGCTCTGGCTGGGACGAAGCTGACTTTCTGAACAGCAGCCCATACAATGCTGTGCTCTGCACATGTGGCTAGAGCTACTGTTTTGGCAGCGGCTGAGCAGTGCTGGCACTTCACCAAGGCTGACTCCCAACCCCCACAAAGCCATTAAGGGATGAGCAAGAGATGAAGCAGTTGACCCAAACCAACATCCTTATCATATGGCATCATGTTCAGCAATAAAATTTGGGAAAGGGGAAAAATGGGAGCCCACTTATGAAAACATCTGTCCTCCTAAACAACTGCTATGCACTGAGGCTTTGCTTCCCAAGATGTGGCTGAACTTGCCTGCTGGTGGAAAATAGACAATAATTATTTCCTCCTTCTTTACTTCTGCAAGGTTCCTTGCAATTAAATTTCCTTTTCTCAATCCATGATGCTTTTATTTAATAATATTTTTTTCCCTTGCCTCTTCCTTTGAGGAGAGGGAGTGAGAGAACAGCACAATGATATTTAGTTGGCCATTTGAGTGAAACCATGTAAAAAGCCTAATTGCAGTGAAACACACACACAAAACACCCAACCATGAACCAATGCTTTTTGAATATAATACAAGCAAAGGTGAGGAGTACAATCTAGCCAGAGTTGTGACTACACTTAAGACTTGGAAGACTTTTATTTACAGGGGCTGTTTCAAAAGTAAAGCTTCTTACGTTGGTCCACAATGTAAAAGGCAGATGTTGGTGGTATGGCAGTAGAGGCTGAACCTTCCCACCAATACTCCACTACATTTTGTTACTGTACAGCAGATAACAGCAGAACAGTGGTCTGACAAAATGGTATCTGACATGGAAGTGTGTATGAACCAAAAGTGAGTTATTTAATTTCTCCGTGTGGAAAAAATTGTACCTACTGACATTCCTCAATGCTTACTGAATGGAGACAAGACAGTGGCTGTGAGCACAGTGAAAACTGGACAGTGTAGGCAACGTTTTCCTAGCAACAACACTATCATAGCTGCTGTGAAACAGTGGGTCACCTCTGCTACTGCAAATGTTTACAGGCACAGCACACAGGCTTTTATCACTGGCGAAAATGTAGAGCTAATGGTGGCAACTACACTGAAAAATATTGTTTTGTATCAAACAGTGTTATTGTTCCCTTTTTTTTTCTGTTTAGTTTCCAAGTAAATAAATAGGAGACATTACTTCTAGAGCAATCTACTATTTATGTATTTTTATTCTCTGTTTTTACAAAGTGCAAAGGAGCAAGACTATAAGCTAGGTAGAGATGTCAGCTTCTATTCTTAAAAATGTACAGAATAATCTAATATCTGAAGAATAGTGAGGAAATCAGGATTAGAGGAAAAATAAAGTGCTACAACATCTAGGTAACAATTTCAGAAGTATTTTAGAGATTTTTTCCATTACTACCTGTTTTAGACCTGTCAATCTTTATAGTCATAACTTGATGCTGATTGTGATCATTTCACAACAGACATAAATAAAATTCTTATACTTAAAATTCAACCTATGCTTCACTGCTTTGCTGCATTTGTTGTCTTTTATATTAGCCTGAGATGTGTTAAGTACCAAAGTCAGAATAAAACAAGTACTTGTTTTGAAAAAGAAGCATAAGAACAAGGAATCATTTTCTGGATTAATTCACATTTCCACTTGTGTGGCATGGTATTCAGGATGTTAATTTTTTATTTCCAGTAAAACTGCATAAGCATATGGAAAATCAATTTTCCGGCCCTACATGGAAAAGCAAAGAGTATGTAGAGATACATCTGTTTACACTACTCTCTGAAAATGCTGCTCTGTATCTCCCTCAAAATGAGTCTATTTGACACATTATGAAAATTAAAAAAAAAGAGAGAGAGAAAACATAAATGCAGTTTACTTTCTAATGTTAAGAGCAGCTTTACTTTGTTGCTTACATTCATTCAAATAATTTATTATTTGAATCACCTACTAAAATGAGTGTAATTCTCATTGCCCCTTAACAAAGGTCCCTTTCAGAGAAAAATTTGAAAATGCCTACTCTGGTACAGCCTTTTTGAAGTTACCTGAATTCTGTCAAGTATACAGAATACACTTGGCAATTAAATTAGCTGCATTTGCAAAGGGAGAGGTGTTTCGATGTATGACACCTATTCCATTCCTTCTCCATTTGTCAGAAAGGTTCTTCACTATTTCCATATTTTCAACAAAAGTTGTTGGAAGCATGGAAAATTATCAAAGATATATATGAACCTCTACCTAAAGCCTTGTCATTCTTTTCTTTCATAATCTAGCTATATCTTCTTTTTGCAATTTGCTTCAGATGCAGAATAAGGATCATTCGCGTGAATGGAAACTACGCACAAGTGAGGATTTGCAGAATAAAACCAAATGTTTGAGACTAGTAAGGAATGTCTCAAATGAACACAAGGCAATCAACATAATTTTATGGCATTTTATGCTTGCTTCCAAATGGGAGGGCCCAGGAGTGTTTGTTGGATGAAAACTTGGTCTGTGAGCAAATGATTCTAGATTGATATAGGAAACTGAGAGATATACCATTGTATTCTGTGAAGGCAAGATACAAGATGGCATCTCCCTGCTACCTCTTACATGCTGACTTAAATTTACAAGGTCTGGAAAATTGGGAACCAAGAAGTTCCTGCTGAGATCCCGAAGTCAGAAGCTGTCACTCCAAAAGAGCAGGCTCAAGTGCTTTAGACTATAAGCAAGAGTTTGTACTGTTGTTGTTAGTCATCCACTGATTAACACTAACTTGGATGACCTGACACTACTGAAGATCAACCTGACACCAAGACATTGCTGGATTGAGGAGCAATCCAGCTGTCTCTTTCTCCATTTTCTATCTTTTCTCTTTATCTTTTATTTTTTCATTCTTTGTAGTAGCCATTGTCTTACCTGTAATGTTTATTAATTGTAATTATCAAATTAGCCAATTATACCTCCAATTAGAGTACTAGTTAACAAAGGTCTTAATAAATGATAATTGATGTGTATTATTAATCTGTGTATTGGATGACTCCATCTCAGTAGCAAGCCCTTGCTGACTAGGGGAGGTGTGACTCAGGAGACAGAAAAAGATTCACCTCCCTAGAAACTTACTGAGTGGGACAGACAAAGTATTGCTATGTATAAAAATGTAGTGACAGCAGTTACTTGTTCATGTTAAGCTACAAGAGCCATTTGTTAGCAACCAAACCCATTAAAACTTTGATCCCTTCAGCATTTATATTTGCCTCTTTGCAAAATTGGACCTATCACCTGATTCTCAACAGTCATATATAAATATTTTTCATTGCAATTTATATAGAGTAAATCATTTGCATTGTTAATTTTTAACCGAAAATAGGAAAACCAAATATTTGAAATCAAAATAGCAATGTGCAAAGCAATAATGAGGAACATTAACTGACAAAATAAGTTTCTTCTTCAAAATACTTCTAACTATCATGATTATGTTTAGAATAAACATTTAAATAATCCTATTGTTTAAAAAACAACAACAGTTTCACAAAATAATTTGTTTCTGTTGACCAAGTAATTACTTTGGCATTACAATAATGGACGAGTATTCACAATCAGACAATAGTCTGCAAAAGTATGTGACCTTACCTTCACCTGCATACGCCAGAATTGAGCGGGCACGCATCTGCTTTCCTTCTGTGGTTTTGCCGGAGCAGGTGTGTGAGCAGGAGGACCACACAGACCACATGCTGAGCACACAGTCCTTTGGGCATGGAGCTTCGCAGACAACAGGGATTGGGTAGATAGCATCTCTGCATAGCTGCCTGTCAACCTCTTCTCCTGGGAAAGAAAAGGCCAGTAGCAGTCTATCATTTGTTAAATTAACTTAAAATGAGCAATGTAGCCCAGATGGGCACACAAATAAATTAGATTCTGTTCTTCTATATAAACAAGATAAATAGATTTCTTATTACAATGACTTGTCTCCTCTCCCTTGAACACACTCAAATCTAGCTTAATTTGATATTCTGCTGAAGTCTGGATGGTCTTTAGGCTTTAGCTTTGTTATTATATATTTGATTTGAAGAAAATCCACATATGAATAACAGAGTGTGTAGTATACCTACGGAAAATCCATATACATTAATCACCTCGTCTTCATCTACATTTGTGGGAGAAGGGGAAAAGTATCATAACTTACAGATCAGCCAACTTTATAAACGATAATCTATCCTTTGAATCGGACCTATGTCTACTTACATATTATTTATATATTTATACTTAAATATATGAATATATTCATAGAAAGATAGACAGGTAGACAGACAGATAGATGTGAACCTGCAATTTAAAGGATAAATACCAGGAGTTGCAGTAAACTGCAATCATTGACATCTGTTTGGTTATAAAAACCTTTCATTAGGCAAGCTTGAGACACATCACTTTCACAGAAGTATAAAAAAAATTTCAGAATTTATATTCTGTCACATCAAAGTTCATATTTCATTGTAATAAAGACTAGTATAAATTGTTTAATGAAATACTCCCTAATGTTTAAGTACAAGTACTGCTTTAGTTTTCAATAAAGAAATTGCAGAAACACTGTATGAGATCTCTCTGCATAGCATCCTAACCACAAAGTACTTAGTTTTTAAAGTATAATATCACTTCCTGATCAAATCAGTTAATATGCATTGGGTGAGCAATAAAGGAACAACCATGTATTCAGAAGTCAAAATGTCTCACTGACAGTGACAAAAGGCTCAGGATAAATCTTCACTTTGGAGCAGATGAGAGAAACAATGAATTAAGGAGAGAGATGTTTGGATCCACTGTTTTAGAGTTATAGCTTTGTTATCATACAAACCAATTACAGAAATCACTGGCAACTAAAAGCACTGGGAACTGAATAAATCCAGTAAATAATATCAGTCACAAGGAGAACTTTGAAAAAATGTACACATAGATTACAGGCACATAGATTTCTGAGGCTCTTTTAACCACATACAAGCCAAGCATGAAAAGAGATAGTCTCACTTATAAATAGGAAATGTTTTTCTTTCCCTTAAGTTTTCTGAAAAATATGCCTCTTCAGAAGCATCTAAAAGTCATTTGTGTTACATGATTTTTGCCACACTTAGAGTAAAAAAAAATGTTATATTGAGATATGATTAGTCTGTAGAAATGTTACTGAAGGATAAGTGGTCTCAATGGAACTGAACAGGACTGTATAGCATAGTATTTGTAATGATACATCATGTTAGAATTTTTGTTTTAATGGCTAATGTCAACAAAAAAACTAACTCATCAAGATTTGCAGTGGAATACATCTTTGCTACAACAAAACATTTGTTGGAAATAATCAATAAATATTCTTTAATGTTAAATATAACAGCCAGTGATAAAAGCAACCACCTGGATTCTGACAGCTAATTGGGAAATGTGAGCAAAATTAAAGATCTATAAATACTACTTTACCGAAGCTTCAATTTAGGCTTTTATTTCTTAACGAAGTAATAAATAAATAAAACAGTAACCTAAACAAAATCTGCAAGATTTACAGAGTCTTAAAACCTCTCAGATAACAATCTCTGACAGCCTTAATTTTCAACAAAGGAGGGTTTCCTGCCTAGAAGATCAGAATGACATACTGTTTAGAGTGAAGTACGAGAGCCAGGAGCAAACAGCAAATTTCTTTTCCAAAGAATGAAGCTAGAAAAATGATGAACTTTACTCTCAGACTGTTCCATCTCCAGGTAATATTTAATGAAGTAAATGCTACATTCATTTTCACATCTTTCAAGAAACACTACTATTACAATATCAAGCTTATTTATCACCCACTAACTAAGATAGTGTTAGTGCAAAATTCAAGCTGAATTTTGGGTCACAATGAGAAATTGAGTTAACATCAGTTTCAGCCTGACTGTATGTTTAAAATGAAAAAATCCTTCACTCTGTCCCAATCTTATCTAAGCTCTTATCTTTTCCTTTTACAGGGAAAATGTTCTAGAAATACACAATTTGCATAGAGCATTTATTTTTTGTCAACAATCCAATTCTTAGCTGACAAAGGCAACAGCACAGAAATGCAGCTGAAAGATATATTTTATAATGGGTATTTCTTCAAGAAAATATGGCATTTAGACTAAATTGTTTCTGACATTTCACTAATGATTTTATGAACAATTTGACCTTTGTTAACTTCCTTATAAAGTACATAGTGTAGTCAACTGCTAGGAGCCACTCAACCATATGCTGGAGCAACACCAATATAAAGACTAAAGTCACATGGAAAAAGTCCTATTTGGGAAAATTTTTCATCTACTGTCTAATATTTTATTTGAATGTTATGCATATACATTTATGTTGCACAAGAGACAAAACAAATTCATAAACATGAGTCAAAGGTCGCTGCCTGGAACTACTTGTGTTCTAAGCAACAGAATGGCAAAAAAATAAAATTCAGAATGAGGAAAACAGAATATGAAATAAAGAAAGTGTTCACCACTGAGTAGTTGATTTGTTCATTGAAATCTCAAAGTTAAAAGCAGTCCATCTTTGGAAACAGTGCTTACGTATCTGAATAATATTCCTCTCATGCAACAGACGTATTTTGGGTTAAATTCTCCGAACTGCACTAACTGCATGAAGAAATGGCGGGAGACAAGAGGCCGTATTTAAGGACATTAAATGTCAAAAACTATTTAAAACTTAACTGGTACTTTTGCATATTTGTACCATCAGTAAGGACTACCAATCTCTTCCTTGAACTGCTACACTGGTTCCAAACTGACAAACAGCAGAGTGACTAAAAAGTCACTACAAACTCTCCTTCCAGCCTTTTTTATATTTTTATTTTCTAATTTGTGTGCATGCACCAGAACCAAAAGTAAACTACTATTTAATTAAAAAAAAAAAAAATCTAAACTTCCAGATAAACAAATTCTTAGTGATTAAAGACAGATACACTAGCAGACAGGAGGAACTGGCTGTTTGTAAGTATCAGACTATTCATATTAGTTCTTGTTTTATTACGTTCACTAAGAAGATACAGTATGCAAAAATTTGGTTTAGATGCTAAAACTTCAGCTTGCATGTTCCATGCAATCAAATCACATTCTTTTATTTTTTGTTTTTATCCTGCTCATCTGTAAAATGTGCCTTATATTTATGTTTCTTGTAATATACTTTAAGATCTCTCCACTGTGAAGCATTCTTAGAGCTAATAACACTTGAGAGACATAGCAGGAAACCTTCTTGATTCTTGTGTATCTTTTAACACGATGCATGCTCCAGTGCACGAAAAAAAATTGCTGTCAGATTCTGACCTGTAGTAAATGGAAAGGCAAGTGCTTAACAGAGGGCAAAATTATTTTAAAGCCTTAAAATGAACGGTAAAATCACTGCTGGATTCAATGAGGCATGGAGTACAACTGGGGAAAAAAAAAAAAAAAAATCAACACAAAAATGCTGTTGGGGGCCTACACTGTAAGGTACTTATTTTGGTCTCAGTCCTCTACCATCAACTATAGTCTCTGAAAGGCCAAACTGTAATAAAGTCAAAAACAACGATAATAAAATTACAATAAATGGAATAAAACCAACAGAGAACTTTGAATATTAGTACTGTAAGTGATGTATAATCAGTAAAGGAAAAGAATATCACACAGTGATATCACAAATCATGTAGTTATACTCTAACATTTCTTAATGATAGCATCTGAGTGTTAATGCTAAAACTGCAGACTTCAGCATCTGCACTGCATAGTCAAGTGTGTCCAAATTTGCTAATATTTCTCTGACTAAGAAAATAAAAAGGGCAATATCTTGTTTTTGTGGCTTCTAGTAGTCATGAGTGGTAGTCTGTTTTTAAATACAACAGATCACAGGAACTTAGCGTTACTTGTGTTTTTAAATCTACGCATTGGAAATGAGAACGTAAAAATATAGAAAGGATAAGCAGTTCAAAGCAGAGTATAATCTGAATGTGCCGGGTATACATACATTAGGGAATATATTGTATATATGTAATGATACCTGTAAACAATAAGACTATTCTTTATCTTGAATTTTCGCACAGTATGCATTTCTCCCAAATGAGGAATTATATGCGACTCTGTGCTGACTATTCAAAACTCAGCAACTGGTGGTCTGCAGTACACTCTGTTTTTCATTCAGAACTAATAGAATCACAAAGTTGGAAGGGACCTTAAAGACTATCTAGGTCCAGCTCCCCCACTACATACCCATCAAATCAGGCTGCCTGGGGTCTCATCTAACACGGTCTCAAATGTCTCCAGGAATGGATAATCCACAGCTTCTCTGGGCAGCCTGTGTCCATGTCTCACCACCTCCTGCATAAAGAAATTCTTTCTTCTACCTAATCAAAACCTACCCTCTTATACTTTAAAGCCATTATCCTTTGTTCCTGCGCTGTACTTCCTGACAGAGTCCCTCTTCATCTTTACTGTAGACTCTCTTTTAAGTACTGGAAGGCCACTGTAAGATCTCAGAGCTTTCTTTTCTCCTTCTTTTTCCCCAACTATCAACACCAATTTGAGCATAACTCTCCACTAAAGAGTCTGTGTACAGTTTTATGATTTACTGCATTATTAATTATGTACAAAGATAATTTGACTATAAGAGGGAGAAATATATATTCTTTAAAGTTTCTTACAGTTATGAAGTGCCTAATACATCCCTTTTAGTTGCAGCTCCGTGGAGAAAATATCAACTGCCTTGAAATTACAAGTACTTCATAAGTATGTTAAAATAGTATCAACCAGAAAAAGCATTAATGAGGGACTTTTTTTAGCTGACATTATTCAAAAGTAAATATGAGAAAAAAAATCAGGCAAATAACTAAAATAAGAGAACACATAGAAACTTGTACAAATTTAAAGTTCTATGTGAGACTTCCATTATCAATAACCTTGTCTGCATGTTGGCTGACTAGTCTAATACAAAATGGGCAATTATTTACAATTACAGAAAAGCTGTTAAAATCATCATTAAAAATCATAAATTTTCAGATGGTAGTTAAACACCTAAATAAACTAACATAATCATTTTAATTTCTGCTATTACTGCACTTGTTTCAAATAACTAAGTAATAACCAGTTCTCAATAAAGGAAAATTCCTGTCTACCTCACATGAACCATCAGAGCAATTTAACCTTTCCTTCTAAGCCAAACAGCTGCAGCAGTTCTGCAATTTTTTTTGTTGTTATTGATCAGAATTTTTTTAGCATTTCTTTTTTTGTTTGTTTGTTTTGTTTTTCTTACACAGGAGAAACCATCTGAGGAAATCTGTCTTTCTCACAGCACTTCTCTAATTAAAACACACTATTGAAAAAGGCTGACCCAGATTTTTCTGCAGGGAGAATTTAGAATTTAATCCCTGCAAACCTAATCAAATAAGCCCTGAAAAGGGAAACAATAATATTTACATGAAATTCATCATTTACTGCCTTGTTAGATTTACTGCCTTGTTAGGTGCAGGAATCTTAAATGAGAGTATTTAAAGGAAAAAAAAAATACACATACAGTGGTATCAGAATGATATACCATTTTTTTTCAGTTCAATACTTTATATATACTACCATACTTTGATAGGCATAATGAAACTTAAATTTTTTATTAATCCCAGCAGTATTCATAATATCCTGACAGTGTTTATTCATATCTACTCCAATGATAAAGCGTGTCAATGTAAGCTTTAGTGCCAGTAAAACAACAGCATCCATTAAAAAAAAATAGCAACACCACGTTAGCCTATGTAATTATTTTCTGTTCTAGTGGCAGGATGACCAGCTGTCAAAAAAATCATTTCTCTGCACAGGATAGGTTGACAAATTGTCAGCAACTTGAACATTTTTTAACCTCTCTAATAATTGAACATCAAGTAACGTAAAAATTTAAATTATGTTGTCAATATATTCCACTTCATTAGTTTCAAAGTATTTCAACAAACTCAATGTGAAAAGATTGGTCCCTGCTTTCTTTTTATTTTCTCCCTGTCAAAAGGCACTGAGGTCCCCTTCTGCCAGGCTGACAGGGAGTCTGAAGAGGTTTGCTGCCTTCTGGGAACCAAGATCTTGCACTCTGCCAAGAGGAGTGCAGAACCTTGTCAAGAACACAGACTAGTATCCACTATTGCTGTTTCACATGGCATGAATGACACCGGAAGGGGGAATATGGGCAGAATCAAAGACTATAAGGCCCTGGGAGTGCAAGTGAAGAAAATTGGTGCCCAAGTTATCTTCCCTTCAATTTTCTCAGTTAAAGCAAAGAGGGAAGCCAGAAATAGACAAATAATGCACATCAATTCCTAGCAGTGTAGCTGGTGCCAGCACCAGGATTTCGTTTTTTATGACCATGGGACTCTCTGTGGAGATTATAATCTGTTAGGGAGGGAAGAGATCCTTTTATCTAGAACAAGCAGGGCAATCTGTGGCAACAAGCTGTCCAGTCTAGTGAGGTGAGCTTTAAACTGAAGGACTTAGGGGGTTGGGTACAAAAGGGGAAACGCTCATGCCATTGCATCCGCCAAAGGAACATGCCAGGCCAACAAGAACAGTGACAAACGTCCTTTAGTTGCCTCCCGTGACATGAGCCAAAAGGCCAGCCACCTCAAGGGTGTGTATAGCTATGAGGGATCCTCTGCTCTCTTTTCTTCCCCAGGGTACCTGTCTACCAATTAATGCAGCATAGGGAACAAACTGGAAGAATTACACATCTGGATGTTGTCAGAGGGCCACAATCTCATTGTGATCACAGAGATGGGGAGGTACAACTCACTAAGACCAGCAAGGTTATGTAGACGAGTTGCTCTTTATGTGAGAGAACTACCAGAATGTATTGAGCTCTGCCTACGGATGAATGATGAATGAGCGGAGAGCTTACAGGTGAGAATTAAGGGGCATGCTAATATGGATAACACTGTTGGGGTGCTTATTACAGGCTGCCTGATTAGAAGGAGGATGTTAATGATGTCTACAGATAGCTGGAATTAGTCTCATAATCACAGATGCTGGTTCTCGCAGGGGACTTCAACCACCCTGATATTTGCTGGAAAAGTAATGCTGCCAGGCACGCATCATCCAGGAGACTTCTTCAGTGCTTGGAAGATGACCTTCTGATTGAGGTGGTAGAAGAGCTAATAAGGAGAGGTGCTGCTCGCCATATTGTTACAAACAAGCAGAAATCTGAAGGATGGGGCAGCCTAGGCTTCAGTGAACATGAAACAATAGAGCTCAGGATCTTATAGGGAAGAAACAAGGCAATTAAGTATGGCTTCCTACCCTGGACTTCACAAAAGCCAATTCTGACCTCTTCAAAGACTTACTTGGAGATATCCCATGAGTGAGAACACTGGAAGGTAAGGGGGCCCAAGAGAACTGGTTGACATTCAAGCACCATTTCTTTGAAGCTCAAGATCAGTACATCCCTAGGTGTAAGAAATCAAGCAAAGGTGGCAGAATACCTGCATGGATGAAAAAGGAATTCATGGAAAAAACTCGAATGGAAGAAAGTGTATGGAATGTGGAAATAGGTCAGGCTCCATGGAAGGAATATAGGAACAGTCTCTGGAAAGGACAAGGAAGGCTAAGACCCTAGTGGAATTAAATGTGAGGACAGAGGTAAAGGACAGCAAGAAAGGCTTCTTTAAGTACGTCAATAGCAAAAAGAAAACCAGAGAAAATTTGTGTCCACTGCTGAATGAAGTGAGTGCCCTGGTAATTTCCTTTATGAAGAAAGGCTGAGAGACCTGGAACTGTTCAGCCTCCAAAAGAAAGGTCTGAGGAAGGAATCATACCAATGCGTATAAATATCAAACAAGAATCAAGTGGATAGAGCCAGGCTGTTTTCAGTGGTGTCCAGCAGCAGAACAAATAGCAATAAACACAAATTGCAGTGGAACACAGGCAGTTCCATATGAACTTGAGAAGGAAATTCTTTACTTTTGAGGGTAACAAAGCACCAGAGCAAACTGCCCAGAGAGGCCGTGAAACTAGTTCTCAGGAAATATTAAAAACCCATCTGGACACATTCACATGTAACCTACCTACTCTGGGGAACCTGCTTTATCAAGGAGCTGGATTAGATGATCTCCAGTGGTCCCTTCCAACCCCTACCATTCTGTGATTCTTATAAAGCAAAGATTACTGCTTTCAGTTCTATTGCTTGGGTAGCTAGCTGGTAGCTCTAAGTGTTAAATCAGTTGGTAATTCCCTAATCACATGCCTTTCTTGCAATTGCTTTTGCTAAGTAGAATTTGCATTTAATTAAGTATGTCTTAATTAGTTGATAGTTAATATTCTTGAAGTCATTTTCTTCTATGGAGCCTAAATAGAAACGGCACTGATTTTGATGAAGACAAATACTCCAATGTTTCTCACATCTGTTGGTTATGCAAAAATATAAGAAAGTTGCTCTAATAGTTTAATGATATGAAAATACTGTTGAATTGTAAACAGTTGTGTGTGTGAAAATGTACTGTCATTTTGGTTTCACTGAAGAATTTCAAGAAATATCAGTACTCGTTACTAATAAAAAAAAAAAGAGCAGTCAAGCCCATTATTAAAAAAAAATCAACGCCATAATTTCATAAACATAGCAGGATTTTTTAAAAAATTGTGTCAGCACAAGTACATAAACCTTCATATCATTTACTCCAATTGTGACTGCATATATAGAACACACAGGGAAGGCCATCGATTCCTCCTTCACTATGCAAATAATAGGAAATGCAAAGACCTTCAAAAATATGAAGTTAAAATTTAAAATGTTTTAGACTTTTATAAAGCAAACACTTGCAATGGAAAAAAACTATCATAGCAGGAACAACTGAAACCCAAAAGGAAAATAGCTGGGAGTTTGGAAACCCACCATATCATGTTTCTTAAAGGAAGGATTACAGCATGTAAATATCTTGAGAAAAAAAAAAAAAAAAAAAATCTGAGATTTTAGTTTCTTAAACAAACATCACATTTTCCAGGCATGTAAACATGGAACACTAATTTTACAAGCAGTATTAACTTCTTGATGATGAATGATTATGTACAATCTTGAGTATTCACCTTAAGCAAAAAAGAATTTTGAGTAGTGGAAAGGTACTGACTTTAAGAATCCCCACAGAGATAGGAAAGTCTAGTTCCAAGTAAGGTATGCAAGCACTTCTATTGCTTCTGTGTAAGTAGACTAGTACATTCTTGCACTGTTCCTCAGCTCTAGTTTAAATGCTAGCATGTTTGATATCCTTCCTCACAATACAACATATTAGCAGATCTGTAGAAAGAATGCAGATACAGGTAAGACACTTGTAAAACACAGGTAATTAATAGAAAAGCTGAAATATTTGAAAACCGTTCTGCTGCTGACATGAGATAGTTCTTGTTCCAAAAAAATCTTTCCTGTCCTTTAGTTCATCCAAACTTTCAGTCTCACACAGTTTTTAAGAAAAGTGATCCTTTGCTAAGAAATCAAGTTTAGTATTCCTTAACGTATCAGGTAAAGGTAAGGTATTGACTGTTTATAAAGTTGTTACTTCTACAGTCAAACTCAGAGTTAATGTTCCTTACTTCAAAATAATGAAAGCCACAAAAGGACAACTCTGAAGCAAATTAAGAATGTGTATACTTCTTTCTTAAACTGTTTCAGGTAGAAAATATCTTCGGATGCACTTGGGCATAACTGATAAAAATAATAAACTCACACATTCATATGCATTATTAATGCCTCCTGTAATCCCATTTTCATGTCTGGTAACAGAAGAACATATGTATTTCCCTTTATATTAGTTAGAGTCATCTATCAGGATTACAGTCATGTAGATGCAGTCTAAATTTGACAGAGAGAAATAAAATGAAGGAATAGTATTTCTTTATTCAAATAATGTTTCTAGTGTAAAATGCAGTGCTGTCTGTCACATATGTAGGAAGGTCAGACCAAACAGCAATATGAAAAAAATATTAACTCAGATATTTAAAAATACAGTAACCTGAGATACTTGACTGGGAAAAGAAAGCCAAGTTTTATTCTTTCACCACAAAAGTGCAAACTTATTTACCCTTGAACTCTTTTCTCAAAGAAGATTAAAATAAGAAAGGAGAAGAAACTTCTTGTCATCTTAAAAAGGAAAACATTGTGGCAGCCATATTCAAGTTTTACTTATTATTTATCCTATTTTTTTCCACTATTCTTTTCTAGAGTTAGTCAGGTTGTACAACTAAATTATATACATTTCATCCAAAAATGTGGAGTCTTCCAATTCTGCATATATTTACATACAGAATTGTTTAACTGGTTGTGAGAGGCATGCCAATATCAATTCCACAAATCATAAACTTTGTTACATGTGAAGCTTCCAATAAAAAGGAAATATATCATTTTTATAAATGATCTCAGTTCCTCTACTGTACAGGTAGAGGCACAGCGAGGGTGACCTCCAGTGCTAACAGTGCCTTAATAAGTAACATAGCCCTTTTATCTTCCATGCAGCATGGTAAGTTACTGAGAAAATACAGTGCATTTTGTGTATTATGCACACTGTCAAGGATTATCATTACTAACGTAGACAATTTTAAATTTTTCGCTAGTTCTGATACCATCAAAGCGCTGTATTTGAATGGGCTATTGGTAATACTATGAGTCTGAATGAAAAAAAAAAAAAAAAAGACATCTAAATAGAAATACTGAAAATTAATGCAAATTAAAATATGACTTCAAAGGAGATTAGTTGAACCGTATTAACATTTTGCATGGCTATCCTTGTTCAGAATGAAAGTAAAACATCTTAATAAACAGAGTTTAGGCCACTTTAATTTTGAATAAGAGAATTCACATGTGCATTTAGTATAGTTTAATATTGCTTCTGAAGGTCTCCAAAGAGCAGACTACACTTCTCTGGGCAACTTGTGCCAGTTGTCCTTCACTTGCACAATATAGAAGCACTTACTAATGGTCATGGGGAACTTCATAGTTTGTGTCCATTTCCACTTCTCCTGGCAGTGGACAAAGAGCCTGTTCTGACATCTGCACCTTTGCATCTCACAGCAGAGGTGCTTCACGCCCTTAATCATCTGGGTAGCCCTCCACAGAACTCCAGTATGTCTATGTCTGTTTTGTACTGAGGGGCCCAGAAATGGATGTAGTACTCCAGATGTGGTGTCACCAATGCTCAGTAGAGAAGAATCAGCCGTCTTGAGCTGCTGGTAATAATGCAGCCAAGAATACTGTTAGCTGCCTTAGCAGCAAGGGCACATTAGTAACTCATGTTCAAGTTGGTGTCCCTCATGGCTCATAGGTACTTTCCTGCTGAGCTGCTTTCCAACTGGTAACTCCCAGCATGTACTCAATGCCTTAGGGTCAGGTTCCTTGGCGTGACAGCATGACCATGGGGCATATAAACCACTCCCCACTTGCAAATTAACTGAGGGTGCATTCTACATCATCATCTAGATCATTAATGAAGATATTAAGCAGGAGTGAACCCACTGCTGGCTTCCAAACAGACTTTGTGCCACTGACCAATATCCCATGGGCCTGGTTGCTTATCCAGTTTTTGATACACCACACTTTCTCCTCATTCAGTTGATACTTCAACAGGTTCTCTATGACAGTCTTAGAATGGATGGTGTACAAGGCCTTTCTGAAGTTTAGGAAGACTATATTCACTGTTCCTCCTGATCCTTAGACCAGTCATTTCATTGCATTAGCTTATCAACTTGGTCAAGCATCACTTCCCCTTGGTGATTCCATGCTGACTACTCCTGTGCAGTTCTTCTTCCTGCGCCCCAAAATGGTTTCCAGAATTAGCTGTCCCATTACCTTCCAATGGATCAAAGCTCACTGGACTGCAGCCTAGGTCCTCTTTCTTGCTGTTCATAAAGATAAAAGTGACATTTCTTCCAGTTTTCAAGCGCTTAGCTGAATTACCATGATTGACCCAATATTAGAGTACCCTTGCAACTATAACTGCCAGCTCCAACAGTGCTCTTGGGTGCATTCACTACCAAGGGTACAAAGATGATACGTTTTTAGCAAAAAATCAGCTTCACTTCATAGTACAGCACACTCTTAACACAAGAATACCAGTTCAGTATTCTCAATAAAGATCCCAGCAGAGTATCTGCACGTTTCCTAAAAAGAGGTGTAAGATTTTCCAACCTCGACAGGTACTTGAAGCATTTTCATAGTTCATTTGTTACTGTAGTTTTACTAAGTATGATAAAGAACAGAGAATGCAAGCATATTGATCATAACCAAATGCAGTTGCCTTCTAGCAATAGATAAGCCAATCAAGCAATCTTGATACAAAAGAAAAAGTAAGTTTGATGACAGGCTATGGTGCCATTGAGAATAAAATCTATATTAGTCTCGGGACCAAACAAGATCAATACGTCAGACCAATAGGCCATTTTAAGCAGAGTAGAGAAGAGAGGAAAAGTGCTGAAAGAGCTATAAGGAAATAAGAAGGTGCAAATCTGGAAGATCAGATCTCTTTAAAATTTATAGTGTATTTCTAAGAACACTTGACAACAGCAATTCACCATAAACAGATACAGGTGATCTCAAGATTAGACTTCACTATTCCCAACCACAATTTAGAAAGCAAGAAAAAGATTCTTTAAAAAGTACGGGTTTAATAAATAAATAAATAACTCAGTTTGTTTGTAAAGTGTTACAGAAATTTTACTGTGCATAATAGTGAAAAAAATGTCTTTGATTCTAGAAATATTTGCAGCGCAATTTTGAACATTGGTAAAGAATTTAGGATGTACTGATTGGAAAACAAAAGATTAATCTATTTTAAAATAGCATTATATCTGTTTGCTTATAAAAGGAACTGGAATTATTTCTCCAAGGGTATCATCAGATTTTTAAATGCATCAGACATGAAGAAGTGGAAAGCTGTACAGTTTTGAAAATTATAACATACATTTTGTTTAAGTATTATTACAGACATTTCACTCTTCCCTCCAATGACTGAATGGAGAACAAGCTTAGGAAAAAGTTAAGGAATATCAATGTTTTCAATAAAAAAAATGACTTAATTCTGATGTTCTTCTAAATTTGATTAACATTCAGGGATCTGAGCTACAAACAGAAGCATGAGAAGGAAACAACAGGCAAGACTATAAAAACTGTAGCATGAAAAGCATGACAGCTACCTTAATATCCATAGAAAGACAATGCTTGCTAGTCAATCCTTTCAACAGTCTCTACACTGAGATGCAAATCTTTATATTTTAGACAATTACCTAAAAATGCCTATTTTTGAAGAAACACTAATTATCTATAACTTTTATGATCTTCAAGCTTCTAATATTCTGCATAAATATGAATTTTGGAGGATAATTTCAAAAATTTAAGCTCAGCAATTCACAATATTGCATCACAGATTTATTAATAAATACTCCAGCATAGAAGTTTCACCAAATATTGTCCTTCAGCATTTAAATATCATTCTTCTCTGTTATGCAAAAGCATAACCCACAGATGATGAGAATGACTAATGACATACAGTTGACAGAACATTAAAGTTTTCAGTTTGTCAATTATCTAGTATCATACTGCTATAAAGTGGCAAATTCATCGATGTGGGATGCTTCTTGCAATTCATATATACCTGTAACCTAAAAAGGTTACAAGAATAAGGAAAAATATTTTATGCAGTAAAAGATTATTATAAACATTTTCTTTGTGTTATTCATTCAGCTGTAGCTAGTCACTCTAGAGACTTGTCACTCTGTATGTGATATGACAGCTCAATTCAATCACAGTTAAAACAGAGGACTCAAGAGGTGTAAAGGGGATCACTACCACTGTCATGTTTACACATTTCTGAGGAGTAGTTTTATAATTAATTACGTGGATGCTTCTGTCAGTGTCCCACTACTGCCAGATTAAATGCAGTCTTTGGAGAACATCTTTTTATCCATCTTGCAATGAATAACTTCTCATCATTACAAGTGGAAGGCACAGCATGCCCTTAGGCTACTCAGACTGTGAATTAATCTTGTCTTTTGGAAATATTTTCATAACCAATTCCTGTGTAGAAGACTAACCTGCACTTCCACTGTTTTTCTTTTTCCCAGCCTCTCAGCATATGTATTCAGAGAAAGAGCTCTCAGTAAAGCAACCAGAGGTAAATACCACTATACCTTATAAACATTTGCTAAATAAAGGAAATATCATTGCCATGCAGGAAAATGAAAAGTAATAGGAACACATTTGAGAATCTAGGGACGTCACAACTTTTAAGCTTTAGTAAATTATGCAACACTAAAAACTCTCAGAAATCTGATAGATTTACATCTGCTTGATAAATTACTTGCAACCCAGTGATAAATTAGGCTTTTTTCCTTTTTTTTAGGCTTTTCTTTTTTTACTGTGTGTGTGTATACACACACACAAACTCAAAGATACTCAGAACAAGGGATTTTAAGTAGATTGTAAGTAATATTTTTTCCTCATAAAAACACTAATGCAGCAGCTTGTTATTTATAAAATATAAATAAATAAATATATATATATATGCCTAAAACCATTAAAATAATACCAGGTATCCAATAATTCCTTAGGAAAGCTTTACACTGCTAACCCATTAATTATCGCAATCAGGAAGCTAAGCAGTAGGAAATGCTAGCATTAAAGTTGCCTTTGTATGAGGCTTTTTTTTAATTATTATTGTTTTTAAATAGTGTAATCACATGCTTCTTATTTTTCTGCTGGGTTACTTCCTCCTTCAGTTCACAGACTAGAAGCTCCTTATGGCTATCTATTTGGTATTTTCAGTTCTACTGTCTTTGTTCAAAGCCTGAGCCTATGTTTTATTTACAACACATTAATTAAAAGCATTATTAAAACAGAATTGGTAATTTTTTCCTAAGATCTTTCTATGATGGCAACCAGATGCCAAGTTTTACATTTATTTTCCAAACACTTTATGTGCGACAGGTCAGTAATATTTATATTTTGCTCATGCTTAAGAAAAAGAACAAAATTAAACCCTGAAGAATGATACAACCAAAGCTAGTTGTCTAAAAGATAAAGCATTCATTACTACGAAATGCCCCTTAATCCCCAAAGGAGATATATCTGTTTCACAAATCAGTAGCAGGTTCTGTGAGGAAAACATCATATAAGCACAATTAAATAATTAAAGACTTCATCTGCTACATCCTCCTTATGATCAGGCTAACAACTTAAATTTCCTACTTTTTAAGGTCTTGCCTTTGCAAGCTACATTTCTTAATTTTGACTTACTACTTCTTCCAAATTTTCTAGGGTTAAAACAGAAACCAAGTGAAAAACAGTAATTCTGCCATAGGTATTGCACTGATCCTGGAACATGTACTATTCTGCCCAGAGATCTCATGAGACTAAAGCTGGAGTAGACCAACACACTGCATTCCAGTTCTAAAAAGGAATATTTTCTTTTTCTCCATGCTTCTTGTCCAGCTTCATTCTCTAGACACTAATTCCAGTCCACTACCTACTGCCCCTTCCACCCAGCCCAATGAAGTTCTCTCCATCTTCTTGTCAAATCCTTCCTTGGGCTGTCAGCAGACTGAATCTGTCTCCAAATTAACTTCTAGTCTTAATTATATCCAGACATTTTATGTTTTCCCTTCTCTCACTTGAGTAAGTTCTGGAAAACACCAGGGACAAAACTTTCCCCAGCTCTTAATCACACTGCTTAGACAGTACCAGCCTCTCACTCTTGTTTTCCACTCCCTGTTTCATCAGATCTAATGTATAAAATTATTCCTTTCCCTCTGTAACACTTTTGTGGGTGTACATAGCTGAAATTCTGTCAAAAGCCACCAATCCCACAGAACAGGAATGGATCAATGGAAACACAGGAGAGCGCTTCCCATTTGTTCTGATTTGGAATAAGCATTGCAGCTATGTTTTACTCTTAGTTTGAAGGGGTTTTAATAATTCAAATGAAGGCATTTACACATTATCTTCAGGCTCTTTGAATTATCCCAAAAAATACTCATTTTGTGAAATCAAATACTTCTTGGCTGGTAAGAGGATTTTTATATTAATCAGTGCTCAACACAAATGAAAATCTGAAAGAAAGGTAAAAATGAGGACCTTAAGGCTTTAAAAAGAGAGAATAAATTCCTATTCTTTATTGTCTCAATGTGATAATTTCTCAACATATTAGTTTCAACACTTAAGAAAATACAGCATTAGTTTGCAGGAAGTGAGAAAAAAAAATTAATTAGGCCTATGAAACCCCTATTTTCCATTGGATGAAAAATTGACTCCCATTATATCTAATGATATTGTACTGTACTAGAACATTTTATCATACATATTACTGATCAGTATTTTGTAATATCTCCCAATAAAATTGCATTTATTTTATAGATATAATACTAATATAAAATTATTTGTGTGTATATATATATATATATATATATATATATATATATATGCGTGTAAAATCGTCTACAGGTATGTATTAAAAAACAACGCAAGTATTTTCTGAGCCTGGTTCTAAGCAGTTAACCCACAGCACAAATCTGAGACCAAAATTCAACACTACTGAATTCAATTCTATAATCTATATAATCTATCAGGTTCTATAAATTCAGTTTTATAATCCATCCAGAAGCCCATAAATACTTTTTTTACCTAACATAGTTGAAGCAAAATGTAAAGTGGCACACGAAAAGAATATAAAGCATAAAACTAACTTTCCCCAAACCCGAATAGTTCAAAATGCATCCACAATTGCCAGTCCTGTACATTCACTATGATAAAGCTTAAAGTCTAATCAGGACAGAGTTTCTGCTATGCTGGTTGCTATGAAAATGAAAACTTATTCATCAAAATCCCCCCTCCTAGTTTGCCTACTGTTATTGCAAGCAGTTACTGTAACTGCCTGCTTTTTCACCCAGATGTTCCATCAAAATCAAAAGCAGATTACTAGGAGTGTGCATCATTGAAAACATGTAGCTGCACTCTTTATGTTATATTTTGAAAATATTTGTGTTTCCTACTACAGTACTCTCTATTCCTGAATGCCCAACGAGTTTTAAGTACACAAATAATCCTCCACAAATATACTTCATAAGTAACAATGTAAAGCAAAATCATCTAAGATGCCAAAATTATTGTCTATGACATAATAAAAACCAGCTTAATTTAAAACTATTTTTAACTTAACCATATTCATTGTAGACTTTAACATCACTATAGGCATTGTTCACATAAAACATAAAGTGCAACTCTGTATTCAAATACATTTGATGAACTGGAAACAAAAGTGTACTGTAGTGACATCAGCTGTAATAGTTGACTGCACTACCTAGATGAAAGTCTAATTTTGTTTTACTTATTTTTTTTAATTGAAATCATCACATCACAATCCAGGCTAACTTTTTCAGTATCTGTTGTGGTAAGTGAGGTATTTAAGTGATCTCACATAAGGAAATTACATAATGTTGTACAAACACTAAAAGCATCCATTGTGATGTGGAATTTAATAGGGGTATGTTCACTTCCCTAATGTCAGGATGAGAGATAGAAAAGGAATTGGTATGATATATTAAATGCAACCTTTCATCGACAGAAGAATTATCAATTATAAAACTTCCTGATTCCATGTACTTTCAGCAGTACTGTGTGCTAAATTCTCCTTGTGTTCTTTTATATTAAATAAAGCAAGTCCCATTAAGTAGAAATGTCTTAAGAATCCAATGTATGAAACATTCCAGTACTCTAAGAATATCAATTTTAAAAACTTTAAAAAATGTATTTTACCATCAGTAACAAATTCTGATGTTTGCACCCAATAAAAACATTCATTTTTTATGTTGTCAGACAAGCCAAAACAAAGCAAGCACAAGATATCATATGTTATATATCTTGTATGTTTACAATTAAGAACAAAGCATCCATCACATCATACATTTCTTTAAAATGTCCACGATAGTCTGCCAAAAAGCTGCCAGGCAGAAAAGAACTGTTTCAATCAATTCCATAATGACATTAGCTGGGAAATTAATATTGAGAAATGATGACTAATGCACATATAACCAGGTTCCTGTAAGTGTATGGCAGTATGTGCTGAAAGAAACTGTCATTAGCCACCGTATTTTTTGACTAATTGACTGCTGAGCATTGGCCAGAATCTGTTCTTGGTTCTCTTGTGGAATTACCTCAATAATTCAATGTAATTAGGTTTTGAATTTGGCTCTTTATTCTTCTTAAAGAACTATGTCATAAAGTGACACAAAGTAGGTATTTTATTATTAAATAATCATCAAAAATCCAATTAGACTGATGGTTTCTTCTTTCAATCTGCACAGCCACATAACAGAAATGGCAAAAGAAATAGTGTCTTTAAACATAGGCATTCCTATAGACTTCCATTCAGTCTCAGCATTTTCCCTTTGTGAAACTGAATGAAGATTAACGGCTACTCATTTAGCAGATATATCAATCAAACCTCAAGTATACAGGAAGTACCATATTTTAAACTATCCAAAATATTTTAAGTAAAAATGGTTGCACCAGCAGATCAGTTTCTTTGCTTTGAAGTTTCCTCTATATATTTAAATAGATATGTATTGTAAAAAAGATAAAACCACAAGTTGGAAATTATTCAACGAAATAATAGATGTTATCAGAAATCTATGGACAAGAATTTAAAATACATGAAGATGTATGTTTTCTGCAAAAATTCAGTAAAAAAAATTTCAGAAATCAGTGTTTTCGAGTCTAGAGAAAAATAAAGTGATAACTTCCTACAGGACCATCTTATAGCTTTCTAGACGATCATGCTAGCTGAAAAAAAAAAAACAGAAATAAAGGAAATTTACACTGCTCTTCCTTGGATTGAAGTGTTGGAACCACTCCATGCAATGCAGTTAATCTAATCTGTTTGAAGTTTTTATATTTTTATATCTAATCTAAGCAAAACAGGTTCATTCCCCTTCTGCATGTTTTAATAAACTACTAACACTTACAAAAAGGGCACTGCTCACATCACCATACACTGCTGTTAATGGGGCTTTAAACTTGTTCTCAAGCCTAACAGATACATGTCATCCATATATGACCAGATACCGTAAAAGAAATTGTGGCCCTCAGCTACATAAACAGACATCTGTATATCTTTTGCCTAGATAACTTTAAAAACAATACTGCTATTTCAAAGAGTTGCAGGCATTTGCACATACACAAAGAGCCTTACTGTTGCCATGGCTCCCTCTCCAAAGCCAGCCATCACTCATGGCTGAAAGCCAGAACAGTAGAGTTCTTCCCCTTCTCTGTGGAGCCAACTGTAACCCAACAATTAGTGAGCTTGAACAAGGTCCAGAGGAAATTTCCCCTTCGAAGAAAGATCCATTTTATCAACAGACATATGCAGTGGTACGAAGGCCATTATGCTATAAAAACTGTAAATGGATATACTTAAACCTTCCTACAAAAATGAGCAAGTAATCTCACGCTAGTATCTGAAGATCAGAAACACACTAATGCCACAGCCATTGCTGGTACCTGTGCTAGACTTCAGCCCAAAGGCAAAAACCTGAAAATATAGAGAGCAAGCCATCATTTTGTAAACATTTCCACCAGCAGTTAATTTTGCAGATTTGAAGGAAAATTTGTCAGAATTTTGCTTCATTTACATACTATCAGCACTAATGTGTCCACCACAGTGGAGAATTGGCCAGCTCTCTCACTGTAGATTAAGTCTTTAAAACACACAGAAATATTTTTGAAACAACTTTTTTTCACAGATTGCCATAGCTACAGAGAAACAGAGCAAATCAATCTACTGTATTTTTCAGTACTTCAGATGGGGCCTCTGAAGGGCAGAGTAGAGAGGGACAGTCACCTCCCTGTGCCCCCTGACCACCCCTCTTCTGATGGAGCCCAGGATACCTTTTGCTTTCCGAGCTGCAAGAGCACACTGTTGATCCTTACTTTTTTTTGCTTTTTCTATACCATGCTATTCTTTCTCAGGAGTCCTAAGCAAAATCCGCCTGATATTACCGATGAAGATCACAGGACATCTTTTATTATGATAAGTAAGGGATTACGATGAAAAGATGGGAAAATCCACTGCATTATCCTCCACTGCTTTTGCATTCTGTCACAAGATATTGAACACATATCTTCATGATTGGATCTTTGCAAATGCAATATGATTTACCCTATCACTGAAGCTGTGCCCACAACTATTTAATCTCAAAGACTAACAGGCACATAGCCAAAGCTAGAATTCTCACTCCTAGAACAGATTGCTGATATACACAATGCCTATATAATTTCAGTAATATATACTGCCACACAATTCAGAAGGACTCAAACAGAAAGAAAAAGATTAATACTGGGAATAAAAAAAAATGCAGTCACAAATCTTTTGAGACAAATTTGGCCAAATTTTGTCTATGCATTGCAGAGAACAAATCCTGTAAGAATGAATCAGAATGCAATACTATATCCATAAAATACAGATAAAAGTAGCTTCATTGCATGCTCTGTATTATGTTTATAGTTAATTGTAGTTAATAAATATAAATATACATAATCTTTATCACAATTTATTAAAAAAGTTACCCTGATCAAACATTAAATATGAATAAATACCACTACTCAAAACTAATGGGAAGTCACATTATCCAGAAATCTGAAACAAAAAACTTGTGACCCAAGTTGTTAAGCATGAAAGCCCAAGATCTAAATCTCCCTATAATAACCTCTTACTACTTCTGACTGATCCAATTATCGAATATCTTGTGCAGTTATTAAAAACCAGGGGTGTCTCCTTATTTAATCCTCCACAGGGAGTTCAAATTCTCTTACTGTAACTGCTCTAAGTCAGTACAATTAATGTAATTCATATGCTATGTTTGAGCAGACTATAATACTAATAATGAATCAGGAATGTTCTCCCAACAGTAGTTCTTGAGTCTCCTACAGTTTGAAGTATTTCATTAACAGTTTTCAAAGTTCACTTTTACAATTATGTCATGCAAAAACTATTTTCCCACACAGAAGGATGACTGAATAACAGTGGTATTCTTTTTGACCTCTTCAAGAGGCAAGTCATCCTGGACTGTCATATCAACTTCTTAGCACACATCAAACTATGCTTTCCAGAAACTACATTACTGTTTTTCTTTCTAATGTGCTTACTGAAATATGTATTACTTTATTCACACTTTATTTAGCACTGTCCTCAGTAAATCAGTAAATTGTTAGTGGGATTACATCAGGGAACTCATTCAAGTCAGTGCAGGCATACATTTGACCTACTGAAAAAAAAGCTGTTCCTGATATACTTCTTTCAAAGTCTCTTCAGGAACCTCTGAAAACCTACATTGTATAGGTTGATTGCTGTGAAGAAGCTTAATTCTAAAGAAACTACTGGGCTCATCTTAGCTAACAAATTGTAACATGATAGAAAGTACAGCAATGACAGCAGAGCAGCAAGGTCTTGGACTGCAGGAAGTAAGGATTTGCACAAACGCTACAGCCACAGAAACAAAAATAAAGGAAAGAAGCTACTTACCTTTGGAAAGCCTCAAGTACACAGAGATCTCCAGCAAGATACCCTTGTCTCCACTGCCAACTGTTAAATAAGGCCTGGGAAGGGATAGATCCTGGTTCTGCTCCTTTCAGAGGATCCACCCCTTCCATGCACCTGAGCTCCCCTGGGGTGGCCTTGCCTTCCTACCAGGTGCTTAATCACTGGTTCAAGCTGTGACTTAGCATTTCCACTAATCCAATATGAAAGGACTTCTCTCTTATCAAGAACTGAGAAATCTGAGAGAAACAAAAAATGCTTCTCTTTCAGATTGCATGTTACTGAATATGCATGCATACTGAATATGCATGCATATTCAGTCTGGGCTGGTATAGAACATTAGAAAAAGCATCTTACCATCACTGTTGACACAGATGACGATAGGCACCTGAGTACCAGGGCCACATGGTTTCTCATTGTCAGGAACACACTCCTCCAGCCCTACAATCCTCCAGTCATAGCATGAGGGCTCCTCACATGGGATGGCTTCCAGCAGGTGAGGGCAGTTTCCCGTTCCTCCCGTAGGCTCATTAGTGATTCGCCGTTTCCTTAGTTTAAATCCTGAAATATCCATGAGAATATAAATGGTGAAATAATTCAGTTATAAAAAGCAAAGTGGAGAGATTTTTCTCTCTCTCTCGAGAGAGAGAACTGTTCTGTTTATCTGTGCACAAAACAAACAAACAAAAAAACCACCTAAATGCTCAATGCAACACAACCTTTTAGATGATTTGGTAGAAGAACTCATCACAGAAAGAAGTAAAGCTTAACAAGTTCTTTAAAAGTTTTGAACTGATTCAGTAAGCTTTGCCTTCAACTCTTGTTTGTCCTGGTTGTATACATTTTCGAGAAGACAGCATTTGTTTTCTGTGATTCACTCTTGCTGGATCCATCTCATTTAACAAATCTTCACTAGGTTCTGGCTTGCCATTTCTCAAAGATGGTGCTTGTTATCTTCTTAAGAATTTTCAAATAGAAATAGAATATCAAATGAAATCAGCTTACAAACAAACAAAAGTCTAACTTGCCAGTATAAATAAACTGTAGAAAGAAAAGGAGAAAAGGATGAGGTCCTATAAATTCCTATTTTGTTGCTAATTAACATAAAAATATTCCCTTCCATTCATTTACAGAATTTTCTTCAGACTGTATGAACTCATTTTGAATAGGAAAAGTTGAGAAGCCATTATGCAGTGTGACACGTGTCAGTCTGATATCAGTCTTTCAGGACAGCATGTTGAGAAAGCCATCGTTTAGCCAGAATATGCTAATCAGACTGAACAGATTCAGCAAATAACTTCTCATGTAATAATTTTCTACAGTTTCTGATATGTATGTGATCAGATTAATTTAACATTGGCAGCTTTCCACACCTTTTCATAGGTTCCTTTTTTGTCTCAATATTCAGGCAGGTTAACAATACTCAAATATTGTTATAAAGTGCTATGTATAACTCCTTTGTTTCTACTAAGAGACAAAGTAAACAGGAGAGAGTTTTAACACATTAAGTGGAAGAGTTGATTTCTCTGTTTGGAGATGTGCCTGTTAACAGATTATAACAAATAATATTTTAATAATACATTGGTATGCATCTTTGTTTTCTCTAATCTGAACAATTTGATAAAATTAAATCTTAAAGGTCTACTGAGCTTGCCACCAAAAAAGTGATATTCCCAAAGAAGCACTCCAGTGTCTGCTACAACAAAGAAGGCAAGTGACATACAGTAAAGAACCATTACTGAAATATGTAGAGAACTTAGCTTCTAAGACTGAGAGGGCCTGTACAACTTCTATATCATTTTTGAAGAACTGGAATCACACAGAAAGTTGACATATATAACATGAAAGTATAACATAAAAAGCTGACTTTATGTTATTATATGCTTGAAAATTTTACAGCATGCTGATGATAACTGTATCATTGCTATAAAACAGCCGTATCAAACAAGGAATGAATACAATAAATTACAGTAAAACAGATAAATTAGGATATTGAAAAATGCCTAGTACAGAATGTCATTTCATAGCAGAAAGATCTTGTTGAGCTTTTTCATATTTATTGATCATCTTAAGCAAAGATAACCTGTGTCATGGTTTTGTGTAAAGTACATCCTAATATATTTCCATTAGGCAGGGTTTAAAATTAACATGTTACTTGTCTACTGTACTCAGAAGAGACTCAATCCAATGGGTTTACACACTGAACTGCTTTTTCCTTTTTGGTTTGTCAAGATTGGATCACATTACATATTGTGTGACAGCATCATAAAACTTGTGTTTGCTATACAGATTGATATGTAACTAGCAGCATACCAAGAAATAGAATCCAAGCTAGCATAGTAACTGCACTTACTCCTTCAGGTGGACATACAGAATGGCCCTATCTTATGATCATTTTCAGTCAAGGAGCTAAATCTGGATTCTCAGCTTGTATCAGATAATCGTACTGCAACAATGAGTTGGCCAGTTTTTCTAATTTATGACCAAAAACCCCAAAGACTTTTTAAATGTGTTCCTTGTCACTGCATTCTTGCCTTCGTATTTTAATGTTACTCTACTACAATATGTTCTGCACAGGAATGAACTGTAAAATATATGTGAAAGCAGAAACCAGCACAGATGTACTGTTATCAGAAAAAAAAGCAAAAAAAAAAGTGTTTCTTAACAACAGTGAATGATCCCATCTCTTTATTAGTGCATGCTTCATAGTCTATCAGTGAATTCTTAAATTGTCACTGAACTGTAAAATCTTTTACTGACTTCAACACTATCTACCTCAGAGTCTGCTTCTACCTTCCGAGACAGTGCCAGAACTGTGTTGCACACATATTCAAATTATACACTTTTTGTTTGAGAATAAAGTTTAAAACTGGAATTGAACTGTAACAACCCAAATTGTCCTTGAGAGCCTAGTTATTATTTTTGCAAGCTTTCCTGGAGAAATAGTGCAAAATACTTGCAATTTGATGACTTTTTTTGATGCTGAGAGGTACTGGATGTACTATACACATTATGGTGACTGCGCAGACAGAAATGTTTTAGGAATATGAAATATTCGCCATTAAAGGTTCCACTGAATATTTACATACCCTTCTTGGCCTGAGGATCATCACAGTTTTCATAGGTGCATGGTCCCCAGGCTGACCATGCTGAGGTCTCACACTCTGTAGGACAGGGGATATGGCACAGCTGCGAGGTGCTGGGAAGAGGTCCTGTACACAGTCTACGGTCCACTGGCCTCGAGGCTGTCAAAAAAAAAAAAAAAAAAAAAAAAAAAAAATCAACATATTTCTCATATGTTGCCAGTCATGATGCTCAGCTCTAAAATGGCAAAACCATCCTTCATTCAGAAAGGCTGCTATCTCATCATTCTCATCTGAGGAAGTGATATGAAGTAAAATGCCTGTATTGAAAAAAAAGGAGACAGAATTCAGTCAACAACACACAGAGGCATGACCAGAGTCAAATCCAATTAAGTGGGATCAGGAAGACCGTAGATATTGCAGCACCCTCTTGGACTTAGACCTTTCATTAAATGGATTATGTTGTAACAATGGCTGTTCACCTTGCTGTCTGCATAAACTGATGTCCTGCTGTCTCACTGAGTTATGTTTTCACTGCGCTAACTGAACAAAAAGCTGTATAAGTCCCTTTTCTCTTATACGATACTATAATTTCAAAAGTGTGGTTCATGAATAATTGGAAGGTTATTTATAAGCTAAAACCTGAAACATAATCAAAATAGTGACAGAATTTTGTTTTTCTTTTACTCCATTGACCTCCAAGTGCACACTCAACAATAAGATTTGTGCAATAGCATTTCCAGTTCATAAGTTTGCATATAATATATAGAGATACAATTATCAAAACTTTGCCCAAGATAACTGACTTTTCATTACAGTATTATTAATTCATAAAGATGTCTGTGAAGGCAGTTTATTCTGTTTTTTAATGATCTGTAATGCTTTGTGATAGATCCAGCCATCCGGTTTCTTCCAAACTTTACAGGCCTCACTCTTTTCAATTCCTGTTTTATACAAACGTTCAGACATATCTGTTAGGTGCCAGATGAAATCACTGAATTCACAGTTTACCACTTCATTATGAGCAAGATTTTAAACCTTTTCCAAATAAAAAACTTGGCAAAATATTAGATTAAGCAGAGAATATTTGCTAGAATGCAAAGTGAAGTTTGTCATGTTCATCCTCCTTGTCCAGCTAAAGAAACTTGCAGTTCTTAAACTTAAACTCTCATCCTACTCCCTCTGGACTTCTCCACACGTAAGTTGTCTCATTAATTTTCTATCACCCCTACAAATATTCTCCCTTGGTGGAAAGACTTATGTGACAAAATATATTCTAAAATAACTTTCTACTTGAATGAAAAAAGGATGACAAAATATCATTCAGAAAAAAAGATATCAATAACAATAAATTAAATTTTAAATTAAACATCAAGTTGTTTAAGTATTTATAGATGTGCCCCCCTTTCCATTCAGACTTTCAAAGCAGATGATCTTTCATTTTAAAGAAAAAGCACTAAATTCATACTTTTTAAGGGGAAAAGAGAATGAAAAATATTAGCCTCTCTAATCTCGTTCCCTGTTTTGCCTCCTTTAGCACAGTTTTACTTTTTCTCTGAGTAATGAAGGCATGAAGATGGCAAGTGGTCATTAAAGATTACCGCCTCCAGTTTACCAATCTCTTAACACAAAATAACAGCAAAATATTATTCCAGCACTTTTACAGCACTCTGTTGGAACTAAATATTATGATAGAAAATTGAATTTTACAATAAATTTGACATGCACACTTAAAATGTATAATAATCAATACAACATGCATATCTACTGTAGAACATGGAATTAAATAAACTTAATTTGGAAGCAATTTGAATTATATTGAATAGATTCTAATAAAAAAAGAAAAAAGCAAAACAGTAAATGTTAACCATACTTTTAAACTTGATTTAATCAGGAAATTGTCCAAGTGAGACAGTTGAAATTAAGAGTCAATTACACCCATGAGACAGTCTTGCCTCAGAGAACAAGGAAAGCATTCATAATAATGCCTTGCTTCATCTCCAGCCTGCATCAGGATAAAGCACTCATCGTCACACTAGTTAATTGTATGGCACTCAGAAAAGTAACAAAGATCTTTAAGCTTTGGAAGCTTAAAAAAGCATATTTTCATATCACAGGCGTTCCATATCTCAGCCAGATTTTCTAAGAGTCTGCAAAGAGAAGGTGCTACCATGCTACTGTAATAATTCATTGTCAAAGCCATGGTGGATTCAAGCCAACCTGAGATGGACATGAAAATCCAAAATTGAAGGAACTTTGACAGCGCTTGGCTTTAGAGAGATCGACTTAAGCAACAGGAATATCACTTCAACTTTTTGAAGATTTTTGTCCAGTAAAAATTCTATCAACAAAGAGTGTTAAGTAAACTACTCATCAAAACACATACTGAAAATATCTGCCTTTTCCATCATTCATTAGTGTGTAGTGTAAATAACAAATCCTTTGGAGACTTGTAAGTGGTATCAATAAATCACTCAAAATGCTAAAATACTATATAAATGCTGGTTTCAAGAACATCATTGATGTTTGAAAGTCTAACTCGAAGTCTGTTATGTGTTTCTTTTAAAACAAATGAATTCAACACTAGGATAATTTCCAAGTTATTAAAAAGGCTTTCATCTGCAGAAGTTGACACAATTTCATATTCCTTCCTGGTTACTTGCTTTCACAGCAATCAATGGAAGGAGGCTTCTCCAGCAAAAGTGCTCTCACTCCAAGAAACACAAGAAAAATCCAAGCTCAGGACACATCATGAACAGCAACAAGGTAGTACAAGTTCCTCGCACGTTTTTCAGTAACGTTAAATGTTGTGATCAAACGACAAGTAATTCAGGACCTGATCCTCTTAACAACCATTCAACTGTATGTATGTAAGCAGTTCCTTTGTGTTTAACAGGACAAGGAGCGAGTGCTTGTAGATGTAGAATAAATTTAGAAGAATAAACTAACTCTCTTCCCACCCTCTTTCTACACCATGAGTTTTAATGGTACTTGGAAAAAGATGACACAGCCTATCTCACAGGCTTATTCTAAGAAAAACTTCCTGACTAAGCCAGTTAAGTGGACAGGTGAAGAGATGGAGAAATTAAAGTAGATGGCAGAATGACACTGGCCTCCAGGAATCTTGACTGTCAGCTAATTACTGCATCCTGCACTCCTTCTTCATCAAGTCGACATTTATAAATTCTGATAGCAGACAATACAAATTGGAATGCTCTGGGGAATACTAGTTCAGGTAAGTATTATAAGTTAAAATGCTTACTGGAACCCTAGTTTGGTGTTTTAAAGCCACAAAATGTCAGGAAATGGCAATGAAGTAATTCCCAGCACTCAGACTGGAGGGGATGTCAGTTACTCAATGAAATTCTTCAGGAGTGAGCACATGGAATTGTTTGAGCTTCCTAGGCTGGCTAATGAACTTCATTTCCTTAAGTCCAGGCCTGACATTTTCAAACTGTTCTTAAATTTTATGATAATTCACAAATTCATTAAACTCCTTTAGAGCTACATAAACATGTCAATTATATACATACAGCCAACATAGTTTCCCCAGAAGGGACATTGCCTCCTTGGTGCACTTCTGACTGAAAGGCCAGGTCAGAGGCCTTCATTTACCTACCTGTTATTTCAAAAGTGATGGATAGCAGAGGTGCAGCACTAGCCTTCGACTTGCTCTGTGACTGACTTTCTGAAATAACAGGGAAACGCCACCATGAGTATGCAAGAATGGATGTCTTCAAAGATCCCTGACTGAGATAGTATTAACTATTAGCAATAGCAAACTGCTCTGAAATGAAGGCGTTTCCCCAAAACTAACACTGATAGTTAGTTTTGCCCCATCCTTAAACTACCCCTAGTTTTCAAGTAGTATACACTGATTTGCTTGTTTTGCAGAGCACTAGAGCTCTGGCCTTCTTGAATCCATGGTGTGAGGGGAGCAGAAAGGAAGAATGGAGACACAGCACCCATTTAAACCTGCTCCCATGCATGGAAGCATCCCAGAGCTGCTTTGTAAGTAAAGATTTGCTTCACCCTGAGTTTGAGCTCTTGCAAAACTGTTCTCATGTTTATGCATCCACAGACTAGCTACATTTTAATCAGCTTTCTGGGACCTGCAGAGATTACCTCTGGATGGGCTCTGCGCCTTCCTGTCACACTCTGATAAGGGCCGATTTCACACCCGCCTAAGCCAGCGAGACTTCACAGCCTACCCAAATCCTAATCACCATACTGAACAGTAAGCTGCCACGGATTTCATTGTTACTTCTGTTTAGCTGAGAGTTCTTACTTCTTTAGTCTTTGGCAGGAGCGGCAAAACTTTGTTCCACAGAGGCGATTTACTAAAAGCCCCAGGGCATTTTGATTTGCATTAGATGAAGCAGCTTGAAAACACCTTCTTTAATAAATATAGATGTGAAACCCATTGTGCATACAAGTCACATTCTGCTAGTCCAAGTACTCAAGCTGAAAGAGATTTAGGCACTAGCACTCCCCACAAACTGTGCCTTTAAGAGCAGAAACCTTGCTACCCTGCCTCTAGCTCAGCTCCAGGTGCTGCATTACACATGGCTCTTACAAGGATATCCCTTTTCCTGGAGTATGTGGCTGTATTTATTTATCTATTTTAATGCTCTTGTATGTTTTTACAAAACAGCTACAAAAGAGGATAGATAAAATTTAATTAAAAGCTAAATGCAATTAGCTTAAGTCACTGACATACCTAAATTTATAGTGTTGCATTATCATTCAAAAATAACATAAAAAACTTGAGTTTTTTTTCCCTCAGTAAATACACTGCTAAGCTAACTACAGAATATATCTCCTAAGCTACTCTCTATTTTCCTATTAAGCCCTACAGGCTGTGACAGTGACAAAGAGTAATCTCTAGTTCAGTTTGGGGAAAAAACAAACAAACAAACAAAATTATTTTGGCCTTAAGTCTTCAAAGTGTCTTAAAAACCTGACCAAATCAAGAAAAGAAAAGAAGTCCCTGAAAATGAAATGTAGTCACATTTTCACACATTTCTACACTGAGTTTGCATTCCAGAATTGGCATATTATGTCTGCATCTCAGTCCTCACAGGTTCATCATGTAGCTCAAGAACACACAAGAGAACTGCTGTAGGCGAAGGAACAAATCTAATATTTCTGACCTTCATTCTCACTTGTTTTCTAAGTGAGAGATATCCTCATAAGACAGTGTTTTTCAGTACATATTAAGGAACAGTAATTCACAGCTAGGAACCAATATTTGCTACATAAAGAAATCTCTTATCCTGCAATTAAATATTTTCATCCAAACTAGTTTTGTTGTATTTTTTTTAATTTAAGCTTGGATTTCTGAAACCTGCGATGTAACAAGGTAATCGTGGTAGAAGACAGTGGCTGTCCAGGAGTAAAGGAATGCTGAAGTATTCTGATTTCATACTAATTGAATTGCAAGTAAATTAAATTTACCTTCTTTTTCCTTGAGGGTATTTAAATAGGAGAGGAGATTTTCATTAGCTTGCACACAGTACATTTCCCGGGTTTGAATGCCACCTCCACACAGTGCTGTTTGATTTCCTCGCCTTTTATCCTGTTGATTGAGTAGAGGATCAACGCGGCATTCTGTCCACTCTGTGGTCCGCCAGCCATACCTGGATGAAATTGAATGAATTAGGTTTTCAAAAATCATGATGCTCTTTTACACATCACTGTTACACAGGCCAAAACACCTTTATATCTTTGTCTGTTTCCTAAAAGGCCTGAGACTCAGTTTCTCATACAAAGAGGTGCATTAAGTTTGATATTTTACATGGGTGGAAGCATTTCCTCTGTTATTTGATTTCTGAAATCATTACTGCTTTGAGAGATCTGTCCTGTCCAATTTCTGAAACATACTGCACATACAAATATTTTCTTGGAGGGAAGAAAAACTTCATATGCAGAAAAATATGTGAGTATGTTCAGCTAAGCTAACTGTACTGACAATGACTCTTGGTAATCATTTAGAACTAGACAGTCTATACAAAACAAACCAAAATATCAAATAAATGTGCACGCTGAGAAACATAAGAACCAGAAAACAAGAGGTAGAAATAAAAACACAACCCACAAAAAAACAAAAGCAGAAGCCTCGAGTCTATCTTTGATAAGAGACACAGAAGTTTCTCTTGAATATCAAGGTAAAAGAATAACAATATGTTTTTATTATCTCAGGTACCATTTCAGTAAGTTCCTTTCTCACTGTCAAGACGACAGTTTCTCTGCAGTGCTGAAGCATCCTTGCTGGGTACTGATGAATGATGAGAAGCTGTGAGCATTCTAATCAGTGAATGCACAGGAAAGAAGTTCTGTGACTTGGAGCTAAAATCCCAGTCAGGATTACGAACCACAAGAAATGCCACAGAATTCTCTATCCAACAATCACTTTAAGGCTAAATCAAGCAAACTGCTTCCTAGTGTGGCTTGGAAAAGTGCAAATATGACATTTCGACTCTTAAATGAAAAATACGCACCACAGTCAAAGATGGAGATGCAAAATGGCTTAACATCAAATGACATTTCTCCAGCCCCTCCTGCTAGTCTTGTAAAGGAAGAGCATAGTTGGAACATTAATAGTAGTCTTGATAAGTATTACAGCAATCTCTTGAATGTAAGGTGCTTGCTGTCATTTCTCCTAAACACTGAACAAGGTTATTTATTTACTGTTAATGTTAGGCTCTCCCACTTTCCACTTGGGGCCCAGCTTTTCTTTTATTGGGCTCTAAAGAGTCTCATTAAAAAGTCTGGCAGCTAAAGAGATATTTCTCAGCTTTTTCTTATGTTCAGCACTTCTTGCAACAGAATACTTCAGAAAATACTGGCAAAACTGCTATGTAGGAAAATTACTGACAAATTAATACAATTGCTTTATTATGATCTTAACTCTGCCCGTGTGAACACAAACATATTGTCTTTTAAAAGTGAACACTAATGGAAAAAATAAGTATTTGGGGTTTTTGTTCCTGTATTTAGAGAAAGGAGTGATTTCACTATAATAGCTGCTACTTACAGACTTCAGGCTTTTAAGGAAAGAACTGAATTTGCAAAGGATATAAAATCAAACCTATTATTTCAGTATTACTTTAGTAATGATTTGGTTGATGTTACTGGCCACGTATGCTTAATTGAAATTTTTCATTTTATTACAGGGAGAACTGAACTGAAATGAACCAACTTACGTAATGCATGGTGCTACACCATCTCCTTGGGTAATGCACTGCTCTGTTTCTTCTAATTGCGGGCATTCACTTTCACTGCCAATAGGGAGCTGCTTAATGGTCCGTGATCTTGTACGATTCCCTTTAGGGGTTGTCATGTCAAAGCAGGTTTTAGAGCAGGGGGTCCATTCTGACCACTCTGACACCTGGCACTCCTTAGTGATCACACAGGACTGGAATGTAATTGGCAACTTGTCTTGCTTGCAAAAGCTGGAATAAAAGAACATTACAATATTCAGCATATATACGTGAAGAGAGATGTGAACTCCTACAGAAAAATGCTGTCTGTTACAACAAACAAAGTCAGTCAATATTTATAAAGCTGTTAGATTTCAATCCAAAGATATATGACCTCAAAAAGTCAAGTAAAAGTGTTTTTTGTTAAACCAATTAAATGTAGACATATTTATATCATTCTGGTGATACAATAATGATTAGCATTGTCATATTTTAATTTTTTATTAAAATACAGATCTTCTACATATGTATGAAACGCAAAAGAGAAAATAAACTTTTTTTCACAACTTATTTTCTGTTTTTGTATATACAATTATTTTTCTTGGAACAATAAAACTATGAAAGACCAATAACAGAATCAAGCCCTGTATATTGAATACTTGAACACTAACTGTTTGCTTTGTTATCAGCTGGTGTATTGCCACAGTAACACCACATGGTCAAAACCTCTCCCTTAAAATAGGGCCTTCTCTGTTAAAGTAAAACCATATCCTTAATTTCCTGTTCACGTAAGTCTGTCATTTCATTTCCATTCTCCAGTTGCTTTAATCACATATTACATAGGTTGTCAGCAAAATTTTCTCCTTCTAAAAGCCTCTGCATTTTCAAATGTCACATTCTAACTAACACATTTCTAACTTTCTGTCTTTACTCACTATAGGAAAATGAGCAATACTGAAGCTAAAACACAATTAAACCAATCATAACTTTAACTTCTTCATTATAATTGCAATGTAGGTATACATATTATGTCTGTTTTGTAATAAAATTCTGGCTTCTAAAGTAGCTAGACAGGAAGAAGTTTTATCTGCAGATGGCACAATGAAATGATCACTCCAATAATCAACAGAACAAGTGGCACTTTCACTGTTTTCATTAAAACAAACACACACACACCATCACACAGAATAATTAATGCTAGCAACAACTCTGTTGCTATGCAAAAATTTGCTATACAAATAGCCAGGATCACGGTGCACTGATATTAACAAAACTTCATAATACAAGATGTAGAGACATTTGATGAGACTAATAATCATTTCTAAAATTACCGCTTGGGACAAAGAGCATGGCACTGAGTGTGGATATAACATCCTCTATCATGTACCAATCAGCCTCTGGGAAAACTGAACAATACAATGGACTGCTAAAGACCACACTGAGAGCAGTCAGAGCTGGGACATTCAAATACTAGGATACACTTAGCAAATGTGTATCTTAGCTGAGTGAGCTAGTCCTGCCCAATCATACCTCTTATGCTCTGTAGGAGGAAATTAAGTACCTGTTGTGAACATGAAAAAATATGCTGGGAAAACAGTCTGGGTTACTCCTGCTTCAGGCAAAAATCAAGCCTATTTGTAGGATCATTTTTGTTCAAGGACCTGGGTGCTTGTGGTGGGTAACACGGAAGGATGGTAAAGTTAGGTATGTAACTAATGGGGATTTGATGTTGGGTGACAACAGCCAATAATTTGAATTGTATGAAGCGAGCAGTTGTATAATACTGCATATCGTCACTACTATGATTCTTATGTGCCTTAATAATGGTATTAGAGTAAGAATCACCCAGATTAAAGAAGAATGAATTCTAACAGAACTAGAATTAGACTCAGTGTGCAACAATCCAAAATCAGGACAGGTAACCTAAACTGGCCAAAGGGATATTCCATACCACGTGGTATCATGCAAAAGAAACCTAGAAAAATGGAGGGGAGTAGGCCAAGGGAGCAGCCACTGCTTGGACACTGGTCAGACATTCATTGATGAGTGGTGAGGAATTGCTTGTGCATCGCTTGTTTTGTATGCATAATATACATATATGCTATTCCAAAAGTAATGCCTCCTATTTATTTCCATGGAGAAAAGAGCACAATTCTAGTATTTCATAGAGTAAATTCTCAACTACAAAACACTATTTTTGACACAATTACCACTAATAACTATGCATTTTTGCCAGCAATGAACAAAAGCCTGTATGCCATACTCATAAAATTACGCACCAGTGGAGATGACCCTCTGTCACTGTCACCACTGCTGAAGCACATCACCCACCACCTCACTGTTTGGTCTCCATAAACACTCAGCAAGTGTTGAACTATGTCAGTGGGGACAATTTTTTCCTCGTGGAGTAATTCAGTGGCATACCATTGCTTCACATGCAAAATCTGTCAGATTTCCCTTCTGCTGATTCCTGTTACATGGCAACAAAATATGGAATATTGGTGGGAAGGTTCAACCCCTACTGCCATAACACCAACATCTACCTCCAATATTGTGGGCTAACATAATAAAATAGGAGGCATTACTTTTAGTGCAGATCTGTGTATGTTGTATTATCTTTTTTTTTTTTTCCTGTTTCCAAAAGAATAACAATAACAAACAAAAAGCATGCATGCCAAACACAGTGTCCTAAGCATCTTTCGGCAGAGTCCAGGGTACTATACCATGTGAAGTAAGGTTGTGCTAGGTAGATGACAGTGTCGAAAGAAAAGGCAAACCAAGTAAATGTCACAGGGATTGAATAAGTCTAAAGGCTATTATAAATGCTGAAACTATTCCCGACCTCAAAGACTTGTATTAGATAAATGAAGTAAAGAAAACATGATGTTGGCAAAAGATAGGCCATAATTGCTGCTGAACCTCTTTTAGAGATGTGTGGTTAGGAATTTGTGTTTAGTCACGTTCTGTAGCCTCTATTTTACTCTTTGCAGCAATAAATAAAAACTAAACATCATTTCAGATAAGAAGATTCCCCATGGGGATTTCAAAGTAATTTAAGGGATAATTGAGGCTACAGACAGAGAGAATGAAGCTAGAGGCATAGGCCTGGAGCAAATGCACCATAGTGCCTGTGTACTAATGAGCAAGCTGGTAGCTGAAAGTAGCCTTTTCACTGAGATTTTACATGAGTGATAAAACTGCATGACTCAAGCAGTAAATTGATTCTTTCTAAAGTACCCCAAATTTCTGTTAGAGAGCGAATCATACTTTTATAAATTTAAAAAAAATTAGAACAGTTTGGCTTTATATGCCAATGATCTGCTCAGGTGTCTATACTCTTAGTCCCAACGTTTAAGTCATATAGAAAATGGAATAATGATTGTAATTATCTTGTCTATAAATCCAACTAGAATTTTATTATTATTTTCATAGAATCATAGAATAATACTTTGTTTTATTATTATTATTATCAATAGATGAAGCTAAATGCCTTATCATGGGACTCCTTACCGATCTCTACACTGATACAGAACAAGAAGTTTTCTGTAAGTTACCTAACCGATTTTATTCCATGAGCTTATAACTTTCTTATACACGTGAGAGATTTTCCACTTTTGTGGGTTTTTTCTCCATACATTGATGGACTGATAACTGAAGAGTTAACAAGAAAAGACAAATAAGATGGGTCTATGATTCCTACCTGTCTTTGTGGTACCCAATAGAGGGCACAAATGGAAAGAGGCCAAGTGTTTGTTCATGCTTTTCCAGCATACTCCTATTTTCCAGCAAACTAGCATAAAGTCTTTCCAAGCACAAGTTACATCTTTTCACTGAATAATCTTTTTCTTCTGTGAATGAGTGCAGTTACTATCTGAACCTGGATAAGGTCCTGGCATCTATTTCATCTTGAAAGCCATGAGCTACACATCACTTTTACTCACCAATAACCACAGATAGGCTGTAATTAACACTGTTAATTTCATTTCCTGGCATTAGGCCTTGCAAAACCATAGTCTATGCATTCTTTCTCTAGCACTGATTTGCTTGGTCTTCGCATGTCTCTTTCTTATTTCCAAAAGCTTTCTTCCACTTAGTGTCACCTTGTTTTAACACAGTTATGCCTTAAAATTACAGGTTCTTTTGTTCTAAGTGGACAACTCTGATATTACATATCAGAGTTGTGATATGTATGTGATATGTAACTGGCCTGGATTTGAGGGCTCTCCAAGACTCATTCTGAGGATGCCCCAAAGTATCTGTAAATTAGAAGAAATGTGAAAAATCCAAAAGTTAGTGGAAACACGAGTCCACACATCCAGTGTTTTAAGGGGACATCATTCTGAAGATCAGTTTGGTGTTTTTCCCAGCACAACTGTTCTTCATATTCAAATGCTATAGAGCTTCAATGCAGCATTCATAATTTAAAGTTGTACAGCAGAGAGAACATTGTTACAACAATAAATTTGATTAACTTACCCACTACTGAAATTTAACAAGAACTGCTATTTACTGTTTTTACCTAAAATATTAATACAGCCCAATTGACAAGGTCAGTATAAGCCAAATAATCTCTTCAACATTTTTTCCTTTGTCTGCACTACTCTACTATGTGTTCATCATTCCTTCACCTTTATAAACATTCAGTGTTGGGTTTCTTTAATGACATTTTCAGAGCTATTACTCCTTACTTTCCACCACCGTATACGTTTTCCTGTAATACTTTTTTTTTTTTTTCTCTATTTGATTTCCCACTTAATTACATACAGAGACTTCTATACTCCTGAAATGAATAACATGGCTGTGTTTCAGCAGGGAAATTGATGCCAACATAAACTTTTCTCATTCACAAGAAACAAAAGCCAGGGGTTAGAGCTGTAATGAAAAAGGACGAAAGTAGAATTTTACACTTAAATTAAAAACTGTGATCTTTCAACCATGAATCAGTATTTGATGTGGTAGTAGACTTAATCCACAGACTCTTTGCCCTTCTGGCTCTAGAGTTCTCTGTAGGAGCACTCATATGTTTACTCAGGCTGCTCCAGTCCTGGAATGGCTGACCTACCCTCATTCCTCACGTGGAAAACAGACACATCTACATCTAGACATTGTCAGAATAGCTCAGCACACCGCTGAAGTCATCCAAAATAGGCATTTATGTTATCAGAAACTACACCAAAGCAACACAGCGATTAGATATCATACCCCCTTAAATATGTCTAAGGAATTGATGTGGATCCAGCTCTTCCCTCTGTTTGCTGAGCAGTTCTACCCCAGAATGCAAAGGAACTCGATTCGTTTTGAAGGTTACTCCACGTTTATAAAAAAATACAAACTCTCCTTGTATTCCAAAGTGAAACCCTACCAACACAAAATAATTGAACACCCAAGACTGCATGAATGAATTAAAAACTCAAGAGAAATGAAAATGACAACTAAAGACTATCTGACATGGGGCTATCTGACAGGGAGAAACCCACACTGAGTGGGAGATAAGATAGTTCAGCAATTGAGCAGAAAAAGGGAACTTCTGAATGCTTCAGATCAAAGCACAACCAACATGGTTAAAAAAATCTAGAACCCTTTAGCAGGTTATAACACGTCTTCATCTATATAATAAGGAAGAAAAGTGAAGATTCTTTTAGCACACTCGAGAAAACATGCTGGACCCCCTTAGAAAAGAATAATGTGATCCAATCCCAGTCATGCATGTCCTTCATGCAATCAGGCATTTCTCCTAACCAGTGGTATAATCAGGAAAACTAACAGTCTTTCCTAAATCCTGGCTGATCGCATCAGACGCTGTGTCATTAGCCAAATGGTGTTCAATCTTTTCCATCAGCCACAACATGAAAACCACTGTCATACAAGATCGTTAAACCAAACAAATCTGTCTGCAGAAAGACTTGAAGTTATGACAAATGGCTTAGAAGACCACCAACACTATACGTACTTGAAAACCACAGTACACACACACAAGCAGGCTTAATGAGACTGTATCTTTGACTGAAGGGCAAATTAAATCTAGAGGAAGTCTCTGACAAAGAAAGAAGATCAATTTGTTATTCTCCTCCAAAATAACAATACTTAAAAAACAAAGAAACTCTAGGCTGGTCACACAGGACTACTGCAAGACATTCTAAAACCATAAATAAATATAGGTCCAGCATCAAAGAATCCTTAAAATAATGAAGAATATAAAGATGGGGTTTGAATACAAGAATGTTTTGCTTTTCTCTTAATATTTGCTGTCTTTTATCTTTTAGTTGATAATGTACATAATCAGGTAAAATTTCATACAGCAACCTTGAATGATCACTCCATTGGTCAGATTGCACTAGAAAATCCAGGAACAATCATGCTGAATTTAGACAGTTGTGTAATTTGGAATTAAATTTATGATAGTGCTGAAGTAGCTTCTCCTTCTTTATTGACCACCATGGAACCCTAAGAGATGCCTTGTGTAAGTAATAAAGATTTTGGAGTCAATATATGGAAACAAGAAACAAACACAGTGTCCCAGTGCATCACAAGAAGCTATTGTATTATTATTATTTTTTACACAGTGTTCTTCTCAAAGAGTGCACACAGCCTGCTGAATACATTAATCACCAACATAACACAAATACAAACTACCATTCTTCCATTCAAGGTACAGTTGGATTTTGAAATAGATTGTTATAAACTCTGCTACAGAGAAAACCCAGCTTATTTTCTCATAAATAAAATTAAATGAAAAGAATAATTCTGTTTAATGAGCAGGTGCTAGACAGCAGGGATAGTAGAAAACTGATTTAAGTCCACAATTCAGATCATTCCCAAGAGTTACTGTGAAACGTAAAGTCTAGTCATCCCTGAGAGTTTCAGTTTAAGGTTGGAACACACTTGTTTCTTCAAAGGTTACTGAAAATGCACCTGCATTTTTTCCTGGTGGGAAACGTAATGAATATCCGTCATAACATAGTTCTGATTAATTTTTCCCACAGCTGCACTGTTTGTTATTGGTTGTACTGTACATTGTTCTGAGAAAATGTTAGTACCTCACAATATAATGGTCTGTTAGAATCAAACAATAAGGCCTCTCTTATTTGTTTACAGCCCAAATATTGTCCAGATAAGTGTTTCTCACAACATTATTCCCATGTTTCTTTCACAGTTTCATTAATCCTGCCAACAAATATGTACAGCCAAAATAGTTTTGAAGAAAACAAAACCACTTCAACTTCTGACACTATGGAAGAAAATAAACAGAAAATACAATTACTTTGTAGAAGGAAAATATATTGGTTAATACAGGCAAAAGAAGAAATTCTACTACACCCAAACAAGTGGCAAAAGTTTCTGTGGTGATGTTGCAGATATCACAAGATTCTGAACAGACAAGCAAGAGGAATTGGTTAGACAGAGGTAGTATCTTTCACAGTCCAGTAATACAGTGACATGTATGCACAACTCACATTACAAATAATCTTTAAATAACAAGAGGTTATTTGGAAATAGCATAGTGAAAGCACTTATGAAATTGTTTTTTGGTTGAGGGGGAGGGGCAAGGGAGGAAGGCAAAGTCAAATCTACCAGGAAGAATTTTCGTAACAAAGCATGAATTAGCATTTACTTTGTCCCTAACAATTAGACTCATGGAAAGAAAAAAGCTAAAATTTTATTATTTATTCATATCTTTTTATTATTTATTATATTATTCAACATTTAAGTTAAAATAATATAAAGTGTATTATTAATATTAGTTACTTCAGATATTTTAGATATGCTCCCTATATTCTGTCCATGTCAGTGTTCAATTCCAGTTTGAATGTCTGGATATAAAGGTCAATATTAGGAGCTAGACGGGATTTTTTATTTTTTTTTTTTACAATCAGCACCATCTAGAAGGATGCCCTTCACACATGTGGAATCTCAACATTATAAAGCTTATGAAGAAAACAAGAGTGCTGCATGTCCCAAATGCTTAGCAGTCAAAAAATAAAACAATAAATTTCATGGTGTTACTGCGAGATTGTTCAAAGACTGATAACAACATAAAGAAATATTGAGCAGTTTGCCCAGGTGAATTTCATGAGGTTCAACAAAGCCAAGTGAGAGGTCTTGCACCTTGGTCCAAGGCAAGCCCCACATACCAATACAGACTGGGGGATGTGAAGATAAAGCACAGCCCTGCTGAAAGGAACTTGGGAGTGCTGGTGGATGACAGCTGAACATGAGCCAGCAGTGTGCTCTCGCAGCCCAGAAAGCCAACCGTATCCTGGGCTGCATCAAAAGAAAAGTGGCCAGCCAAACAAGGGAGATGCTCCTGCCCCTCTGCTCTACACTGGTGAGGTCTCACCTGGAGCGCTGCATACAGATGTGGAGTCCTCAGTACAGAAGAGACACAGACCTGCTGGAGTGCATCCAGAGGAGAGCCACAGAAATGATCCAAAGAATGAAACACCTCCCCTGTGAGGACAGGCTGAGAGAGCTGGAGCTGTTCAGCCTGGAGAAGAGAAGGCTTCAGGGAGACCTGATAGCAGAATTTCAGTATCTAAATGGGGGCTATAAGAAAGAATGGCAACATACTCTTTAGCAGGATCTGTTGTAACAGGACAAGGTGAAATGGCTTCAAACTAAAAGAGGGAAGACTTAGATTGGACATAAGGAAGATGTCTTTTTACTATAAGGGTGATGAGGCACTGGAACAGGTTGCCCAGAGAGGTGGTGGATGACAGTTCAAGGTCAGGCTCAATGGAGCTCTGAGCAACCAGATTCAGCTGTAGGTACCCTGTTCATGGCAGGTGCATTGGACAACATGACCTTTACATGTCCATTCCAACTCAAAAGATGTTATGACCCTACGTATAATCAATATATATATGATCAATATATATATAATATATATATATAATATATATATATATATATATATATAATATATATATTATAATTATGAAATATACGAGAGAGCTTAGCTAAGCAAGTTATTATATCAAAAGAGTATAGATAAAATGCATACCCACATCCTGAGCTCACTGTAAAACTCCAGAGCGGAAATCTCCAGGTAGTCAGCTGTTAAATGAGGTCTCGGATAGATGGAGCCAGGCTCCACCCCTTCCAGCAGCACAGGTGAATTGCCTTCACCTGTGCTCCCAGGGCTGACTCATTGCTCGCCTTAGGTGATAATCAGAGGTTCAGGCTGTGATTCAGCAGTTCCCACACACCCTATGAGTAAAATGTTTTTTTTTTTTTTAATATTGCTTGTTTTGTATTGTATGAGTATGCACGAGGAATACTCTGAAAGTAATGCCTCCTATTTTACTATGTTGGCTTAAATGTCAGAGACATACGGTGATGGTATGGCAGTAGAAGCTGAATCTCCTCACCAATACCCAACAAAATTACCTTTTGTTGCCATGTGACAGATGGAAGCAGAGGGGCAATCTGACAAAATGGTGTCTGACATGAAAGTGCACATGAAGCAAAAATGTTTCACTGAATTACTTCATGAGGAAAAAATTGCACTCACTGACATTATTTGACGCTTGCTGAACGTTTTTGGATACAAACAGTGGATGTGAACACAGTGAAGTGGTGGATGGTGCTTTTCAACAGTGGTGACAGCAACAGTGGGTCACCTCTGTTGGTGTAGACTCTTGTGAGTGCATTTGGAATGCTAAAGTCAATTAATATACCTATTCTCTTGTGATGAGGCATAAAAGAGGCATAAAATGCAGTATAAAAGAATATTGTTAAGATGGTCAGTAATAAATGGAATTAGGCCCTGAGATCTTTGATCTCCAACTAAATTAAGAGTAGAAATTCTACTTAGAAAACATACATAGAATTAATTTGTTCATTTGTAGAATTTATGGCCAGGAGAGATTATCAAAGTATCTATTCTGTCTTTCATTATATTATGAACTATTCTATTTTGCTAGGTAAGACTAATTATTTGTATCTGAATAAAAATATATTTCAAAAAGCATCCAAGCTTGATGATTCCTGTAAAAAATGTATGAATGCTATACTTCTAAACAACAATTGTTCATTATATGAAAAGAGTTATAATACAGCGTGGATAAATAAATGGTTCGTTGCTGGTGTTTCAATTACTCAGCACAGTGTGTACTTTTCCATCTTAAATCTAGATTTTGGCGTGGTGTGTCAGATGTAGAGCAACACTGACAAGCCACTGTCAAAACAACACCCTCGGTAAGATGATGGAGCAGGTACTTAGAATAAAAAGAAAAACCCATTGAATAATATTATGCATATCCACAGCATCTACTGCCTCAAACAAAATCACATTAAAAATCTATGGGAAGTTTCTGACTTTCATATTCATGGAAATTCTAAAAACACAATGGAAAGTGGTAGGGAAGCAATTATGTTTGCATCCTGTTTCTTTAGTAATATTTTACAATTCTATATCTCAATGCATCTGACAACTACTCTTCAGTTTTTAGTTATCAGGAGGTTTTTCTTCCACAATAATTGTCTTCTTCTCTCTTCTGCATTTGTTAACAGCATGTGCTCTGACTAATTCCAAGTTAATTTATTAAGATAACTGTGTACAGCTCATTATCCAAACATGAGATATTTACAGGTGTTCTGCTATTGAACCTCTTACAGCTTCTCACAATTTGATGAGCCTGGAGACTTTCTCTACAAGAACGGTACAGAGTTACCTTTCCAGTAACACAAGAAATCTCCCTCAGACATGCAAGCATTCATGCTTTCACCAGATCCTCAATGACCAAACTGAAGTTTGCTTATGCACTTTCACCTCTACCACTAGCCCTCTCTGCATTGCTACTCATCCCTTTGGACTCCTGAAGTGTGCCTCCCTGAATCTACTTCACTATCACCACTGCCACTTTTACATGCTGCCCTTTCTGCCTTCTGTCTCAGGGGAAAGAATCCTTTAAAGGTTGTTTTTAAGCAAGGATTATATGACAGGGAACAATAAACAAAGCATTGTATGTCTGAAGTTCTGTTTTCTGTCTCACAACATATAACTCAGGATGACTTTTCTCCTTCTCCAGATTAATGGCATAAAGACAGTGACAGGTTTACGCCGTATTTTTTGTAACTCACAGTCTTCACACAAAAGATAAAGGACAATGAGAGCTCATAATGTGGAAGGAGACATTTGTTGCATGATCCGTGAGAAGAGCACTGGGTTCAGACTGGGAAAGACGAAAAGACCAATGAAATTAAAACGTCACCCTAGGGGATCAGACTGTCTTTCTTTTAGCCATTTTTGATTTCTGAGTATCACTTGTTCATCAGCCTAAATCAGACAGTCATTTTCTAACTCTCTGGGTATCCAGCTTAAGACTTATGGTCAGTATCAAGTACAGTGGATGTGCTTTATCTAAATACAGGTTTACATGAAGTAAATCTGGCATGATATACCTCAAACTGTCTGCCTGAAATTAGCAGGACACTTCAGTAACTGTTACTCTGTTATCATCTCTCTTCTCTCAGATATAATATTGGAAGAAACAAAAACTCAGTCTCTCCCGAACCCAGAATTGAAGTATATAACGTATACTAAGTAAAGTATAGCAATGATATCATTCCAAGAGAGATTAATTCATTATGAGGTACAGATATATTTCATTAGGTGTTGTACAAATGCATAGAATCAGTGAGGAGGATAAGAAATAGTAAATAATTACTCTCCAAGGAGGACAGAGGGAAATATGATTGTACTATTAAATGTATAATGCTGCTAAACCAAGCTGCCCAGGAAGACTTCAGAATTTTTTAATTTTTGAATGCTTCTATTTTCCACCACCATTACCCAATATTGTCACTGCATATGATTTCCCACCAAAGAAATAAAAGCCCTAAAAATAACCAAAATTTTACTGTTGCTTCTTGCATTGTAACTACAAGCCATCAATACTGTTCTCAAATATGCCTCTGCTACAGGGATGCTGTAAGGGATCAGTAACCACTCAGCCAAAGACCTGCAAGGGTCTGTTTCCTAGTTCTCCATTTCTTCTCCCATGCAGACAGGAACTTCTTGTTTCCAGCTTAAGCAAGATAGTAAGCTACATTCAAACAACTGAAAAATAAATGTGCAGAATGGCTGTGGTTTTTTTAAAGCTACTCATAGCTTTAACAGAACTGTTTTACATACAGTTCCACTTGCAGCCTTTTGGCCTGGCAGCCACAGCCTGTCACCATGAGCATTGGCCAACCACTAGAGGGGAACCTGATGCATTTGGTCAGAGAATTTCCAAATGTTTTGCTGAAGTACATAAACATATAGGTGAAGAAGGAACACTAGCTCTTTTCCATGTTTCTACAGTTACAAATGCTTGCATCCATAACCTGCTCCCATCATTCCAAATTTCATACGCTTTCCCCAGTCCAGAAGGATCTTACTTAGCAAACCCTCACAGTGAAATGGTCATGTGAATGACCAAAACACTATAAAAGCAAAGTATTTTTTCCTAGGCTTGAATAAAAACATCCAAAACATTTTTGCTAATATTTTCTCTTCAAGTCTGCTCAGGAAGATATTTATGAGGGAATGTTTGAGATTAAATGGAGATTAAATTGATGGAGCAGCAAACAAAAACCGAGTTTAAATTTTAATAGAAAACAACAGGCTTAACATGAGACACAAACATCACAACTTGTAATAGTGCAGAGTTGCATTCCAATTTTTACATAGACACTGTGTTCTCTGCATTGCCAGTTTTTAGTCTAATGGCTCTCTGTGGGATCTCTAACAGATTCCACTTTCATCAGAAAAAAGAGGAAACATTTCAGAGGATCAGTTCTCTACACTAAGAGCAACACTCTTTTAGTTCTGTTATATATCCAGGGCAGCCATTTTGAAGACAGCTTTAATTATTGAATTCTCTCTTCTCCACTAATTCTATTTTTAAAGTACTTTCAATGCATCAGAATTTCAAACTGTAGGCTGTGTAACACGCACCTCATTGCAGAACAAGCAATACAAAATCCAATATTTCATCCTTCACGGGAGACTATGTATTGTTCACTTGGCAATAAAGTGTATAAATTACACTTTGATTTTCTTTTTTCACTTCTCTTTACCATGACTGGTGTGCTGATGTGTCTAGAGAATTTGCCTTTTTGAAGTTTTGCTGACAGCTTTACAGAATCATTTTCTCTGGAGCATCCTTCTGAAACATGTTTTTTGTAACCCTTTTTATACTGTATCAATTTTGCTACCTCTGCAAAAAATATTACTCGCCTGAGGGTTTTTTTTCTTCCAGTCATGCTGCTAGGGGGCTGATTGTTTCTGATTACTAAAGTCAGAACTCACTGAAAATGAACTATTCAAGCTGAGGAGCATTTCACATGAGCACAGCAGGTTATCCAGTCACCTTACTTGTCATATTATTTAGTAACATGCCTACTATGGATGGAGATTATAAAATCATTTTTGCTGGCTGCACTGACAACCTACACAGAAAAATAATTCTATTGTTTGAGATTCTGGAAAGGTAACCACAGAATCAAGCGTTTGACTACAGAGTAGAGAACACAGAATAAAATAAGCTGATATATATATATGTGACACATAGTTTGGTCTTTAAAAGCAAAGGTATCAGTACTAGTATTTCTCATGGGAGTCATTTAATCATTTTTTCTTGTTTTTACTATGCAACTTGAAGAAAAAAGATTATATGCTGAACTTGATAGGAAGGCTATCATATGATAAATCCTTTCTACATTTACAACGTAAAATTGTATTCATTAGACATGAAAATATCCATTGCATCATTTATATCATTTTCTCCCCAATGAAGAATTGTTCCTACATTGTACCATCTATTGTTTCTCTGCCTCAGGCAACAGAATTCATCCATTTCCCTGCTGCAGCCTGAATATATGGTGCATATATGGTATGCTGAGGTGACTGCATTTAAGACAGCATTACTGATCTGAATTAATTCAAGAGAAAGTATAAAGATGATGAGAAATGTATGTCATAAACTGCCTATTGTATCTTATCTTTCTTGTGCCATTTATCAGAATCAGCATAGGAATGTTCCCCCCACCAACTTCCTTTTTTTTTTTTTTTTTTCCTTCCTCTAAATATTGTAGTTCTCAATTATTTGTTTAAATGTAAAAAATCTTGGAGACTTTCAAACAGAATGTCTGGCTGCTAGCTACCAGCAATAGGTGTGTTTAATAAATTATTCTTTGTATTTAAAGTGTAATGATATTCTTGGGCTGCATAATATTAGGCTGGGAAGGGAAGAGGTAAAAGCAGCTTTTTTCTGTACCACCATGGAGACTGTGCTGCAGACAAAATCTGACACTGCCTGAGCATGCTGGCTTTGAGATTCCTTCTACGGACACTAATTCAACCCTAACTCAGTGTTATTCAAAGATTACTTCCCTAACCATTCCTGATATGTGTTTCTGACCTATTCTTAGAAACCTTCAAAGATGGAAGCACCACAAATTCTTCAGGCAGTCCTTTCCAGAGCTTCTCTGTGCCTGGTATAAGGAAGTATAGTTTCATTCAGTATCACTGTGATTAAGATCATTTTTATTCTCTCTCTATATCCATGATATATGGAGATTAACTCATCCCAGTCTTTATTGTGACAAGATTTTACATACCATTATACACCTCACATCCCCATGCAGTTGTACTACCTCCCAGCTAAACAATTCAAACTTTCCAGTACTGTAGCATTAATCATCTGGACTTACACTGACAGGTACTTGGGGGTGTGGTCTGTAGCTGCACGCTGATGTTCAGCCATGGAGAAATGAAAATTCCATATTAATTTGAAGTTTTGTGATTAAATGTACTTAAAAAGATGATGTTTATCACACTTGAAAAGCTATAATGTGGCTTTTGATAGGAAAGGTTGAAGCTACTGCAAGTTCTATGACAGAATATTAAAGAAAAGTACCCTGAGAAAAAGCTAATAAAAGCCTACCTAGCAGAAATGGATGTCAACCTGATTCAGTAAGGGATCTTACTCATTTCACAAATGAAGTAAAACTGATTGATCATGTATTGTACTGGAGGGAAGAAAGTAGAAAGAATCACATCACAGTCAGAAAAAGGTAGAAGAGACAGAAAGAAGACGTCCAGTTTGACAAAGATGTTCTGGGTGGTATGCAGGAAAAACAAGAGCTAGCAGGAGAACATCAAATAAAACAAGCAAGTGGAAAATTATATAGTTGCAGAAAAGCACACAGAAGCCTATGGAAAGAGTTATGGAAACATCTGCAACGACTTAATATTTTGAAAAGCACAACAATAAATAAATAAAATGAAAACACAAAAACAGACGATAATGAAAAGTTTACCACTGAGAAATAAAAGAAGAAAAAGGTGCAGAAGCAAATGAAAATAAGTGGGAAAAGGTACACACACACAAGTTTCACCGTCTCATAAATTTCACCTTAAGAAGCAAGGACAAAAAAATACTACATGCTCTTTTTCATAACTGAAGGCATTGGACAAAACGCTGCACTCTCAAGCAGCATCTTCCTGTTATCATATGTCATACCCTAACTGTTCTTCTGAAACTTTCGTGCCTTGCAGGCAATAACATCATCTGTTCCAAACATGAACGAGTCATTAAAACCTGCAGGTGAAAACTTGCCTCAATCCATAGAAACAGAGATGGCATTTGATAAACTTTATCAAGTTTTTGAGAGAAAAACATGTAGACAGACAGAGAATATGGAGTTAGCACAGTTTAATACTGCACATTCATGCAATGCTTACTATGATCCCCAGCACAGCTTGAACATTTCTTGTCACAGAAATGTTTTAATCTTGATGAGGGATGTTCATACTGGAAATAATGCATGTGGTAAATAGTGTCTTGGGCTCTGTGAACTAATATCAGCATGCACTTATGCGTGCTTTATCTTAGAGTTAATAGAAACAAATAATAATTTGCAAATGAAGAAACATTGATTACCTCAGAGCAGCAGTTTTCCCATTTCTGTGAGTGCATGTAACCTGCCTGGTTTGATACCCAATTTGTATGTCCCAGTATTTGTTGTCCTGTCTATTTTGTCTGCTTCGATTTCTCTTCTTCTTAATTAATTCACGAGCCTCGGGATCCCGAACTGCCTTTTCTCTGTCCTTTTCCTTGTCCTTGCTCTTCCCTCGTTTTCTTGCTTGCCGTATTTGTCTTGAATGGGGCACTGAGCACATGCTCCATGGTCCCACATTTAGGCTATAGAGGCTTTCTTCAGCAGCACATGGGCTAGACTGACAGACCTGAAATTCAGTGAGATTTGGGCAAGCAGACCCACCAAATTGTGGTGGGGCCACCACGTGCCGAGTTCGATGCTGAAGCCCACTGCCACAGGTCTTAGAGCACACCGTCCAAGGGGCAAACTCAGACACAATGCAGTCCTGACGGCACGGGATAAGGCATGCCTGCTCCTGGCGGGGCTTGGGCTCAAAGTACTCACAGATGACATCCTCAGCAGGCACCCCATTGGACTTCTGGATGCAGGTGATGTCTCTTGTCTGAATGCCATCCTCCCCTCTGAGGCACTCCTGGGGCTTCTCATGGCTGCGGGAGAGGACGGGCCGGCACTGATCCCATGTGCCAATCTGCCAGTCATACAGCTCCTTGTGCCAGTCACAGACACGGAAGCAGCTCTGCTGGTTGTCTGGCCGCTCTGGCTGCTTGCAGTTGGTGGGCAGTGTTGTCCAGCCCTCCACATGGGCACACCACACTGCTCGAGTCTGGATGCCACCTGGGCCACATTCATCTCCCATGCATCTCCCCCACGGACCTGGAAAATAAGAGAAGACACTAATGTTGCATGCCTAGTTGTTCTTTGACCAGGTGCGAAGCCAAGTTGAGAGAATCAGTTTTGTATTTCCAGTATCTCTAAGAACTTCGGGCTTGGAGAAACACAAAACAAATAGTGGGTTATTCTTCATCTCTTATGATTATGGATAGATTTTGCTTTTTACCCTAGCCAAACTGAACATTTAATTTCAAGAATATACAAAGGAATTAATCCCATTAGAAAACCAAGAACTGAGCCATCAGAAAACATGTCTTTGACTGAGAAAACAGGAGGCAAAGTCTTTGCCTTCAAGGCATGAATTTAATACTTTCTCTCACTTGACAACTCTTTTTTGGACTGTCTTAGCTTTTGCTTCGCATTTCTATTTTACTCCCCTTGTACTCTTTGTGTCCATTCTTCCACTGTACTGTGTTAAATAATTAGAACAAGACTAAATATTTTGGGGAAAAAATAAAGGTAATTTCAGGTAGGCCACGTCTATTCTTCCTCTATTATAATTATAAGTGGAAAAGAAAAAGGAAAGTTAAGGAGTTTGTACCAGAAAAGCTCTGAAATGGTTATATGGAAGAAATGCTTAAGACAGAGACATACCACTCTCCAAAGAACAGAAGTTATTGCTTTTTTTAAAAATCCCTAAGGTCTATGATAAATACCCCACGCATTTCTATAATTAGTGACAGCCAGATCAATAAAAATCTATATCCTTGAAAGCTCACAAGACTGCTTTTTCTTTTATTGAAAATAGCAATATTCACCAGACACTACTCAAAAAATGCACAAATCACAGGTTAAAAACTGTATTTTTTTTTTTTAAGGCTCCCCTCATAAAGTTCTAATCTTGAAAGTGGTATTTACACATTGTGCACTGACTTACTGTAAAAAAAGCATGAGCAGTTGAGAAAAAAATATATAACAATTTGACAAAGAAAAACATCCACCTGCAGACAGTTGGCCGCTCCGAATACATTTTCTCTGAGTATGGAGTGCTACTCTTCCATGAAATATCTAGGTCAGGCCATTCAATCTTTATTCATCTAGATGACCCCAGAGACTGTACCAAGACTACTTGTGAGTAAAGTTGTGGGAATTGCAGGGTGGAGACTTCATTATTTCCAAAGCAGGCTAACAGAAGAATTCTGGTGCGGCACACCAGTAAGTTAAATTAATTATGTCTGATAAAAATTATTTAAAGCAGTTTGTCTTTGAATTACTGGAAGGAAATTTGATGCTTTGCCTTAGAACTGATTCACACTAACTTTAGAACTCTCACCAGTTTTAATGCAGATGTCAGCAATTGCAACTCCAAAAGACAATTACAGCCTGGACTGAATATAAACAAGCACAGCTAGCAGGTCATACAAGATGATCATCCCTTTCTACTCTGCTGTTCTAAGATACCACGTAGAGCACTGTGTTCAGCTCTGGGAGCTTCAATATACAAAGTACATGCACCTGACATAGTGAGTCTAGAAGAGGGGCAATGAGGATGAGCAAAGGGCTGGAACACCTCTCCTACAAAGAGCTGTTCAGCCTGGAGAAGAAAAGGCTTCAGAGAGATCTTAAAGATATCTTCCAGAACCTAAAGGAGCCTACAGAAAAAATAGGGAGTGACTCAGGAAGTGTAGCAACAGGACAAGGAGTAACGGCTTTAAACTAAAAGAGGGAGCTATATGATTTAGTAGCTTGTGGTAGCAATGGTAATGGGAGGACAGTTGGATGAGAAAAGACACTTATAGATCCTTTCCAACCTTGTGATTCTATGATTCTATGCTTATTTTTATGCAAATGCTAAAAACATCAGCATTAATGCACAGACCACTCACTACCTTTGGCAATGTAAATATATTTAAAATAAATAAATATCAAAAACTGCAATTGTGGAAATTGGGAAAGAAAAAAAAGAATGTTCTTTTTAGAATAGGCTTTTCCATCCAAAATAACAATGAGATGCATGACAGATTAAATGTCTGTGTTCTGATTTTGCTATGAAGTAGTATGCAAATTTATAAAAGCATGTCAATGAGCACCAGCTAACAACATTGATGTGGTCCTGTGAGAAAACAACTAAGGAGTACCTCTAAATTTATGTAGGTTTATAAACGTACTGCTAATATTAGTATTGTATTGGATACTCCTCTTTATCTACATAGAAATTGATACCTAATTTTACATTCAAAATAACCTGTTTAGACTATAAGGCTATGAATATTCCAGCACCTTAAATTTTCACTTTACTACGCCCTTATGGTTTGGGTTGACTTGGTTAGGTTCTCTCCTGTCAGCTTCCTTAAAGGTCTAAAGGGCTTCCACACTAAACCAAATCAATTTTCATTTGGGCAGAAAATTAAACTTGAGGAGGGAAAGAAAGCTGAAAGCAAAAGCAAGAAAGACTTGTACACAATTCTCCTGCTTGCTGAACCTCAGGGGTGACTCAGTGTTTTTAATCTATACAGTGACCAGAGGCATTAAACTCTGTTCTCAGTTCCCAGAAATCTCTCTTCTCCCACAGTTTGGCCATCTACCCCCTGACATACCCCTCACTCTCTCAAACTTTCTTTTTCTTTGTATACTCACTGTCCCCCTACCTAATGACATGGTTTTTACCAACTACTTATTTGAGAAATATCACACTAAGGAGCAAAAAGAATTGAAAGAGGTACTCTTCTTCACAACTAGCCACAATTCTGCTTGGGATTCTGGAGAATATTTATAAAATAATAATAATAATAATAATAATAATAATAATAATAATAATAATAATAATAAAAAGAAGAAACACTTTTATATTCAGCGCTTATTCAAAATAAGAGCAAGTTTTAAGCTAACCTTCAGCAAATTTATTTCAGAATATCTAGTTGTCTTAATGATGAATGAAGGAGGGGAAGGAAGGAAGGGACAGGAAGACGAATTCCCATTTTGTTACTTTCTCTAAAAAAGGGAAAATAAAATGGAGGAGAGCATTTCTAACAATAAGAACAGAAACTTTGCTCAAAGTTATTCTGATAAATAGCAAATCATTTTTCATTTCCTTTAGAGAGCAATTTCTGAAATATAAATTAATCAAAAGTTCTGTCAGCTTTCACCTGCACACAACTTTAAAATCTTCCATTAAGTTATTCCACATCTGATTATAGAACTAGGAGTCACTTTCCTTAACCACAAGCACCTACCACAGGATTCATGCTGCCATACATTTGCAATTTAGACCATGCAAAAAGTGATAGGATCATCTGCAGTTCCCTTTTCAGATACACATCGCTCTCTCCTGATGAAAAAAACAGCCTACAAAACTAATTCATATCTTAAGTATGCTCAAAGACATCGCAAGGGTCAATGCCAAATGCTGCTCATTTGAAAATAATCACAGAAAAGCAGGCAAATAAATGTCTCTGAACTGAGTAAAGTGGCTTTGCAATTTGGTGCAACTAACAAAAAAATGCACTGCAAAGTAATCCTAATCCACTGTCATTTTTGTTTTCATTGCCATAGGTTGAAGAGAAAGCACCCAGCACACATTTCCATTATTCCTTTGCCTGCTGGTCAAGACAGCACAGAAGATTCTCAACATGTGATGAAAAAAATAGCAAAGACAGAGATTTTGAATGATCAAAATGATTTTGAGGTATGAGATAATAAAGTACAGAATACCTGCAACATATTTTTGTAATAAAAAATTATTATAGGCAGTACTTACACACTTTCCTATGTATACAACTGATCTGCAGATTGAAATTGATACACAAGACTGAAGAGAACAGGAGTACAGACAGACTTACAGCCAGGAGCAAGTCAATCTGTGTTCAACATGGGCTGCAGACATTTTTATACACAATTTTTTGGGAAAAGATAATCTAGCAGAAGCTTATATAGCATAGATATGCCATTCTGCAAAGAAAGAGAAAGAACAGCAAAACATCCCACATAGATTTCAACCACCACCATCTCATGAAGGCTGCAGGGGGGTGGAGGCAGCTGCTCTTTCACAAATCCTCAGCTGCTGCTAAGCACTAGTAACAACAATAGAAACTCTTTAGGAAAGCTGTCGAGCTTAATCAAAGCCTCATATAATGTTTTAATTTGCTCTTTATGAATATTCCTTAGGTTCTCTACTTCCCACAGCAGCAGTCGTCACACACAGTTGCTCTCCCTGCCGTGCATTGATCCAGTTACAAGCAGACAACATGATACATGTTTGGCACTGGGGAGATAGCTGTTGCTGTGAACACGAAGTAATCTTTCTTGGGATTTTGTTTTAAACAGATTTAGATGGATGTGTCACGCTTTACCTGGACTGGGCTGCACTTGTCCCCAGAAAACACCATAATGTATCTGCATGTTGCTTAACTGGCATTTGACAAATGGTAAATACAGAAATAAATTGGAAGCTTGTGTCCTTTCTGCTGCTGGGAGTTGCCACTGAAGTCATAGTGAGTTTAAGATGTCATTTGTAGTTCTTTGTCTTCTAAAGAGATTACTGTAGAATACAATATTAAGATTCCTCCTAAGCTTCTGAAGGATTAACATTTATTTTTGTTAGGGAGCAGGGAAGGGAGTGAATTAGCCATTGCTACAAGTTTATACTGAAATTCCTTGAATTGATTGTGATGGAGTCAAAAATCAAGACAAATATCTCACTAAAACAACAATAACCTTGCAGCTGAGTTGTAATTAAGCTATTATTGCAACTTGTTATCTGTTTGTTATCTCATATATTATTTCAGATATTAAAATTAACACTATTTGAAAGAAAAAAAAATATTTGAGCTTTGAGCCCGGGCAAATAAGGGTATGTGAAAATCCCTTAAGCTTTTTTCCCCATACAAGTATAAAAATATAAAGCCCCAAAGAAACCAAACTTGCAACCATGAAAGTCTTAAAAGCATCAAAACAAGATGTTACTCTCATTATTAACAAATGTGATTTCAGCTGAATTTTGCCATACTTTTAGCAAGAACTGGTTTTGACCCATTTGTATTACTAGTTTGGTGTCTGTAAGTAGCATTAATAGTTTAATGCCAGAGAGACTCTGACTGCACAAGACAACGAGCAGATTAGTTTTTTAGTATTTTGAGAGGATTGTATTTAGAGAGACTACTGGGAGACTGATTAGCAGAAATCTACTTTTCGTAAGTTTAGAAACAAGCTAGCACACAGTAATAGAGACCTTAAATTTTCTTTGTATTACAAGAAGACTGTGAAGAGGGCCAGGAAGGTTAAGTGGATGACAGAGGGCTGGGAGGCAGAGGGACATAAGTATTACAAGATCCAGCTCAAGAGTAAGCAGCAAATCTCAAGAGGGGTCAGAAAGACACAGATCAAAGAGACTTTGAAGGACTCAGGAGACGACCACAAATGCAAACTGCAGCTCCTGATAGCAGAACCATCAAGGAGCAGAATGAACAGCAGCAAGCCACTGAGAATAGAACCGGATCGGAGTAGAAGCCAGAATCATTTGGCAGATCCACTCTGTTACACTGAAATGCAAGAATCGTGTGTAAGATGATACAGCACACCTATGTTGTCTACATTTGCTTTATGTAGTTGTGGTGACATAGGATAAACAACTACTGCTGCAAAAAGTATTTTTGTCACAGCAAGCAGCTAGTCATAAAAGTCTAAACAGGGAAGTCAGTCTCACTAATATAGATGCGCTGCCTATTACAATGATAGGCAATACAGCAAAATGCTGTAATTCTAGATAAATTATTGATACTTTCTTTTACTAGATAGATAGATAGATAGATAGATAGTGCCAACATGACAAGCTGTTAGTGTTTGCAAACACAGATTCGATAAATTATACTATTGGGAGTACCAAGGCAGCAGAACACTGATAGACAAAACCTTTACTTTCACATCATTCCCACCCATGGGGAGCTCCCTGGCATCTGTAGGACTTGCTGCATGCTCCGTGTGCCAGCAACTCCCATACTGGAGTGCTATGGATCACCTTGACTGTTTCTATTCAAAGCTTTTGTCTTTCCCAGATGTGTCTGAGGTTGAAAAGAACACACAAGGCAGTGTTTGCATCAAAGAAAATGGATTCCGAATATGGAGGGGAGATAAAAAAGGAAAGGAGGTTAACAGAATAAAGCACAGCAATGTCTGAGATTCAGAGGAAGATAATGGAGAATCAAATATGCCTACAAATGATATGACACCTAGGTCAAAATTTTTATTTCCTGAGAGTATAAGACACTGCCGTTCAATTTCAGAATCCGAAGGGCAAGTTCTTTCCATTCCCTAGGTTAACAAGGAAATACAAAAACTAACATTAAAAATACAGCAATATATATGAATCTAAAATGCAAATTTCCCTTTTTTCCCCCAACCTTCCAGGCATACTTTCAAACAATGAGATAAAGGCAAACTTCAAAGTCTGAAAAATCAGCTATTTAGAAATCTTTCTAACTGTGCACCTTTGCATATAATTATTAAGGTATTTTATAAGTCTATGCACTTTTGTTTTTTCCCTATTAAAATCCATTGGGAAAATAGACATGATGTTCCTAAGACTATTAACAGTACAGTAAATAACATAATTCATCACCTTGTTTTGAAATGTCACTTAAAATTATGAATGCAGAACATATGAAATAAGCTTAAAGAGAAACTGTACCAGTCAAAGTTCTGACATTGAAAATCACAAAATGTATTACACTTACTGTTTCCCTAACTGGACAGTTTAGTATTATAACCTCACAAATTCCTGGAATAACTGGGAAGAGAGGAACCTGTTGAGGTTCATCAAGAGCAAGTATAAAATCTTGCACCTGGGGATAAAGAAACACAGGCACCAGTACAGGTTAGGAGCTGACCTGCTGGAAAGAAGTTCTGAGGAGAAGAACCTGGGTGTCCTGGTGGACAACAGATTGGCTACGAGCAAGCAGTATGCCCTTATGGCCAAGAAGGCCAATGGTATTCCGGGGTGCGTTAAAAAGAGTATGGCTAGCAGGTGAAGGGAGGTGATCCTCTCCTTATACTGTGTCTTGGTGAGGTCACATCCGGACTACTGTGTTTAGTTCTGGGCTCTCCTGTTCAAAGCAGACAGGGTTCTCTTAGATAGTGTCCAGTGAAAGGCAACAAAGTTGTTAAAGGGCCTGGAAAATCTCCTGTATGAGGAAAGGATGAGAGATCTGGGATTGTTCAGCTTGGAGAACACTGAGAGCAGGTCTCATCAACGTCTATAAACATCTAAAGAGTGAGAGTCACATGGATGTGGCCAGGCTCATTTCAGTGGTGCGCAAAACAGAACAAGGAGCAATGGGAAAAAATGGAATACAGAAAATTCCATATAAACATGCAAAAGAACTTCTTTAATGGTGACAGTGACTGCCCAGAGAGGCAGTGAAGTCTCCTTCTCTGGCAGTATTCAAGGTCCATCTGGACGCTTTACTTCTCAACCTTCTGTAGAGAACCTGATTTAGCAGGGGGTTGGACTCAGTGATAGTCCAATGACTCCAGATATGCCTTACAATTCCTATGATTCTATGAACCAAATTTTCCTTGTTTTAATCTAGCAAGTACTCTTTTTGTGTATTAGAAAAGTTGTGTCACTAAAACAAAGTCATATTGTCCATAAGAAAAAGAAATAAATTCTTTTTCAATTGCTCTCTCAGTGCTGAGGGGAAATATTTTTTCATCTGTTATAAAGATGAAAAGAATAAAAAGTTCCTACAGTAAATACATAAAGAAACAAAACAGTCTCAATTATTTCTTTCTTTTGTTCTTCCTCTTCCCTGTACAGTCAGGTCTGAAAACTTAATTCAGCCTTTGAACAAACTTCCTTCTGTTTGCCACTTTTTAATATTTATTCTTTTGCTCTGTCTGTACAAATTTGAATCTTTAAATAAACTGCAATGGAGCTCATACTTTGCATATCACATACCATAGTTCTTCTCAAAGTAATGTGAATGGATGCAAGCCTAGCACCCTGAAAATCATTATGTGCACCAGAAGTATTGAGAGCCTTCAGCTAGCAGCAGTGGTGCAATATCATAACCTGAAGTACATTCTAGCATGTATGCAAACATGAAAGGCTTACAGCTCACAGTGCAGAACTATCTGGCTTTCTGTTACTGCCATAACCTGTAATAACATCTTTTCCTTTATGCTTACCATAAACTTAAGCTAGTTCTCAAAATATTATTCAGATTTTAAATCAGTTCTTTCTCCAAACTTTTTTTTTTTATTTTTTAGCTTTTTATCATCAGTTCCTCTAACTATTCATTTCTCATTTACATAGTATAGCTGTAGCAGAGAAAATGAATATTGAATGAACACAACAAATGAATACTGAATTGAAGCAGCGTGCTCTAAGGAGAAACAGAGCTGCTATGTTCTACAAAGCAATTACATTGCTTTGAGCCTGTAGTCATAGTGCAATAAATACTTCTGATATTGTAAGATACCAATGCCAAGTTTCTTTTATACTGTTTACACATAAAGCTTATTCATGAACATTTCTTAGATTCATTATAAGTGGCGTTAAACCAGACCAGTGTATTCCTCCAACTCTTCCTGTTTTCTGTCTAGTTTCAGTGCTGGCTGAATTGCCAGATAATGCTCTTCTGGCAACATGATTAGCAAACACAGTAACACTCTCATAGGCTTCATAAATTAGATGAAAGACTTCATTAACCTTTGCTTGCATCTCTCCCACATGTCTGTTTTGTTTTGGTTTGTTTTCTGATTACTAACTCTTAAAAGCTGCTCTGCATCTCTTCTAGGACGTAACAGGCCTATACATGGTCAGAACAAAGACCTTCCTAGCCCTTTGCCTGTGTCCTATAGCAATGAAAGGCAGAAGGTTGAAGAATGTATAGGTGAGTATGATGCATTCCCTGGCACTCACACAGCTTCCCAGCATTTTCAGCACACACATCACTATAGAAACATTGATACAAATTTTAGAAATAATTGAAACTTAAAGATTTGTTGTTCCTTTTTTCCCCCCTGTACAAAGCTACTAGGAAATACACCATATTCACCTAATTTTTTCTGATGCACTGAGCAAAAAAAAAAAACAAAACAACCAAAAACAAAACAATGCCATGAACAATAAACACCAGGGCAATTATGAGAAAACCTGTGAAATCAGTAGTAGATACTACAATCAGGAGTAAATCAGGAGTAGACGCGTTCATAGAGACATTGCTTTTTGATCCTTCAGTGTCAGCTCTTCTATCACTGTGAAGCAGAATTCACCAAGCATTGGATTGTTCACCCACTGATAGGGAACGTGAGCTGAGACAGTCGTGAGACAGATTAGTTTTACTAAGAGAGACTACAGTCAGGAGTAAATATTAGTATCTTACAGCAAAAGTTCTATAATTATCACCACAAATTATTCTTACCTGTGTCCCTGCATTAGAATCTACCTGAAAGGAACACATTATTGAGAAAACCAATTCAGGTTCCACTGCCTATTAAAAATTTAATTTGTGTAGACTAATATGAGGTTTTACCCTTTGTTTTGAACCCAGGCTCCCTGTTTTCCCTGTAAGCATTTTACCTTCAAGCCAGCCACAAACAGCAAAGCAAATTCAGTGTATTTTAACTGAAACTGTAACGGTCATTGTGAGCATACGTGGAGATTGAGATTTCTTGCACTAATTCAAACTCAGTCTTGCTCCTCACTTTCCATGAGAGTGAATCCCAATTAGATCAGCTGCAAAAGCACCAGTACTCCTTTTGATGACATTTATGCATCAGCGCATGTTGTAGCACTAATTGCTGGGTACTACTGGACAGTTTACTTTCATACAGAGTTCAATGCAATTGCACGACAGTCTGGTATATTGAACACTTTACAGGGACTTTAAATCAGTTCATGAATAACGTTGCCATTTCAGTTGTTAAATGTGATTTTCTTCAGTACACGCAGGCTGATGCATTAAAAAGTGAAGATCAAACATTTCTGTTTCAGTTTGCATCAAGACCAAGCAAGTAGTATTGTTCTTATGCCAGTGTCTCATTTTCTGTCCTTTTATTACTTCCCCTTGCTCATCACAACCTCCTGCTGTGCTGCTGATAGCCAGAAGTGCTGGTTGCGGGACTGCTGCTACCACAGGGCACATCCATCAGCACAGGCCATGGCACTGGTGCCAGAACTCAGTGTGCAGTCCTACTCTGCCTGCATTTGCCAAGGGCAAACAAACCAAAAACCTCCCTGGGTGAGATATGAAGAAATGTACTGCAACAGCTTTTCACAGAGCATTCAACTAGGACGCAACAGACAGATATCAGAAATTACATGTAATATCTGTGGGCACTGACTGCTTTAAAGGGTCGGACTTCCTGTGTGATATAACATTAGACAAGCTAGTGGGCAGTTTCTAATTGAGTTGCATAAAGTCAGCTAAAGATTTAGGTTGAACTCAGAGCCTGCTGGGTGATCTACGTGCACCATTTTTTTGTCTCCTTGCACTACACTTTCTCCTGCATAAAGCAAGGACAACAATATCAAATTTTAAAACTCATTTAGATATATCAATGAAAAACAGCGCGCATTAAGTAAATAGCAATAAAGTATGAAGCAGCAGCAAAGCTTGAGGTGAATACACCTTCCATCGTTTTCTTTCTGCAGGCATATGGTTTACTCAATATCTTTCCCTTGCGTTTCACTCTAAATCCTAGTTCTGTTGCACAATGGGTTTTCATAACAAAGCAAGAATTCCAGATAGGAACTGCCCCTTTCTCTTACTCTTCACAGAAGACTTATTCATAGTGTACATACTTCTCTGCATCTTCACTCTACCTCCCTAGTCATAAGAGAGCTAAAAGACACTCAAGGATCATATAAGAAGATTTTCATATCTCTAGATTCTGTACAGTTGTTTTCTTTGCTAGTAATGAAAGAAAATAGAAGACCTGAACTTCATGAATACAGCTTAAAAAATGTTCTGATCTGTCTTCATTCTTTTTTTTTCTTAATTCATTCAAGCAAAGTTTAATGAAACTGCCTTTTCTAAGTACAGAACATTACAGAATATTTTAATTTTATATGTATATATGTATATATATATAACCTTCAAATATTTCATTATTTAAATTGCCTATGTATTGGACTGAAATAATAATCAAGTCATAAATCTTTTGAAGTGCACTAAGACTTTATGTCTTGCTGAGACACATTCTCTCAAGCATATTCTCTGTTCATTTATTATTCATTATCATCTGCAGTTTGCCGAATTCCTGTGAAATCCATTTTCAGTGGCAACTTTCCCTTAAAATCGTAGTATTTTCCTTCCCATAGGTCCATATAGTGAAAACCAACTAAGCTATGAGTACATATTCAAAGTTCAGATGCCAGTGCAGATCAGAGAGGGAGTAGCTTTATATTGGTTTTGAGGAAGTCTTGTCAGGACAGTATGAAAATAGTCACGGCATCATATGCAAAACAAATAATGGATTCAATTTGAGCACTTTACAACTGATCATTTTAATTCCAGAGACAACTGAGATAAATAATTAATTTTAAAAAGTGAATATTACTTATTTCCATCTGGCAAATGTGTTGCACAAAAGTATTAAAGAAAGAGCTTTTGTCTATTTTTATGATGTTGGCAATATCTAATAAACTCTTCTATGTAAATATATTTTTGTCAAAATTTTTGCTTTAGAAATAAAGAATAATTTCTATGAAATATTAATGTGTCACTTTAGCATCTCAGACCATGATATAACTATGGCTTTTAAAGAGAACTCCCTGTTAATCACAGCAGGAACATCTGCTTAAAAATACATGATGTAACGTGGCATTATCACACTGATCTATTACAAGAATCCAACGTGTGCTATTAAAAATGAAGCAGATCACTAGTGCAAAAATTTTAAATTATACAGGTATTTTTAGAAGTGTATCACAAGAATGTTAGTAATTTCTTAAAATTCCACTCATGAGCTGAAGAAACAGAAAACAGGGACAAAGGGGCTGACCTCTGCTATTGTATTCTGCTCTAGCACAAAAAATGCTTATGTTTCCTTTGCTAGAACTACCTTTGATTTCTGAAGATATATTACTGAGGTTATTTTATAAGCATTAACACCAGAATTTTAATAGATATTTCTAGAAATATTTTTTATTTTATTTTATTTTATTTTAAATCTTGACAGACTCATCTCCAGTAGTAGGTGGAAATGTTTTTATATATTATTTATTTTTTAAACTACCACCTTATATATTATGTAGATTTCAAAACATTTTGTCAACTGTTTTGGAGGAAAACCTCTCAGTTAAGAGATGGTGAAAGATAGAGAAGGCATTAGAGCACATACATAGACCATATACAAGTTTGATTTAAAGGACAAGACATATATAGGGAGAGATATGGTTATCTGATCAATCACCTTAGTAGAGCTTTTAGGACACTAAGCACTTATTAAGAAACCAACGCAGACAGAATTAGCAAAACTGCATTTAGAAAATGCTGTTTGCAAAACAACTCAGATTAATTTGTCAAATCTACTGAAATTATACTGTCATATTAGGTCAAACATTTAGGTAACTGAATATTTTACTTAACTTCCCTCAGTTTTGTTTTTTATTAATTGGACACAAATTCTTGTGATTTGAAGATGTAATCACACAAAATATTCTATTAATATAGCCTTATAAGGATAGCCACTGAATTGTTGTGTAATATGATTAATACTTGCTTGCAACACTATAGCAGCCTTTGGATGTTGTGGATAATAACTCCAATGTAGTATTGTAGATGAGGAGGCGTGTTGTAAGGTTGTTCTACCTTAACAAGGCAAATGAAATACAGAACAATTGAAAAACTGCATGCCCTCACGCAGGGCCGAAAATGCCTAGAATGCGAGACTTTCCCCTTTGTCTTTCTTATCTGTGTGTGCAGAGACTTCTCTGGTTGTTCCTGCATTTCACAGCAATCTTTGGGACAAATTGAGTCTTTGCGTGGTGTCTCACATGGAAATAAGCCAGATGTGGAAAGTGAGTCAGCAGATTAAAGATAAGGACCATTGTGTTGAAGGTGACCACTGAAGGAACAATGAATGGACCATCATGAGATGGCCTCGGAGACCACTAAATAACGCTCTATCTGTTGGGCAATCATTGTGAGTGGAGAGGATAATGATTTGGGAAATATAATGAATATGTAACATATGTAAAAATATAATTTGTTCATGAATGATCAACTGGTGGAACATTTTTGGAACATTTATCCCAGTGCTACCTCAGCACTGCCAATAAGAATACCTGCCTAATGGTAATAAAACTTCTGCTGTTAAGTCTCTTTGCCTTGGTTTCTTTGATTCACTTCGGTGCAACTTTACAAGAGAACTTCAAGAAAAAGTGACGAATCTGAGAGTGTGATATAACAGTATTCATTTTAAAACAGTTTGAGAAAGCAACTGCAAAATGAGCAAAGATCTACTGCTACACAGCCAAAGGAGGCTCATCGTGCTAAATAACAAATCTTATCAACTTAAAAGACTGACTTAACATCATAGCACTTTAGCACAGCTCCTTTGGCTACCTCACTCAAGAAATTAGAAACGTCGGTTTCCATTCTAATTCACCTTCAGGCAAAAAGGTTAACTCACTGGCAGGGAAATTGTAATAGGTCAAATCTTTCAAAAAAATCAATAAAGAACTGGGCTATAGATATCTTTCAGAAGGGGTGACTTGAATTAAGCAGCCCTCACCAGAGATAAGGAAGAGAGAAGGAAGGTTAGTGTTGGACAAAGAAACTGTCACCCTATTGCCAAATAGGTGATGTAAAGATCCCTATCAGCCTCAATTACTCTGGAAAAAAATCTTGAAAGGGCTTTGAATAAAATTCCAACAAAAACAGAAAGGTCATTTTGTTTCAAGGAGACTCTCTACAAAAGGACAACAAAAAGGTGAGAATGACTGAAAAGTCTTCCCTACTGTTTTTAAGAAACTCATTAGCATAAAAGTGTTCTCTGAGCTCAGTAAGAAAAAAAATACAAAACCCCCCAAAATTATCATGGGAATTTCAATGTCTCAAAAGATATTTGTAGTGATCTTGTGGCCACCGTTCTGTTTTGCTTCCTGGAGGATATGTAAGAGGTAATTATCCATCCAGGCTGCAGCCATAAAAATGTCTCTTATCCTTCTCAGATGCACAGTGAAAGATCAAATTTTGTCCAAGCGGGGACACACATTCATTTGGCTTACATCTCCATTATAATGTAAAATTCGACTCAATTCCAATTTTACTTGAGAAATGAAGAAGCTCTTGTTCCATCTTAAGACATAAGATGTATGGTTTGTCTCCAGGAGAAACTGTTTTCCACAAACTAGTGATAAATCAAATGCAGGAGCTAAATATATCTTACTTAATTTGATCTTCATTACTTTAACCTTTATAACATTGTCTTTTTTTCCCCCCTCCTTTTTATGATAATATCTAGGCTAACTCTTGCTTTGACAAAAATAAACAATCACAGTCATCTAGAAAATGAGCTTAGGTGTTTGTATGGCAGCAAGTTAATGTAGGTAAGAAAAGACCCAACCCTGTATGGCACCACTAAAAAGTCATCTGGGTAGAAAAGAGAATAAAATGTTCTCTTAAGTCACGTTCATCTGCTTATTATACCCAAATAACTAATCAGTAATTAGTAAACTGTGCATTTTCCTTTCCAACTCTGATTTTTAAAGGCAATAAACTTATTCCAGAGTAGGAATTTATAGCAGGAGGAAACCTGATTTCACAGAATCATAACTTGGTTTGAGTTGGAACTCAAACTCAACTCCCCTGTAACTTCCCTGTGACAGGGACACCTACAGCTAGATCAGGTGCTCAGAGCCCCATACAGTCTGATCTTGATTGTCTCCAGGGGCAGAGCATCCATCACTTCTCTAGGCAACCTATTCCAGTGTCTCACCACCCTTATTGTAAAAAATTTCTCCTTATATTCATTCGAAATTTTTCCTCTTTAAATTTGAAACCATTTCCCCTTCTCTTGTCACAACTGACCCTGCTAAAGAGTCTATCCTGTTCTTTTTTACAGTCCTCTTTACATATTGAAAGGTCACTCTCAGGTTTCCCCAGAGCCTTCTCTTCCCCAAACTGAACAGCCCTAGCTCTCTCAGGCCTATGCTCAGTCCATATTTATCTGATTTCTGAGACTGGAACGGATATTGGTCAGACATCAGTAAATAACATTATATCTGTTCTTGTATGTAACAGTGGCAACCTTATCTGGTTTTCAGTTATCGGTGGAAAGTCACATACATCCTTTTGTGAAGCCTTCTGGGCTTTTCTGAAAAAAATTAAAGAATTGTACAGACAAAACAGGAAAAAAAAAAATGCTAGCAATCCATAAACAATTGACTAGTATTTCTCCTATATTCAGATCACTTGATTTTTTTTCAATGAAATCCAGCAAGTGAGGCTGTGCTTTTTAACCATTTAAATTGTAAACATCAAAACTTATAAAAAACGTGCAGTAATCATTACAGCACTAGTGTTACTACAGTAAATTCTTTCTTGCCTGGTTATTTAGAGTGTTGTTTGCATCCTATAAATACAAACTTGTAACGTAATGAGAGACTTTGTTTTCATTCTTAGGTGGGCTGGACTTGTATATCAGACATTTGGTTTAGGATAAATACTATTTACCAAAGAGCTTATTAAGGCTCCAAAGTTAGAAATGAAGTTTTATGAGAATGATAACGTAAAGGAGGGAGGATTTGGGTTCCTTGTTCTCCCTCTCCTTTTGTACCAGCTGCAGGTGTCCAGATACTCATCTGATTAACTGTCCAGACGACAGTTAATTTCCTAAGAATATCACAGGTCCGTATTAGTCTTATCAAAGCAGTTTATTACAAAATATCTAAAAAGTCAAAGACAAAAGGACTCAAATTAGCAATGAGATTATCTTTCTTCTTAACCACTCAGTCAATGAGAAGTGTGAGTGTAACTGAAGTATAATGATTGTGAAGAATGTAGGAAGAGAGGTTTGAACTAGTCAATAAGAAAAGGATAAGAGTTCAAAGTAGTGGATTTCGCCTACAAATTTCTCCTACTTTAGCTAGTACTGCAACTGATATCAGAGATGGGAGTTTTCAGTTGTTTCCAAAACTGAACTTATCTTACCTCTGTTGAGCAAGAATGCTACACAATTTTCAAAACAGGCAGTAGCTGCATGACTTGCACAATTTTAATGCAATGCTTTGTTTTAGAGCACACAAAGATATTTGCACAAGTTTGGGTGTTTTTTTGTTTTGTTTTGTTTTTTTTGTTTGTTTGTTTTTTTGCACCTAACCATATATTAAAAATTAAACACAGCTGAAAATCTACACTTACAAAATCTACACTTACATTTAAGTTAGGTGTTAAAGCAGAAGTAAAAACACTGTTAGGGGGCCAGAAAACTTCAGACCAACGTAATTTCCTTTGGAGCATTCTTTCAGTATTACCAACTAACCTGTCACGATATATGCTAACAGTAAAATATGACACAGAAAAACTTAGTGAAAGATGTCACCGGGAATGTTTGTCTTCTTGTCTTTTGAGGGCAAGAAAAATGAAATATGTGCTGTTGACAAATCACTACTAATTTAAAATTGCAGAGTGCATTATTTTATGAACTAAATATACTTACACATATTAATAGATTTGAATTAAATATTTAATGCAATAACATTTACTGAAAAGTATGTTTACTGTTTAAAATAAGCAGATAAAATGCACACATTACATTGAGAGCTTTGAAAAAAATCTGTTATTTTACTGTTCTCTTTTTTCAATAATTCAAACACTAATAGCTAAAATCTAACAGCAGAAGTTCAGACAGTGATTCTACTACTCCCTTGGCGACCTTTAAGACCTTCATTTCAGTCACTAATCCTGATGCTAACAAACCTTCCTCTATTACTGGGAATGATATCAGAAGCTTTCATAATTTCTCTGTAAGAAATAGAACTTTATCTGAGCAAATTCAATATTAGTTGCATGCTTCACTTCAAATACTTTTTACCATCAACAGGCTTTTCACTATCAGCTACTAAAAATGTCAACCATATTGCATAATTTTCAGAGCAGAAATAAGAACAAATCTGGATGGAAATGCAAGAGATTTTCTATAAAAGAACCTTACACTTTCTTTACATAATACAAATTATCTGAGATGGCTTATATTAAAATGGTGTATTGTTCTTCAACTGTTCTTTGTTTCTATAAAACATAAGATTTTGAAAACAACAGTGTATAAATGCCAGTTTCTCCAACAGAGAATGGTGGTATTTCAGCAGTGCTACAAGAATCAGGACCGGTGTCCAGATTTTAGTTTGAAACAATTAGGTATGATAAGACTAACCCATTTTCATCCCATATAAACCTAATTACTAAGACTTGAATCAAGGTCATTCCCTTTTTAATAGTGTCGAAGTACCTGAAAATTTGCTTAGACACACAAAATTCAAAGAACCAGGGACAAAACCAATTCATTCCACCACTGTATAGTTTTTGATTCATTGGAAGTGCACAGTGCCGTTATCTGATGAGCATGTCCTGGGGAAATAACTTGTTCAAAGCTAGGGGCTGTATGCCTTCTCTAAACCACTACACAGAGTATGCACTTCAAAACTTACCATTACAGAGGAGATGTTAGGCCATGTCTCTGTTCTCATACATATGGTCTCATTAAGAAAACTTTCCTTTATCTCATAACATCCCTGGAAAACCCTCTTTCAATAGTCAACTATTTATTACAGTTCTTGGAATGAATTAGAAACAGCTCTGTAAACAGCTTCCTTCAGTCCCTAGTACAAAGTAAAGAAAGCAGCTATGCTTTTTTCCTTCCCAGTCCTCCCCTGAGCTCTTTAGATCTTTGAGTGTCCACTTCCACATTGCATGTAAAGAGTTCGGCCAAAAACAGGCAGATCTCCAGCCCGCACCTACTTAATAAACTGGTACTTGGGAAACTTACAAGCCAAAACTGCAAGATTACATTGTCACTTTTGTTAGCTAGAGCAGGCAGGGTGGCCAGGTCCCTAAGGGAGTGCTGTATGGCTACAACTGCAGTTAAAGAGCAGCTCCTGATAAAGGTGCTGCTCCTGTCAGACAAGGATCTATGAGTGGCTGATGACCTAACAATAATGAGAAGTCTTCCCAGAAAAAAAACACAGTGCAGACAGCAAGGCTTCCCTACCTGTCCTGCTGATGTTCTTCTTCAAAGACACCAGAAGGACTGGGGCCGCCAGTACAGGAAGGACATAGAACTCTTGGAAGGGGGCCAAAGGAGGACCACTAAGATGATCAGAGGGCTGGGGCACCTCTCCTATGAGGAAAGTTTGAGGGGACTGGGATTGTTTAGTTTGGGGAAGAGAAGGCTCTGGGGAGACCTCATTGTGGTCTTCCAGTACTTGAAGGGAGCTTATAAACAGGAAGTGGAACAGCTGTTTACAAGAGTGGACAGTGATGGGGCAAGTGTGAATGGTTTTAAACTGAAACAGTAGAGGTTTAAGTTAGATATTAGGACAAAATTTTTCACACAGAGGGCAGTGGGTGCACTGGAACAGGTTGCCCAAGAAGGTTGTGGATGCCCCATCCCTGGAGGCATTCAAGGCCAGGCTGGATGTGGCTCTGGGCAGCCAGGTCTGGTGATTGGAGACCCTGCACATAACAGGGGTGTTAAAACTAGATGATCATTATAGTCCTTTTCAACCCAGATCATTCTGTGACTTCATGCAGTGCAGCCTTGTTATTTGAAGCCTGCTCCAATGCTCTGGACAAGGTCAGCAATTTCACCTAGAGAAAGCCTCTAACAACACAGTAGTCAGTAGATTATCTGCTCAATAACTGAAAACCTGTATCACTATCCTAAAAATTGGCTGCCAAATACACATATTAAAGCTGTAGAAAAACAAGAAGGCAACTTGGGAAGGGAGAAGCAAAGGGACAACCCATGTACTTAAACTGACACTGTCGGGGTGCTATGACATTCCTGGAAAATCTGGATTACCAGTCAGGTTGGCATGGTATTACCAGCCTGACTGTGGCCGTTCTCATGAACTATATAAATACCTCCTTCTACAAAATCTCCTAAGCTCTTACTGTCAACAACTTTCCCACTTTAAACACTTTCTATTTCAAAATAGTATTACATACAGTTTTAAAAACCATTATTTACTTTTCAAATACTGTATTAATAAAATTCTGCCTCTCTCTGCAAATCATCATGTGTATTTTCATAAGATACAGGAAAATCCATGATGTCCACTCCATACCAGATCTACCAGGCTTAACACAGGGAAAGGAAATGTCTTACAAGGAAGGTGATACATCAGATGGAAAGGAATTGCTTATTGAGTGTCCAGAGAAAGTCTTTAAAGGAAAAAAAAGTTCTCACCATACAAATTTCAGTATTATATAAACAATACACAAAGTGCTCTAATATGCTTTATTAATTTTATGTCTCCCCCCACCCCCCCCCCCCCAAAAAAAAAAAAAAAGAACAAATATTAGGTAGGAGGAAAGCAGAACTCTCTCAGATCTAAATAACAAAATAATTTTCTATCCATTACCATTCTAATTGATGAATAAGAAACTAAAACACATTTGGCGTCACCTAGAATTGGAATATTTTAAGCCTTCAGAGAATGACAAGCATTTTGCCTAATTGTTCCCCTCTCAGGAAATATGGAGCAGCACAGAAGACCCAAGCCCTTAAGGAGCCTGAATATTTTCCATTTAGTGGAAAATAAAACTCTCATACTATGACAGCAAGACCACATTGCAAAATGTGCTAATTGGCTGCTCCCTCTGGAAGCTTAGTGCTCTCCAGCTTTTAGTTCAATCCTGGCACTGCACCTTAGTGTGAGGTTATCACATTAGTCAGTTCCTGTTGTGAATTTCTGTAGGTGTGACTACAGTATGAGCACAAAGTGACTGAGATTCATTCTGATTAGCAGCATTAGTACAAAGTTCCTGTCATATGCTATTGAGCAAATATGATGCACTAATGTGTCATTATTCACCTCATATAAAATGGTGACAGATACTATAGAAATACCAAAACTTTTCAGTTTGAATGGCACTGTCACTTTACGAATGCCTTTTGCTACATCTTTTATATTAAGAAGTTACTGCTTTTTAAAAGAAAGGAAGAAGAAACCCACTTTTCATTTGTTCATGATGGAAAATTCTTTTTAAGCCTTAGGAATGCAAAAACCACCTGCGACAGGTCATAGCTTTTGCAGAGGTTTATCCTGGCATGTATAAATAAAGTAACATGGATGTAAGTGCACATTTTAGAGATATTCATATGCTAACAGAGCCTGCACAAGCCGTCCTCATGAAAGATGTAAAGAGAGCTAGCTGAAGAAAATCAAGAGGGACACAGTTGTGTTGTCAATCTACTAACTACTGCAGAACTGCCAATGGAATATAATAAAGCTGACTGTCCACTGTAATATGTTAATCAAAAATAACCAATTGCAACACTTCCCAATCCCTAAAGAACTAAAAAGCGCAGTCCCGAGTCCCTTAGAACACGAAATGCCAGGCTAACTACTCATGTGAAGCCTGAACATAACTTAAATAGCATCAGGTCTGTATGCACTGAACCATTCAGATAATGCAATGAGCTAACTGTTCTTTCACTCAGAGTCATCTCAGAGATCAAAAATACATACATTGTATACAACCTTCCTGAAAAACGTCTACTAGAATTTGGTTTTGTTAAATACTGAAATATTCCTTGTTTCTTTAGCTATGCAGCCTAACACGCACAAACATTCCCATTTTGTCAAACAGGCAAAAATATTTAGGAAAAAATTCTGATTTTGTTAATAGACAATCTAGCTAGTAATATGAGCTATACATTTCAAATAAAAACAAAACCACAAACAAAATCCCACAGCCAAAAAGTTTATATCTAAATTTGTGCCTCATAGGCAATTTTTGAAGTCAGTTCAGCTACCTTAGTATAAAATACAAATATTTTTGTTGACTCTCCCCATTTCAGGAAACTGAAATTAAAATCTCAAAAATCACTGTTAGCAGTCACTCTAGATCCTGCTCCCTATTTCATAGGCTTCCTAAACTTCAGAATCTTGAAATATGACACAAAATGAAACTTGTGCTATGAATCTTAGCAAAGTAAAGTTATGCAACTGGGGTGAAAAAAATATATATGTTTTTGGCATTGCTAAAATGTTTATAGCATCTTTTAATTTATGAATTATTCGTTAGTACTCACTATGACTCAAAATATGTGTCCCACTAAAATACTGTGTCCATTGCTTGGGCACTGCCACCGTATGGATGACATTCTGGGAAGCTCCCAGTCAATGCATTGGCTATAAAAAGAGAGGCTGCTATAGAAGGATTTTAGATTTTATTTTTTTAACTACCTTTTCATTCTGTAAGGAGAGAAGCTTTTAATGCTTCAAGCAGTTTATGGTATTTAGATAGACAGAAAAATGCATACATGCATATATATACATATTTATCAGCCACCAACACAGTTTAAGAATCAAAATTTTATTACTCCCACTGCTTTAGGGTATTTTATCTACTCTGATTTTTTATTATAAGCATTTAACCTAATACCTATTTTTTTGTTTTGTTTTGTTTTTCATCCTTATACAAATTCAAAAAAGTTATTTTCAGGATTAGAGTTGTTTTGGAGATTATTTTAAGGGATTAGATTGATGCATGTTTCCCTTCTCAGAATAATGATTATTTCCCTGACTTGCCAGCAAGCCTGTAACTGCATTTGATCTTTTATGATCTCATCAAATTTATACTGATTTTTGCATATAGCTTCTATTTAAAAGCATGAATAAAAGTATTTGATCCCAGATCAGCCATTTTTCTATGTCATTTTCCTTCTGCATATAAGAAGGCTATTTCATTCACCCAGTGTTTCTTTCTGTAAGTGAAGTTAGAAACACAAAAGCTTAAAATAGAACAAAATAAACTGGTCTCTAAATAAACTAAGAAGGTTGAATAAATTAGCAGATTATTGCATCTGAAGAAGTGGTTTTGTTTGTAATTAAAACTTTTGTCTTTATAATTGTTTATCTACTATTTTGCAATACTAGGTTTGCTACCAAAGAATTACAGCTCTGTTCCTCTGTGCTCCACTT